>NC_088911.1:33955255-34580255 GCF_963576675.1 Euphorbia lathyris
CAATTTTTGACTTTTAGAAAGGTCAAATTGCTGACATAGCACGTTGACCGATCACAGTTACCGGCTGTACACTTTAGTGGAAAGTCATCAAAAGATTTTTTACAATTTTATGTACAACATTGAAGGTTGTATACCAAATTATGAAATAAGGCAAATATTATACACCATGTATGTAATTTACCCTAATTTTTAGCTTGACCACTTTAATATCAATTAACCCTCCATTATAAAACTGATAGAAATAATATTATAAACAACTTTAATTCTTCAACTTTTTGGTTTTCAAACTATTTAGTTATTGTTTGATTAAAAGAGAGAAAATGAATGTTTAAAAAGAGAAATATCAGAAAATAGCGACTTTAAAAAAATAAAAAATTTGATTTCATAGTAAATATATTGCATTTTTTTTATTTTGAGATCATCAACGATCATTTTGAAGTTATTTATTATCATAAATGACCATAATATTAGAATGTGTAAAATTAAATAATTTTTATATTATATTTTGGAGTTAATAGCGGTAAAATTCAATGCCCATAAATGCAATTTGTCTCAAAACCATTAAACTTGTAAAGCCGATGGGATGAAGAAGTTCCTCAATATTTCGAGAATTCCTATCCTCATATCATAATAAATTGGGAAAGGATTACGAGAATCTCCGCGAGAATTTCATTTTATATTGTAAATATAAATTAAAATATTAAATTAATAAAAAATAATTTCAATATTTCAATATTTAACTGAACATACATATTATGTATAATACTTTTAATTTGTATTATAATTAAGATTATTAAGTATAAGTATTAATAGAATGGTAAATTCTATTGTTACTGTGTTAGAATAAAAAGTATTCATACTTTGTTTTAATATCCAATAGTAATTTGACATGTGTTAATAAAAATAAGGTTAATTAAAATTAATAAAAATGGTAACCTGCTATAACAGGTAATATTTAATTATGGAAATTTTAAAGATTATTAATTACAAGGTAAATAATATATGAGTCCCTATATTTTAATCTAATCACTATTTAATCATTATATGTTAATAATACACTATTCAGTCCTTAATTTTAGCTCAATTCAACAGTTTAGTCCCTTGTAGAGGGATTAATCTGTTCAATAATTTAAAAATTTAAGTGACAAAACTATTGATCAAAATAAAAAATAAGAAGTAAACAATATATTATTAAAATACGAGAACTCAACAATATGTTAGATATTTAACATATGGACTGATAAAATAAAAAATTTACGTAAAACTCTATTTTCACAAGGTTTGTGAATTTTCCTAAAATAAAAAAGGTTACCTAAATTTAGCAAAACTATACGTAAATTATATCTAAAAATAAAATATTTACGCAAAGGTTTTACGTAAAACTCTAATTTTCACAAGGTTTGTGGATTTTTTCTCATAAAATAATAAGGTTACGTAAATTTAGTCAAACCTTATGTAAATTATGTCTACAAATAAAAGATTTACGTAAAATTCATAGATTTTACGTAAAACTCTATTTTCACAAGGTTTGTGAATATTTTTCTCCTAAAATAAAAAGGTTACGTAAATTTAGTCAAACTATACGTAAATTATATCTAAAAATAAAATATTTACGTAAAGTTCAAAGGTTTTACGTAAAACTCTAATTTTCACAATGTTTGTGGATTTTTTTATTCTAAAGTAAAAGGGTTACGTAAATTTAGTCAAACCTTACGTAAATTATGTCTAAAAATAAACGATTTACGTAAAATTCATAGATTTTACGTAAAACTCTATTTTCACAAGGTTTGTGAATTTTTTTCTCCTAAAATAAAAAGGATACGTAAATTTAGTCAAACTATACGTAAATTATATCTAAAAATAAAATATTTACGTAAAGTTCAAAGGTTTTACGTAAAACTCTAATTTTCACAATGTTTGTGGATTTTTTCTCCTAAAATGACAAGGTTACGTAAATTTAGTCAAACATCGCATTATAAGGTCGCAATTGCACGGATCGAGCAAGTTCAAATTGACGTAACATAAAACCTATTAGTCCGAAAGCGCCGTGGAGAGCAACAAAAGTCCACAAACCGCCTAATTGACACCAACGAGTAAAATCGCCTTGGGCTTCAGGACCCCATAGTAATAACAAAGAATGTGCTAAACTATTAGCAGGCGTAGAAACTGCGGCGGTTAAGAAGTTGCAGCCTTCCAAATAAGAACTGGCCAATCCATGGGTATACCATGAGGTTACAAAGGTTGTACCTGTGAACCAACCCCCTAAGGCGAAATAGGCACAAGGAAAGAGCAATAGACCGGACCAACCTACAAAAACGAAACGGTCCCTCCGTAACCAGTCATCCATAATATCAAATAAATCATTTTCGTCTTTGGTAAATTTACCAAGGGCTATAGTCATAGTGATCCTCCTATTCAACTATTTCAACCATTTCCGAGCACCTCATAGCATTTTTAGGGTCTTTGAAGCTTCTATCATTCAGGTATGATTTGATTTTTCGTACACTGCCCTTCGAATTTCTAAGGGGTTTCGAAGAAAAAAATTATTTATCTGTCCATAAACCGACTTAATGAATTCCATTCGGTTATTCCTTCTTAGAGTCTTAATAACCATACGAACCATGAATTTTTTTTTTGAAAGAACTGTTCGAGGAACAAGTGATCCCCCTCTGATTACTAGTTGATCCTCAGACTTACTTCTCTCATTCTATCAAATAAATCTTATTCTTCGATCTTGTTCATGAGATTTCTAAAAATCAGTATTTTTACGTATTCTTATATGTGCATTAAACTGTTATAGTATCCTATATTTTATACTTTATTCTTTCTCGTCATCTTTCTTATATTTCCTTTTGCCCAGTTTTATTCTATTTCTTTTTCTTTCCGATTCCGATAAAACTAACACTCCAGAATATTTCGCAAGTCAAGACACTTCGAATATTTGTTCTATTTACTCTATCTGTCTATCTGTCAGAAAAGAAGTAAAGAGAGTGAAGTTTCCTATTATTAAATTCAATATTATTAAATTCAATACAATATTAAAATAGAAAACTTTAAATGAAAGTATTTTAAAATGTAAAGTATTTTAAGATGAAAGTCTTTTTCTCACATCTATTCTAGATTACATTGTCGGAAAAGATATTGTATGTATTGATATGAAAATATTTGGTACATGAAGTCATGATCTGATAGATATATCAATATTATTATATATAAATTTTATATTAGGCTTAGTATTTATTATATAGAAATCAAAATCTTCTAGTAGGTATAAATTAAATATTAATATAAATTGATCTTGTGTTCCGGAATCAAAGAAAGATATTAAAAAAAGTCTTTTCTATGTCTTATCTTATGACTTCGAATAAACTTTTCTATGGAGGAAGGGAATAGTGATTTATTCCTATAAAATAACTAGGAGCAAGAAGATCAAATCAGAAATATCGACAGATTTTTTTCGGAGTCCAAAAAGAAATATAAAAATGAAAGAAAAAGCATACAATAACTGTCCTAGCTCTACCCTATCTTTTGTTTCATTTCTTCTGGAACAATCACAAACACTTTTTTGATTATGGATCTACTACCAGAAATTCAATGCGTAATCTTAGCATTCAATTTGTATTCCTGAATAATCTCATTTTTCAATTATTCAACCATTTCATTTTACCAAGTTCAATGTTAGTCAGATTAGTCAACATTTATATGTTTCGATGCAACAACAAGATGTTATTTGTAACAAGTAGTTTTGTTGGTTGGTTAATTGGTCACATTTTATTCATGAAATGGGTTGGATTGATATTAGTCTGGATACAGCAAAATACTTCTATTAGATCTAATGTACTTTTTCGATCTAATAAGTACCTTGTGTCAGAATTGAGAAATTCTATGGCTCGAATCTTTAGTATTCTCTTATTTATTACCTGTCTCTACTCTTTAGGCAGAACACCGTCACCCATTTTTACTAAGAAACTGAAAGAAACCTCAGAAACGGAAGAAAGCGAGGAAGAAACAGATGTAGAAACAACTTCCGAAACGAAGGGGGGGGCTAAACAGGAACAAGAGGGATCCACCGAAGAAGATCCTTCTTCTTCCCTTTTTTCGGAAGAAAAGGAGGATCCGGACAAAATCGACGAAACGGAAGAGATCCAAGTGAATGGAAAGGAAAAAACAAAGGATGAATTCAATTTTCACTTTAAAGAGACATGCTATAAAAATAGACCACTTTATGAAACTTTTTATCTGGATGGGAATCAAGAAAATTCGAAGTTAGAAATATTGATAGAAAAAAAAAATAAAGATCTGTTAT
Organism: Euphorbia lathyris; assembly: GCF_963576675.1. Lineage (NCBI taxonomy): Eukaryota > Viridiplantae > Streptophyta > Magnoliopsida > Malpighiales > Euphorbiaceae > Euphorbia > Euphorbia lathyris. The sequence continues at coordinate 33,959,562 of NC_088911.1, forward strand.
GGGTTGAAAAACCTCTTGTAACTATTCTTTTTGATTCTAAACGTTGGAATCGTCCATTTCGATATATAAAAAATCATCAGTTTGCGAATGCTTTAAGAAGAGAAATGGGACAATATTTTTTTTATACATGTCTAAGTGATGGCAAAGAAAGAATATCTTTTATGTATCCACCCAGTTTGTCAACTTTTTTTGAACTGATACAAAGAAAGATGTCTCTGTTCATAACACAAAAATTTTCCTCTGATGAATTGGATAATCATTGGAATTCCAAAAATGAACAAAAAAAAAAAAATCTAAGTAATGAATTTACAAAAAGAGTCCAAGCTCTGGATAAAGGATATCTTGTTTCGAAAACACTGGAAAAAAGGACTAGATTGTGTAATAAAAAAACTAAAGATAAAGACCAGTACTTACCTAAAACATACGATCCCTTTTTGAACAGATCCTACCGTGGAAAAATGCAGTTTTTTTCATCCTCAATCCTAAATAAAACTTTCCGAACATTTTTTAGAGAAAGGTTTTTGATAAATAAAATTCATCTTATTCTTCTTATTACTAATTATCAAGAATTTGAAGCAAAAACGGATCTATTTAATAGTAATCCTGAATCATTTTTAAGAGAAATTGCTTATTTATTAAACTTAATTAATGAATTTGGCGGAAAATCAAAATCAAGTTTCAATTTTAAGGGACTCCCTTTTTTCCCAGATGACAATGAAGAAAAAATGGATTTAGAAAATCAAATAAAAATTCGAAAATTTTTATTTGATACAGTTATAGCGAATCCAAAAAAGAAAACAAGTAGAAAATTTTCGACTGGACTAAAAGAAATAAGTAAACAAGTTCCTCGATGGTCATACAAATTAATTGACGATTTGGAACAACAAGAGGGCAAACATGATGCCGAAAACCTGGCGGACGATCATGAAATTCGGTCACGAAAAGCCAAACTTCTAAAGATGTTTAGTGATAATATAATTATTTTTAATGATAATAAAAAAAATAATGATACTTACAATAACATCAAGGATACAAGGAATTCTGACCCAATATACATAGACCAAGTGACTTTCATACGTTATTCCCAACAATCGGACTTTCGTCGAGGCATAATAAAAGGCTCCATGCGAGCCCAACGACGTAAAATAACTATTTTTGAACTGTTTCAAGCAAATGTGCATTCTCCTGTTTTTTTGGACAGAATCAAAAAATCTCTTTTTTTTACTTTTGATATTGATATTTCTGAATTGATGAAAAAAATGTTTATAAATTGTATGTGTAAAAACACAGAATTTAGATTTTCGAATTATACTTATCTAGAGAAAAAAATAAAAGAAAGTAAGAAAAAAGAAGAGACCAAAAGAAAAGATAACAAAAGAGAGGACAAAGCACGAATAAAAATAGCGGAAACCTGGGATAGGATTTTTCTTGCGCAAGTACTAAGAGGTTGTGTTTTAGTAACCCAATCAAGTCTTAGAAAATATATTATCTTACCCTCATTAATACTAACTAAAAATATCATTCGTATATTATTTTTTCAAACTCCCGAATGGTCCGACGATGTAAAGGATTGGGGTAGAGAAATGCATGTTAAATGTACCTATAATGGAGTTCAATTATCAGAAAAAGAATTTCCTAAAAATTGGTTAACAGGTGGGATTCAAATAAAGATCCTATTTCCTTTTCGTTTAAAACCTTGGCACAGATCGAAAGTAAAATTCCCTCATAAAAGTAAAAAAAAAAAGAAAGTAGAAGAAAGGGATTTTTGTTTTTTAACAGTTTGGGGAATGGAAGCGGAACTTCCTTTTGGTTCTCCCCGAAAACGGCTTTCACTTTTTAAACCCATCTTTAAAAAACTTGAAAAAAAAATTATAAAGATGAAAAAAAAGGGTTTTCGAGTTATAACAATTTTAGAAGAAAGAATAAAATTATTTCAAAATTTATCAAAAGAAAAAAAACACTGGGTCATCAAAAACATTTTTTTTAGACAAGAAATAATAAAGAAACTTTCAAAATCAAAAAGAAATAAAAAGTTTTTATCGGAATTTAGAGAAGTAGATGAATTAAATGAAAGTAAAAAAAAAAAGATTCGATAATCAATAACAATAATCGAACGGTTTCTAAATTTTCCACCCCAACTCGACCTATACCCTGTACAAATTATTCACTGATAGAACAAAAAATGAAAGATCTTTCTGCTAGAAGAAAGATAATTCGAAATCAAATAGAAAAAATTACAAAAGAAAAGGAAAACAAAATTAGAACCTCAGAAGTAAATATTAGTCCTAACAAAAGAACAAAAAGTTATAATGCTAAAAAATTAAAATCATTAACCAATATTTCACACATATTAAAAAAAAAAAATGCTCGATTAGCGCGTAAATTTTACTTTTTTCTAAAATTTTGGATTGAAAAAATATACATAGATATCTTTTTAGGTATCATTAATATTCCAAGGCTCAATGCACAGCTTTTTCTTGAATCAATAAAAAAGATTATTACTAAATACATTTCCAATAATGAATCAAATCAAAAAAAAATTGAAAAAACAAATCAAAAAAAATTTCACTTTATTTCGATTATAAAAAAGTCAAGAGATATTGCTGTTATTAATAATAATTCACAGATTTTTTGTGACATAGCTTTCTTATCACAAGCGTATGTATTTTACAAATTATCACAAACCCAAATTCTTAACTTATATAAGTTAAGATCGATCTTTCGATACCATAACCTTTTTCTTAAGAAGGAAATAAAAGATTATTTTAGAGCCCAAGGATTATTTAATCCGGAATTAAAAGAAAAAAATTTTCGAAAGTCTTTTTCTTTAATCAATCAATGGAAAAATTGGTTAAGAAGTCATTATCAATATAAATACGATTTATCTCAGCTTAGATGGTCTAGATTAATACCACAAAAATGGCGAAATGGAATCTCTCACCACCATATGGTTGAAAAGAAAAAATTAAGCAAATGGAATTTACATGAACAAGACCAATTAATTCATTATGAAAAAAAAAAGGATTTTGAGGCAGACTTATTTGCGAATCAAAAAGAGAATTTTAAAAAACACTCTAGATATAATCTTTTATCATATAAATCTATTAATTATGAAAAAAAGACGGACTTCTTTATTTCCGACTCACCAACTACTCAAGAAGAGATTCTTTATAATTCCAACACAAATACAAGAAAATTATTTGACATCTTAGAAGTTATTCCTATCAATAATTATCTAGCGGAAGATGATATTATCGATATAGAGAAAAGCCCAGATAGAAAATATTTTGATTGGCGAATTATCAATTTTTGTCTTAGAAAGAGGGTCGATATTGAGTCTTGGATCGATACCACCGGAAGCAACGATAAAAAAAAGACTAAGACTACAACTGATAAATATCAAATAATTGATAAAATTGATAAGAAAAAAATTGCTTTTCTTACAATTTACCAAGATCAAGAAATAAATTCATCCAATAAAACCCCCCCTTTTTTTGATTGGATGGGAATGAATGAAGAAATAAAAACGAGTCTCATATCGAATTTTGAACTTTGGTTCTTTCGAAAATTTGTGATACTTTACAACACATATAAGAGAAAACCATGGACAATACCCATTCAATTTCTTCTTTTAAATTTTCATAGAAATGAAAATATTAGTAAAAATAAGAAAATTAATGGGAATAAAAGAGGCGACCTTTTTATATCTATACCATCGAATGAAAAAAAAATTATTGAATTAGAGAATCGAAATCACGAAGAAAAAGAATCTGACGACCAAATGGACTTTGGAGCAGTTTTCACAAATGAAGAAAAAGATATTGAAGAAGATTATATGGGATTCGATATGAAAAAATATATAAATAAAAAGCAAAACAAAAGTCATACAGAAGTAGAGCTTGATTTCTTCCTAAAAGAGTATTTATGTTTTCAATTAAGATGGACTGGTTCTTTAAATCAAAAAATAATTGATAATATCAAAGCATATTCTTTCCTGCTTAGACTGACAAATCCCCGAGAAATTATTATATCTTCTATTCAAAGGCAAGAAATAAATCTGAATATTATGATGGTTCAGAAAGATGTAACTCTTACAGAATTGATGAAAAAGAGAATATTGATTATCGAACCTGTCCGTCTGTCGGTAAAACCTGATGGACAATTTATTTTGTATCAAATGGTGGGTATCTTATTAATTCATAAGAACAACGAACAAATTAATAAAAAATATAGAGAAAAAATCTATGTTGATAAAAATAATTTTACCGAATCTATTGAAAGACATCACAATATAATTGGAAATAGAGAAAAAAATGATTATGATTTACTTGTTCCTGAAACTATTTTATCCCCTAAACGTCGTAGAGAATTAAGAATTCGAATTTCTTTCAATTTACAAATTGAAAACGATATTCATATAAATACAGAAATTGTCAATGGGAATAACATAAAAAAAGGCAGTCCCATTTTGGATAAAAGAAAACATTTTTAGAGAGAAAAAAAAAAACTAATTAAATTGCAATTTTTTCTGTGGCCCAATTTTCGATTAGAGGATTTAGCTTGTATGAATCGCTATTGGTTCGATACTAATAATGGAAGTAGGTTCAGTATGGTAAGGATATATATATATCCGCGCTTGAAATTTTAGTAAGGGTTATTTTTTCATATATATATCCTAGCATATTTGGTCTAGTATATGAAAAGAAGGAGATAGACGCCTTATTCTTTTACACTCCATATTTCATTCTGGTACATAGAATTCAATCATGTATCAATTAGATCTAGAAATGAATCAATGGCATTTTTTTTTTTTTACTTTTTTTTTAGGTAGAATTTTTTTCTTCTTTGTAAGCGAAGAAATAGACCACATTGGGTTGATTAATTACAAATTTGGTCAAATAGAATTTTGAATTACTACCAAAGTAAATATTTTTGTGTATACCAAATTAAAATGAACTGACATTATTATTTATTATATAGAATACATTTCTTATTATTACTGATCAATAAAAAAATATCTTAAACTTAAAACTAAAAAAAAAGGGGGGGTCCTTTTTTATGGTAAAAAATTCATTCATTTCAGTGATTTCACAAAAAGAAAAAGACGAAAACAAGGGATCTGTTGAATTTCAAATAGTAAGTTTCACTAATAAGATACGAAGACTTACTTCACATTTGGAATTGCATAGAAAAGACTACTTATCTCAAAGAGGTTTGCGGAAAATTTTAGGAAAACGCCAACGACTGTTGGCTTATTTAGAAAAGAAAAATAGAGTACGTTATAAAGAATTAATTAGTCGGTTGGATATTCGGAAGTTAAAAGGAAGTTAAAAACTCGTTAATTTCTTAATTTGAAGAGTTTTGTTGAATTATGAATTATTTGATTTATTAGATCTTGAGATGAACTTCTTTTTGTTTTCAGTAACTCGTGAAATGGATCGAGGAAACCCCTATGAATATACCAGCTAAACGAAAAGACCTTATGATAGTCAATATGGGTCCCCACCACCCATCAATGCACGGTGTTCTTCGACTCATTGTTACTCTAGATGGTGAGGATGTTATTGACTGTGAACCAATATTAGGTTATTTACACAGAGGAATGGAAAAAATTGCGGAAAATCGAACAATTATACAATATTTGCCCTATGTAACACGGTGGGATTATTTGGCTACTATGTTCACAGAAGCAATAACAGTAAATGGTCCAGAATTGTTAGGAAATATTCAAGTGCCAAAAAGAGCTGGCTATATCAGAGTAATTATGTTGGAATTAAGTCGTATAGCTTCGCATTTGTTATGGCTTGGACCTGCGACGTAAATTATGTCTAAAAATAAATGATTTACGTAAAATTCATAGGTTTTACGTAAAAATCTATTTTCACAAGGTTTGTGAACTTTTTATCCTAAAATAAAAAGGTTACGTAAATTTAGTCAAACTATACGTAAATTATATCTAAAAATAAATTATTTACGTAAAGTTCAAAGGTTTTACGTAAAACTCTAATTTTTACAATGTTTGTGGATTTTTTCTCCTAAAATAACAAGGTTACGTAAATTTAGTCAAACCTTGCGTAAATTATGTCTAAAAATAAAAGATTTGCGTAAACTTCATAGGTTTTACGTAAAACTCTATTTTCACAAGGTTTGTGAATTTTTTTCTCCTAAAATAAAAAAGGTTACATAAATTTAGTCAAACGATACGTAAATTATATCAAAAAATAAAATATTTGCGTAAAATTCAAAGGTTTTACGTAAAACTCTAATTTTCACAATGTTTATGGATTTTTTTCTTCTAAAGTAAAAGGGTCACGTAAATTTAGTCAAATCTTATGTAAATTATGTCTAAAAATAAGAGATTTACGTAAAATTTATAGGTTTTACGTAAAACTCTATTTTCACAAGGTTTGTGAATTTTTTTCTCCTAAAATAAAAAGTTACGTAAATTTAGCCAAACTATACGTAAATTATATCTAAAAATAAAATATTTACGTAAAGTTCAAAGGTTTTACGTAAAACTCTAATTTTCACAATGTTTGTGGATTTTTTCTCCTAAAATGACAAGGTTACGTAAATTTAGTCAAACATTACATAAATCATGTCTAAAAATAAATGATTTACGTAAAAATCATAGGTTTTACGTAAAACTCTATTTTCACAAGGTTTGTGAATTTTTTTATCCTAAAATAAAAAGGTTACGTAAATTTAGTCAAGCTATACGTAAATTATATCTAAAAATAAATTATTTACGTAAAGTTCAAAGGTTTTACGTAAAACTCTAATTTTCACAATGTTTGTGGATTTTTTCTCCTAAAATAACAAGGTTACGTAAATTTAGTCAAACCTTGCGTAAATTATGTCTAAAAATAAAAGATTTTCGTAAACTTCATAGGTTTTACGTAAAACTCTATTTTCACAAGGTTTGTGAATTTTTTTCTCCTAAAATAAAAAAGGTTACATAAATTTAGTCAAACTATACGTAAATTATATCTAAAAATATAATATTTACGTAAAGTTCAAAGGTTTTACGTAAAACTCTAATTTTCACAATGTTTGTGGATTTTTTCTTCTAAAGTAAAAGGGTTACGCAAATTTAGTCAAATCTTACGTAAATTATATCTAAAAATAAGAGATTTACGTAAAATTCATAGGTTTTACGTAACACTCTATTTTCACAAGGTTTGTGAATTTTTTTCTCCTAAAATAAAAAGTTACGTAAATTTAGTCAAACTATACGTAAATTATATCTAAAAATAAAATATTTACATAAAGTTCAAAAGTTTTACGTAAAACTCTAATTTTCATAATGTTTGTGGATTTTTTCCTAAAATAACAAGGTTACGTAAATTTAGTCAAACTTTATGAAAATTATGTTTAAAAATAAAAGATTTACGTAAAATTCATAGGTTTTACGTAAAACTCTATTTTCACAAGGTTTATGAATTTTTTTCTCCTAAAATAAAAAAGGTTACGAAATTTAGTCAAACTATACGTAAATTATATCTAAAAATAAAATATTTACGTAAAGTTCAAAGGTTTTACGTAAAACTCTAATTTTCACAAGGTTTGTGGATTTTTTCTCCTAAAATGATAAGGTTACGTAAATTTAGTCAAACCTTATGTAAATTATATCTAAAAATAAAAGATTTACGTAAAATTCATAGGTTTTTTGTAAAACTCTATTTTCACAACCTTTGTGAATTTTTTTCTCTTAAAATAAAAAGGTTACGTAATTAGTCAAACTATACGTAAATTATATCTAAAAATAAAATATTTATGAAAAGTTCAAAGGTTTTATGTAAAACTCTAATTTTCACAATATTTGTGGATTTTTCTCCTAAAGTAAAAGGGTTACGTAAATTTAGTCAAACTTTACGTAAATTATGTCTAAAAATAAAAGATTTAAGTAAAATTCATAGGTTTTACGTAAAACTCTATTTTCACAAGGTTTATGAATTTTTTTATCGTAAAATAAAGAAGGTTACGTAAATTTAGTCAAACTATACGTAAATTATATCTAAAAATAAAATATTTACGTAAAGTTCAAAGGTTTTACGTAAAACTCTAATTTTCAAAAGGTTTGTGGATTTTTTCTCCTAAAATGACAAGGTTACGTAAATTTAGTCAAACCTTATGTAAATTATATCTAAAAATAAAAGATTTACGTAAAATTCATAGGTTTTACGTAAAACTCTATTTTCACAAGGTTTGTGAATTTTTTTCTCCTAAAATAAAAAGGTTACGTAATTAGTCAAACTATACGTAAATTATTTCTAAAAATAAAATATTTACGTAAAGTTCAAAGGTTTTACGTAAAACTCTAATTTTCATAATATTTGTGGATTTTTCTCCTAAAGTAAAAAGGTTACGTAAATTTAGTCAAACCTTACGTAAATTATGTCTAAAAATAAAAGATTTACGTAAAATTCATACGTTTTACGTAAAACTCTATTTTCACAAGGTTTATGAATTTTTTTATCGTAAAATAAAAAAGTTACGTAAATTTGGTCAAACTATACGTAAATTATTTCTAAAAATAAAATTTTTACGTAAAGTTCAAAGGTTTTACGTAAAACTCTAATTTTCACAAGGTTTGTGGATTTTTTCTCCTAAAATGACAAGGTTACGTAAATTTAGTCAAACCTTACGTAAATTATGTCTAAAAATAAAAGATTTACGTAAAGTTCAAAGGTTTTACGTAAACCTCATATAAGGGAGACAGTAATGATTAAGGCCGTGAACTCACCTGCTCAGTCGATTAGCGGAACGGCCCAACATGTCTAAATTAAGTCAAATTTTACGTAAATTAAGTCAAATTTTACGTAAATTATGTCTAAAAAAAGAAGATTTACATAAATTTAAAAGGTTTTACTTAAAACTTTTGCAAAGCTAATGGTTTTTGTATAAAATAAAACTTTACGTAAATTATATCTAAAAATAAAGGATTTACGTAAAAATCAAAAGTTTTACGTAAAACTCGATTTTATTGCAAAGGTAATGTTTTAAAAAAAATTAATAATTTTATGTAAATTAAGTCAAACTTTACGTTGATTATGTCTAGAAATAGATGATTTACGTAAAGTTTAAATGTTTTACGTGAAATCCGATTTTTCACGAAATTACTGATTTTTTGTTTGCTAAAGTCTTTGTGTAAATAAAATTAAATTTTATGTAAAATGTTAGCAGATTAAGAAAAAAAAAATAATATTGGCAATTAGAAAAAAAAAATTGGAAAGAATTCCAAATAGAAAGAAGAAAAGTATTGCAGCTTTTTCAAAAATAATAATATTGTAATTGTTAATTAGAAAACCATCTAATAGGTAGATTAAGCAAGTAGCCGGTTTAAATTTCGTGAAATCCATCAATGGCTGAGATTTTAAATTTTGTAAATCAACGGTGTGACAAAGCTTACTTTGTTTTGGGACAAAGTAATAGTAGCCTATGTAATTTTATTAAAATAAATTTCCACAAAATTGGAATTTGGATCCTTAGAGGGTGAGGATGACATTCATACTACAGTAATATAAAAATACTAAACAATAAATTTCAATGGAATCCAAAAATCTGTTCTAAAATTTTTAATCAACTTGTTCTCTTTATTATTTAGGTCAATTATGAGTATTAAAAACTCAAGTCTTGTTCATTGCATGCTATTTCTTTTCTATCAACTATACTACTTAAATATCAATACCTACTTTATTTATACAAAAACTATTTTTGTAATTCTTTTTTCAAAATAAGATGAATTATTTAATTTTAAGGATAAAATGTCAAAATAGCTTTAAATTATTTAGAAAGAAGGTGTTTGTTTGCATATATTACATGAGCCATGAGATTTAGGAGTCATGGAATGGTTGATAAAAAACAAATATAAGGTTTTAACGGGTAAGAAAACTAATTAATTGTATTATAATAAATAAGAAAATAAAACTAAATAAAAAGATAACATATAAAGTTAATAGGAAAGGAATATAATATGGTTAATTTAATTGTGATGTTTAGCTTAAATTGGATATATTTTGTAAACGTTAGGGTTAAATTCGTATTATTTTGTAAACGTTAAGGCTGTATTGATGCTATTTTGTACGTGAGACCTAAATTGATGCTATATTGTAAACGTTAAGCCTAAATTGATATTATATTGTAAACGTTAAGCCTATTTGATGCTATTTTGAACATTGAACCTAAATTGGTACTTCTCCAAAAACCTACTTTAGGCCTATTTTGGTACCTTATCCCAATAAATAATCAATTAATAACAAACATTAATAAACAGTTAATTGAAATAAACAATTTCTTAATTTTCACGTACAAAATTATTTAATCTTAGCATTTATCAAATAATGGCCCTGTTTGGTAAAGAGCGTTTTGGGATAAAAAGAGCGGTTTTGACCAATTTTAGAAGTTTGATCACTGAAACCGCTAATTGGAGTGTTTGGTGGAAAGAGGTTTGTGAGAGAGTTTTGGGATGAAAACGCTAATTTAGAAAAAGCTATTAAAAGGAGCTTTTTCAATTAGCGTTTTGCAATATTAAAATTAATGGACTTCTTTAACTCTAATAAATAGACCCCCTCTTCTCCTGCGCCAAAATTAATGCCCTTATTCATCTTTTTGCACAAACCGCTATTATCAATCAACTAATTTTTACTAAACAGATCTACACAATCATCTAGTCAAATCAGCTAATGTAATTAACTAACAACTTATGTAATCAGCTAACAACTACTAACAACTAATTTCCAAACAAGCCAATATAAGTTCAATCATAATGTTTATCAAAAGTACGTTGAGTGTCACATGTTCAATTTTTTTAGATTAAAAATCACAATCATTTGTGTCAATTTCTATTATTAGAGATTGAAACTTTTAATTGCACAATTTTATTAAATAACTCTAAATTTAAATTGGATTGTAGGCTTTGCTTGTTTCAGAAAATGCTAAATATTTCAACACAAAAATTACACTTTCGAGCATTAATAAAACAGAAAGAACTTTTTACATAAGAATTTCTGGCAGAAAAATTAAACAAACAAAAAAACAACAATTTTCCCGTATTTACAAATTCCCAACAAATTCAAAATTCTGCCGTGGTTGTTACATAGCCGAAGAAGTGACTGGAACAGGAACACCATCATCATCATCAAAATTCCAGAGATTGCAAACTACACTTTCCTGGGCATTGTTATTAGGTGCTGTAGATTGTCCATCCATATAAGGAATCTCATAGAATTTCATCACATTCTCGTACGCCATTAGCTCTTCCGACAATTTCATCACCTCATCCTGCTGCGACTCCGATTCCAAGTCTATCACCACAACCTCGCCGCGATTCACCTCTTCCACCTCCACCCTCTCCTCTTCCCGTTTCACTTTTACCTCCCCGGAAACGATTATTGGATCAGTAGAAGCGTTTGGTCCTATTTGGTTCAGATCATAACTTTTTGGGCGATCATTGAAATTACAAGTAAAAGGTTGGTATAGAGAGGGATTGGCATTTCGACGAGCAGGCGAGTTCGAGTGATTTTTGGAAGTGAAATCGTCGTTAGGAAAATTCACTTTGGCTTTCTTACCACGAATTTCACGCGCCGCTCTGTCATAGGCACGAGCAGCTTCCTCAGCGGTGTTGAAGGTGCCAAGCCAAACACGGATTCCTTTCCTTGGATCACGAATCTCAGCTGCCCATTTACCCCAGGGGCGTTGCCTTATCCCTCTGTACAAGTTCTTCCTCTGCCTTTTAATGTGCGGCTTTTCCTCTTGCTCACCACCTGTTTGTATAAATTCCTCAGTCAAAATCCATCTGTCTAACGACTAAGTTCAAAGAAAAAAAAATGGTTACCTGAAGCAGGGTGGGAGTTTTTAAGGTTGAAAGAGTCGTGATCACCGAATGAGCCCGGGCAGAATTCGAGGAGGCTGAATTTAGAGAAGGATGAGTTAGGCCAGAGGTCAGAAGCGGAGACGCCGCGGCCACGGTTGCGCGGTATAAGATCGGCTAGAATGGCACCGCCACACATATTTAGTTAACCAGAGTATGTTAACTGGGGTAAAGAAAAGAAGAATTGAAAAGGCAAATAAGACTAGGTGTGGAATAAAATGGGTCAAAGAAAAAAGAATGAGTGAAAAGATGTTTAGAAGTGGGCATATATATGGGGCGCGCGGGAGTGGGTTCCAGGAGTACAAGTTGGGGCTCTGGAAGTTTCGTCGGGTACGCCTGACTTTGTATAATTGTACTACCATATATCGCGTCTTCTTGTCTCTTTGGTCACTTGCCTGGATAACAAAGCTTTGATTAATTAAACTTTAGTCTTCACCTATAAGGATAAGGATAAGGATAAGGATAAGCTAGAATATTTTTTGTTGGTAATTAATTTATTAGTCCGTATATTTTGACAAAACATACTGTTTAGTTCTTGTATTTTCAAAACCACATGATAAAGTCTCTAATCTTTTTTTCGATGAACTGTTTAGTCCCTAACGTTTTTCTCAGTGAACTGTTTAGTCCATGCCGTTAGACTCTCATGAAGATTTTGTTAGTCAATTTGGATTTGCGTTCTTCTTTTCCTTTATTTTCATTTCCTTTAAACTCTAATGCATCTGAAATCAATTTTGAGTGTTCTTCTTCTTGATTTTCTCCTTAATCGTTCAAATTTGTAAGTATTGGGTCTGTTCTTTTTCTTGTTCTTCATACAAATAACTTCTTCTTCTAAATTGGATTTCCTCTTCTAAAGTTTGAAGGTAAATAATAAAGTGTAATTTAGTCATTTCCGAAGTCATAAACGGTAAAAAATCTAACAAAAAGACGGAATGACTAAACAGTTCACTGAGAAAAAGGTTAGGAACCTTACCATGTGTTTTTGAAAATACAGGGACTAAACAGTGTGTTTTGTCAAAATATAGGGACTAATAAATTAATTACCTTTTTTTTAGTGGGGGTATAAAGGAAGAAGATTCAGGCATCCTAAACACAAACCCGAATATATTAAAAAATAGAAAAGATCACAAAAAGTCAATAGAGAGAAAGAAACAACCCATAAACTAAGTAAACCGATACAAGACTCGACCGTTAAAATTGTCCCAAAGAAAGCTAGAATAAAAAAATCAGAAAAAAGTCCCACCATATAGCATCGTAGCAAATTTAACATTCTATCACTAATTAATTTTCATATATGTTTAATTAAGTTTTACATAATTTTATTTATAATATTCAAACAATGCTGAAAAGTAATACTATTAGTATTATTTAGTATATTTTAAATAATGAATTTTATAATAATTTAGTATTTTAATTTGAATATATATTATATAATATATATTTTATATGATGTTTGTTATATATGCAATGAATTTCTTTTTTCTTTTTAAAATATGCACTATTGAATTTCTAATTTAATAATTAATAATTGATTAAATGAAACATACATTAATAGTTATTAATTGAGATGTGAGACTTTATGGACTGCCTTTCGATTGCAAACTCCTCATGTATTGGTATTGATTCCTAAAAACATTCCGACACCCAAATTAGACAAATCAAAGAATAGAGAGATAATTTGTGATAACACCTCTTCCCAATAGGTTACCCTTTATATATATGTAAAAGCTTTTTAGTGTGGGTCTTGTAAAGGCCAAAACCTTTACCTTATTTGTTAGGTTCAGTCCACATACCTCATCAATTAGTTCCTCTTTCGGTGGACTGCGCCGAAGCATTATATGTGAGGTTGTCGGATATTAGATTGTGAGTGTTCGTCAATGAACTGGTAGTGAGGTGGTCGGGGAGCAGATTGGTTGAGGTGGACACAAAGCATTGTAAAAATAATTTGATATCTTTTAATAAAAAGGAAACATCTAACATCGAACGATCTTCGATAGAAAGCGAATACAAAGCTGTAGCAAATGCAACAACTGAGCTTCTAATACAAAGCTGTAGCAAATGCAACAACTGAGCTTCTATGGCTATGTTCTCTTCTTGGGGACTTCGGGTATCCGATTCCTTCACTTGTTCAGTTGTGGTGTGACAATATCGATGTTATTTAGCTAACTGTCAATATGTTCTTTCATGCTAGGACGAAACACATTGAACTTGATCTTCATTTTATTCAGGAACACATCCAACCTAGCTTTCTCAATGTTTGGTTTTTACCGACTGATGATTAAATGGCAGATGCTCTCAACAATCCTATGATAAGTGCTCTCTTTCAGACATTTTGAGATCTTGTCTCACGGTTCAACCTCGTCATCGGCTTGGGGGAATGTGAAAGATAATATTTATCATTTAACTCTATAATTATGCATTTAATTAGTTGTAAATAACTTTTGTTATTATCCTTTAGTTAGCCAATTTATCACGATTAGAGTCTCACATATTTCTTGCAGTTAAAAAACTCATTCTCTAATAATAATAAAAAAAAAAATTAGTACATTTTATAAATTCCATTTTCTCGATTTTCCTCATGCGTTAACATAAGGGCCCTGAGGGAAATTTATTATACAGAGGCCTATGATTTGCAATAGGGATAATTTTAAGACATTGTTTCATTACCTTATTTAATTAGGTTATATTTTTCTGGGATACAGAAAATAAAGAAGAAAACATCAAATTGAAAATTCCTGAAGTGTTTTTGCGCATTGAAGAAGGAAAATGCAAAAGAAATAAACTTCCGAACAAATTGTGCTGATGAGTGATCCTATTGGGATCCTGGACCATACTGTCACTTATTTTTTTTTGGGATAAACCATACTGTCACTTATAACACTTACATGATACAATTTGAATATAATCTTGAACTAGTGTGAACCGATACTAATGTGATCCGAGACCATAGCAGAAATTTTCCCCATGTGATACATTTTTCTCCTTTTCATCAATATTTTTGTATTATTAATTATGTATTTGGCAATGAGAAAATTGACGAAGAAAATACATTATGAGGCCTTTATTTTTTAGTTTATTAAAAGATTAGTACAGTTAAACCTCGATAAATGAATGTTCGATAAAGTAATAACCTCGTTTATATAATAAATTCTTTCGGTCCCGATTTGGGCGAATAGACTAAAGTAATAACCTCGTTAAATGCATTAAGTAATAAACATATTTAAATCCTTAAGGGCCCAATGATAATATAAATTAATAATTATTGAATTATATATATATATATATATATATACCAAAACTGTCACGTCCGTGTCCACATTTCTCGAATTTATACCTAGATATTAATATATATTATTATTATGGGGTATGTGATTTTTATTTGGTGTTATAGGCAAAATTTGGAGTTAATTCGATGGGTTTAGGTGTAAATTAAAAGTTTAGGGTAGTTATTAAAAGATTATATAAAGATGGAGGACCAAAAGGGATATTTGACAAATTTGGGATATAAATCCCAAATTGTTCCAGACTCTCGACATCATCTCCTTTCCTTCCTTTTCTTCTCTGTTTCTTTTTCTTTTTCTCAACCCGTTCTTCGACCGTTTCTCCACCGTTTCTTTGATTTGCGGAGATTCGACCGTCCAAATCAATTGAAACTTAAACTATAGCATCCTTAGGCATAGATCTAAATCCTAATCGAAGAGTTTCTGAATTTCGGAAGTGTTTGGAGGGGAAACGTCTTAGACTGATTTAGCGGAGAATTGAACGGGTGTATTTTCTTCAATTCATAGCTCAGGTAAGTCACTATCAACTATAGTTTGAGTTTTATGTATAGAGATATATATATAATCAAAGAATTTCTATAAATTGATATTTTAGGGTTATGCCGGAATTTTGTAAAATTGAGGTTTTTCACAATCTTGCTTTTATTGTGAAATTATAGTTCAAATGAACTATTAACTATGTTTAAATGTGAAGTACAGATTTTACTGGGTTATATTGATTTGAGGTTTCATTGGTTGATTAATTTTGGAAATTTTATTTGATTAAGGATTGATATTTTGGAGAATTGAACACTTGTGAATTTGATTATGATCAAGTGAAATATATACATATATACATATATGTTTTTGGTTTCAATCTATATATATATATATGGAAGTAAATGTTTGGTGTCCATTGAGAGTAGTCCGGTATGGTGGATTTAATTTTCAAAGACCATGTTTAGTGAGAAATATGGCCTGTGTACACAGTTTGAAGACCTATTGGGTATGGCAGAGAAGTGTTGGGTAAGACCATATGAGATAGGCAATGTTAAGAGACGTCTCGTATATATTGTGAATTGTGATTTGAATTATAAGGGGATGAACTCAAGAATGGATACAAGATTATATATTTTTGGTTTTTGGTTTCATACCTTGATCCTATTATGAACTTTAGTTTGGAGTATATTTTACAAGGTGTTGATTAAATCCTTTATAAACGGATATATATGTAGTTATATTAAGTAAAGTTGATTTTTATAGCTGATAGTTTCTTATTGAGATTTTTGTCTCATGTTTTCCAAATGTTTTTAATGTTTTGTTTTAGGCGAAGAAGTGCAAGGTACCGAGAGGGGTACTCGATCCTAGGGCGAGGTTCGGTTACAGCTACGAGGTGCAAGTCGTCTCTAGGGTATTGCATCCATTTTGTCCATGTACATATATGTGGATAGTATAAGGACACTTGTATAACTTGTTTTTGGTGGTGTCCTTTGTTTGGTTTGTATTATCTACAGGTATATATATAATTAGTTGAAATTGAGAAGTTGTGGAATAGTGTGATATCGGTTATGATTAAGTCATAACTTTGAGCTAGATATAATAAAGAATTGTCTATATAGGTGATGCGGAAGAATTAGATTCATATCAGAATCTTGTAATGCATTTGTCGGCCAGATATAGGCTGAATCTGTCATGGAATCCTAAATGAAAGTTCTTTATTATTATCTTACGTTTCCAGGGGTTTTTGAATCGTCTTAATCGGACTCCGTATGAAAAAGTTATGCTGGAAATGACATATGTTGGTCATTTTAGCTTCAAACCAGAATTTGGTTTTTGCTTTGATTTTTCTTCTTATTTGAGAGATACTGCTACTGGTTTATATAATAAGTCAGTGGTAATGTCTCACCGTCTTATCTGATCTTCTTTTAGGTCGGGTTTGACATTTTGGTATCAGAGCATAGGTGGATATATAGGTAATATAATGTGATTCTTTGTATTTCTTGTGTTGCACACATGACATTCATGCATAGCATATATCTACATATAATTATAATTGTGTCTTTATCATATAGATGCATCCGAGACGACCGCGTGGCCGACCGCCTCTAAATAGAGGTAGAGGTAGAGGTAGAGACGAGGAAAGAAGAGAGTTAGGATGGGATCTTGAGGGCATAGGGGATAGTGAAGCCTCTGATGCAAGAGTTTCACCCATTAACCAACCTCAAAGACAACAACAACCATTGCCTCCACGTCGACCTGTTAATCTTCAAGCTGAACAACCTGCACCAAGTGAAATATATACATATATACATATATGTTTTTGGTTTCAATCTATATATATATATGGAAGTAAATGTTTGGTGTCCATTGAGAGTAGTCCGGTATGGTGGATTTAATTTTCAAAGACCATGTTTAGTGAGAAATATGGTGTGTGTACACAGTTTGAAGACCTATTGGGTATGGCAGAGAAGTGTTGGGTAAGACCATATGAGATAGGCAATGTTAAGAGACGTCTCGTATATATTGTGAATTGTGATTTGAATTATAAGGGGATGAACTCAAGAATGGATACAAGATTATATATTTTTGGTTTTTGGTTTCATACCTTGATCCTATTATGAACTTTAGTTTGGAGTATATTTTACAAGGTGTTGATCAAATCCTTTATAAACGGATATATATGTAGTTATATTAAGTAAAGTTGATTTTTATAGCTGATAGTTTCTTATTGAGATTTTTGTCTCATGTTTTCCAAATGTTTTTAATGTTTTGTTTTAGGCGAAGAAGTGCAAGGTACCGAAAGGGGTACTCGATCCTAGGGCGAGGTTCGGTTACAGCTACGAGGTGCAAGTCGTCTCTAGGGTATTGCATCCATTTTGTCCATGTACATATATGTGGATAGTATAAGGACACTTGTACAACTTGTTTTTGGTGGTGTCCTTTGTTTGGTTTGTATTATCTACAGGTATATATATAATTAGTTGAAATTGAGAAGTTGTGGAATAGTGTGATATCGGTTATGATTAAGTCATAACTTTGAGCTAGATATAATAAAGAATTGTCTATATAGGTGATGCGGAAGAATTAGATTCATATCAGAATCTTGTAATGCATTTGTCGGCCAGATATAGGCTGAATCTGTCATGGAATCCTAAATGAAAGTTCTTTATTATTATCTTACGTTTCCAGGGGTTTTTGAATCGTCTTAATCGGACTCCGTATGAAAAAGTTATGCTGGAAATGACATATGTTGGTCATTTTAGCTTCAAACCAGAATTTGGTTTTTGTTTTGATTTTTCTTCTTATTTGAGAGATACTGCTACTGGTTTATATAATAAGTCAGTGGTAATGTCTCACCGTCTTATCTAATCTTCTTTTAGGTCGGGTTTGACAAAAACTTTTCAATCAATCAACTAGAAGTTATTTCTTCTGAAAAAAATGCATTTGTAGTTGATTGTTTTTTCTTTCCACCTAAACCAAAATGAACACAATCCTTAACTTTTTGTAGTGCAAATACAACTTCTGGTATATTTTGCTCATGTTGTAGCAAGTAGTTGTTTAAGGTGACGATACATTTGCGACAACGCAACTATCATCTGGCTCTGGATCATACAATGTATGCATTTTACAATGGAAAATTATCTATAAAATAATAAATATTGATTTATCGATAAATGAATAATTTATTCATTTATCGATAAATAATCTCGCTTAATAAATATTTTTTTCCGGTCCCAAAGATATGCATTTATCCAGGTTTTACTGTATTTTATTTGGACAAATTAAATTTGTGATCCTTTATTTTTGGTTTGTATTAAACACATTATATAAAAAAACAGTCAGTTTTGAATATAAAATTCAGTTAATAAAGTGCTATTCATTTCACATGCGTTCAAAATGCGTACTTTTCACTGTTTGAAAGAAACTTTTGACATATGTTACGTGGATATAGAGAAATTATAAAAAAAAAACTTATTTTGAACTATAAAAGATATAATTTCAATCACATTTTAAATGAATATCACATTTTCTTTTATAGAATTATATGGTAGCAACTAATTATTTTAGCTAATATAAGGCTTATTGTGAATTTAGACCCCGTTTGGTACGTTGTAACGGGCGTTGTAATGTAATACCCGTTGCAATTGAGGTTCATTATCATGTTTGGTTAGTAATATCATTTTTATCGTAATGGAATCACAAATACATCACTTAATTTTTCTTTGCAAATTTATGTAATGGGTATTACGAACAATATAGACATTGAATCCCCATTACGATTAACCTTGTTTTTTTATTACTAATGGCGAAATACGAAAAAAATGAAAACATAAAAACCGAAAAAATGCAAAAAAGAGAAAAACATGAAAAAAACGCGAAAATCGGATAATGGAAAATAGGAAGAGGCGAAAAAACATGAAAAAGGAAAATGAGAAATTACATTATAACTTTGATTACATTACAACACTTATTAGAACGTAGGAAACGGGGTCTAAAATGTGTCAAAATAAATAGAAAAAATTTAAGAATTTAATAAGCAAAAAATGAAAGATTAAAGTGGCTGATGATGCATTTTGCCAAAATTGACATGCTAAGTTTTGGTGATTGGTAATCACGTCGCACATGACATGCACAGGCCTTATTTGGGTATATATACATACATGCTTCCACGTTCATTTTAAATGCTAATTCAACAAGTTTCTTTCTTATTTTAATACTCTCTTATCCTTATAAAACCCTATGTTTCTTACTCTTCATCACCAACAAAACACAATCCACACTTCTGAGCTTACTTTCTTATTATTGCAGAGCAGCAATGGCATCAACCTCTTTCTTATTTTCATCCTCTATTCTCCTTTTGTCGCTGCTCGTCATTGCCTCTGCTGCTGCCGATTATGGCTACTCCCCTGCTCCTGAAACTGTCAAGCCCCAACCAAATGATGTATACACCTCAACACCTAAACTAGACAATGCCAAACCCGATTCCGGGTATAGCTCTAGCTCTAAACCAACGCCAGAAAACACCAAACCGGATTACGGGTATGCCCCAAAGCCTAAAACAATTGATCTCAAATTCAAAACCGGAGTCAATGTTGAGTATGTGCCAAAACCAGAACCAGAAACTCCCAAAAAGCCTAGTGATGAGTATGTCTCAAAACCAGAATCAGAAACCCCCAAAAAGCCTACTGATGAGTATGTCTCAAAGCCAAAACTAGATATCCCAAAAGTGCCTATTGATCAATATGTCCCAAAACCAGAATCAGAAACCCCTAAAAAGCCTACTGATGAGTATGTCCCAACACCAAAACTAGAAACCCCCAAAATGCCTATTGATCAATATGTCCCAAAACCAGAATCAGAAACCCCTAAAAAGCCTGCTGATGCGTATGTCCCAAAACCAAAACTGGAAACCCCAAAAATGCCTATTGATCAATATGTCCCTAAACCAGAATCAGAAACCCCTAAAAAGCCTGCTGATGAGTATGTCCCAATGCCAAAACTGGAAACCCCCAAAATGCCTATTGATCAATATGTCCCTAAACCAGAATCAGAAACCCCTAAAAAGCCTGCTGATGCGTATGTCCCAAAACCAAAACTGGAAACCCCAAAAATGCCTATTGATCAATATGTCCCTAAACCAGAATCAGAAACCCCTAAAAAGCCTGCTGATGAGTATGTCCCAATGCCAAAACTGGAAACCCCCAAAATGCCTGTTTCACAATATGTCTCAAAGCCAGAATCAGAAACCCCTAAAAAGCCTACTGAGTATGTCCCAATGCCAAAACTAGAAACCCCCAAAATGCCTGTTAATCAATATGTCTCAAAGCCAGAATCAGAGACCCCAAAAAAGCCTAATGAGTATGTCCCAAAGCCAGAAATCCCACTTCCAATTGGAATTGAAGGGCTTGTCCTTTGCAAATCGGGTTCCAAGTACACTCCTATTAAAGGTAACTAACAGTCCTTACAATTAATCTTTGTTTTCAGATATTTGGTCATTTAACTTTAGTTTTTATGGTTTGTGATTGTAGGAGCTGTGGCAAGAATAACATGTTCAATATTGGGCCATAAAGGGTACGAGGCAGCACCATACAGTTGCTTGACAACAACAGATGCAAAGGGTTTCTTTTTTAAGACATTGTCTGATTTAGGGGTTCATCAAATTTTACAGTTGACAGACTGCAGAGTTAAACTGGAAAAATCACCACTAGAAAGCTGCAATATTCCTACAAATGTGAACAAGGGAATTACAGGTGCCCTCCTTTCTTCTTACCAAATCCTCCATGACAGGAAGGTTAAGCTCTACCCAGTTGGACCTTTCTTTTACACCCCTAATCATCAATCAACCCCTACTCCCACTCCCACCCCTACTGGTTACTAATAAGTTAATTATAATTATTTACTTGTTTATGTTTTGATGTCCTTTCATTGATCTCTCATTATTGTTAATTTGTTATTTGATTTTTTTCTTTTTTGTCATTTTCATTGAGAGATTTGTAATATTTTTTTGTTCTGTTCCGCAAGTTTCTTATATAAATCTAAAGTATACATAAATATTATTTTATTGAAAGAGTTACCTATGAATCCTGCTGGGTTTCATGCAAAATTCACTTCATGATAAACTAGAAATCATCACTAATATTTCAGAAATTTAGCTGACTATTCATAGTTTTATTAAACGAAATTAAATACGAGTCTTCTTGTTTCCCTTCATTTTAGTTACTGGTTAAAATTTATTTATGAAATAATGAGAAAGGTAAAGTTCCAAATTGCAAACTAAATTTTATTGCTTGGAATGAAACTAAACCACAAATTCAATTTTTAGAATCGAATTCCAGGAAATTGATTATGGTCTTGAGCAAATTCTATCAAAATAGGTGGATTGCAAATGAATTTCATGTTTTATAAACTACTATTATTTTAAGAATTTTACCATCATTATATCTTTACTAGCTTTTGACCCGGATAATGCACAATACTTACCACCATTAAATGCATTAAAGTGTCAATCCGAATTAATTCGCTATCCAATCTATTTATTGTTTGAGTTAGTTGAGTTGAGCCGGAAAAAAAGAAGCGTTGGAAGTCGGGGTTGAAAAAAAGTTTTAAAAATATCTTATTCTTAAATTTTTGTCCTTTTCTGTTAACCATTATAATATTTGCAATCGACTAATTTTCCTAACCAATAAACACTGTGGTCCGATTATATTTGGAATCCTCTTTACGCTTGAAGTAAGACAGAAAAAGGATGAGAGCATAAAGCAATTCAGAATAGATTGCAATAGACGTGTGTATGTACCTTAATTGTGATGTCAAGTTCTATTTATAATGTGTCAGTGGCAAATCCACTAGCCAATACGAGGTGTACGTTCTAACTTCCTTGAAAGACATGTATCAACTCATGAATGACGGACGTGATTTGGACAGTTAGTAATATACCCTATTTGTAATTCCTTAATCCCTAGACGTAAATCAGGAATCCTAATCTAAAGATAATTCAAAACGTATCACATTGGTTCACGCGTCTTGAAGGTTATTTATTTTAATACAGTCTGATTTGAAGGTCTTCCTTACTTCATGCGTCCTTGTAATTTGAGATAAGGACACATGTATCTTTAAAGTATTTATGCAATATCAATTAGGAAAACATTTTTCTCGACATTATCTTTCTGTAGAGTAAATTATACCAATGGTATCTGAACTTTACCCCAGTTAACATCTTGGTACCTGAATTTCATTTTGTCCAAAAAATACAAGTAAGGATGATTGACACTGTTCGAAACCAAAGCCACCTAGACCATCTAGGTGCAGATTAGGCACTCAAAATCGAGAATCCACCATGATTTCTCTCAATGCGTTTTTTTGGTCCTAGGCGATTTTTAGCCGATTGGGCTCCACTTAATACGTTTCTCCGGTAAGTGACCGATAAACGAGTGTTTAACCATTCCTAATAAAAAATAATGGGACCCACATAACACTCATAAAGACCAAAATACCACTGAGTTAATGTTTCCCTCCCAAACGTTGCACATGAATTCCAAGAGATGACTATTTACTTCCTTTCTTTATCTACTTTGCATAATGTGTCTCTTCCAATTATCTTCCATTTATCTTTTCACTCCCCCTCTTCAACCTCTCCAAATGTGCAAAGATGGAGGTTTATTATTAAACTCATCGAACAAAAGTTCAGTACAAGAAGAAGTTACAGGAACAATGGGGAGAGATGGAGGCATTTCGGTGTATGAAGAAAGGGAAGAAGAAGACCATTGGTTTTCCTAGAGGAGAAGAAGAGTTTGTGTCAGGAAGATTAATGAGTTTGGATTCCCAAACTCTATCTTCCGGATAATAAAAGCCAAATTGCTCAAGGGCAATTTGGTCCTTTCAACAATAACAGGGGCGTCATGGTAATTTCCCATGGATAGCACATTCTAGAAGAGTTGCACCTCCTTATGATGGACCATCCTTACTTGATCAAAGCTCTATCAAATCACCACCTTCCATTTAATCAAATCCATCACAAGGTTATCCTGTTGACACATGTCATGTCCTTTATTTTACTTAATCATCAAGTTTGCTTGGTGACCACACCTAGCAAAATATATAAACAATGTATGTAAGCATTAATTCCTTAATGAGAATATTTTCCATTTAGAGATTCACTCATTCAAAATTATTATGGTATCAGAGCAAAACTAAGACAAAAGGCTATCCTTTTTCTTACCCATTATGGCCGAACCAATGATTACGTCCAGCAGCCCTTACCACCTTCCCCAGAATGAGACTCCGGCGTTGTCACTGGTCTCAGAGGTCCTCACCGGGCCAAACTATCACCAATGGTCTAGAGCTGTCAAAGTAGCTCTAATGTCGAAGAACAAGTTTGGGTTCGTCGACGGCACCATCACTGCCCCTACAACAGGAGACAATATGTTTAGTCAATGGGAAAGGTGCAATAACATGGTTATATCGTGGCTAAATCATGCTGTTTCACCTACCATTGCTAGAAGTGTAATGTGGCTCGATAAGGCACATCAGATCTGGGCAGATTTGAAAGAGAGGTTTGCACAGACGGACTCACTGCGGATACTCGAGCTGCGAAGGGAGATACACAGTATGACGCAAGGAAACAGGAGTGTTACCGAGTATTATACCAACTTGAAAGTTTTGCAGGATGAGTTGACAAACCTGAGACCAATGCCCCAATGTGTTTGCCGGCAGACGTGCAGCTGCAATGCCTTCAGGATCCTGAGGGATCAACAAGACGTTGACCAGGTTATTACCTTTCTTCAAGGGTTGAATGAGTCTTACTCAACCATCTGTTCGCAGATACTACTGATCGAACCAATCCCCTCATTGAACAAAACCTATGCACTGGCCACCCAGCATGAGAGACAGCTTGGTCTTGTACCTGAGAAAGGAAATGAAGGAGGTGAAAGCAATAGGTTTGCAGGGTTCACTAACACCAACGGCAGACAGAACAAACAAAACAACACCAAAAACCAGAACAATCGCAGAAATAATGGTAAAAGCTCATCCTTATGCACTTATTGTGGTAACACTGGACACACAAAAGAAATATGTTTCAAAAAGCATGGATATCCCCCAAACTATGGCAACAGAACCAAGAATCCTTTCAGAACAAATCAACCCAGGGCAAACTCAGCAGTAAACCAAGGCAATGAGGAAAACTCAGGAGAAGAAGACAATAGGCAAACCAACCCAGAACCGTTCACTTTAAGCAAAGACCAGTACCAATCGCTGGTGGCCCTACTGCCCATGAATCAAGGAAAGACCCCGGCCTCGGGCAACAGCTTCAACACCTTTGTCAAGGGAGACATTTCTGGTAATGGTCCTAACCCTAGTTTTGTCTCATCATGTTAGATAATTGACACAGGGGCTACAGATCATATCATTTGTAATAAACAAATGTATAGCTCATACAACCAAATCGAAAAATGCTGGGTGAACTTGCCAAACGGAGAAAGGGTCAAGGCAGAATACATTGGCACTGTAACCTTAAGCCCGAAACTTGTTTTGCATAATGTTCTGTGTAACGTTTGATTATAATCTTATATCGACTAGTAAGCTATTGAGTACTAATGGACTCTGTGTTGTGATAACGGGATCAATGTGTGTGATACAGGACACAACAAGTTGGAAGAAGATTGGCTTGGCTAGAGAACATGGAGGCCTCTATTATCTGGAATACCCGCTACCTAATCATATTTCTGTTTTTTCTGTTGAAGCCAGTTTGTGGCATTTACGTTTTGGTCATCCCTCTCACGAGAGGTTGAAAGGCCTCAATCTATCATGTAATGATTTCGATTCCTTCAAAGAAATGCCATGTGACATTTGTCAAAAAGCCAAGCAAAAGAAAATGCCTTTCTCACTGAGTCACAACATAGCAGATGAATGTTTTGATTTAATCCATACGGATATATGGGGCCCAACACAAGAGTCACACTCTAGTAAACGATATTTCCTAACCATATTAGATGATCACAGCAGGTATACATGGGTCACATTAATGCAAACAAAGGGGGAATCAAGCACAGCACTATAACAATTCTGCGCATATGTAAACAGACAGTTTGGCAAGAATGTGAAAACAATCCGAACGGACAATGGCCCTGAGTTCATCATGAAGGATTTTTACGCGAAAAATGGAATCATACATCACACATCATGTCCGGAGACACCACAACAAAACGGCAGAGTAGAACGCAAACATCAAGACATCATGAATACCACCAGAGCACTCATATTTCAAAGCTCACTACCTCATATTTTTTGGCCAGAAGTAGTTAGTCATGCAGTTTATCTCATAAACAGATTACCATCCACACCAATTCGGGGCCAGACACCTTACGAGCGACTGTATGGAAAAGGGGCACATGTAGATGACCTTAAGGTCTTTGGGTGTCTTGCATACGCCTCAGCTTTAGACAGACACAAAGGCAAATTCACAGAAAGAGCAATGAAGTGCATTTTCTTGGGATACAGACATGGCACAAAGGGATTCAAACTTTTGAACCTAAGCACTAACATTGTTTTCTTTTCCAGGCTTGTGAAGTTCTTTGAGAACCTCTTTCCTTTTTCAGAAGAACACAAGAAAAATGACACATCATGTTGCAGTGAAGCAGAGCTGGAGTCACTCCATAAAGCATGCATGAATGAAGATGAGGATGAATCATACAGTACGGATGAGGAACAAAGCACACCAGAGATAACACAACATGTTGATACAATTCAAGAAATCGAAGAAAATATCGAACATCCAGAGACATTAGCACATGAACATCAACAAATCAACACAAGGCCACAAAGAACAAGGAAACTCCCAACCTATCTCAGAGATTATCACTTGGCACTGGTCCAAGGCTCCACACTGCCGTGCTTGACCAATTCCCCACATGCCTTGTGGAAACATCTGTCTTATGAAGGATTCTCTCCGGCCAAGAATTTTTTTTCAATCAACCTCAGCTGTCATCGGGAGCCTGCAACATATCAAGAAGCAAAGTTAGAAAGAGGATGGGTGGAGGCAATGAACAAGGAACTAGCTGCGTTAGAAGCTAATCAAACGTGGAGCTTAGTTGACTTACCAAAGGGTAAAAGGCCCATAGGCTGCCGATGGGTCTACAAGATCAAGCACAAATCTGATGGAAGCATTGCCAGGTTCAAGGCCAGGTTAGTTGCGAAGGGCTACACTCAGCAGGAGGGAGTGCATTTCACTGCAACCTTCGCACCTGTAGCAAAATTCACCACCATAAGAACTCTATTAGCAATAGCAGTTGCAAAGGAATGGCATATACATCAACTTGATATTGACAATGCATACTTACATGGGGAACTGAGCGATGATGTCTATATGGCAATGCCACCAGGGGTAATTCCGAAAAGCCCACAGCAAGTATGCAAACTCAATAAGGCCCTCTACGGGCTCAGGCAAGCAGGCAGGCAGTGGAACGCCAAGTTGACCGGCACCATCAAACAAATGGGGTTTTTTCAATCAGTGGCCGATCCGTCCTTGTTCACAAAGGAATACGCGGGACATGTAACCATGTTGCTAGTATATGTTGATGATGTAGTTCTCGCAGGAAACGACATGCAGACCATCAACCAGGCCAAACAGCACTTAAACGATGTTTTCAGCATCAAGGATCTCGGGGCCATACATTATTTTCTGGGATTTGAGTTCTCTCGCAGCAGTCAGGGACTCCACATGTCACAAAGAAAATACACATTATAGTTGTTACAAGACCAGGGATTCATCGACTGTAAACCAGCCTCGTCCCCGGCACTACCAAACCACAAACCAAGCCAAAATGACAACCCACTCCCAGAAATCACACCATATAGACAGTTAATCGGTAAACTGCTATATCTCACACATACAAGACCGGATATCACATATATTGTAAATCAATTATCCCAACACCTCATGCAACCAACCACATAGAATTTAAACAGAGCAGAAAGAGTTCTGCGTTACCTCAAAGGGACTATAGGCTTGGGGATTTTTCTCCATATGCAACGACTTGAAATTACAGGCCTTCACGGATTCAGACTGGGCAACTTGTCAAGAAACTCGGAAATCAATCACCGGGTACACCGTCTTCCTCGGATCGGCCCTTATCTCTTGGAGATCGAAGAAACGGAACACCGTTTCTAGGTCCTCCTCGGAATCGGAATACAGAGCCATGGCCTCCACATCATGTGAGCTTCACTGGCTCACGAATCTCCTAACAGATATGAAAGCACCACCGGCGACGGCTTCCCTCATGTTCTGCGATAATATTTCCGCCATGCACATAGCCTAGAACCCAGTGTTCCACGAACAGATGAAACACATAGATATTGACTGTCACGTCATCCGCGAACGCGTTCAATCCGGTTTGATCCGACTAATGCCGATACCGTCAGCTCTGCAGGTGGCGGACCTCTTTACGAAAGCCCAGCACTCTCCGCAACTTAGGTTTTTGATTGGCAAACTAAGCTTGAGGAATCTGTACCAAGCTTAGTTTGAGGGAGGATATTAAACTCATCAAACAAAGTTCAGTACAAGAAGAAGTTACAGGAACAATGGGGAGAGATGGAGGCATTTCGGTGTATGAAGAAAGGGAAGAAGAAGACCATTGGTTTTCCCAGAGGAGAAGAAGAGTTTGTGTCAGGAAGATTAATGAGTTTGGATTCCCAAACTCTATCTTCCAGATAATAAAAGCCAAATTGCTCAAGGGCAATTTGGTCCTTTCAACAATAACAGGGGTGTCATGGTAATTTCCCATGGATAGCACATTCTAGAAGAGTTGCACCTCCTTATGATGGACCATCCTTACTTGATCAAAGCTCTATCAAATCACCACTTTCCATTTAATCAAATCCATCACAAGGTTATCTTGTTGACACATGTCATGTCCTTTATTTTACTTAATCATCAAGTTTGCTTGGTGACCACACCTAGCAAAATATATAAACAATGTATGTAAGCATTAATTCCTTAATGAGAATATTTTCCATTTAGAGATTCACTCATTCAAAATTATTATTTATGATGGAAGAAAGAAAACATAAACCTTAAATCACTGAATCATCACCCCTGTTTATATCTCTAAAAACGAACCATTATTTCATTTTCATTTCTCTTTCTCACGAAATCCCTCTTGAAAAGCGTCAACAGACAAAAACAAAAAAAAAATTGGATGAATTTTGAGTTAGATGACAATGCTTCAGATTATAAAGAATCAGCTGAATTGCACTACGATTCTGATTGCCAAGATATCCACAATTTAATAATGAAATGGATATGAATGATTCATATTTCTAGATTGGGATGCTTTTCAATAATCCAAAATAGTTCAAGGATGCTTGTAGAAATCATGGGATATACAATAGGTTTTAGATGTGTTTTAAGAACAACACAAGCTAGAAGGTAGAAGCAGTTTGCAATGGAATAGTGGATCCAGAAGCCATGTGTCAATGACGTGCTTAGAGATCTCCAACTCTTCATATTGACTCTTATTGGTTTAAGAATGGCTAAGACATATCATCTCTAACAATGCTCTTACATTCATTTCTTATTTATTATTTTATTATTAAAATGATTAATTATTGTTTTATCTATCAATAGTGAAAGGCGAGAGACTCTTCAATAGTAAATTATTAATAAAAAATGAATTAAGAGTCACTAAAAGTTGGAGAGAGACTCTATTAATAGAGAGGATGAAGAGACTCTTAGTGATTTGAGAAGCCACTAAAAGGCTGTTGGAGCTCATTTTTAAGTCTCATTCCTCAAATTTTAACTTAAAAACCAAACTAAAAGACTGTTGTAGATGCTTTTATGCATCAAAAGTTGACTTTAAAGACATTGATAACCCAACGATGCAACTGAAAAATGTATAGTTTGTTCATGAATGTTGCAACCGCTGGACGACCTTGAAAAAGGAAAAAAGAGCAGGAAAAGGATCTTTCTTTAACAAACTTCCATTTAATATCAAAGTGGCTTGCCAAAAAATACTTGGAGATTTTTAGGAATGACCAAGATTGGAAGGTTGAAGCCCTGATGGAACATGTAAAAAGATCAATGCAATTGGCAATTAGGAGAACATTATTCGTGCATTCCATCAATAATTTAAGATCATATCAACTAATGAAAGATTAATACTCTCTCCATTATATATTCTAGCAAATTAGTTTTTTTTTTTTTCAAATATAAATCGTTGTTGGATTTTAAAAACTTTAATTTAGTTTTTTTGATCCAAATATGTTTTTTTGTATTAGTACATATTTTTTTTAATATTCCAATGCTTATTTCCTAATAGTGACATGAGAAAAATTCTTTTTAGTTAATCAATATATTTTTTAATTTATACGAAATACCCTATAATGACTCATATAATAAGAGAATGGAGGGAGTACTTGATAATTAATTAATTGCATATTTTTAGTTAATTATTTATATAAAATTCTAGACTCTAAAATATAAATCTTAAAATTAAACTCTAGACCTTAAATTATATACCTTATACCCTAAAATATATGATCGGATATCAAATTATTAGTTCGATGCACGAATGACGTGGTGCTCGGAGCATATAATAGGGGTGGCAATGGGGTGAGGATACCGTGGGTATTTGAACTTACGGGATGGAGAATAACCGTAAAAAGTTGGGATGAGGACGAGGACGGGGATTTTTTTTTCCGAAACCCAAATGGAGATGACGATTGCTATATTCGCGCCGTAGAGATCCCCACCCCGTTACCGTATATATCCCAATGGGGATCCCCGAATAAACTTATTAATTTTAAAAATCACTCAAATTTATTATATCTAAATTAATTATATAACTAAATTAATACATAAATTATATATATACAAACCTACTAATTTTAAACAATTGAATTAAAAAAACATTATTTTATTTACAAACATATCAGAGACCATTGTAACCCTTATTTTATTCACATACAAACATGTTAGGGGCTATTCTAACCCTTATTTTATTTACAAACTAAATTAACCTAAATCCATTAGTAGCTTCGCATAATATACTCTCTTCTTTCTTCCGCTTCCACACGCTGATATTATTTTATTGGATATGAAGATTCTTAATTACCCATGGAGATCCGCATGGGGAGGGGATGGGGATAAAAAAAATCTCCAGATCATTTAATGGAGATTCCTCAAAACCGTCCCAATAAAAATTAGGGACAGAGTGGAAAATGCATTTCCGTCCCCGTCCCGCATCATTTTCCACCCATAGCGTATAATATCATATTAATGTCTTTCAATACCAAACTGAAATACTTTTGTGACTCACAATGATTAACTGAAACAATATGAATTCAAATACTTAAATTTTGAGTTATCATAAACATCATTAATATTAGTTTTATATCGAGATTTATTTTATAAAACAGTGTTAGAAATAATTTTACTTGTGGTATTATAGAAGTTGAAACCTCTTGATCTTTGAAAGTATTAAAAAAAAAAATGTGTCTAAATTCTCTTCATTTGGCCTGTATTGCAAAGTGTAGCCTCAGTAAGTGTCATCCATATATGATGAGATAGCTTGTTATTGAACGTGGAAGCATACCCAAATTAGGCCTATGCAATATTAATGTCCGACGTGACCACGTCCATTCCTATTCTATTTTAATACCATAACCGAATCCTCTATCCCTATATAAAGTAAAGGCTATGTAATGTTTCTTACACCAACATAACAATTTATACTTCTTTTGAGCTTATACAAAGCATCAATGGCATCAACCTCTTTCTTATTTTCATCTTCTATTCTTCTTTTGTCGCTGCTCGTCATTGCCTCTGCTGCTGATTATAGCTACTCCCCTACTCCTGAAACTGTCAAGCCCCAGCCCAATAATGTTTACACCTCAACTCCAATACCATCATCAGATGATCTTAAACCCCGAGATGGATATAGCCCAAAACCAGCACCAGAAAACACCAA
This sequence comes from Euphorbia lathyris, assembly GCF_963576675.1. Lineage (NCBI taxonomy): Eukaryota > Viridiplantae > Streptophyta > Magnoliopsida > Malpighiales > Euphorbiaceae > Euphorbia > Euphorbia lathyris. Next base: position 33,991,154 of record NC_088911.1, read on the forward strand.
ACCGGACTACGGCTACGGCCCAAAGCCCAAATCACTTGATCTCAAATTCAAATCCCAAGTCAATGTTGAGTATGTGCCAAAACCAGAAACCCCAAAAAAGCAAATGCCTACTGAATATGTCTCAAAACCAGAACTAACAATTCCAAAAAAGCCTACTGATCAATATGTCCCAAAGCCAGAACTAGAAACACCAAAAATTCCTATTGATAAATATGTCCCAAAACCAGAGCTAGAAACCCCCAAAACGTCTAGTGATAAATATGCCCCAAAAAAGCCTAATGGTGGATATGTCCCAAAGCCAGAAGTCCCACTTCCAATAGGCATTGAAGGGCTTGTGCTTTGCAAATCAGGTTCTAAGTACACTCCTATTAAAGGTAACTAATAATCCTTACAATTAATCTTTGTTTTCAGATAATTGGTCATTTAACTTTAGTTTTATTGGTTTGTGAGTGTAGGAGCTGTGGCAAGAATAACATGTTCAATTTTAGGGCACAAAGGGTACGAGGCAGCACCATTCAGTTGCTTGACAAGTGCAACAGATGCAAAGGGTTTTTTCTATAAGACATTGTCTGATTTAGGGGTTAATCAAATTTTACAGTTGACAGACTGCAGGGTTAAACTGGAAAAATCACCATTAGAAAACTGTAACATTCCTACAAATGTGAACAAGGGAATTACTGGTGCTCTCCTTTCTTCCTACCAAATTCTCCATGACAGGAAGATTAAGCTGTACCCAGTTGGTCCTTTCTTTTACACCTCGGCTTCGGATCATCAGTCTCCTACTCCGACTGCTTACTAACTTAATTTATAATTATTTGCCTGTTTCTGTTTTCAGTGCCGGTCATTAATCTCATTATTGTTATTACATTTGATATTACATTGGTTTAAATTTTTCTTTTATTTCCATTGTGCAATTTCAAATTTCTTATATATTTTTTTTTTGAGGGAATATACAAATCTAGTATTAAGTATACATATTATGTCTTTAATGAATTCAAACTTTAAAACATCTCTCCACAAATATAAGACGATTTGTCAGATTTCGGTACCATTATCAAAGACTGCCAGTTCCTTCTTTCTAACAGATCCGATTGCTCGGTGTCTTTTTCTTCTTGTTAAGCGAAAGGGGTTGCTCATGCTGTTGCACGATACGACCTTTCCAACGCTAAATGAGTTTTCCTCTTTTACTATTCCTAATTGGCTAACGGGCGCTGTTTGTAAGGATCGTCATCTGTTTTCTCCTTTAATCTAAGATCCGAGTATTTTTCTTCAAAAAAAGATGGATGGACTAATTATACGAAAAATATGATAGGCACGAGAAAGTTTTTTGTTTGAAAATATTTTACGGGGTTTTTTTTTTTTTTTTTTTTTTGTAAATAGATGTTCATGTGATTTTGCAAATCTGATGGAGTATTTTCTTACCATTTGATGCTCTTTTCTTAATTTCTTTTTGACTTGTTTTATTTGTATCCTCAAAATTCCTGTTGTAGTGTTGAGTAGGCTCTGCTAGAAAATTGGTGTAAGGAGATGTTAGATCATGTGCAAATGAAAACACATAAGTATAGCATTTTGACTTTGATATTAAGGAGGTTGCTTCAGTTTTATGCAATGTTACTAAAACCCGATCGGATCGGCCGGTTCGACAGGTAGTTTGGTTAAACAGTTTGGTCCAGTTAACCATTCAAAAAAAAATTGTGTTGAAAGACGGATACAAACCTGGGCCATTAAGTATAACTATATACATCTTATCACTAAACTACCTTTCAACTTATAATTAATATCAACACTATATACTTATATACTATACTAATGTTTAAAATTTAAAATATTATTTAGTATTTATTTTTTATATATTTTGATAAAACACAATTTTTTTTTTTGTGTGTGTTCGCTAAAACATTAAAAGTGGCCAACGTGACGAGTAAATATGTTTAATTTTCTATTAGTTCAATGCTAGTTTTTAAAAAATTATAACAATTTTACATTTTTTATATTTTTCATAATTTAAAATTCAATTTAGAAATTAAGTTATTTGAATCTCAAAAATAAGAAATTCAATTTTTTTAATGAAAAAGACATAATAAAAATGAGTTCAAAAGTGTTATCAAAATAAAGAATCCATTTTTTTGTTTTGACAACCAATGAAGCATATATTAAGAATCAAGAAGAAGCATATTACAAATAAAATCAGGGATACAGAAAACCACTCACCCCGATGTAAAGGTAAAATACTACTTCTAGCTAACAAATGAGCAACCGAGTTTGCAGAACGACAGACAAAACGAATAGAGCAATTAAAAGACTCGTTCAATGAAAAATGACAATCATTGGCTAAGGCGTTAAAAGGACATGAAACCTCTAACGGGCGGGCCATAGACTGTATCACAATCAAAGAATCTGATTCAATGATTACATCCTTCCATCCGCGGTCTTTGATCCAACTGAGAGCTTCACGGACCGATAGCGCTTCAATGAACGATGCATCTTGATAATTCTGCAAGGTTCCATTTTTAGCCGCAACAAACCGGCCCAACTCGTCCCGAACGATACACCAAAACCCAGCCACATTCTCGTCCGCAAAAGACGCACCATCCACATTCAGTTTTAGGAAGCCTGTTGGAGGGCGCTGCCACACCATCGGGCTTGGCACAACCGGACTGCCTGAAGGAGAAACCGACGCCTGCGCTTTCTTCCAGGCCTGTAAAAAGGAACCGGCCGAATGGTATAGGATCGAGGCTTGTGAATCCTTCCGATTCCACACAATGTCATTTCTATAACACCAAGTAATCCACCATAAAACCGCTACAAGCTCAACAAGCTCCACCGGTTTAGAGAAGATCCAGCCCCAATAATAAAAAATGTTATGAAATTGGGTTCCCACATCCCCAACAGGCAAAATAGTCCAAATAGCTCGAGCCATAGTACATTTGAGAAAAATATGATAAGAATCTTCCACCGCCCCATGACAAAGCTCGCATAAATCTGAGATAGGAACACTTCGGGCTTTCAGCGCACAGTTAGCAAGAACCCGCCAAAGAAGGTTCTTAACTTTAGGGGACACTTTAAGATTCCAAACTTTATTCCATACTGGAGAATCAATGGACCAATTTGTTCCAGATCCAGATATAAGCTTTCAGTACCCACTTTTAACTGTATAGTTGCCACGTCGGTCATCCTTCCAATACCACATATCATGATCAACCCGATTAGATAAGGGGATACAGAGAATAAGTTCTGCATCCCGAGGAGCAAAAATGCCCGAAACTAACCCAACATCCCATGACCGCCGACCCTCCTCCATAAGATCAGCCGCCACTTCCACCCCTAAACCATCCAATTTTTCACTTTCAATATATGGGAGATGATCATCAGGGAGCCACGGGTCATCCCAAATCCGGACCTCACCACCCACCCCTACAAACCTACGAATACCTGACCTTAACAACTCTTGAGCACCCATAATACTACGCCAGACGAAGCTAGGCCCATCAGATAACGATGCATCAAGAAAAGAGCTATTCGGATAATAAAGAGCCTTAAAAACACGTGCCATAAGAGACTCAGGATTTGAGGTAAGTCGCCAACCTTGTTTAGCCAATAAAGCTAAGTTGAAATTATGCAATTTTCTGAATCCCATTCCACCAACTTTTTTAGGGAAGCACAACTTATCCCATGATTTCCAATGTAAACTACCTTTACCCGAACCATCTGATCCCCACCAAAAAGAGTTCATCAACTTCTCTAGATCATCACAGATATTCATGGGAAAAAGGAAGAGACTCATAGCAAAAGTAGGAAGCACCTGCACTACTTATTTGATCATAACCTCCTTTCCTGCTCTTGATAGAAATCTGGCTTTCCAACTCTTCAATCTAGACCGCACCATGTCCTCAGCAAATCCAAAAACATGTGACCTATTCCTTTCCACCATCGAAGGAAGACTCAGGTACTTATCCGGGAGGGCTACAGTGGAAATCCCTAAGATATTACTAGTTTCTGCACACCCACCATCCGGGCAGTTTCGACTGAAAGATATAGAGGATTTTGATAAATTTATTTTCTATCCAGAAGCACACTCATAGTCATTTAGAGCTTGTTTAATTGCTGAAGCTTCAGATCGATTGGCTCTGAAAAAGAAGTAACTATCATCAGCGAAGAACAGATGAGAGATTGCTGGCGCTTGGTCCGCAACAACACAACCCCGAATCCGACCCTCTGACTCCAGCCGAGATAAGTAGAGAGAAAGATCCTCCGCACAGATAATAAAAAGATATGGTGACAACGGATCCCTTTGACGTAGTCCCTTCTGTGGAACAATAGGGCCCACTACATGCTTCCCATGGACAACCCTATATTTAACCTTTGTAACGCACTGCATTAATAGGTTAACAAAGCTCGATGGGAAACCAAGTTTCAATAACATCTCTTGAAGAAATCTCCATTCCATCCTGTCATATGCTTTAGACATATCAAGCTTAAGAGCAGCCATACCACTTGAAACCCTTCTAGTCCTCTGATGGAGATAGTGATTCACCTCAAATGCCAGCATAACATTATCAGTGATTAGTCTGCCAGGGATAAAAGCACTCTGGGACGGAGATATAAGAACATGAAGGACTTTCTTTAACCGATTAGCTAAAACTTTAGAAACAATTTTGTAGATCACATTACAAAGAGCTATCGGTCTCAAGTCAAAAACCATCTCAGGCTTTGATTTCTTAGGGATTAATACAATATTGGTTTCATGAATCTCATCAGGCAACACTCCAGAATTTAACCATAACAAACAAGCTTCAGTAACATGACCTCCTACTACATCCCAAAATTTCTGATAAAAACCGGGGTTAAAACCATCAGGTTCAGGGCTTTTGTTAGGGTGCATTGAAAACAAGGCTTCTTTAATTTCCACAACATTAAAATCACCACAGAGCATATCACAATTTTCCTCAGACAACTTCAGCACCACATTTTCAATAATAGGACCCAAAATACAACCATTCGAGGTAAAAAGCTGAGTAAAGTAAGAAAGAATAACAGAATCCAAACCTGCATCCCAGCTGCGCCATTCGCCATCTGCATCACGAAGCCTCACAAAGCTATTCTTTTTCCTCCTATTATTAGCAGCTACATGAAAAAATTTTGAATTCATATCACCGCCAGCCAGCCACAATGTTTTTGCTCTTTGCTTCCAATACAATTCCTGTTGGTACAAGATATTTTCCAGCTTTTCCCGAGCTTCTAAAAGTAACACCTGACCTGCCTCGTCGATGCGATTCTGCAGCCTTTTAATCTCAGCTCGACAATCCACAAGTTTGGAAGAAAACCGACTGCGTAACTCGGCTCCCCACTGATACAACGCCTGCCCGCACTGCTCCTGCCGAACCAAAATGTCAGTCGAGGTTACAATCCGTTCACGACAATCAGGTTCTTGAGTCCAGGCAGCTTCGAATCAGAACCGGCGAACAAACACCCCTTCACTAGGGGTCGGACACAGCACAAGAGCTGAATGGCTAGAGACCGAAGCTTCCTCATTAATAACTTTGGCCGAAGGAAACAATTGAAACCAGCTGGATGACGCTAATCCTTGGTCCAACTTCTCTTCAACAAAATTTTGATAGCCTCTGCTCTTTTCCCAAGTAAACGCATGCCCAATCATAGGGACCTCGAACAGATTACATTGCTCAATCACATCAGAACAACCATTAACTAAATAAGGTGGATGTCTGCGACCACCACTCTTCTCACTTTGTAAAGCCATGTCATTAAAGTCTCCAACGATTATCCAAGGCAAAGAATGATTACTACACAGATCCCGGATCATCTCCCAAGAAGCTAACCTTCTAGAACGCTCAGGAAAACCATAAAAACCGGTTAATCGATACTCTGGCAAACCTAGTAAAGAGACTTTAACATCAATAAAATTTCTAGAAGCCCGTAACAAACTGACTGATCCATTAATTTTCCAAAGTAAAGCCAAACCTCCACCTTGGTTAATAGGATCAATGAAAAAGAGACCAGAATAAGAAAGACTACGCTTTATTACCTCAACTTTCTCGCGGTTACATTTCACCTCCATCAGAAAAATAAAGTCGGGCTTGAACCTAGCAACTAAGTTCTTTAACATACCAACTGTTCGAGGGTTGCCCATACCTCGACAGTTCCAGCTTATCGTACTCATTCTCCTCGGCGGGTCTGGTCTCTAGAGCCCGCCTGCTGTAAGTTTTTTGAACCAGTCACTATTGGCGTTGTATCCACCACCATATCAGAGGTTTTATCCTCAATCACCTCCTCCTTTCTTATCCTCTTTGACTCCATTACAACAAGACTATCCTTCTTATCTCCTTGCTTTAAGGCCGTCCCCTTATTATTTTCAAACAAGAAAAGAATCCATTTAAATTAATTAATAACGGTAACATATTTTTATAATTATTGAAAAATAAAATTAAAATAAAAAAAACTTTCTAAATAAAATAAGGGTGGTGGGAGTTGAACCTAAACCTTTTAAATATAAATATACATCTTTAACCATCTCATCTAGCTTTAAACATTAAAATAATACTACATAGAGTCTATATAAATTGTTATTACGGGCCTACAATGGGCAAAACGACTGGTACTCAAGAGTGTAACCGGTGGTCGGGGGGAGTAAATTATAATTTACATTTTCGGGTCAGTTCGGGTTGACCCGAACACGACATGAAAATTGTCGTGTCATTTCGGATTGATCTGAAAATGATCCATTACCTGTTAAGCCAAATCCAAACACTAAAACTTCGTGTTGTGTGTAATTTTTCCATCCCTAATTGTAGACGTTTGATGTTTAAATAGAAAATTATTGTTTTGGTTCTTCATCAGAAAAATCTCCAGTATATGAAACTTGTTTTGCGTGCAAGAAATACAATGCATCGAAATTGAAAGGAACATTAAGCTTCATGATAGAAACAATATTCGCAAGGTTGATTGCCACTTATAGATTTTTGAGCACAAATAAGTTAAGTAATTAGACATGTTAGATTCTTGAGCGCAAGTAAGGTAAGTAAAATTACTGATTGCTTTGTCGATGAATATAGATCCTAGAGATACTAGATTGTACCGAATATAGGAAGAAAAAGATTCAGAATTGTAATGAACGTTTGACTCTTTTTGACCAAATTCGACAAGGTCGGTCAAAATTAGTCGACAATTTGATCGAAGCAGTCTATTACATGAATTTAGTTGTTTTTTATGAGTCAAACCCCATATATGGTAAACATATAATCATAAATTAGTATAGTACACTGTGAATTTTCTTTGGTTGGATTCGTGCAAATGCTTAGTGCCCATTGTAATACCAAAAATAAGTAATCATATTCATCATAATAAAGATGCGAAGAATACCAAGAACAAACCCATAATCCCCATAATATATCCCTTAATTATAGGGAAAAGTACAAAAATAAATCTTGTGGTTTGAGTCATTTTCAAACATAGACTATGTGGTTTAAAAATTGACAAACATGTTACTTGAGGTTCATTCTGTTAGTAAACACATACCAATAAACTAGAATGAAACCCCGTGCAATGCACGGAATACATTATAATTTTCTGATAAAATAAAATAAAAAATCTGGTGAAAAAAAAATCTAACCAATAAATTTACTAAAAAGTACAGTAATAAATCATTATAAATGTTGGCAATGTTAGCATTAGTTAAGTTGAAAGTAAACTCTTAACCTCACAAATGATTCAGAATAAGACCTTGATTTTAAAAATGAATGAATTAATTACAGACAAAATCATCAAAAAAAAATCCTTAGTTTACAAAGTTTTTAATTTCTATCCTTTATATAATATCTTTTTATGCAAGAATATGAACAATTGAACATGAATAATTACATACAAAATTATTAACAAAAATTTCCTTAATTATAAAACTTTTAATTCTTATCCTTTATATAATAGTACCTTTTATGCAAGTATATAAATATTTGAATAATGGGAATCACTTCGTTTTTTTAGAAAATAATTTTAAATGTAGGCATGTGGAGATGGTCTCTGTTCGTGAATCCCTTCAAAGCTACGTATACCCGTTATATGATAAGTGTTTGGCTACAATTGAGATACCAGAGACCTCAAGCATCTAATAACATTTTTTAGTATTAAACTCAAATACATTCCTTTTTAATAATATGTCACAAAATATAATAAAGGATTCTCGCAATCCAACATGATAGAGGTCTAAACAAAGTCCACCACTTCTTGGAACTTGCTCAAATAAAAATGCAACCAATAATCTCTATCCAATCTTATGCTGTATATTTCCCTACGATGTAAGATATTAGTTCAAAAGTGAAAAACATGTAGTTAGTTAAACTGAATTAAAAATGAGGAATAGACAGATATGTTTCAGAAAAATGATGTATTTTCGCATAAATTAAGGAAAGCGGTTAAAAACACTAATGAAATTAATGACAAATACAAAGAAAAGCAGGAAAAATGAGAATTTAATGATAGCAAAAGACAATTTTTTAAAACTTTTGTTTGCGAGTACACATGCTCATAGTTTAATACTCTTAAGTGTCATTGACCAGATGAAGCTTTTTTATAAATATCATCTTTTAAACTTCTTAGGGCCCGTTTGTTTTATCTACTGTTTGCTGTTGCTGTTGGAAAAAACTGTTTTTCCAAAAAGCAGAGATTCTCTGCTTTTGTAAACTAACCAAACACTTAATGCTCATTTTCAACTGTAAAAGGCAAACAACAGAAGTTTAACCAAACACCTAAAACTCTGCCTTTTAAAATGAAAAGACAAATAGGAGGTGAAAAGTAGGTAAACAAATACCCCTTAGTGTTATTGACCATATTCTTGCTTGTTGACTTAGGAAGCAATAAAAGAATCATGTTAAAAGAGAATTGAAGCAGTAAGAAACCAAAGTCAAAATAGAGAAAAAGAACATAATGAGTCAAAATAGAGGAAGCAAGTTTGGAGCTCTAGTTACTGCAGAACCACATAAGAATGGAAAAAAAAAGAATCAATTGAAACTTTATTAATATAAATGTGTTTATTATTCACAATATAGTTATTCCTATATACTAAAAAATGAAATCATTCTTTCATAAAAAAAAATGAAATCATTCCAAAATCTTGGTTCAAACAACATAGGTAATTAGGTAAGAACGTAATTAGTTGAGAGGGTAAATTACACCAATGTCTTTGAACTTTGTATTACTTTAATGATGACTCTCCAAACTTTAAAACATTAACTTTCCACTCTACTAACATAAATTGACCAAATAAAAATGATTAATAGCAATTTCGAAATGAAAAAAATAATTTTTTATAGAACCACGATTTTTTATTTTTCAAATCACCCTTTTTGGAAATTTTTCTCTCTAATAACCATTTTCTCTCTTAATCAAAGAGCATTTAAATCTAACTTTAAATGATCTCAAAACAAAACAAAACAAATTTGAAGAATTAAAGTTTTTTAGAATCTCATTCTAATGATCAACGCTAAAAAAAGTCAAGTACAAAACGTATAATGTTCGATTTTGAAATTTCGGAACCATAATGAAATTAAGAGTAAAATTGAAAGTTAATGGGTGCAATTTACCTTTAGTTGAAACTTATAATTGAAATCAACCAACTCAAAAGAAATATACCAGGCCCGAATCATAAAAAATCTTAATGGATTTCAATAGACACCATAAATTGAAAGTCTTCATCCGATTAGAGCTATCCTTCGCCCACAACGGACCCACCTGCAGGAAAATAATGGGTCGTGAGAAAAATATAGGTTGGTGAGATGGCCTAGAGAATTAGAAAATGAGGAATATGCCAGAAATCGAATACAAAGAGAAATCAGAATTATGTAAGATGTTAGGGAAACCACTTAAAATTAAGAACATTAGAAAACCAGAATACATTGTAGAAAGAGAAGTAGATCTACAACCGTAAAAGCAAAGCAGGTGATAAAAAAAGAGAAGTAGAAAATCAGAATACATGACAGTAAAAGCAAAGCAGGCGATAAAAAAAGAAATATGTTACATAAAAATCAGTTTACACAAAAGAAGAAGAGATAGGAGAAATGTGAAGGAACTATACAACTGTAAGCTTGTAGTCGTGAGTGGGTGGGTGGGTAAGGAGTAAAAAACAACTGCAAGCTTGAAGAAGTTATCAAAATCATTGTAAACTGCAAAAAGGGTTGAAAAAAGGTAATAAATCCCAAAAATAAATATAATTCTGAAAATGTGAGAAGATGCCACGTCATCCAAATGTAAGTTGTTTTGAGTATAGTAATAGATTCACTAACAGTGTTAAAGAAAGTTAAAAGTCAAAGGAGAAATAGTTAATTTTATCCTTATATTTATTTATTTTATAAATTAACTATAAATATCAAATACATCATCTTCTTCGTGTCTCTTTAATTTTTTATTCTCTCTCCTCTTTGTTAATTTTTGTTACGCCATCCTTATCTTACGTAAATGTTGAATCATGTAACCTTCAACCAAAAGGGATTGCAAGAATTGTTAGTGGGGGCGGGCTTGAATACTTAAACGTGTCTGGTATAAGCTCTTCTATTTCGCGAGATGGTTTGGCAGAAACCGGGTGTGGTCTTGCCAGGAGGCTTAAAATCCTGAACATGCGAATATACAGAAGTATAGGCGATGAATCAATCATGGCAATTGCAAAAGGGTGTATGTTGCTTGAAGAATGGAACCTGGCACTGTATCATGAAGTTAGAATAACATGATGGGAATCAATTGGAATTAACTGTAATAAATTAAAGGAACTTCATGTGAATCAGTGCCGTAATTTATGTGATAAAGGATTGCAGTCATTGAGAGAAGGTTGCAAAATGCTGTCAGTATTGTACATGAACACATGTTCAAGATTGTCTCCTGCTGCAATACTCTCTTTCAAATTGTGCAGAGGTAATGTTAAGATCAATGAAGACGAAATTATGTGTACAAGACCTGACTGGAACAGATGGAAATCAATTCATTCCAAGGTTTGAGTGGAGAATTCATAATTTTCAAATGCTATACATGTTTGTTTACTCAAAAGTCATTCAGTATTTAAAATAAATAAAGGAAAATACTAATTACATTAGAAATTGATTTTAGAAATTTAATCAAATTGGTACTCTTATAGATTAGAAATTTAATCAATTTGGTACTCTTGTATTTCAAACATTTTTTCTCTCTCCAATCAATTAATTTTAGAGAGAGAAAAATTAACAAAAAGGAGAGAGAAGAGATAAAAAAAACAAAAAATTTTAAAAAAATTAAAAACTAAAGAGAGATGAAGAAGATAGTGTATTTGATATTTATTTTTATTTTGGGGTTTGTTTGTGATAATTAGATAATAAGAGGGTTAATTTATAAAATAAATAAATATAAGGACAAAATTAGCTCTTTTCCTTTTGGCTTTTGACTTTTTTTTAACATCATTAGTGAATTTGGTATGTGATTGCTAACGGAATGAACTTCAAGATCATGTTTGTCAATTTTTAAACCACATATTCTATGTTTGAAAATGACTCAAACCACAAGGTTTATTTTTATACTTTTCCCTTAATTATATGATCGGAAATTGCAAAAAATATCAAGGACGATGAAGTATTTATATAGTTGTTTTATCAAGTTTTAGACTGGAATTAAGTTTTTGTATATCTATATCATACATAATAATGGAAGTAGAGAGAATTTACAATAAGTGTTTGAGAAACATTTTGGCTTATTTGGTACCGTAGGAGTAAAGAGAAGAGATGAGTTTACATTATCTCTCTCGTTATAAATATTATATTAATATCATAAATACTACATTGATCGATTTGCATCAATAATAACTATATAAAATGAAGGGATAAGAACAAAAAAAATGTATGTGGTTTACACCTTTTACAAACGTGAACCTGTGGGTTTTTTTTTATAAAAAGAGGTATGTGATAAATGCCGTTAGCAAACAGAGGCAAAATTGACTAACGGTGTTAAAATTCAAAGAGAAAAGAGTTAATTTGGTCCTTATATTTATTTATTTATAAATTAACCCCCTAATTATCTAATTATCACAAATAAACCCCAAAATCAAAAAATAAAAATAAAAATATCATCTTCTCCATCTCTTTTTTATTTTTTATTTTTCCTTATTCTTTCTTTCTTTCTCTCTTCTTCTTCTTCTTCCTTATTCTTCTTCTTTTTTTAAATTTTTTTTGAAAAAGAAGAGAGGAGAAGAAGAAGAAGAAGAGAGAGAGAAGAGAGAGAAAGAAAGAATAAGGAAAAATAAAAAATAAAAAAGAGATGGAGAAGATGATATTTTTTTATTTTGGGGTTTATTTGTGATAATTAGATAATTAGGGGGTTAATTTATAAAATAAATAAATATAAGGACCAAATTAACTCTTTTCTCTTTGAATTTTAACACTGTTAGTCAATTTTGCCTCTGTTTGCTAACGGCATTTAGCACATACCTCTTTTTGTAAAAAAAAAACCACAGGTTCGCGTTTGTAAAAGGTGTAAACCACAGACTTTTTTTTTTGTACTTATCTCTAAAATGAAAACACTTAAGGAAATAAGAAGACAAAACAACAAGTATCTTTTGATTGACTTAAAACACAAGAAAAAAAAATATTATAATATTAATTTACAAACTTGAGTACACAACTAATATATAATTTTAAAAGAAACGTCAACCCGAGGATCTTGCATTCAAAGAAAGAGAAAAGTAAAAAAATAAACCACGTTGTTTGAGCCATTTTCAAAAACAAACTATGTAGTTTAAAAGTTGATAAATAGGTACATTGAGGTTGATTCTGTTAGCAAACACAGTCCAAACTGACTAATGATATTAAAAAAAAAAAGTCAAAATGACAATCAAAGTTAAAAGTCAATTGAGTATTTTTTTATCTTTATATTTATTTATTTTATAAATCAACCCTCTTATTATCTAATTATCATAAATAAACCTCAAAACAAATAAATAATTAGTACCATTGAAGGTGGTGAATGTTGCCTTGTGGTGTTCATATTAATACAAGATGAATGAAACAATTTTCAAAATTGCAATTAGAATTAGAATTGCAGTATCAACTCCACCTTTTCCAACTTCACCTTTTCCACCATTAAAATGCTTATTAAAATTCGAGAATCAAACTCTCTTATCCCAACATCTTCTTCTTCACTCTATATGGTGCAACAAGGTTTTCAACCATGACTTTTCTATCACCATCAATGATTCTTCAAACAAACTCAATCCAAACCCCAAATTTCTCCGAAAAATCAAAGGCCCCAAAGTATTCAATTCTTGTAATTCAAAAATCGATTTTTTTGGACCTTTCATCCGCTCACTATGATATTGTATCACATGAATCGACCAGTGGTTTCCACCTCGTTTTAGTCGATTCAGACCGAGTTCTATTCATCAAAGAAAGAGGGGAAATGAAAATGAAATCCCCAAAATTAGTGTCTCGAATTATGCAATTCTCCGACAATGAATAGTATTCAACAAGAACTAAGTTTAATGATTCAGGAATAGAAATTGAAAAGATGCTGCCATTATTAGTTGATAAGATAAAAAAATAGATTAAAGAAAGACGTGGGAGGAGGAGGAGGAGGAGGAGGTGATTGTGAGGTGTCAATTAGGGATTAGGTAAGGGGTTTGATTTTAATATTAAAATACAAAAATATCCTTCTAACTTTTTGACTTTCACTGTCATATTCTCTTTTTTAACACCGTTAGTCATTTTGGATTGTTTTTGCTAATGAAATCACATGTTTGTCAACTTTTAAACCACGATAATTATATTTGAAAATCGACCAAACCACAAGGTTTATTTTTGTATTTTTTTTTATAGAAATACATCATAACAATATTCCCAAGGGTTGCCAATGAAGAATCATAAGCAATCATAATTGGAAGTTCACAGTGAATATCAGAAGGGTCGCTTTTTCTGATTATAGCTAGACCATAGAAATCACAACTCCTTCCTTTTTCATCGTTGAATTTATAAAACATGTTCATGGCATAATGAACATTTACAGTTAAAGCATTGCACGATGATCTGTATCCCCGTTCGGTACAATCCAATTGGGTACAAGCGTCCGCAATGACTTGAGTTACTTAAAACTCTTCATCATTAATATTAGACTTAAGTACACACCATCTTCTAGTAAGATATTTGAAGCATTTTACACATTTGACTCTTTCTGACCAAATTCGCCCAGTTCGATCAAAATAAATCAACAATTACGTCCAAGTTTAGATTCTTTTCCTCGAATATTCGAATAATGTAATATTTTTAGGATCCGAGACCAACCCTACCATAAATTAGACTTTTTTTTTTAGTTAAGGTGCAAAAAAACCCTAACGTTTTGGGCCAAGAGCAATTTTACCCTTAATGTCTAAAATTGTGCAATTTTACCCCTAACGTTGGAAGCCAATAGCAATTTTACCTCTAACGTTGATAAATTGGGTCAATTTCAGACACTAGATATTTTTGTTCATTATTCTGCGCCAATTGCATAATAATTCGTTCTTAAAAAAGGATTTCATGTTTTTTATAATTTAATAATAGAATTTGAGATTAATATTTATAAATTCGGTGGATTTTTTGAATTTTTTTTGTCTAATCCGTACAAAAAGACGATATATTTTTTTTTTTATTTTTTTCACATCCCAACGAATGTTTGTAATTTGTTACTGATAAAATGACGCACATATGAAGTGTAGATAACAAGATTCATGACCGAGAAGACAGTTTGATGAATTATTTCTCAAATTGACCCAATTTATTAATGTTAGGGGTAAAATTGCTCTTGGCTTCCAACGTTAGGGGTAAAATTGAACCATTTTAGACGTTAGGGGTAAAATTGCTCCTGACCCAAAACGTTAGGGGTATTTTTGCACCTTAACCCTTTTTTTTTTACTTTCAAGAAAAATCATCCTATGTTCCACCAAAAAAACTAGATATACTTCAATTCATTTTTTTTTTTAAATAAATGAACTAGTTTAACTTACAAAATCAATTTTTGCATTCAACTTATATATTTAAAATATATATAGATAAATTACATTAATTGAATTTAAATTTAATTTTTTTTAGTATTTTAGTACATTTTAATTTGGGATTCTCTTAATACATTCTCAATTTGCATATGGAAACATAATACGTGTGACTCGCTGACGATTATTGTCATACATGCAAGTTGTAGAGTAGAATTCGCCCATGGTACTTTTCATAAATTTCCTGTATTACCTAAGCAAAATCTCAGTTCTAGTAATTTAATTTTTTTATTCTTCGTATTCTTATTACAAGTATTACCATGACCAGATTGCACGTTGAATCTCACCTAACGAGTAAAATTGCCCTCTCATAATTCTACACCACTCTGATTATAGTGAATAGTTCAACTGTGATGAATAGTGTAATAATCAAAATCACGAGAGTCAACACTCTAGAAAAATGTCTTGTGTACTTATTTGATTCCATGAAGTTCGGAGTTAATAAATTCAGCATTAAGAGACACCTAAATAAGTAAGATAGCAAGAATTATATTAATTATTTATTTTGAATTTATTTGTTTATAGTAATTTAAACATGTATATATTGTTTATATTACTCCTTTATGTAGGGCTTTTAAAATTTATCAAATGAATAGAGGACGTCCTAAAAGCCAACATACGTTGTCATGGAGTAGTGGACAAGTATACTTTTGATTTTTTTTTATCTAAATTTATATGTTAATTTACTCGTAGATGAATCAATTTATTTTAAATAATCTAAAACACATAGTGCGCTTAACAAGAGAGAAGATCAAAGTGTGGCTACTTTATAATGCATTATATGTTCGCAATGGTGCAAAATCACCATCAGAGTATGAATCTATGAATCTAGTAAAGGTAAGTGTTGATGAAGTTGTTATTCTAAATTAATAAATCCTTAAGTTGGTTAATATATTCTTGAAATTTTGACATTTTTCACTACATGATTTTCCACAATCAAGAACATTATATATGGAGGAGGAAATTAACCGAGATTTAGCAACAGAATATTTTGTAAGCAAAATCAATACATAGTATACTATTTTAAAACAAATATTAATGATACATTAAGTGATTCAAATTTCCTCCTTTGAAAATGCGGTATGTTTTGATGAAATGGAAAAAATTGCTAGAAGTACTACGTCTCAATATTAAGTGATTGAATTTTCTTATTTCCTATTGTTGTTGTGTTGAATATAGAAGTGTTTCGATTCCCTCATTTGTTTTATGGTGTTGAATATATAGAATGGTATTTTTATTCTGGGCTTGACCCTAATTTTACTATGAGGTGTCTGTTTTATCTGAAATTGTTAGTTTGATTAGGCTAGTTTGATTAGGCATCGTTTCTAAAATCTTATCTGAAATTCTATGAATTCCAAAATTTCATAAATCATGTAACGAAATACGTCCAAATTTCTTGTTGAAATAAAAAAAAACTATCATTTGCAACTATTTATAGTGACACGTCGCAAATGGTAAGGTAATTTGCAACGTGCATTTACAAAGCACGTCCTTCAACATTAGTGTCACATGCTATTGCGATGACTGAAGCGCGTCGCTGAGCATTAGTGTCACGGGCTATTGCGATGATTAATGTGCATCACAAATAGCCTTAAAATTGTCGCGGGTTATTCTCACAAGTGAATGTTTCTCGAACTCTGCACACCGGAAAACAAAAATGTAATAGGAAGAGAAACGAATATTTAATCTTTTTTTATATATTTCTGTATTCAAACTGAAGAAGAAAAGAGCATTCAAATAGCATGAGAATGGAAAAAACGTCCAGCAATTAATTTATAAAACAGGAATTAAGCTCCAGTATTTTTCATGCATGTAACCACTTTTCAGAATTAAAAAGACAGTATGAGTGTTGAAAAAAAAATAAGTGGACTAAAAGGAGGCAATATGAAAGGGCCCAATCCAGGAGAACTTCTACAGCGGACCGGGTGCAATGGACCCAACCAATGAAAAATGAGAATCATGCTATCTCATGTCCAACATTTGTACATCTCCCACTACATGTGAGTGTGCTCTCATGTCCATGTCGATTTGATTTGGACCTTCCTTGCACATGAGAGTCTTCTGATTGGTTATTAATTAAGACTTTATATGAGGTTTTAGCTTGTAAACCTTTGAAACTCATCACAAAGAGAGAATGTGATAAATTCTTTTATTTTTCAATAATACCATTATAAGTGTCTTACTTTATAACATAAATTTCTCATTTATTATTTACCATGTTTTAAGCTTATAATATATTATCAGAAAAATCTTACAGAATAAAATACAAAAACACACTACTTATTATTCAAAACTCTATACAAACACATTGTATTTTTAAGCCAAAAAAAAATCACAATATAAAAAAATCAATCAATCACTTCAATCAAATTCTAAATATTTTTATTTAAACTTTTTCCCTTCTCTAAAACCTGTAGTCGCTCTTAATAAAAAAAAAAAGGGCCTGTCTAAATTGAAGGGTACATGCAATTAATCTTGATAATCAGTGTATTATTTTGCATAAAAAAAAAGGGGAAAGGTGGAGAGTGATTGGTATAGCAAAACTCAAACAGGAAACAAATGCATAATTTTGGTATAGAAATAGAATAAATCGTGCCACCCACTTATTACACAATCCCACTCCCCCATATATATATATATATATATACTTCTATCAATAAAGGATAATATCAATTTTTATTTTGTGCAGCTATAAACCATCCTTAATATATGGCTTTGTCGCAAATAATGCACTTGTCATTTATTTCCATAGTTCTGTCATTAGCTGTTATTAGCAGCGCAGGTAATGCTGAGTATGGACCCATCACCTCCAAAGCAGACAAGCCCAAGCTTGAAAAGGAAAAGGAAAAACTGCTCTCCTCACTAATTGGGGTTCAAGGTCTTATTTACTGTAAATCACCCTCCAAATTCATTCCTCTCCAAGGTACCTACGTCAAAACAAAAAATATATATACAGTCATCGTTATTATATGAAAGTATTAATTTATTTATTTTAATGAATATGGTCCAATTTTATTGGAATTTCTCCAGTAACATAGCTTTGTATGTACAGGTGCAGTGGCAAGAATAACATGTGTAGGTGTTGATGAGTATGGATATGAAACGGCACCGTTCTCCATCTTAAGTGAAGCAACTGACGCTAAAGGTTATTTTTTGGCGACTTTGTCGCCGAAAGAGGTTGAAGAGAATTGGAAGATAAAGGAATGCAAGACTTTCTTAGAGCTATCTCCATCCTATGATAATACTTGTAATGTTCCTACAAATGTCAACAGTGGGATAGATGGTGCTCTTCTCACTTCTTCTCGTTTTCTCGGTGACAAGAACATGAAATTGTTCACCGTCGGCCCTTTCTTCTATACCTCCGACGTCCCTAAATCTGTCGCTAATAATGGCTATTAATCATTAATTCATTATTTGTGCTTTCATTTGGCTGATTCATACTAATTTATTACTTTGTTTTATTTTCTTACATCTATTGGAAGAAGAAATTGATTTTCTTGTTGAATAATTTGCGGTGGCGGACTTTGTATTCTTCTATGATTATGATGGATTCATATTTTATTCTTTTCTTTGCTGTTAGTCAAACATTCATTTAGAAATTGAATATTCAATTAAAGGCGAATCATCAGGATTATTAAAAATTCAAAAAAAAAAAATTCAGGATTATTGAAACAATATATATATTTATTTTATAAATATAGTGATAAATTCAATTTAAGAGGTGATATTGAATAAATATTAACAATTTAATATATAAAATAAATAGTTAAAAAATCTTGATAATTTATTTAGCTAAAGTAATTAAATCTTGATAATTTATTTTGAATTAAACAGTTGAGGTTATCAATATAGCCTTTTCAAATTTAAAGTCAACTTGAGAAAGTATAAATTAAATATACATCAATGAAATGTATAGGAACACATCACTCCCATTCAAATTAAAACAGTAGCCTCAGAATCTTCATCGCTAAAAAAAATGAAAGTTGTAAATTCTTCTTTCAATATACTAAATAAAAAAAATTAGAAACAAAGACAAATTGTTTAATTAATTGGAAAATAGTACTCTCAGCATAAGTAATTACAAAATTACAATCCAGAAATACATCAAAGAAATTTGATTTTGCCTCTTCAATATCATAGATCGTGATAAAGCAACAATAGACAATGTTTGAAACTATTTTTGACACAACAGTGAAAAACATACTCCACTTAGAATCTATCTCATAAGTCTTTTTCTCTAGGAATAACATAATGGTCTTTCAATGAGCCCAAATCTATATGGTGAATGACAAAACTTTTCTATTTTTCCATGAAAAAAAAACATGACAATACAGGAGACATACCACAATCACTCATATACAGTAAAACTTTCATAAATCAATACTCGATAAATTAATAATTTATTTAAAATAATAATTTATTCTGGTCCCGACTTGGGTTAGTTCAAAAAATGACCAATTTTAATTAATTAATAAGATAATAATTTTTTGAAACAAGCCTTTATAAATACATTGTTTTATTATCTCTATAAATCAATAATTTCTTAAATACATAGAAATTTATATAGTAATCCATTAATTATGATATATTGAATATTTTTAACACAAGTACAATGAACTTTTCAAGTTCAATTAACTTATATAATGCACATTTAATTTTATTATGTAAAAATATGATGAATATATTTAGACAAGAACTTTATTTATTTATTGATTTTAGACAAAAACTTTAATTAAATTAGTAATTTAAAATTTATTTAAAAAAATAATTTAAAATCACTCTATAAATTAATATTAATTTATTGATTAATTAATATTTTCATAAATTAATAAAATTTAATGGTCCCAACATTATTAATTTATAGAGGTTTTACGGTAGTATCAATAAAAAAAATTATTCATTAAAAAAACTAAAACAACGTAAATAAGTTCCGACTAAAAGCTAAAAGAAAACCGGAAAACTCAAATGAAGTTGGCAGCTAGATATTTATTAAAATAATATAAATCGATACCATGCAATCAGCATGATTAATATAAAACTACTAGTACTATTTAATATTCAGTAAAGAAAACCTAGCAACTATATTTATATTTAATGAAAAATTTAAACTCCTACGGAATAGATAAAAGAAAATATAAAAACTACATGCAGATTCAAGTAATCAAATAAATGTTACTATAATATACTCCACATGATTGACAACGCAAATAACTAATAATTTATACATTTTCATAGATACTTAAGAAGGTTTCTACATCACTAAAATCAATGAGTTTCATAAGAAGATGTAGCAGTATTTGGTAACTTTAATTTTGAGTGACTCAACTTTGATTTAATGAGATTTAGTTCAAAAAATTTAATTTCTTTTAATAAAATTTTAATTCTATTAAAACATACTCATGTCTAGAGTTCACAAGAATATATTTTTCAAAAGTATTAAACGTGACAATTCTGTGGAAAAATTAATAACATGTAAGTCAAAAATACTGTTTTGGCAGTCTCATGCAAAGGCTGTTTGAATGATAAATAATTAAAAACATGGATGATGTATTTTACTACATTTTTCAACAAGCTCAAAGAGTCTAATTTGGTTGCGGTTGGGTGAGCTGCTATGATTAAATCATTAAAGAATGTCCACATAGAAAGCACGGGAAATAAACTAAAAGATGCCAAAAACAATATCTTTATTTGATATTTCACTCCGTTCCAAAGTCACTACTAGCCCACTCCTTTCTTCTAGCTCCTTCACAACATTATCGTCGATTACATTAACTTCACTACCGGTACCCCTAACCAAACAAAAACAGAAGAGCGTTAGACATGGAAAAGGAGAAGAACGCGTTTAAACAAGGCACCAGGAATCCACATATGGCCATAGCTTCAAGTGGCGGAGCCAATATTGGTGCTCTGATTCTATTCGGTGGAGCCTTGGCTGTTGGAACTTTGGTGGCAACTTTTGCTGCCTGGAAAGGTAATAGACCCAGCGATTCCGATGACAAAACCAGCCGGAAAGAGGAGAATGCAAGTCAAGGGCTGCAATTCATCGTTCAAACTTCATCTCCGACGACTTTTCATGACAATCAATGGTTAGCGTAAATTGCACCAAAAATTTCAATCTCTTTTTATTCGACTATATTGCTACGTTTCTGTGAATAAAATTTGACTATGTTTCAGCTGTACAAGTACTGGATCAACGGAGATGAATGCAACTCCGATTGATCCATCCGAGTTGACCTCTACTCCCAGCTTGATATTGGTATGTTATTAATATTATAGTTATCATATTTTGATCCATAGGGATTTGCATCGATCTAGAATGAAAATGACGATAAAAATTTGGAGTTGCATGAACGACTGACTTCCTGATTTCTTTCAGGAAGAGAATCCTTCTTCTACAACCAATAGCAGCCTTGAGAGTTTTGATAATGATGATCAAGAGATCCCTCTCACCTATGATTCCAGACAAGATAGCATCAAAATGTGCAGCAACCATTGCCGGGTTGAAGAATTATCATTGCCGGAGCGCAATAACCCCTCCTATGCACTGGACAAAGCTGCCAAGAATGATACGGTCGAGGAGACTAACTTAATGGCCACAACTGAAATTGCTGAAAGGGATGGAGTAGATGCTGAAAGGACTAGGTTAGAGGAGATATCATTAGTGCAATCCACAGAAGAAGATGATGATGAAGTGGAGGAGAAAAGAGAAGCAAAAGAAAAGTTGCTCTTAGAGGAAAAAATCCAAGTTGCAGAAAAGGGGGAACCGATTGATGTGAAAACATGTGCAGAAAAAACTTCATTAAATTCAGTCGAAGAAGACGATGGTGACAACTTAGGAAAGGGATCGCCCTTGATCGAAACAATTGAAGTCAAGAAAGAAGCTATAGATGAAGTTAAAGAAGTTGCAGAGGATGCAACAGATGCTGTAGAGATAAGCATAGAGGAGATTTCATCAGTGCAATCGACTGACAAAGAAGATGGTGATGAAGAGAAGGACAAACAAGCAAAAGAAAAGTTGCTCCTAGAGGATAAAATCGAAGTTGAAGAAGACGAAGAACGAATTGCTGTATTAACATGTGCAGAGAAAACTTCATTAAATTCAGTTGAGGAAGTCGATGGTAGTGACAACTTAGGAAAGGGATCGCCCTTGATGGCTACACCTGAAGTCAAGGAAGAAGAAGAAGAACAAGCTATAGATGAAGTTGCAGAAGAGGATGGCGAAGATGTTTTAAAATTGAGCAAAGATGAGTTTTCACCAGTGCAATCCATGGAAGAAGATGATGACAACAAGGAGGAGGAGAAAAAACATTCAATTGATGAAAAGGATGATGGTGGTGATATTGATGAGAGTGATGATGAACATATCTCGAAGAAAAGCCAAGAAAATTCAGGAGGAATAGGAAGCTCTTCTGCAGGGTCCGATGCTGAAGAAATTTGGCCAGCTGAATCGGTTGAGGCACTATCGCAAGAGCTGATGAAAGTCATGATAAGTTCACGTCTCTCTGCAGCAAAGACTACAGAGCAAGACGAATACAACAAAATTGAAGAGTTTAGTCACTTCAACAGCAGCAAAAAAGATTTCATCAACAGTTGCACAGACACTAATAGTAGAGCAAATTCAACATTTACAAAGAAAGAAGAGGACCTGGAGTTTACAGTCTGGAACAAGCAAACAACAACATACTTGCTAATTATGGCATCGATAGCACTACTTTTTTTACCTATTGCAACTCACTATCTTATCTGTCTTCTTCGTAAAGATATATAGCAATGTGGAGTAATGCTCACGTGAACCTAAATGACCAAATGAATTTGGTCATTCATTATTAGATATAGAGTTTATTAAATCTAAATTTTAAGATGGTTTGAATCTCCAATTCTAATAAGCCGCCTAGATCTAACGATCAAATTCATTTGGTCATTCAGGGTCCAGGTGAGCACTAGTGTAGTAATGTGAACAAAAATAACTTGTACTCAGTTAAGAATAATAATAAAGTTTCATCTTTAATGCATTCTCTCTCTCTCTCTCTCTATATATATATATATATATATATATATATATATGTATATATATATATATATATATATATATAGCTACAATCAAATGGTTAACGAAAATGAAGAAACTTGTGTTGGAATTGGAAAATCACTAAATACATTTTAATAGGAGAGTAAAACAGAATATCTATATGGCCAGTATTCTTACAACCCTTCTGTGCAAGTTCTTTGGCCTTCCTCTCTTCACAAAGGGGATCTTTACATGTGTATACTCTAACTATCACTCTTTTTCTCTATATACAGTGCCCCAAATATCCAGAGACAGACATTGCTCAAAGTTCTGCTGCTGGTTTTATTTTGTTATGATTGTCCAACAAATAAATGAAAAACTATTGTGCTAATTATCCAAAATGTAAGAGCACCAGAGTCTCGGATTCGTGGCGGCGGCAAAACTTCTTACCCAAGCTTCCAAAAGCTGGGCAAACTACTTTGAGCTCACTGGGACAACGTATTAACATTCAAGAATTCGGGGACTTTCCATTGAGTTTGGCCAGCTGCAGCCCATAGACCATCCTAAAACACCCAGAACCAGATCTACATTTGAGCAGGCCTTAACCTAAAAGACATAGAAGCAAGCACATCAGGACTAGAAAATTTTACTGTAATCTGCACTGAATAATTTCATGGCACATTACCAAACTATCAAGATTCCCTTCAATATGGAATAACATGACAGCCATTCCCCTTCCTCTATCAATCTCAGCCTGGCAAGTGGAAGTAGAGATACGCAGGTCACATAACTGAGAAAAATTATTACCAAATAAATAGTATTCAACAGTTCAATGAAACATGAAACTTACCACACACGAACATATAGCAATCCCTACAGCTGCCAATGCTGTCGTAACCTCTGCCATTATCCCTGGCATGTTTTTTACAATAGTTACGCAGGATATAGGATAACTGATACATCATCACAAAGAACCAGCAGAAAAAAAGTATGCAATTAATCATATAGCTTCCCTGTAACACAACTGGATATTCACTATTGACAGTCCATTAATGTTCAATTGAAATGACAAACCAAGCTGCTAAGCAAATGATTCAAAAGAAGTGCTGATTGGTTCCGTAGGGGCTATCCTTGGTTGGGAGCATGAAAAGTAGGGAGGATATGTAGCTAGCCAATTATGTGCACCTACTCTTTCCTATATTGAAACAAGCAAATATTACAGCCTATATACATTTCCTCCTAAGTTATCACTTCCCAACCATACACAGCCTTATTTGATATTTCACATGGGAAAAAGTGTTTGGCATATATCTTGTTGCCTTTTGCTAACCAGACCCAGCACTTCACCAGCATCTATAGTGTTCTAATCTTTTCAAACCACCTAAGAAGATAATATGAAAACTAATTACCAGCATTCCACCTTGAAGGAAATGTTACCTTTCCGATCTATGCATACCACACAAAACCATTGGATTGAATGCCCTTCAACACTGTGCCAAGATGCGATCTTGTTTGCATGCCAACTTTCTAAACCAGGCAAGACTTCCTTGTATGTTGGAACATGAGATTGCATAACCTTGGCAACACCATTTCCTTGTGATAATAGATCCCCCTTGGCCTCAAAAGTTGCATGCTGCAATTGCTTATTGTGGTTTCCATTGACTTTCGGGACCCAAATAGTTCCATTGCTGCAAGGTAATGGATCTTTAGAGTACTTCCCTTGATGTGCAAATTTTCCATTTCCCACAACATTCTTGAAGATTTTCTCCCACAGGGGTCTGTTCAATTTGGAATTATCTGCAAGCTCTTCTACCTCACTCTCCTCTTCCGAATCAGCTATAAAATCATTTACTGTATCTGCTGTTATTTCAGCCGCTGATAGTGCTGCTTGCTCCCTTAAGAACTGATCAGATGATTTTTTTCTCAGACTTCAAAGCACTAAGGGGAAAAAAAATCAATCTATATAATAATGATTACACTTACTTTCATAATTTTGTGCCTGGCACTACGTGTTTTTGCATGTTGCAGCCATTGCTTATGCCTCTGAAAAGAGGATTTACTAGAGAGTGCCTGGAGATATGAAATAGCAGGATGTTAAATATTTTGAGATATAATATCAGAAATGAAAAAAAGAGGTTGCAGACTTCATGGGTCACTCCCACACAAATAAAAAAGAAAATCAGATGCAAATTCATTTTTCATTTGTCCCAAAATGTAATACAGTTTCCTTTCTTAGAACATTATAATTAGTTAAATTTCCTGTTATCCCCATATTTAGATTTTATTGTTACAAACAAGTCAAATAAACTAGAGACAGATATAAAAAGTCTGAAAGTTTAATCATTGCCTAATTTGATAATTTTTTACGTTTTGTAAATATATTGAACTTCTACTTCATATCTATTATTTTGAACCCTACAAGATTAGTTTATTTTAAAAAAAAAAAAATACAATTTTAATTTAAAGTCTTTTGCATAAATTATCTAATATTAATTTAGTCAATTATAATAATATAAGGGTATTAATCCAAAAAATCACTCTTTAACTACATTAATTAACTCGTAGTAATCTGTGTGAAAATATTTGTAAGCCTATTTATGGGACAGAGAGAGCATTAAGTTTCCGCATGTTCTAAGAATTATTCCACAGAGCACACTATTAGTATTTGTACCTCCACTCTCCAGATAATCGGAATATAGTGGAAAGAATACAAGAGGGTATAGCAGAGATGACAAATACTTACGTTGTAGGTGACTATCTCCACAACTTCTGCATTAGCTAGTTCATGTGCGGGAGAGACAATATTGCCATTGACCTTCAGGAAAAAAGAAAATTGAATTAAAACTATCTCAACTAGTCCTATGCCATCCATCTTATTTTGCTCCTCTTTTCATTTGATAGAAAACATATTTCCTCATGAAAAGTTCTACACTCTTCTAGAAAAAAGAAAAGGGAAACAAAACCTTGGCTTCACTAAATCTTTTATTAAAAATGCAGAAAGCCAGATTTCCCTCTTTTTTAACCACTTAACTAGAAAGAAAATTATATATATATGTATATATATGTGTGCGTGTGTAAAGAGAACCTTCAGCTAGTAAATGAAAAGTTCTTAGGACAATAAAAATTTCTCCTCTTTTGTTTTTTCTATTGCAGAAAATATTTTCTAACAATTCCTAAGTGAGAAATGCTCTTAGACTACATTTTTATTTTCTTAAATTTGCAGTTAACAGATTAACATACAAGAATCAATCTGAAAAGGATACCTTGGCAGCCACCATCTTGTTGCCAATTTCTGTGTGTATCATATAAGCATAGTCAATCACAGTTGCTCCTTTTGGCAAATTTTTTATCTGCACGCAATTTACAAATAAATATTAATAGCAGTGCAATTCACAATTTCCCAACTTGTCAGACCACTCTTTCTGACCAATAAGTGGCAGAACACTTTACCTCTCCCTTTGGGGTGAATACAAAGATACGGCTACCTAACAGATCTCTAGTGATGGTATCTACAAACTCTCTAGAGCTCATATTACCAACAAACTCCTCTTGCCATTCTCTAATTGCGTTGAGCCAGCCAATCTGGAGGAAAGAAAGAACTTCATCCATGAAATTAGCATTAAAGTCAGAGGGCATTTTAATAGATCGTATAGCAGTTCCTTAAGGATGTCTGCTGGCTATCATATTCTATATAAAGGAAAAATGGAATTACCCTCAGTGCAATGTTTGCATTGTTCAGACAGACAGCTTTTGCTCTTGAACTTCTACCATTTGGCATTGCATGTCCCACTAAACCTGTAACAAATACTCTCCCACTGTAATGAGCAGCAATGCCTCTGTCAGCTATCAGATCCATCTCTTCAGTTCTAATCTGTCAAAAACAGTTGGCATCTAAATTATCCAGCAAAATGAAAATATCAATATTTCAAAATAAAAATCTAGAAGTTCCTTGAAAAATTTGCTGCAATTAATAGATACAATAACCTCACACAATTAAACGTGACAAAGCTAACGAAAATGAATACGAAGAGAAAATTAGCAGGGGATAATGAAGTTAAATTGCATAGTACCTGAACCTCGAGTCTGAACATGCTCTCATACAGAAACGGAATTACAGTTGTATGAAGACTTTGATAACCGTTAGGCTTTGGGGTTGCAATGTAGTCCTTCATCTGTTACAAGAATTATACCAATATTCCTATAATATTTGCAGCTGTTTTCAACACATCATATACACCATAAAGAAGAGGAAAGAAAAAGACATACAGATCTCGGAATAGGGGTCCAGATTCCATGTACTAAACCAAGAACATGGTAACATATCTGCAATTTGGGGCAATGAGAATAAGCAATACTGTACACTAGTGCGGCAGAAGACAACACACATTTCATAGGGAAAAAGTTCAAAAGGACATGGATTCACCTGCTGTGGAGTGCACAGAGGCCCAACTCCAACACATGGTTTTGGCTTTATGATAATCCGCAGCTGGTGCAACCAAAAGGAGCAATATTTCAACAAGAAAACACAAAGTTTAAGAAACAAATCATTGCCAAATATGTTGAATGATGGTTCAAGGAACATATAAAAAAGACCTGTGCTATTTGGTTAACTTGATTGATTGAACCTTTGGACTTGAGCACTGCTTTGTAAATGCTGAAAGCAAATAAAACAAAAAAAATTCCAATTAAAAGCTGTGACAAGGAAAACCATAAGAGAAAAAGTCCAGGTGGATGATTTCTCAAATTCTCATAGCAAATACAATCTGGAGGAATTATATGAAACTCTCATCACAGAATACTGGTCTCACAATCAATGTACACGAATCACAGGGTCATCAACCTCAACCTTCTCAGACTCAAAAGGAATAATTCACAATAACAAGTTCCTTTGGACACACGCAGTGCGAATATAAGGAGTTATATTATGATTGTAGTTGAGCCTTTGTTCAGCATTGTAAAAATATCTTACACCTATAATCTATTGATTATCACATAATGTAATATAGTAGTCTGCAAGAAAACATCAAATCTTTCAGCAAATATTAATAAGATATTATTATGAGCATTACATGTTTAGAGAAAAAAGGTACATATGTAAATCAACAAAATCCAAATATATAAGAAATACTAATCATGGCTTCACCTATAAGGCTCCTTGCATGCAGAGCGAACTTCGATCTTCACAGTCATAAGGTCTAGGAACTGATCCTCCTCAATCTTCTTTCTCAAAATTTTATTCGCCTAAGCAAAATAAACAATATTAAGCAACAACCACATTGATGTATGACTACCTCAAGGACCACAAACTTTGCATGCCCATACTATAGGGCTAAAATTTCCACTCCAGCCTAATATAACTTCATGAGCAGTGAAAAAAAAGGCATGATATAATTAATTAAGAAAAAAAATCACCTCTACAAGCTCTTTCTCATGGTATTTGTAGAGCTCTGCAATCCTCATCTTGACCTTAGCATAATTTTCCGGATTTGAGTACATGAATGATAGGTTTTCAAGCTCAGCCTACAATATATTATTAGATGATGATATGTAAGATCACAAAATGCACCCAACCATCCCAAATACTTGGAGCTTTGACATAAGAAGAGGTTTATTATAATTAGCAGTGTTGGCTTATCATATATAAATGATGCATCTGCACTGCAGTGAATGCAAATAATTCTACTCAAGCGAACAAAATCATAACCTCAAACAGTTGTTATTCACATTTATATCATATGACATAACTGGATTATTTATTCTCAACAAGGACTTGGACTTCAGATTCATATATGCCCCTTGTCAAATGTAAACTAACAAAGCACAAGCAATTTAAATATCTAAATTTAACATTACAAAAGTAGATTTTTCCATAAGATTATATATATATATATATATATATATATATAAAGAAGGGTGTAAGCAGCAAATAATTGTACTCAACTTGACATCAAATAATAGAACAGAATTTGACCAGTGGAAAGCTAGTATATGTGTATATACCTTGATTTGATACATTCCTAACAGTTTTGCAAGAGGAGCAAAGACTTGAAGTGTTTCCATTGCAATGCTGGACTGTATACGATGTGGTACTGTTTAGGACCATAAATAAATGCTTAATGAAAAACTTCAGTTTTCTTTTTAAAGATACCTGCTTGTGCGGTGGCATATGGGAAAGTGTACGCATGTTGTGTAACCTGTCAGCTAATTTGACAATAATGACACGAACCTGAAAAATCATCATTCATTTCTAAATTAGTTATCATAATAGCTAGCAGGGCTGGAAAAACAATGAGTGAGGAATAAATCACCTCTTCTGTCATAGCAAGAAACATTTGTCGCAGATCATCAGCTTTTACATCTTGTGCTGAATCACTTTCATTCTTACACTTCAATTTCCCCAATTTGGACACCTAGCAGCAGAGAAAAAAAAACTTAACTCGATATGTGCTCAAAACATGTATAGGTTGTCTACAATGATATTTAAGCTACTAAAGAACACCAGTATACCCATGAAGTATAGCACCTTAGTCTCGCCTTCCACAATGCGGCGCACAGTAAGACCAAATTCCTCTTCTATTCTTTCAAAAGTAACAACATTTGTATCTTCCACAGTATCATGCAATAATCCAGCAGCAATCGACTCCCAATCCAATTCCTAACAGAATAGGTAAGTTACAGTCTCTTAGATTGTAAACTGCAAGTTAAAAGTAGATTCTAGGTATGGACATACTCTTAAATTCTGATTAACTCACTAGTTCTCCTAGAATGCGTGCAACTTCCACTGGATGAATGATGAATGGCTCTCCACTGCGCCTTTTCTGACCATCATGGGCCTCAAAAGCTAGCTGTACCAATAATAAAAAGAAAAATTATCACATGAACAAGTTTGCCAGTATGCTCTACCAAAATTCTTGAGAGCATAGGGATACCTTAAGGGCATTCTGAACCAATTCCAACTCTTTTGGTGGGAGGTATGAAACACTAGGCTTAAGATCCTGATGCAATCATTTAATTAAGAGCATAAGCCAACCTATAAAGGAAGCAATCCTTCTTCAAATTAAGATAAGGTGATAGAGATGGAAGGGACATTTGCAATTTACCTCCCACAATGTTTCAGGAGTAACTTCAGTTAAGACTCCCGAGTAAATGGATGAAGAACAAAAAAGTTTCCATCGCCGTTTAGGGAGTCTCCCAACAAATGAGGACCCAAAAGCATCAACAGAATCACAACTTCTTATTTCAATGGTTTCACATTTCTGGAAAGAGCATAACATTGAATTGGTAATAGCATAAATGAACATGAGCACTAATTCATATAAAAAAAATTGCAATAAGACCACAGAATCGTGGTGTAGATAGTATGTGCTAATGAGGAGATTTAGCGTTGCATTGCTGTAATTGCCCTCTGCAGTATAACTAAAAACAATATCAAATGTGCACTTGAATTTGCTCTGATATCTAGATCACAAAAATTACTGAGGTAACCACTAATAATTTTTCGTACAAACTTATGAGGATGAGATATAAGTATTAAACAAAAATATAAAAGGGGATTTTCACAAATTTGAAATTTTAAGGTAGCAAATCACAAGAATAGTTTATCTTTTTGCTTCCAAATAAGAAGTTGCTTACAAATAAGGAATTAAATTAGAGGGAGTTTAATTTCACTGTTTCAGCGACATAATAACAAACCCGCTGAAATTAATTCTTTATCCAGATAGTTCATCTCATACAACTTTCTTTCAGTCACTTCCATTGGCTAACTAGATAAGTCGCTAATTTCCCAAAAGAAAAGTAAACAGTCAGTTACTCCCTCTTCCTTCTCAATCCTGATGCAAATTCTTTTTTGAACTTTTAAATGAAACGATGAACAAGTCTTCCCAATTACTATGGTATGCAAAGATATTCGGTGTACTAGCACTGAAGCAGTTTAAAAAACTTACATGTTTGGACTGATTCCTTCTATCATCTTGCCCAGACCACAATGAGGAACACTGAGCAGGATGAGCAGTGCTTGCAAGAGACCCTGTCAAGACTCTGGGAGCTTTCCACGCGCATGAGAGCATGCTACAGTAATATCTCCCATTAACTTCTCCTTTTGATAACTTACATAAGTTCACGCATTCCAGGGATGCTAAAAAGCAAGCAAACACACAATTACACACAAAAAAAAGGAAAATAAAAATGTATATCCTATGAAAAATCGCTGAATTGTAATTCAGATTAGTTTAATCTAAAACATGGAAGAAGAAAAAAAATTAAATAAAACAAGGCCATAAAGAGGATATGAAATTGAATTGCTTCTAAAGTCAATAAGTCACTGGTAATTTTGATCCATGAATGATACAAAATTGGCGTTCAAAAACAAAATTTCCCTCCAACTCTCACAATTTAGTATCTGAACAAGAGGCTAACCAGAATTAAACAGCAGAAATCCAGGCTTTAGGGAAACTAAGGATTGTAAAACAATTCCATGGAAAATTTTCTAATTAGAATTGAGAGTATCCTTTAATAAAGCGGACTTACCTGACAAGGAAGCAACAGAAGCCATTTCTACAACGAAGCATCGGAGCGAAGCAATCTCATTGAATTAATATTAGGCATTGAAGACGTAAAATACATGCAAAGAGACAAAGAAGTGAAGAGCTCAAATTAACACCTCTTTCACTGGAATCGACAAGAGAGGTGACGATAGAGAAGAGAAATAGAGAGCAAGGCGTTGAGCTAAAAATCTTTGAAGACTCCCTGGTTGAGCTGATAAGCGCTTTAGTTTAGGTATGGCGAAACAGAAACTTTGAATTTGGACAAATAAGCGATCGATTTGAACGACGGAGATGAAGGTGAAGAGATAATCTAGAGAGAGAGACTAGAGAGAGACAGATATTGAGTCGTTTCGCCCAGGCCACACAAAATGAATGCCGTTCGATAAAAGATATTTCTGTTTTTTATATTTTATTCTTAATAAGAATAGTTTTAATGAAATTAACTTGGTAATTTCTAGGTGGAAATAATTGTTAGTATTATTTTGATTTTTCCCCGTCTCATTTATTTACTGGCGGAGATTGGAAATTAACGCCGTCGAATCAAAGTTAAGGATTCATTTTGACACACTGAAATTTGCACAGACTTTCTTCTGACTTATTCACGTTTATTCTTTGACTCTTACAATTTTAGTGGTGGTGGAGTGAGCTATACAAGATGTCATCTTTTTATGTGATGATTGTCATCATAAAGGTCAATTTTTTCTTTTTTTTTTTTATTTTTCCAAATTTACTTGTATTTTCATTAATATAATTTTGCTGGGATTAGTCACCATTAAGAATTACTTGAGAGTTTTTCTTCTTTCTTTGGTAAGAGTTCTTTTGGGTTGTTATGAGTTATTTACGAACTATCTCGGACCATTCGGTATTTGTGTAAGTTGTTGAGAGTTTAAAAACGGTCTGATGTGCTTTTATGTAAAATGTTGGTGGATAAAAATCGGATAGACGATTTTTGGAAAGTTTTTGTTTGATGCTTATTATTAGGTTTTCAAATCATCATATCAGCATGAAGGATAATATTAATGGAGATTGGAGGCTTGTGGACTTCTACGGGTTTGTGGATAAAAGGCGTCATCGGTGAGACTTGGCAATTATTTTTTGATATATCGGTTTCTCACTCGGTTCCATTGGTGGCAGGGGCGGAGTTAGGAAGGGTTACAGAGGGTTGGCTGACCCTTAGGCCCGTCAAAAACCCCCATAGTAAGGTAGCTTCATCTCTGTAAAAGCTTGGATCACCATAACAGGGAGCCCCTGCAACCATGGTGATCATGGAAGAAGATAGGGGCAAATCCTCTAATTTCTTTCCGTCTGTATTTTTTTTTAAATAAGTCATGCCTAAAACGGCGTTGTTTTGCCCACTTAAAAAAAAATTAGGGAATGACATTTCTATCATTCTCTAGTTTATAACAAATAGAAACTCTTCCTTCTATAAAAGTAAACAAATCTTTCTTTGAGTCTTCGTTCTCTTGAGAAATAAAAGACTAAAAGACGCGACTTTTGCCAGCTAAAATCGATCGACGCCGATGACGAGGGGAGAGGAGGAAAGAGACGGAGATAATTCTTTAGTTTAAGGTTTTTTATTAGGGTTTTTAATTACTTATAGGTTTTTATTTAACTGAATTGATATTAATGTGATATTTATAGTTGTTAATTGAATTGATGATATTTATGGATTTTGATTTTAGGATTTTGATTGAATTGATAATGTGATATTAATTACAGTTTAATGATATTTAATTTAGGGGTTTAATTGAATTGATAATTTGATAAATTTTAGATAATATGATATATAAGGATTTTGATTGAATTAATAATGTGCTTTTAAGTGGTTTAAATTGGAGTAATGATATTTAGTTTATGGGATTTAATTTAATTAATAATACGAACAAACTTAAAACTAAAAACTAAAAACTTTTTTTTTTTTGAAGAAGGAAACCTTGCATTTATAATTAAGCCAAACTTACATAAAAAAGAGTCAATGCTTTGATACATAACGGAGAATGATCCCAAACAGAGGATGATGCAAAATTAAAGGAGTTTTTAGCTAGTGTGTCCGCCACCCTGTTGGCATTTCGTGGTACATAGACTAGTGTAAGATTGGAGCAGGCTTCTGCCAGACGTGCCAGTATGTGATGATGAGACCAAACTCTGATCCATCAAGTTGCAATGAGAAAAATGCATCCACCACGCCATTCGCATCCATTTCGACAATTACCGACATCAGGCCTTGCTCTTTAACCCATATCAGTACCTCTCATAGTCCCATCGCTTCGGCCATTAGAGTTGTCCATACACCTCTGTATATTGTCGTTCTGCAGGTCGTTACCCTCCCAAGTGAGTCACGACAAACCTACCCTAGGCCAATTTGCCTTTGTGTGGTGTCCACAACCGCGTCAATATTAATTTTGATGTTGCCCGTTGGTGGGAACATCCATCTTGCATGATGTTGCGAACCCACAGTACCTTCATCTCGCCCAGCTCTGCTGCTATGGAAGTCTCGGAGGAACTGCAGTCCCTGTTGAGCGGCCAAACGTACAAGAAGCGGCTGGCGGGAACATCCATCTCGCACGATGCTAGGAACCCACAGTACCTTCATCTCGCCCAGCTCTGCTGCTATGGAAGTCTCAGAGGAACTACAGTCCCTGTTCAGCGGACAAACGCGCAAAAAGCGGTTGGCGATCCCATAACTTATTATTGCATTTACAAGCCTTTGATTCCTCATGTTGGAGAAAATAAGCGAACCACTCTCTGAATGTATCCATATGCGTGGAGTTCAGTTCGACACCAACCGTTGATCTGCACTCGAAACCATAATCACAGTCCAGGAATAAGTGGGTATTATGTTCACCTGTATTCCCACATAATACGCAGCTATTAACCACATCCAAACCTTTGAGGAACAGACACTCCCGATTTGGCAAAAAATCATTACAAACCTTCCACAAGAAAATTTGTACCTTAAGGGGAACATTAAGTTTCCACATATCAGTCCACACCCCTACCTCCTCACTCGTTTTCCTGCCAAACAAAGAGTCAAAAGCAATTCGATACCTTGAGCGTACAACATAGATTCCTCTTCTGTCAAAATGCCACATGATTTGGTCTGGTTCGTCCCTCTCTCCAAGTGGTAGTGACAGTATGTCATTGACATCCTGTTGATTAAACATCGACTCGAGTAGGGGTAAATTCTAGCCCCCATCAGCCGCAACCCATAAATCTCGCACCCGCCAAGCCTCACTCCTAGTTACCACTGCAGATTCAGGCTTGAACCCTTTATGATTCAGTATCCACGGTGATTCCCACACACTAATCGATTCTCTCCACCCAATTCTCCATCGACAACCTAAAACCAGCGTTTCTCGTGCCTGAAAGATGCTCTGCCACACTAGGCTCGAATTATTACCTAATTGAGCTGTCCAGAAGGTGTCAGCATGAAAGTATTTAGCTTTGAGTACTCGACCTGCAAGAGCATTCTGACCAGAGACAAGATTACATGCTTGTTTAGCGAGTAAAGTGATATTAAAGGCTTCCATTTGACGAAAACCCATCCCACCATACTCTTTTCTCAAGCATAATCGATTCCATGAAGCCTAGTGAATACGATGCTTAGTTCCACTCGATCCCCACCAGAATGAGTTCATCATTCTCTGTAATTCATCACACTGAGACACAGGCAGAAGGAAAATACTCATACGAAAGGATGGGACTACTTGTGCCACCGCCTTAATAAACAC
Organism: Euphorbia lathyris; assembly: GCF_963576675.1. NCBI lineage: Eukaryota > Viridiplantae > Streptophyta > Magnoliopsida > Malpighiales > Euphorbiaceae > Euphorbia > Euphorbia lathyris. The sequence goes on from NC_088911.1 coordinate 34,026,479, forward strand.
CTCCCTACCCGCTTCTGATAGGAGCCTTCCATTCTAATTAAACAATTTTTTCCACATTATATCCCGTAAATAGCTGAAGACAGCTCTTTTCCGTCTACCAATTAGGGAGGGTAATCCCAGGTACCTACCCGTGTTCAATGGAGAATGGACCCCCCCATCATTTCCTTGATGTGCAACTAAGTTTGAGGCGGTACATTCGTGCTAAACATAATACCTGATTTTTATAGATTCACAGATTGTCCTAACAGAGCCTCATAGGAAGCCAATAATTCCTTCATAGCAGTACATTCCTCAATCTTAACTTTGAAAAAGAGGAAACCGTTGTCAGCAAATAAAAGATGAGAAACCCATAGGGCATGGCGGCTCACCTTACACCTATGGATACTGTTACTGGATTTGGCATGTTTAATCATAGCTGAGAGGCCCTCAACACATAGTATGAAGAGATATGGGGACAGAGGGTCACCCTGTTTGAGCCCTCATACTGGAGTAATGGGCCCGATAGTCTCACCGCTCAGTAAGAATTGGTACCTACTCACTGCACACAAAGCATATTCCATTCAATGAAGATATGATGAAATCCCATTCGAACCAGAACTGCCTTGAGATAGGGCCATCGGATCCTATCGTATGTCTTACTTATGTCAATTTTAAGCGCCACATCACCTTGTTTCCCCTTGATCTTCCTTTTCATTGTGTGAATTAGTTCAAAAGCTACAATTACATTATCTGTTAAAGAGCTCCCAGGGACAAATGCGGACTGCTCAACTGAAATGACATCCGATAAAATTCTCTTTAAACGGTTAGCTAAGACCTTTACCAGTATCTTATACACAACATTGCATAATGATATGGGACGGAGGTCCCTCATATGAGTAGGAGAAGTAACTTTTGGAATTAGAGTGACAAGTGCATTGAAAAGATGGGAAGGAAAAGTACCCGTACCAAGCCATTGTTTACACCCTGCGACAACATCAGGGCCAATTTTGTGCCAGAAGCGCTGATAGAAAGCCATGTTTAAACCGTCAGGGTCGGGGGCCTTATCCGGATGCATGGCAAAAACTGCTATTCTAAATTCTTTCTCGTCAAAAAGTGCGATTGGAGCCATATTCATATCCGTTGAGATGCAAGGTTGCATAAAATCAACATTAACTATGTCAGTACCCTCATCATCAGCAAAAATCTTAGAGAAATAATCCCTACCACCTGCTTCATGTCGTTCTGCAATTCTGCCCAGCCTCCATCTTCCATTTCTAATCTCTAGATTCGATTCACCGACCTCCGTGCGGAAGCTATATTGTGGAAGAGTTTACTGTTTCGATCCCCATGACGTAGCCAAGCCACCTTCATGCGTTGTTGCCAATACATTTCCTCCTGCCGCAATAATCTGTCAAGCTCAATTTTACCATTTCGCAGTTGTTCCGCCAATACAGGGTCGTCCGCTGCCAGCAGCATAGTAATACAAGTTTTGCATTCATAGATTATATTACGAAATCATCGATGGAAGGCCGAACCCCATCCCTCCATAGCCCTTGAGCAGGTCGCAAGCCTTTCATAGAGAGGTTGACACGAGTTACGGCCCCAATCTTTAGCCACAAGATCACGAAACTCAGTTTCTTCTAACCAATAATTCTAGAAGCGGAATCATGGAGTTCGGTAAGGCACAACCTGGGAAACAGTTCGGAGCTCCAGCGTATAATGGTCTGAATAAGACGTTATCAGGCATTGGAGTCGTGCATGAGGAAACATATCCAATCAATCCGCATCCACCAAGGCTCTATCAAGTCGCTCTTGCATAAGGCTGTTCATTCCTCGGCCCTTCTCCCATGTAAACTTATGTCCGGTTAATGGTATATTAAACAAACCACAGTCATTTATAGCATTTTTGAACCCTCTAAATAGCCATTCCGGATAAGGGCGCCACCCCGCTTGTCAGAGATAAGAAGGAGGTCGTTACAATCCCCAAAGATGCACCAAGGCAATTGTGATCTCCCTTTGAGTTCCCTTAATAAGTTCCAAGCCAAGTGTCTGTTTGAATGGTCCGATCGACTGTAAAAACTAGTACAGTGCCACAACAGTCCCATTTCATCATATGTAGAGAAATCAATGTGAGAGTGAATACGAAAAAATAGAAATATCAACTTTAGTCATCCCAAATAATGCGAGTCCACCACCACGACCTTCACGGTCAATATTAAAGAAATTATTAAAACCAAGAGTACATCTCAAACTTTCAAACTTATTCTGATTAACTAAAGTCTCCATCAACAATAAAAAAAAAGTGGGCTTCCTAGCACACACTAAATCCTTTAGTGCATGCACTGCTCGGGGATTGCCAAGGCCCCGATAGTTCCACGAAACGCATATCATGGAGCCCGGTGGGGCTCCTCAAAGGACCCAACCGATTCAAAGATATTGGGTTGAGCTCCAGCTGACTGATCACTGCTACCACTCTCTTTCTCTAACAGTCACTCCTGGACCCCTCCACTCTCTGCCCTAGCCACCCTCCTTTTCCTTTCCTCAAGCAGGGCAATAGCATCCTCTTTGTTACAGAAATTCTCATTAGGTTCCACCATTTGGCCTATTAGGACTGTCTTCATGACGACTTTATTTTTTGCCATGTGCATAGTAGCAGTAACCTTGCCTATAGGTACCGTCACTGTAGTCCCAGCCTTTAAGGTAACATCAGTTTCCATTGCATTAGCCGTATCTCTCTATCCCCCGTCCTCACTGCTCCCTCCCTGATCATCCCGTAACCATTTCTCACCTCCTAGCGCATTCTGGCGCCTATCTATAGCACGGATCCACTTGCCCCATTCTAATACGATATCTCCGTCTGGGCTTGCAAAATGCTTCGGGCATATGGAGTTGTTATGGCCCAGAGTGCAACAAGCATAGCAAAGAGAGCTAGCAAAAAGGGTCTTGTATTTACACTGTATGACAAAGGAGGCGCCATTTGTCAGTATGATTCACTTCCACCTTTTCAGATGGTATCAGACATCAAGTAGGACTCGAAGCCTCATAAAGCTCTTGCATCCACCAACATTGTTTTTCACGTCGTATTCCACGAGATTCCCAAGGAAATCACCTAACAACCTGCCCACTTTCTCAGTCATGTACCCGAGTGGTACATTATACACTTGGACCTAAACTGACATATCATGTAGTGGTACGTTGAGTGGAACATCCCCTGGCATAAATGGTGTACTAGCAGAATATGACCATCAAAGGTCCATGGCCCTCTATCAATAACCCTTCAGAGATCCAGCATATGGTAAAACTGAAATAGAAATCTTCCTTCTCCTACTTCTCTGACCGTTACGCTCTTTCCAGATCTCCATAACCCGACCAACCAGTGTTTCATTATCGGGAATTTAATCGGTCGGTCCGTGAGGAAACGACCTACTAAACAAAAATCATTGAACTCTTCATCCCCTCACACAACGTCGTCACCCAGTGGTAGCCCTTCGTCCTCAGCAAGACTCAGAGAAAGTTGGGCGAATCCATCTTCCATGGTGGCTGTTGAAATTAGGGTTTGCAAAACAATCTCACCGAGGAGAAAGACGGCTACTCCCTCAACCAAGGCGTGAGGATAATTTTTATTTTTTTTAAAAAAACTAAAAACTTAAAAACTATTAAAGATATAACTTAAAACTTAATTGGGAACGACACATTGGTTGTCTATTTAAAACTTTAAAACTTAAATAAATAATTATTAAAGTTATAAAAACTAAAACTATTAAAGCTAAATTGGTTTTCTATTTACAAACTAAATCTATAAATCTAAAACTATTAAAGTTTTTTTTGTGGTATTTTTATATTTTAACTCAATCAATTGCTGGTGAACAGTGAACATACTAGGAAAAAAATCAGAACAACTTTTGTATAGAAACACATTTTCAGTAGGAATCAAATTCTTGAATTGGTATTCGGGAAAAAAAAATCTACATACAGTGAAGGCCCCCCCTCCTCCTGAGGTTTGAGTCCTGGCTCCGCCACTAATGGACGGTTATTGGAGATTTTAATTGTATTCTTGTTCAAAAAGAGAATAGAGATGGTCCTAAATACCCCCAGTACCTCATTGATGATTTTGTTGAATCAATTTCTTTTTTATCTCTTCACGACATATGCATGAGAATAAGTTTTTTCACGTGGGATAGAGGGAAGGGCTCAAACCAATGGATTAGAAAGAAGTTTGATCATGGACTAGAGTCGGTCGATTGGTGTCTTCAGTTTTTTAATTACAGGATATCAAATATCACCACTTCTTACTCTTATCACTCCCCGTTGTCGTTGGAGTTCAAATTTAGACCTACTCGCACTAAGGCCTATCATTTTCGGTTCGAGCATGCATGGTTACTAGAGGGTCTTACGCGAGGCTGGTGCTCAGAACTATGAAGCAACAATGTTGTTTACGCGAGGCTGGTGCTCAGAACTATAAAGTAACAATGTTGTTGGATGAGATGATACAATGATATGTTTGGTTAAAAATCTTAAAAAATAGACAAATGAACCAAAAAATACGGACCTTCAAAATAGGGAGAATAAACAGTACGGACCTTCAAAATAGGGAGAATAACCAGTGTGTTACTGTTTGACTCATTTTTTGAGTGAATTGGATTGCGAGCGTGCTAGTAATTTTGTGGAAAAATTATAAAATTTGAAAATTTGACTTCTAAATCAATAGATTGTGTGAAAGTTTAAAGGATATAAAAAAGCTTAAAGTTCGTCAATTATATCTACGAGCATCAAGATTAATTGAAGGAAACGATGCCGAAATTAAAATTGAGAATAAAAAGAAATGTTTGAATAATTGGAATTGAGATTCTGAAATTGAAAAATTACAGATATAGGAATTGAATTGAATTGAACTGAACTTGAAATTCACAATTGAAAGAAATGTTTGTAGAACTAATTACCCAACTCCATTAATTTTACCATTTGAGTCAAATGAAATATTTTAATTACGAAATTGATTCAAATTAAAATATGGATGAAACAATTACGTACAAAAATTGGGACAAATAAGTGATTTATCCTTAACCTTATAACTCAACCAATTTTTAAATATTTTATTAATATCAATATCTCAATGGCATAAAAATTTCAGCACTTCGATTATTATACTATTAATTTAGTTGACCCATCATTATAATCCATTTTCATGCTTTGAAAATACCAGAAAACAACCAAGAGTGAATTTATTAATAGAATTAAAATTAAAATTATTTTATTGGTAAAAGTTAAAATTTAATAATTTAATTGAAACACCAGTCACTATGCTTTTAATCTTCCTTTTAATAGAATAATACATTACATGAATTTTAATTATAGAAAAGGAATAGATATTATACTAGCCTTCATTACATATAATTTTATAAAATTTGAAATCTAATTTTTCTGATTAAAGTATAATTAAATATAAAGATGTCTTCTACGGTTACTTTGTTTTGGACATTATTTTGTATGTTTTTACTATTGGATGATGGAGTATAAAATTCATCTAATGGTGAAAACACACAAAGAAAGACTTACTTTATAAAAAACAAAGTAAGTATAATCTCGACTTTAAATACAAAAAACGAATTATTTTATTATTATATATCTGTAAAATTATATCTGTAAAGCAACTAATAAGTTTTAAGTAGAAATAAAATTATACATTTGATTTGACCAAATCTAGATGAAATTAGCCAACCATCAATTATCATATGTAGCATGTGCACTTTGATTGTTTCTGATTTTTATATGTATAACTAGGAATCTTGCAAGCCTAACTAAATTGAGTGACCCTTGTTTATTTCTCAAGCGGGTTGTTTATTGTCTCCACTGATATAGTTAGATCCGTTTGTTTCACCTCTTTTGATGCGCGAGGAACTGTCTGAAAGTGAAAGGCATCATTGGTAGGCGGCCAAGCAATAGCTTGAGCCAACGCATTGGACATGGAATCTTCAGAAGACGCACTCCTTGGCTCTTCTAAGATAAGAGCTGCAGCCCTCGACGAAATCACTAACACTATTACTCAAATAATAGGAAAGAAAGATCTAACCAAGCGAATGAACAAAGGTTATAAAACAACTTGAAGCTAAGACAAGTTGGTACGGAGCAGCTATTTTTGTTTGTCGTTACTGGTAGATAACATATATTAGTTAATTTTTATATTAAAAAGTAGTTGTTTCGAAATTTTACTAAATATTTTTTATATTATGTTTAGAATTAAAAGGCAAAAAAACAATTCCGAAAATTGAAAATAAACGGGCACTTAGATATCGTTCTAAAACTATATTTAGAAGACTTTGAAATTAATTAAAGGCGCATTTTTTGACATTGTTTTTTCAGATCCTAAAAGCAGTGTTTAGTAAATACAAAGCTGTCTTTTTTTTAGTGGGGAAAGCTGCTTTCAGGAAAATCTATAATTTGTAGCTTTTGGAGAAAATAGCTGTCACAACTCATCAAGAAAATTGATATTAAATTTCATACAAAAATAGTCATAACTTTTAATATAATCTAATATTATATAGTTTTTATTTTTTATTTCTTGACTTTTATAACTTTTATTGTGTTTTTACCAAACACTTGTCAATTTTTTCTCATAGAATTTTTCCCCACAACACTTCCCCTCGGCGAGTGTCAAACTCACCCTAATATATATTTGTCTAATTATACAAATAAAAAAATATATGTATAGATTTAATAGGCTTATCAATAAGCTACCTGTATTCTATTTGTAATGAGACTTGTTTATTTCTACACCTCATTAAGATAAATAGAAAATTTGTCCTCACCCCCATCCTAATGGATAATGGAGATCTCCATGGAGATACTCGTCCCATTTTTTTAGTTTTTTTTTTTAGTTTTTCTAAACTAATATTTTAATTATTCAATTTCTAAATATATGTGATGTCGTTGAATCTTGAAAGTCTATGTATCAATTGTTGAAACACCTTTCCACAAGATTTTGATTTGACAAAATCATCCATGATTAAGAGACAATCAAATTTAAGTGCTTTATTTTAATTGTACTAATCCGTTTGTTCAATGTTGAGTATAAATATAAATATAAATAGATATAAAAGTAAAACAGGACAAAGTCAACATGAGATGACAGAACAAGCTAAGTGGAATAAAACTCAGTATAGAAGTCTCATGATCAAGCTGAGTGGAATCGAACTCAGCATCAAAAGATTGAGGTTTATAGTCCAACAGAGCTAAGTGAGATAGAACTCAGCATGAGAAGCCGTCGAAATAATTGTCTTACAAAGTTGAGCCAACTAAAAGTGAACTCGGCATTAAAGATGCCAAAGACAATGAATAACGCAGTAGAAGCTGGGTGAATATTCAGGATAGCATAAAAGAGTCGTTCACTAGAAGACAATGATTGCCATCCCTCTGCGCCAATAATTGATTCCTTGGAATAACGCAAAGGACACTGATAACTTGCTGGATCCGCTTTGATGTTCTTTGCCGGAGTTACCTGCAAAACAAAACCGGAGACAGGATCTCCGGGAAAACTCTCCGACGATCAAGTCAGTTTTTGTAAGGATGAGTCTATAATTTAGCAATAGTTCTGTGGGAAAAAAAGTGTGAACGTACCTCCTCCCTTATTCTTAAGGCCTTTTATAGGTATTTTTTGGGTAACCGCCGAGGGCGGTTACTCCTTAGCGGGCCACGTTTTGAGGGCGGTTCCCCCTTTTAGGCCATGTTCCTTTCGTGGTTTTCATGGCAACGAACGTGGTTCTGAGTGGGAGTCTTGTCGCTCCGTTTAGGAATTAGGGGCGGTTTACTCACTGCGCCCGCTTCCTTCATTCGGGTCCCGTCCAATCTTAGCCCATGGAGCTTTAATATGGGCTGGGCTTGCGAAATGAGTATAACCCATTTTGGGCTTCGCGGGTTATCACATGCCTCCCCCTTGGTCTAGCAAGAGCCCTTTTAGGGTCTTTTTATAGGGGACGCTTCGTCTTCGTCTTTGTCCGATTATTTCAAAGTTTTTGAATTTGTGCATTTCTCCTCTTTCGTTTTCTCCGGCGTCGACCTTTTAATTCCGTTACTTCTTTTCCGGCGTTGACCTCTTAATCCCGTCACTTCACTGTGTTGTCTCTTTCATGTAAGTTTTTCTTTTCACATTTGCTCCTTGTTCGGCTTTTTGCTTCTGTTTTCCTTTTATCGATCATGTCAGACCTCGACTTCGCGCCGTTTGACGACGATTATGTCCGCGAGGTCTCTAACGAGGTCGAAGAGATGGTCGAGGAAGCTTCAACCAGCTCTCCTGGGTGTAATTCTCATCCCGCCGACTTCCTTCATCTGGCGAATACAACCGACGAGGGTTTAGGTTTTGACCCCAAAAAGTTGATTCCGCCACCTGTCCCAACCCCTCGTTTGTTACCCAAGAAGGACAGGCCGGGAAGTCTGGTTTGTCAAGAGACAATCGACGATTTGCGGGAGCATTATCCCTGGCTCCGAGGTCTCGAGACGATCATTCCTGGAGAGGATAGGGGGCCGGGTGATTACCCAAAGGGGTACTTCACTGTTTTCGTGGCCCAGATTATCTGCGGCTTCACTTATCCGCTGGCGGATGAGATTGCTTCCGTCTTATGCGGTTATGGAATCGCGCCCGGGCAATTGCATCCTAACGGCTGGGCCGATTTGACTCTGGAAAAATTTTTGGCGGATTGTTTGGAGGTTCCCTTTTCGCTCAAGATCTTCTCCAAGCTCCACCATTTCAAAAGCTCGGCGGTGTATTTCACTTTCATCCGCCAGAGCGGATACTATGGTTTTGACGAGAAGCTGAACAAGATCCGCGAGTGGGATCGATCTTACTTTTTTATCAAGTTTAATGAGGAAAACCTAAACTTCCTTCATTGCTGGAGCCGACCCAACGTAAAGAGTTTGAACTTCGGATATCCCAGCCAGGAAGAATCCGCCGTTATCAAGTTCCTGAAGAGCACTCCACCTTTTGTATGGACATACGATCAGGCCTTTCATATGCTAAGGAGCCGAGTAGCGATTGCATACCGCGAGGGGGATCGCGTTGTCTATATTCCTTATCGCGTTTTTGTGCAAGGTACTTTTTATTTCCAAGTTGATGGTTTCTTTTAACCCTTTGCAGGGGTGATCCTTTATCTCAAATCGCTGCAGATCGGGAGGCCAAAGCCCTGGCGAGAAGAAAGAAGCGGATGACGGAAACCGCTTCCGTTGTAGGGGCGGATCCTTCTAGAGGGACGATTCCTTCTATTGGGGCGGCTTCCCTGGTTAGGGCTTCCGCTTCACAAGGTCCTGCTTCTGCCTCCGAGGATCTTCCTTTAACTAGGAAGCGGAAGATAAGTGCGGATACAGAGTCTTCTCGTTCTAAAAAGAAGAACACTTCTGTGTCCCTTACTGTTGGCGGCGCACCTGTATCCGCCTCGTCTAAAGGAAAGAGCAGTACCCCCATTCACGAGGTATCTTGATCTACTCCCTCTCGTATTGCTACTTTTTCCTCATGAGCTATCTGCCACTCCTTGATATTTTTCTTTATGCTCTTGCAGCCAATCCCCGATATTAGCGGATGGTGGACTAGGACTTTCGGCCTGGCCGTGAACTTCTCTTGCAAGGATATTGTATCTTCCATATGCAATGTCCTCGGGCGACTTCCCTCTGCCTCCCGTGTGCGCGAGCAAGTGTCGCTCCCTACTGCTGTGGAAGGGATCGAGAAGCGTTCTGTAGAGGTATATTATTGCTTTGTCCTTTCGCTTTCAAATATCTTGTGTTCATTGTAACCGCATATTTCTATTCGCCCATTTTATTTGTGAGACGTTTTATATGCAGATTATCAATTTCGCTGAGGGCATTCTACGAAGGGATGCAGAGCGAGCCCAGGAGTTGGAAAGTCTTGGTACGGAATTGGCGACTCAGAAGTCGCTTTATGATGATGTCCAAGGGAAGGTGAAGGTCCTAGAGGGCACCTGTCAGAAGGTCGTGGGCGAGAAGGAGGAGGCCCTTAAATCCCTTCAGGCCAAGTCCGATGAACTGTAAAAAGCCCTCGACGACCTAGTTGCTTTCAAGGAGGCCCAAAAGAAGAGGGTTGAGGAGATTTTGGCTGAAGATGGCGCCTGCATCTACTGGTATGGGGAGCGGATTCATGCAGCTTATGAACACGGGCATCAGGGTCTAGTACTTAACCGCCCCAAAGTTCCCATCCCTGAAAAGGATTTAACTGGGGAGTGGGATAAGCTGGAAGCTAAGGATGCTGATATGGATGGGGTAATCTTCTTAGATTGGAAGAGTCTTCAGGATCCTCCGATTAGCTGCGAGATCCCTATTCAGTCCGCGGAAGGAGAGGCACCCCAAGCCGTTTCTCAACCTGTGCAAGAGGTACCTCTCACCGAAGAGGTTACTGAAGCGGTTACCGATTCAGGGGTCGAGGATTCGCTTGAAGTAGATCCTCCTACCGGAGGAGATGAGGGAGTTGCCGCAGTCCAGGAGGGCATTAGGGGCGAAGGAGAGGAAGCTGTAGCGTAGCTTGACTTATATTTGGACTTTTGTATGTAAAAACCATGTAACAAACCGCTCTGATATATATATTTTCTTTCGGTTGTTGGTTTTCATATGTGTGTGATTGTCACTTTTTTGCCCTTTATATGTGCCCTTTGTCTTTCTGCCGACTCCATATTTGTGTTTCTTCATAGCTAAGGTGGCCAGACCCTTTTTGCAATTTTGAGTACTCGTTTATCCGCTTAATTTTATGCCTTAACTTATAATTCTTCTTTCGAAAATAATCATAAGTTTTGATCATAAGGTTTTGCGAGTGATGCGTAATCATGCATCCGCCTTTCTTTACGAGGCAACATATTTATGTGTTATTGATTTTAACCCTAAGGTTTTTTGAGTGATGCGTAATCATGCATCCGCCTTTCTTTAAGAGGCAACACATTTATGTGTTATTGATTTCAACCCTAAGGTTTTTTGCGAGTGATGCGTAATCATGCATCCGCCTTTCTTTAAGAAGCAACACATTTATGTGTTATTTGTAAGGAATCCGCGTTTTGTTGTAACATACTGAGTGAATGTAATAACTTTTATTGATGACGAGAAAAAGTTTATTACATATGTACACCAATTGTGCGGGATCGAAGCCTCATTAAAACCTTCTATCAGAAAACCCAGTGGGAAAAACTCATAAAAGGAAAAAGAGTACTCGTCATTTCCTCGAACTACTCGGCCTTTCTATATAGGCGTAGATTCTCTAGATTCCAGGTGCGCGGAGCTTCTTTCCGCTTATTTCTTCTATTTCAAAAGTGGCTGGTCCCAGCTTCTTGGATACTTTGTATGGTCTGATCCAGTTGACGCCCAGCTTGCCTTTGCCATCTCTGGATTGTATTTTATCCGCTTTTTTCAAGACCAAGTCGTTTTCGTTGATTATTACTTTTCGCATTCTTCTGTCATGGTATTTCTTGATTCTATTGCGGTACATTACCATTTGCATGTAAGCTTTCTCTCTTCGTTCCTCCATAGAATCCAAAGCATCTCTGATGTTGATAGGATTTTGTGTGTCGCAATAATAAATTGTCCGATCTGTAGGCGACTTGATTTCAACAGGTAGGACTGCTTCGGCTCCATAAACTAGCGAGAAAGGTGTTTCGCTTGTTGCTGCCTTTACAGAGGTTCTGTATGCCCACAACATATGGGGTATCTCATCCGCCCAACCTGTCTTTTTGTCACCTAGCCGCTTCTTGATGCCTTGAACCATGGCCCTGTTGGTAACTTCTGTCATACCATTTGATTGGGGATGGTTTACAGAAGAAAAATGATTCTTGATTCTCATGCTTTCGCAGTATGTTTTGAACTTGGCACAGTTGAACTGGGTGCCATTGTCGGTTATAAGCTTCTGCGGGATCCCAAATCGCATGATAATGTTCTCTCGTAAGAACTCGATCATTCGCTCAGGTGTTTGTGCGGTTACTTCCTCCGCTTCTACCCATTTGCTGAAGTGGTCTACTGCGACTATCAAATACTTCCTTTTCTTTGTTGTTTCTGGGAATGGGCCCACTATATCAATTCCCCATGTTGCGAATGGCCACGCCGTCATTATAGTGATTTGTTCAGCTCCGGGAACATGCTTTTCATTCGCATGGATTTGACAGTTGTGACATTCCGCAATCATCTTCTGGGAATCTTCCACCACCTTGGGCCAGTAGTATCCCAACAGTTTGACCTTTCTTGCCAATGCCGCCGAAGCCTCGTGCGCGCCACAAATTCCTTCGTGTAGTTCTCGCAGCACATAGTCCCCTTCATTGCGACTAATGCATTTCAACCATGGACATGTGTACGATTTCCGATACAAAGTTCCATCCCGCATTGAGTATCGTGCCAACTGCCCAATTATTTTTCTGGCTAAGCTTTTATCAACCGGCAAATCTCCCTGCTCCAGATATTGACGGATTGGCATCCGCCAATCTTCATCGTCTTCCAGTTCCTCGATGATCATAATCTGATCAACCTCGAATGCTGGTGCCGATTTTATTTCCAAGCTGCATGCTTTTTGACTCCATGGTTCTCTACTTGCCGCTGCCTTTGCCAATTCGTCAGCTTTTGCATTTTGGCCTCGTGGAATATGCACCATCTCCCAAACGACTCCTTTGTGCGTTAACTCTTGTGTCAATCGGCCGACTACCTGATGGTATTTTACGAGCTCCTCCTGTTTCACCAGATAATTTTTTGTGATCTGGTTTATCATGAGTTTGGAATCGCTGTAGATTACCACTCTTTCTGGGGTGAGTTCATTGAGCAACTTCAATCCGCATATCATTGCTTCACACTCTGCGGCATTATTGGTAGTTTTGAAAGTTAATTTTGCTGCGTAGCACAGGCGGATAACCTCCGGACCTTTGATGACGATTCCTAGCCCAGCTCCGTCTGCAGATAAGGCCCCATCTGTGTACATTCATCATCATCCCAGGTGAATTCGTTCACGAAGTCGGCGAGCACTTGGCTCTTTAGTGCTGGTCTTCCTTCATAGCGGATATCGAATTCGCCCAGGCGAATTGACCATTCCATCAACCGGCCGGATGCGTCAGGTTTCTGCAGTACCTTTCGCACTGGGATGCCAGTTCTCACAATGATAGTATGCGCCTGAAAGTATGGTTTCAATCTAGCCGCCGTGGTTATCACTGCGAGGGCCATTTTGTCCAACTTCGAATACCGGAGTTCTGCATCCTTCAGGACTTTGCTCACGTAGTACACTGGATATTGTTGCCCTTCTTCTTCTCGCACCATCACAGTGCATATCGCCATGCTGGTGATGGATACATAAAGAAACAAATCTTCTCCGTCTTCCGGCCTGCTCATTAAGGGCGGATAACATAGTAATCGCTTTATCCCCTCAAATGCTTCTTGACAATCCGGCGTCCATTCAAAGGACTTGGATTTTTTGATGGCGTTGTAGAAAGGTAGACATCGCCTAGCTGAGCATGATATGAATCGCCCTAATGCCACCAATCGCCCGTTCAGTCTCTGTACTTCCCTTATGTTCCTTGGCGTCTTCATCTCCATTACTGCTTTAACCTTCTCAGGATTCGCCTCAACCCCTTTGCCGCTAACAATGAAACCCAGGAACTTTCCCGCTCTTGCTCCGAATGTGCATTTCTCTGGGTTCAATTTGAGGCCATATTTGATCAACACTTCTAGGATTTCTTTGATATCCCGCGGGTGGTCTTGCATTTTCTTGCTTTTGATGATCATGTCATCAACATAGATCGAGAAGTTCTCGCCGGATTTGTCTGAAAATATCTTGTTCATCATCCTCTGGTATGTTGCTCCCGCGTTTTTCAATCCAAAGGGCATCAGCTTGAAGCAATAAGTCGCCTGGTGAGTTATGAATGATGTTTTGATTTCATCCGCCTTCTCCATGGGTATCTGATGGTAACTGGATTTCACGTCGGTGAATGATAAAGCTTCATATCCTGCAGTTCCATCTACCAATATATCAATGTTAGGAAGTGGATACATATCTTTCGGACATGCCTTGTTCAAGTCTTTGAAGTCGACGCACATTCTGTACGTTCCATTCGGCTTTTTGACTAGCACCACATTGGCTAACCACTCCGGATAGGTGACTTCTCGAATTGCATCTGACTTTAGCAAATCCGCCACTGCTTTTTCAATCGCCTTTTGCCGCTCAGGAGCATGTCCCCTCTTCTTTTGCCGCACTGGAGTTGCCCCTTTGTCTACATTCAACCGATGGGTTGCTACGTCTGGGCTTATTCCTTTTAACACTTCATTTGGGGCGGCAAATGCCGACTCACATTGGATTAATACCTCGGTAATGGCCTTCTTTGTTTCCTCTGAGAGTCCAGCCACTATTCGCACGTTCTTGTCGTTCGAGATGGCGAATAGTTCCGTTTCTCCCAATGCTTCCGTCGGGAGCTTCTCTTCGACTTTATCCTCCTCTTCCGGTTTTGGTTCAAGTGATAATGTATAGGCATGTTGAGATACAAGTTGATCACCTTCAACTATGACTCGCCCTTGGTGTGTTGGCAAATGTAACGTTAAATGCTTCATTGAGATGAGCGACTCCGTCTCCGACAGGAATGGCCGTCCCAGAATTATGTTGTAGGCCAGTGGGAGATCAACAATTGCGAATTCTAAATCACCTCACCATTTTAGATTCTTATCGCCCATTTCTGCCTCCAACACCACCTGCCCACTTGTTTGGGAGGATTGACCCCCAAAACCAGTTACATCCATGAAGGTGTGTTCCACCCGCTCGTCGTTGATTCCCAACTTGTTGAATGCTGTTCGGGTAATGACATTGCAAGAACTGCCTGTGTCGATAAGGACCCGTTTGACGTCCCATCCTTCAACGGCCATCATGATCACCAGGGCATCGGCATGTGGCTCCGTGATTCTCGCAAATGAGTAATTGAGGGAATCCCCCCTATGTGTATTGCTCTTTCACCATTCACGGCGAGTTCTTTTTGTTGGAGGCTCGTAGATTCCGCCTGCTATCACGTTTATCACCCCTTTCTTCTGCTTCTTTTCTGGCCGTGTTTCTCCCTCATGTGGGAGCGTTGTTTTCTCATCAGCTGTATCTTTTTTTACAAATTGACTCAGCTTGCCTCTCTCGATCAGGTTTTTTATTTCCTTCTTCAGTTCGTAGCAATCATCTGTGTCATGGCCATTCAACCTGTGGAACCTGCAATATTTGTTAGGATGTCGCCCCAAACTGGTTCGACCTTTTACCTCGGGGAACCGCACATCCTTCTTCAGGGGGCTCTTTTCGATCCAAAGTAACACCTCCTGGCGAGTCGTGTTTAGTGGCGTGTGATATCCTCCACCTTGAAAGGGACGATCTCCTCTTCGAACAAAATTACTTTTGGACTGGGTCTGACACCGACTGTCCGAAGTGGTTCTAGCGGCATCTCTTTCTCGCCGAGTTTGGGCCCTATGTTCCCTGTTGACATCATCCACTTCCATGAATTCCTTTGCTATCTTCATGAGCTCGGCTACAGTGCGTGGTTTGTTACGGATGATTTCCTCCCGCATGCTCCAATCTGTGGTTCCATCCGCCATGATGTTGCGAATACTCACGATATCTGGGTTCTGCAATCGCACCAGGATATCGTTAAAGGTGACAACAAATTCCCTTAGGGAATTATAGTTCCTCTGTTTGATCTCCTTCAGCTGCCTATCTGTCACATCTGCTGCTTTACAGCCCACGAACTTCGCACAGAAATCCCGACTATATTGTTGCCAATTGTGAATAGATTCTGTCGGTAAAGATCGAAACCAATGAGATGCCGCACCGCCCAAAGTTGTCGAGAATAACCTGCAAATTATGCTTTCGCTTGCCCCTGCAACATCCATTAACTCTCTGTAGTTCCTGACATGAGCCTCAGGGTCAGAATTTGGATCCCCATATTATTTTGGTATGGCAGGCGCTTTGATTCTATGATCTGGAATGAATTCTCGTAACGAAGGGGCAAAAGGTGAATCGCTCTGGATCTCTGCCCTCGGCCTAGGCGAGTACCCCATTCGCTCCATCATGCTTCGTAATTGATCTTCTAAGTTAATATCGGGTATTCGCCGGACTTCTTCCATCCGCTACTGGTGAATTCTGGGTGGCATCCATCCGCCCATCGGTGTTGAGACGTGTGCCCGTTGGGGGACTAACCGCTGCCCCGTTATAGGATCAAAGTTCCATGTGTGCTCTCGCCCAGGAATCATCAACTCCGAATGTCTGGGAGGAAAAGGTTCCACTTGCTGTGGCGGAAGAGTGCCTTGCACTCCTGGCAACGGTTGGGATGGCTGCCAGGTCGGATGTATCGTCGTAATGAGATCTGGGTGCGAGTAGTTGCTCGGGTGGCTGTGTGGGTTTGTGCGACTACTCTGGCCCACTTGATTTGGTGCCTGAGATGGCTGCGGGAGGGCCGACATGACAGGGATAGTCGGTGATTGTGTTGAGATAACCACAGGTTCTTGAGGAGCAGCCGCCATGGCGGTATTGTGTTCGGCGAGGGCCGTTAGTAAATTAATCATTCGATCTCCAGCCGCCTGGCTCATGTTCGAAGCCAAGACTTGTCCAGCCATCTGTACGAAATCACTATTGGACATTTCCATCTCAGTTTGCACTTGGACCTCCAATAACGGACTCAATTGTCCCGAAGGACCCGATGAGCTAGGCACCACAGGCTGTGTACTTGCAGGTTGCGAATTCGCAGTCCGTGGTCCCCTGGAGTTCATACTGGTTGATCTAGTGGTAACACCGGTCGTTCGTGATGGTTCTGACATGTTCCTTATGTACCTTTAACCAAATGTTGGTAAAAAAGGTCCACGCTCACCGCACCAATGATAACTTGCTGGATCCGCTTTGATGTTCTTTGCCGGAGTTACCTGCAAAACAAAACCGGAGACAGGATCTCCGGGAAAACTCTCTGACGATCAAGTCAGTTTTTGTAAGGATGAGTCTATAATTTAGCAATAGTTCTGTGGGAAAAAAAGTGTGAACGTACCTCCTCCCTTATTCTTAAGGCCTTTTATAGGTATTTTTTGGGTAACCGCCGAGGGCGGTTACTCCTTAGCGGGCCACGTTCTGAGGGCGGTTCCCCCTTTTTAGGCCACGTCCCTTTCGTGGTTTTCATGGCAACGAACGTGGTTCTGAGTGGGAGTCTTGTCGCTCCGTTTAGGAATTAGGGGCGGTTTACTCACTGCGCCCGCTTCCTTCATTCGGGTCCCGTCCAATCTTAGCCCATGGAGCTTTAATATGGGCTAGGCTTGCGAAATGAGTATAACCCGTTTTGGGCTTCGCGGGTTATCAGACACATTCTGAGATGTATGGGTCAATGAATTATTAGTAAAAGACAACTGGCACAAAGAGACAAGTCTGACGCAAGAAGACAAAGTCTGACGCCTCAAGGAAAACAGAGGAAAGGAATGGCCGGAACAGTCTGAAGCTGACCAGAAGTTGTTCCCTAAAAGAGCCGTTTTAACATCAACGGCTAAATCATTTCAAAATGATCCAACACAGATTTTCTCCTATATAAGGACAATCAAAATCCTTGGATCATTGCCGATTGAAAAAAAGCACAAAAAGAAAAATACAAGAGAGAAAAATACAAGTTCAAAGCACTTCAAAACAAGAAAAAGCTCTTACACTCACATTCTATTCCTGTGTAAATGCTAGTTTGATTCTCTGTAATCATCTAAAGTGTTCTCCCTTTGAAAGAGAACAAATTGTATCAATTGAAATATTGAGAGTGTTGTGCTGAGTGTTTGGTTGTAAACATTCAGTGGTAGAGAAATCTAAGCATCGGGCTGTGGTGCTTAGTAGGAGTTGAGTAGAAGAATAGAGGACGGTACTCTTGCATATTCAACTGCCTGTAATCGGTTTGTGCTCTACCTTTAAAGAGCTCAGTATTGGATTCTAAAAGCCCGGAGGATTCTGGGGACTTGACGTAGGCAGAGAGGCCGAACCAGGATAAGTGATACTGAGTAATTTCTAACTCTCTCAAATATATATATATCTGTGCTTGTGTTGTTTGTTGCATTTGCTCAGCATATAAACTGTTAGAAACAAACACGGAGTAAATCGAAGTGCTGAGTTGGAAACTGACTACAAGAGAGTCAATTCCCATCTCTCAAGTAAAACAGTCTTAGTCAGCATCTGACTAAAGCTGTCTTACGCTAAGCTCACCCAAGCTGACCAAAGCTGAGCTGCTCAAATTACTAAAATAACTAAGTCAGCAAGATTAATTAGCGAAAAAAGTTATATTAGTTCCTAACCCCCCCTTGGAACTAATCACATGGGACCAACAAGTGGTATCAGAGCCTAAGCTCACTACTCAAAGATCTAACAATCTTGAGCTGATCCCGAAAAATGGGTGAGAACAGCACTCGTTTCCTTGCAGGAAACCAAACAACCCAGATACTCCTAGAGGGATTATCAATCAGTCGGCCTCCCCTATTCTTTGGGTCAAACTATACATTCTGGAAGAATAGGATGAAGAACTTTATCCAAGCCACAAACATGAGTGCATGGCTTGCAATTGTTCAAGGGCCATTCGTGCCATATAAAACTGTTAACAATGAGAAAGTTGTTAAGAGTGAAACTGAGTGGTCAGAAGATGACCTTAGAAAACTCCAAAATAATGCTTCAGCTATAAATATGCTTCACTATGCTTTAGATGCTGCAGAATACAATAAGATTTCAGGTTGTGAGTCAGCACAAGAGATTTGGAAGAAGCTCGAAGTGACCTATGAATGCACAAGCAAAGTCAAGGAGTCAAAGGTGAATCAACACATGAGATTGTATGAGCTATTCGAAATGAACGACAACGAAGACATCTCCAGCATGAATGCCAGATTCACCAATATTATAAATGAGCTAAAAAGACTCGGCAAGGACTTCACCGAAGAAGAACAAGTGAAGAAAATCTTGAGAAGCCAACCGAAGAGCTGGCAAGCAAAGAAAACTGCAGTAGAAGAAGCTCATGACCTGACTACATATAAGTATGATGAGCTAATCGGATCTCTGCTGACTCATGAAATCTCAATGCAAAACTTTGAAGCTAAAGAGAAAGAAAAGTCAGAAGACAAGAAATAAAAGTCACTAGTCATGAAAGCTGACTCGACTGAAGCTGACTCAACTGATGATGAGGAAATGGCTATGTTCACTAGAAAGATGAAGAAGCTGTTCAGAAGAAATGACAGGAACAGCAAACGACCATACAAAAGAGGTGACAGATATAAAGCTGAGTCAAGTGACAAATACAAGAAGGACAGCTCCAAGTCCGTCACATGCTTTGAGTGCCACCAAACTGGACATATCAAGTCAAGCTGTCCGAATCTCAAAAAGGATAAGAAGGGAAACAAGAAAGCAATGGTAGCAACATGGAGCGACAGTGATGAGTCAACCTCATCTGAAGCTGAGCAAAATGAAACTGCCAATATATGTTTCATGGCAGATGATGGAGCTGACCATTCTCAATCAGAGCAAGCTGACCTCTCTGATGAAACTGACCAGGAGGTACACAACAATGAGGTAACACCCTTACTCTTGTTTAGAAATGAAATGGTAAATGCCCTGAGTGATTTATACAAGCTAACTAAGAAATGCAATAAGAAAATAAAATCACTCAGCAGGCGATGTGACGAGATTGAAGAGGTCAAGCTGAGTGACCTCCGATATCTCCTCCAAGACAATTCAGACTTACATAGCAACATTCAAATAATGCATAAGTTTGTCACGGAGGTCCAATCTGAGTCAAAGAAACTTAGAAAGGACGTTACAATCCTACAGAGTCAAGTAAAAGGCACAAATAAAAATAAAACCCATGCTGAGTACACCAGTACTAGTCAGCACAAACAGTTCACCTAGTGTGACTGTTGCGGGAAAAGGGGACACACAAAAGATGTGTGTTGGTTCAACAAGCGGATTGTCCAATGTGACTTCTGCGGAAGAAAAGGACATACCACTAAGGTATGTTGGCATGCTCAGCATAACAATGCTGACCACACTCAGCATCACCCTCAAAGAGTAAGTTATTGTGACTTCTGTGGTAAAAATGGCCACACTATAAAAGTATGTCGTCACAAACTGAAATATGACTTTGCACCTGTTTATACTAACAAGAAAGGACCCAAAAAGAATTGGGTACCTAAAGATGAATAGTTTAAAATGCAGGTTAGCTTGACATGCGTGGAGAAGTCAAAACTTTGGTACATAGACAGCGCATGCTCAAGACACATGACAGGTGATGAAACACAATTCATCACACTAGAGCTTAAACGAGGTGGAAGTGTAAGCTTTGGAGATAATAAAAAGGGTAAGATAGTCGGCTCAGGAACTATCGAAGGTAACACTACAACAAATCATCACTTGCGCTACGGTTAAAATCGTGGCCCAAGTATAACATTTCCGTGGCTATGTTATTTAGCCACGGAAATTCAAGATGGGTACTTCCGTGGCGCAAGTGAACGTGGCTAGGTAGTTGCCACGGGAAAATAATGGTTGTGGCATAAATTGATTTTTATGCCACGAAAAAATCTGTGGCTAATCATATATGTTTGACACGGGTAAAACCGTAGCAAGAGTAAAATACCCGTGGCAAGATATAGCAATCCGTGGCAATCAATACCACTTAGCCACGAGGATAACCGTGGCAAAAATAGGATACATCTGGCTAAAAACCGTACTTAGCCACGAATATATCTGTGGCAAAAAGAAAACACTTGTGGCTAAAAACTTTATTTAGCCACGAGCATAATCGTAGAAAATTTGATCAAATTTTAGTAATCATTTTATTTTATAAATTTTTTATTTTTAATTTCTTTTATTATTATTATTATTATTAACTTTTGGATTGAAAAAAAGCTACCCTAAATCAGTTGGAACAAAAGAATAGAAAATAAATAAAGTGCAAAATTTGAATCATTCTTAATAAAAAAAAAACAATTAGTAAATAAATATTAATCATTATATCATTTAATAAAGAAACTTCCAGGACCATAAGAAAAATCTCCTAATTAGAAAAAAATATAACACAATTCTGAGTCTAAAATAAAGGTATCCAACATAATAACAATGGAAAAATCATAGAGTTGAATATAATCAGCTTTCAAAAGTTACAATGCTTCTTTGATCCACCTACTCCTTGTTGATTTTTTTTTTGCAGATCTCAAATAATCATCTGTGTTAAGAGAAACAGAAAATATTTTATATATAAGACTGACTAAAAATAAAATAATATGTTGCTGTCAACTGGTACTGAAATTTCATTAGCAATTAATCCATCACTCAGTGATAGATTAGAAATGTAATTATAGGCTGAACAACTAAAATAAAAGCAAATAAAAGTCAATTTATGTCAGATTTCTGATGAAATTTTATCAGTAAACACTACCTTCTTAAAAAAAAGATTATAACGTCAAACTCTCTGATTCGCAATTTGATAACAAAACAAAATTGATTATCAATAGTTGTTTTCCTTCAGCATTTGGTTGAAATTGATTCAAACTGAAAAAGACCCTCAAAATAAAATTCTACCAATAACTATTCTTACCATTCATAATAGTCAACTTGAGAGTTTGCTTAATGAAAAAGAACATGAACAGCTTGAACTTATGAAGGACAATAGGCACATAATCTTGTTTCAAGTAGATAGTGCACAAAAAATTAATGCAATGACATGAACCGGAGATTAAAATAAAACAAAGAACCTTTGTAGATTTGAGCAATGACATTTTTATTAGTCAAGTCCAATAAATAATTGATTATTTCATAATTTCTACATTTACAAATAACATAAGGAAGAACATGTGTCTCTCAATAAACATATCCAAGATTCTAGAACCAGACAAAGTAGCATGCACCCAACATTTAGAATCACAGAATTATTATTCATTTCTACATAACTAGTCTTGCTTTCAATTTTAATGTTTTAAAAACAATAAGCTTTTCCAAAGCATTTGAATTAATAACCCACATTAGACACATTTTAATGTTTTAAAAACAATAAGCTTTTCCAAAGCATTTGAATTAATAACCCACATTAGACATCAGAATCTCATGTTCTATGGAGAAAACCTTAACCATGTAAATGGTAGTTGCGAATGCTTTGTGTAGATATTAAAATAAAAAGTTAACATATATCCTTGAAGATAGACCAGAAAAATAGAAATTTGATTAGTGAAGAAATTGGGCCTTCTTTAATATACCAAACATTTCCAAATCATAAAACATCTTCAAAATAATCAAGATCAGCTAAAATTGCACAATCAAAGCATAACTTCCATTTCTCCAAGAAAACTAAACAAAATGAAATGAACCGAAAAATGAAACATAAAAAGAAAAGAAGAGGAAAGTAGAGAAGTACCATACAAAAGGTATTGCTGGTGTAGGAAATTAAGAGGCAAGTTTTAACAACCGGGCATCACCTACACAACAAACTTGATAAACGTCAATGCAACAGGATTTATAAAGACAATCCGAATGACATGACACGATTTTGTTATCTACACGAATAATGATAAGAGATTTGTGATTCCCTTAGCATATATCAGCAATAACATAATCAAACAGCTATTCATAATGTATAAGGAATCATTTGGGTTACCAAGTGAAGATCCTATCAAATTGTCATGTGATGATGTCTTCATGGAGTATGTGGTTACACTCATCAAAATAGGTCTAGCTAAAGACACAGAAAAAGCTTCGATTATAAGTTGTTGTTCTCTGTATGTTGGTTTCCATCAAGGACAGTTTCCTGTCTATGTTGAAGCAGTTCAATTTTGTAAATACTTCTAGTATTGTGAACTTGTAAATTATATGATTCCCAATTTACAATGTACATTAGAAATAATGAAACAAAACTACATTACTCTTCCTATCATTTATGAACAACGGATCACATGTCATTAATTTCTCAGATTCCTACTGGAAACAAGAATAGCTGTTAAATTTCTGAGATTTCTCTGATTTAATAGTTGAGAACATAGTATAAACTTCCAACAATTATTTCGGACAAGCTGCTGAACTCTTGAACCTCAATTGAAGTGTAGCAGTAAGGTATAGCCATTTAATGTCCCTTTTTTGCACTTTATTTTTTCCAAAGATTGAACCTAAACAGATTTATGAGGCAGAACACACTTAAGTGCAAACTAAAAACAAGCAAGCCATATCACAAATTCTATAAAAAAAATTCATAGATTTGCATAAAAGAATGATTGAAGTTTATCACACAACTTAGCACAACATTGTACAGATGAAATAAGAGGATACAATTGAAGCTTTAGCAGCAAAAGCAAGCACTTCTTTGCTATTATTTCAAAATGGATGATAGATAAATGGGAGATAGATAAGATCATACTCTTTTAACTTATTGCAGCTTCCATATAATTAGGATGAACCACCAAAGCAAATCTCAACACCATTTCCACCGATTCCAACGATTAGACATTGGAATCCGCTCGACTCGAGTTCTGCAATTACCTTATCAACAAGCACTGGTTTGCATATAGTTAAGGTAACATATAATGAACGTTTCAGGTATATTCATGACATTGTTGGACGCTAAAGTATTCCACATGGGCTAGTTAAAAAGCATAGATGGAATTAGGATCAAGTTTTTTAAACAGAGCCACCTAGTCCATCATTGAACTACCCTATGTTTGGTCATTCATAAATATTCAGTCCTGTATAGTGTTCAAGTATCTCTTTAGCTAGTTGTAAAAACATAAAATAATTTATATATGTAACACAATCCTCCTCTTTACGGTTCTTTTTTTGGGTGCAAATTACCAGTAGTCAATACCTTCTTTAACCTATATAAACTGAAAAACAGTAGACCACATAGTATGTAAAACCTGGGGATTTCCCTAAACCCATCAAACTTTCCTTGGATGCTGGGGATTTCCCTAAACCCATTCAAAATCCCTAATCACAAGTAAAGACTCGTCCTGTATAAAATACTATCATATTCAAGCAAATTCATTCAAAATCCTTAAATCCATTTAAAATTAAGAATTAACACACCTCAATTGGAGAAACATTTGGCGCTTGCTTCTGCGCCGTCCAAAAAACGAAACAAAGAGTCAGAATTTAACAGCTATCAATCGGGATGGTTCAATCGGGGATGAGATGGTGTTTTTCCATACAATTAACCTGATGAGTAAATTGAACTGATGAGAGAGGACGGGAGTGGAGAGACAGGGGTGAAGGAAAGATCAAGATCGATCGATCGGGGAGAGAGAGAGAGAGAGAGATACATTTGTTAGGGGGAAAATGGGTGGGAGAATGATATGTATTTCCCGCCTCTCCCTTATAAAAAAATGTATAATATTCAAATTATCCTTGAACTAAAACATCAAAGTTAATTAGAAATTTAAACTATCAAAAATTGTCAATTCGGTCTCTGAACTAAGCCTTTGTTTAGGAGTTTGGAGGTTAATGGAGGGTAGAGTTAAAGGAGGTAATAGAAAGGGAAGGGAAGTGATGGAATGGAAAGTTAACAATTAAACTTGTTTGGGAGTTTATAGGATGTAAATGAGGTTAAATGTTTAACCTTGTTTGAGAGTTTAAATATGGAGGGGAAGGAATGTTAAATTTACTCTGCAGAGACAAGAAATTTTAAAAAAGTTTATGTTACTCCCATTAACCCCCAATTTGGAGGTTAGAGTTTGGAGGTTAGAGGAAGTAAACATTTAACCCCATTAACCTCCATTTACTCTCATAAAATAACTCTCAAACAAGGTTAACTCAATACTTAACCTTCCATTACTCCCATTTACTCCCATTAACCTCCTTACAAACAAGGGCTAAGAAAAATTTATTAATTTAATCCGCATCTTATCTTAAAATCAGAAACCGTAACTATATTACATGGACTGTAATGATTTCTGTGTTGGCTTTAAATTGGTTTGGGGAAGAGGGTCTGAAATTGTTCAACATAATGATTTTCGATGAGAACTCAATTAATGATTTTTGGTTAGGATGGACACTCAATTGATGGTTTTTGCTCAGTGTAGGGACCTGATTGATGATTTTGATAGTTTAATTGACTTTAAAGCTTTAGTTTGAGAAGCAAACTGGGAGTCATGCCGATAAAAAAGTTATGTTTATTATTATTATTTTACTTACTCACAAAATTTCATTTTATGTAAAACTATCCGCCGGTTATTTCACGGGAAGATTTTATTATCAACTGTTTGGCTGGTGAGGTTACAACTCAGCAACGATTAATTAAATATACTACATAAAATTTTCATTATAAATATATTAATTAAATTTAAAAAATAAAAAGATAAGTTTTTATTTACGTAAATAATGGAAATTTTTTACTCTAATATGCAAAAATATATATATGAAGAGATTAAAGAGTTGATTAAAATAAAATATAAGTGCCTTAAAATATTCAAGTGGACTAACTAGTATAATAGGTTAAAACACAACTAATATATATATTTGATTTTATGAATAATAAATTATTTATCCTAAAACTAATTAATTTTCTTGTCACGAAATAAATTAGCCGTGACATAAGTAATTTTATGCCACAAGTAAATTTTTTCTGTAGCATAAATAGATTTAGCCACGGAAAAAAATTTATTGTGGCAAAATTCGTGGCATAAGTATATTTTTGCCACGAAAAACAAATACCCGTGGCATAAATTTATCAAGTAATCTAAAGTTTCTGCTGGAATCTCTTTTTCCCGTGGCTAAATAGAAATATGCCACGAATTTTGAATTCTCGTGGCATGATTCGTGGCGCAAGTGATGATTTGGTGTAGTGTAACCCAACTATTGAATCTGTCTCCCTAGTTAAAAGTCTCAAGTACAATCTGCTGAGTGTAGCTCAGCTTTGCAAGAGCGGCAGAAAGGTTGTATTTGATAATACTAAGTGTCAAATACTCGAGGGAAATACAAATGAATTAATTTTAACTGCCCCTCATGTAGAAAATGTGTACATGCTAAATTTAGAAAAACAGTTTTCCAAAAACATATGCTTGGTGTCTAAAGAGGATAACTCCTGGCTATGGCATAGAAGACTTGGGCATGTCAGCATGGACCTTCTTGCCAAATTAGCTAGAAAGCAATTAGTTGAGGGATTACCCAAATTAAAATTTGAAAAAGATCAATTGTGTAAAGCTTGTCAGCAAGGCAAACAAACTAAAAAGTCATTTCATAGTAAAAATATTGTCTCAACCAAGAGACCATTGGAATTACTACACTTGGATCTTTTCGGACCTATCCAGCCACTCAGCTTGGGAGGTAAGAAATTTTCCTTGGTCATTGTAGACGATTTCTCCCGGTACACTTGGATCATCTTGCTGAGTAGCAAGGATGAAACATTTGAGATGTTCACCACATTGATTAAAAAGCTTGAAATTGACAAAGACCTAAAAGTAGCTCATATTAGAAGTGACAATGGTGGAGAATTCAAAAACCAACAGTTTGACGAATTATGTGAAACCAGTGGTATTGACCACAATTTCTCTGCCTCTAGAACACCTCAACAGAATGGGGTTGTTGAAAGGAAGAACAGAACTATTGTCGAAATTGCTAGAACCATGCTGAGTGAAAATAGGCTTCCAAAGTACTTCTGGGGTGAAGCTGTCCACACAGCATGCTACATACTGAATAGGGCTCTAGTTAGACCTATACTTAAGAAAACCCCATATGAACTTTGGAAAGGACGAAAGCCCAACATTGGTTACTTTCGTGCCTTTGGGTGTAGGTGTTTTATACTCAATACAAGGGATAATCTTGGAAAATTTGATGCTAAAGCTGATGAAGCGATCTTTTTAGGGTACTCAACAAACAGTAAAGCATATAGAGTCTATAACAAAAGAACTCAAATTGTAGAAGAGTCTATCCATGTTGAGTTCGATGAAGCTGACCCTACAGGAAGGTTAGCTCAGCTCGAAGAAGAAGATGAACCAAGCTCAGTTTCAGTTGACCAATCAGGAGCCTCTGAATCATCTATACAAGGGTTGACCAAAGGTAAGCATGAAGTTGAAATAACATTTACTGACCAATCTATTCCTGTAGAGATTGTAGAAACACCTATTCCAAATGACTCAGCATTGCCCAAAGAAATAAAGATCCCAAGAGGACATTCAGAAAAATCCATTCTTGATGCTGCTGACAACAAGCTGATGACCAGAGATCAGCTTAGGAAATACCTCAGCAATGTTGCATTCGTCTCAATGCAAGAACCAAAGAATTTTGCTGATGCTGAGCACGATGAGTATTAGATCAATGCCATGCAAGAAGAGCTTGATCAAATCAACAGGAATGAGGTATGGGATTTAGTACCTAAACCTAGGAATCAAAAGCCTATAGGAACTAAGTGGGTCGTTAGAAATAAACTAGATGAGCACGGAAACATAATAAGAAACAGGGCTCGACTTGTAGGCCAAGGCTATAGTCAGCAAGAGGGTATTGACTATGGAGAAACTTTTGCACCAGTTGCTAGGTTAGAAGCAATACGTATATTGTGTGCTTATGCTAGTTTCATGAACTTTAAGTTATACCAAATGGATGTTAAAAGTGCTTTTCTTAATGGTCTCATAAACGAAGAGGTATATGTTAATCAACCTCCTGGGTTTGAAGATCCAAAATTTCCAAACCACGTTTATAAACTCAAAAAGGCCCTGTACGGCCTAAAGCAAGCTCCAAGAGCTTGGTATGAGAGGTTGACCAATTTCCTGCTGACCAGGAACTATGTCAGGGGAAAAGCTGACACAACCTTGTTTATTAAGAAAAAGGGTAAACATACCCTACTTGCACAAATATATGTAGATGATATAATATTTGGTGCTACTGATGAATCTTTGTGTAAAGAATTTAGCAAACAGATGCAAACTGAGTTCGAAATGTCCATGATGGGTGAACTCAACTTCTTCCTTGGACTTCAAATTAAGCAAGGCAAGAATGGCATCTTCATAAGTCAGTCCCAAGTACACCAAAGAAATGTTAAAGAAATTCAGCATGGTGGATTGCAAACCCATATCAACCCCTATGAGTACAGATAGTGTCCTATGCAAAGATGAGAAAAGTATGTCAATAGATAGTAAACTCTATCGAGGTATGATAGGCTCCTTACTTTATCTCACAGCTAGTAGACCTGATATACAGTACTCAGTATGTTATTGTGCGCGATATCAAGCTGACCCAGGGAATCTCACCTAATTGCTGTGAAAAGAATTTTTAGATATTTGCAGAGCTCAGTCGATGCAGGTTTATGGTATCCAACCTCAAGTGACTTCACACTCATTGGATATACTGATGCTGACTATGGACGAGATAAGCTAGAGCGTAAGAGTACTTCGGGAGGGTGTCATTTCCTTGGAAGCTGTCTAGTATCTTGGTTCAGCAAGAAGCAATCATCCGTAGCCCTGTCTACGACTGAAGCTGAGTACGTGGCTGCTGGAAGCTGCGTTGCACAAGTCCTATGGATAAAGCAACAGCTTGAGGATTATGGAGTTAAAACAGAAACAATAGAGATCCGATGTGACAACAAGAGTGCCATTGATCTATCTAAGAATCCAGTCCAACACAGCAGGATGAAGCATGTTAGCATAAGGCATCACTTCATCAGAGATCATGTACTAAAAGATGAGATCAAGCTGACCTATGTGCCAACCAATGAACAGCTTGCAGATATCTTCACTAAGCCCCTGGCACGTGAACAATTCAACATACTAAGGGAAGCCATCGCTATGTCTAATCCCCTTCAATAATTCTATGAGAAAAATTGAATGTTGTGAAATTGCCATGCTGAGTAAATTCAAAAATTTGTAACTACTACTCACTGAGCTTGAAACGTAGAAAATCACTCTATGCTGAGTTAACATACATATTGAGCGATCATCCTGAGTAGGTACATATGCTGAGTAATAACCTTGTGCTGAGTAGATATACAAACTGTGTTATTATCTTATGCTGAGCAACTAAGAAATGAAAATCCATAAAATTAGGTACTCAGTATCACAAACGCCTCACATTCTAATTAAACTGAGTTAAAACCTACTCGCACCATTAAATGCCAACACGTGTAATAAATAGCACCTCGAAAAGGCAAACAATAATGACCTAACCCATGCGCCGAAGATGTCATAAGTGACAGAATCTCTGTCGATTGAATATCCCAAGGTGAAACGGCTAGTTCAATAAATGGGGGCGATTTAGATTTCTATAAATAGAGGAAGATTCTCCCTTAATCTTTTTCACGCGTGAATCCTTAGGCATTCGAATTCTTCTCTCTCTGTCAAAACTTCAAAAACCCTGAAAATCTCTGGGAATGACGAACTCTCAGAATGTCTCCGGTGGTGATTCCGGCAAACATCACACCGATGAAAATCCCAAATCTCATGTTCTTAACAAAAACCCTCAAGCTGACCCAGCAAGCTCCTCGAAACAAAAGAAACCCAAGGCTAGAACCATGGTAAAGGTTCACAAGAAAGTCAACAATCTCGAAGTCCTAAAATGCCGATGGTTTTCTCCCAGCTTCATTACCGCCGAGAAACCATTCTGTGAGTGGATTGAGAAAAACGATTGGGCAGGCTTTTTCTCTCTCCTCGGAACTACCTATCCTCGCCTGGTTAGGGAATTTTACTCCGGTCTGTTTGTGGATGAAGACGATGCGGACTACTTGGAAACCCATGTCAAGGGCCATAAGATAACAATCACACCATCCTACTTGGCAACTCTGCTAAATATGCCAGAAGAAGGGACTGAGTTTAGAACAACAAAGGAAAAGCTTGATCATGTCAAGGGATTTTGCAAACCCAAAAATCACAAAGGAGAGATACCCAGTACCTGTATGGGACAAAACCAGAAGATGGCACACTACATACTGACCAACTTCATCTTCCCTAAACTCAGCCCAGCCTCGTCAGCCTCCAACTTCGAATAGTGCTTTATATGGCACATGCTGACCTACAGCCCACTCAATATGCTTGTGTTTCTGGTTGGTGCACTTCAACGTAGAGGTAAGAAACTTAGACTAGGTTCTCTAATCACCAAAATCCTTGAAGATCACAAAATAGAGACAATCAATGAGACTAAGAGTTTGGGAACGGAAATAACCGCAGCTTTGCTGTTTGGGTTAGTATTCAACCAGCCATTGAAAGGGGCTGAAGAAATTGTGGAAGAGGAAGAAGCAGGTGATGCTGAGCCAGAAGTTGAACCTAAGAAAGGGAAGGAAGTCCCTGCTGAGTCACCAAAGGCAAAGAAGAAGAGGAAAGCACTTGAAACGTGCACAAAGGACATCTCTGCCGTCCCAAAGAAGAAGCGGGCCATGGCTAAGGGCAAGAACGTTGATGCTGACCAACCTCAGGTTACACCTAGGTCAGTAGAGAAAAGAAAAGGGCAAGCTGAGCCCGAAGAAGAAAGTAATGAAACCCCAGAACAACCCCTAAAGAAGAAGAGTCGAAGTTCTGGCTTGAATATTGTTGAAGATGATCCCATTGATTGGGTTGTGACACCCAAGTCACATTATGCTCAAAGTATCGGGATCGATCTTGAGAAAACTCCAGTTGAGCAAGCTGAAGAAGCGGAAGAACAAAGACAGGATGACACTCAGCCTGATATTAAGGAAGTAGATCATGCTGAGTCAGATGATATTGAGCAACATCAGAAGGAAAATGCTGAACAACCCGGGAATGATGAACATTTGGAAAAATCATTGTCTAGCTCCAGTGAAGATATTCAAGCTGATCCTTCACCCCCAAAAGCCAAGGAATTTCGACGACTTAAGAAGAAGGCACACAAGCAAACACCTATTGATCTTCTGGATGATTCCCCGCCTCGAGAGCCACTTACTGACCTCTCTGATATCCAATTCAAATACTTCTCCCATGATACTGAGTCTCCTCCTAGGGAATCTGTGCAAAATCAAGCCTCTGTTACTCATATTGAGGAACAATCCAAGACTCTGGAACATCCAAATTCTGTCGAGCAAGTGCTCGAAGCCCAAGTTGCTCAAGACGGGGAGACAACTATGGGACAACCTGGTCAACTTCCTCCTCATGTTGAACAAGTCAACATCTCTGTAAGTCCTTCCCCTCAAACTCAAAATACACAGGATGTTGAGCACTCAGTTCCTCATACTGAACTACCACACGGCCCAAAAATTGACCAACCACTCCCAGCTGATAAGCAGCCAACTTCACCACCATCAAACTCCACTTCCATACATGCTTTTGAGCCAAATCCATCTGGTCACTTTGCCTATCTTAGTGCAACTCAATCTGGCCGTCGCATTGTAGAAACTGCTCAATCCCTTCTCCAAGAGTTCAACACTTCTGATGCTGCTGGGTCTGATCATCCTGAGTCATCTAACATCTCATCCATCGCTCAACTGCTTAATGAAATCAAGGGGCTCAAGGATCTTATAAGTGTTATGACATCAGTTCAAACACAGCAACCCAAGCAAGACCAAATTGCCAATCTGACTGAGCTGCTACTTCTCATGGTGAATCACATGGATTCGCTTGAAGGAAACATCAACACTCTCTCAGTAGTCAATCCGGAATATGTCACTTCAGCTGAGTTAGCTCAACACTTTGCTAAGCTGACTGCAGAGCTGACCCATCTACGGTCTATGGGAAATCCTGAATCTGCCACATCTGCCGAGCTGCAAGAATGCTTCGCCAAGCTGACTGCTGATCTTACTTGTACACGTGAGTTAGTTTCTTCTTCTTCTCAGTGTACAATTGACCAACTGAGTGAAGCGTTAAGTCTACTCAACGTCAACAAAGCACAGATGGATGTTGACCCCATCACTAATGAAACCCTTCTGAGCTTCTCACAAACCATCCTTCGCTCAGTACGCTACACAAAAGCTCAACGACAATTCTACGACTCAGCTCTGCTCAAGATGTACCATCAATCCTTTGCTCAGCTCACTGAGTCCATCTCTTGGATCAGCAAATCTCATGAATGTCTCATCAGCATGCTGAGCAGCTCCTTACGGGTTCCTCGAACTGTTCAAGATGACTGTGTTCCAGTTATTGATGGCTTAAGTCAGAGTACAAGAAGGCTGAAGCGTTATTCAAACGCTCTGTCTGGTGCTGCTAGAAATGATACGTTCATTCCTCCTCCTTCCGATGATGGCAAAACGGGGGAGAAAAGCCAATATGGAACTTAACACGCCGGTGGTGCATCAGGAAGTAAAGACAAAGGAAAAGGCAAGTATGCTGAAGCCAGTCTGAAGAAGAAGAAGTAGTCTAGTCTAAAATTTGTGCTTAATATTTGTGTTTCGTGTCAAGTAAATTTATGATAAGCATCACTTTGTCCAACCTGTCTTAATACCATGCTTAGTAGTATATACTGATCTGTCCAAATTGAACAAACAAATCATAATACTCAGTATACATCTTCACACATAAGTAAACTGAAGTAATAAAATGACCATTTCTGAAAACTGACCTATCTGATCTTAGAAGATCTAGGAGTGAACTTAGTCAGTACAAATATCTTTAATTTCTCTCAATTAAATCCTGGAAGGTTTAGAGTTAAGTTAATATATGCAACCCTTACGGGGGAGCAATTTCAGGAATATGAAAAATAATTCAATCATGGGGAATTTCAAAACTGAGTTCCATAATCATGTATTTTGCCAACATCAAAATGGGGGAGTTTGTTGAAACACCTTTCCACAAGATTTTAATTTGACAAAATCATCCATGATTAAGAGACAATCAAATTTAAGTGCTTTATTTTAATTGTACTAATCCGTTTGTTCAATGTTGAGTATAAATATAAATATAAATAGATATAAAAGTAAAACAGGACAAAGTCAGCATGAGATGACATAACAAGCTAAGTGGAATAAAACTCAGTATAGAAGTCTCATGATCAAGCTAAGTGGAATCGAACTCAGCATCAAAAGATTGAGGTTTATAGTCCAACAGAGCTAAGTGAGATAGAACTCAGCATGAGAAGCCGTCGAAACAATTGTCTTACAAAGTTGAGCCAACTAAAAGTGAACTCAGCATTAAAGATGCCAAAAACAATGAATAACGCAGTAGAAGCTGGGTGAATCTTCAGGATAGCATAAAAGAGT
The DNA here is from genome assembly GCF_963576675.1 of Euphorbia lathyris. Classification (NCBI taxonomy): domain Eukaryota; kingdom Viridiplantae; phylum Streptophyta; class Magnoliopsida; order Malpighiales; family Euphorbiaceae; genus Euphorbia; species Euphorbia lathyris. Next base: position 34,059,520 of record NC_088911.1, read on the forward strand.
CGTTCACTAGAAGACAATGATTGCCATCCCTCTGCGCCAATAATTGATTCCTTGGAATAACGCAAAGGACACATTCCGAGATGTATGGGTCAATGGATTATTAGTAAAAGACAACTGGCACAAAGAGACAAGTCTGACGCAAGAAGACAAAATCTGACGCCTCAAGGAAAACAGAGGAAAGGAATGGCCGAAACAGTCTGAAGCTGACCAGAAGTTGTTCCCTAAAAGAGCCGTTTTAACATCAACGGCTAAATCATTTCAAAATGATCCAACACAGATTTTCTCCTATATAAGGACAATCAAAATCCTTGGATCATTGCCGATTGAAAAAAAGCACAAAAAGAAAAATACAAGAGAGAAAAATACAAGTTCAAAGCACTTCAAAACAAGAAAAAGATCTTACACTCACATTCTATTCCTGTGTAAATGCTAGTTTGATTCTCTGTAATCATCTAAAGTGTTCTCCCTCTGAAAGAGAACAAATTGTATCAATTGAAATATTGAGAGTGTTGTGCTGAGTGTTTGGTTGTAAACATTCAGTGGTAGAGAAATCTAAGCATCGGGATGATGCTTAAATCAGTTTGAGGAGAAGACGGAAGGATGATTGGAATTAGTAAATTAAAGCTATAATGCAAGCTTAAGTAAATACGTATCCTAACCCGTTAACCTCGAGCGAGCTTAGTTTATTTATACTGGTTGAGCTGTAGAAGACGTGTTACAGATTATAGAGGGGGTTGGCCACATGTCTCCTATTGATAGGAGGAGATGAGCGCAGTTACCGGGATCTAATATCCCTCAAAGTCATTTGGCCCGTGATTCTCGGGACTAAGAATGATGTGATAACTAGATTCTTGACTGGATCTGACGAGACTTCTCGGGTCAAACTTCTAATACACATTGTATTTAAAGACAATGGGACGCTACACGTTCTATCTTTAGAGGGTAAGTCTGGGTGTTTTGTAGTTCCACATGGCAGAGTTTTATTTATCTGATATCAATATGCGTGTTATTTTTGTGGACTTTTCATTCCATTTTAGGAGGGTGGATTCTTGTTTATATATATATATATATATAGTATTAAAATTTATAAACGAATAATTATTAATTTTTGATATAATTTTTTATAATTGAGATTTCAATAATTATTGCATTATAATTAAATTTCTTTTGATTTCTTTTTAACTAAAATCCCTTTAAATTGGAGGCTCTAAGGGCAGTCGAGGCCCTAGACGGGAGCCTAGGTCGGCTTGTCGCCCTTGACCATCCAGAGGTAATTGCGAAAACATTGAGAAGAAGTTTAAAACTCCGTTTCGTTTTCAATTCAATACTCTAATTTCTTCTTAATCATTTGTGAATCGAAATTTCATTTGAAAATTTAGAAGAGGTATTTATACTGTGAAAACTAATATCTTAGGTGTTGTTTGATAGAATGGAAAATTAAGTACTGAATTTTAAGTGCTGAATATTATAAGTACCGAAAGTATTGGATGATGTAATTTTTATAAAAATATTAGTTGATAATGTTTAACTTAAAATATTAAATTAAATATTTTGACTTGTGAAAATAAGTGGTTTTTAACTTAATTAACTAATTTAAATGGTGGAAAAACAACCGTTATTAAATTAATTAAATGTCTAATATTTTAATTTACATGATTAAGTGAGTTATCAAACAAGGTCTTACTTTAAAATTGGTTTAATACATCTTGCACCCGTGAACTTATCCCAAAATATCAATTGACCCCTAAACTTTAGTATTCTATTGATTCCCTATCCTTGTTTAAAGTGAACAGTTAACCCCTAAAAATCCAATTGCCAGAATAAGAAGAGATTTTAGAAAAGTTAAAATATGTACATTTTAAGCAAGTTAAGAAGGCTAATAGATCATTTTAAGAAAGTTTAGAGGATAATAGGTGTTTTTTAAAGTTTGGCTTGGTGGCTTTAAACAAATGAAACATTTTTAAAATTAAAGAGCCAATTGACGTTTTAGCACAAGTTCATGAGATGTATTTTGAGCCTTTAAAATTAATTGACATGATTATATGAATTGATATACATGTATGTTCTTAGATATGATGATTGATTGTTTACTACTCATATAAAATCAATAACATTATGTGTTGGGTAATGGACAATTGTGAACTATCAGTAACAGTCATATTTACAAAGGTTGGTCATTTTTTGACCCGATCATGACATTTCGTTATTGGCGACTCCGTCTCTATTCTCTCTCTATCTTTCTTGCCAGTTTTTTTCTTTTCTTTTCTTTGGAAACAATCAAATAACTATAAATCAGCATCTTCATAAGTTTTTGCACTATTCTCAGATATTGATGGAGATGATTGTATAATGCAAAAATTTTCTCCTTTAAGAATAGAGATCACCTGCACATTAATAAGACTAGGTCAAATAAGGACTAAATCACAAAAAAATGAATAACAAATTGTTAAAAGCATAAAATTAAAAGGCATTATTACGTTTTAATGATATTTACCTCACTTATAGAGGGTCTTAAAATGGGCCTGCTCATAGTGCACATTCTGGCAGCAGCCATCACCCTAAACATCTCATGCATGTCCATATCTTCTGAAGTTTCATCTTCTAATAACAGATGGAATGCTCTGTCCAGCAACAATGGTCGAGCCTGCACCCATAAACCCCCTATCAATCACACAAACAATATCATTTTTAAACTATGATTTTTTTTTTTAGATCCATTCGACTCCAATGGTGTTAGATTAAAGTTTAGCCTAATATCGAACATTTTTGTGGTTTTTGTTAGGTTTTTTCACATCGCGTGTGAAAAAGGGAGTGTTTTTTATAAGTATTAAGGGAAAAACTTTATCTTTTGAGCTAGTTTGTGGGTATGATTACAAAATCTCTCCACAGGTTTTAATGTGCTTGGTAGCTCACAAACTATTCTAACCCGGTTCCATCAAATCTCGGTTTGAGATGGCTCGATTCAAACTTGGGATCAATTCGAGACCTTAGTAAACCTAGCATGAATTTCCTTAAATTCATCTAGAAAGCTTGCAAATAACTTCAATATTTTTTAATAATTAATGACCATTTTATTAAATTTTAATTCAAAATAAGATAATTAATTACCATGGAAAAAAATGAGTAATAAGTCTTGAGCTCTAACTCACAAGTCCCCTAAAAATCATTTAATTAGTCATCCACATCAGTAACAACAAAACCATCTGCGATATGTGAGTTTGTCTTTTCCGATTAGCTGTAGCAGCTATTGTTTTTGAAACTTGGTTATAACAGACGTTTATTTTCTGAAAATGAAACTTCTAAAATTATATAGAGTATGTCAGATTTATATTTGTCTCGTATGCTACATGTATGAAAATCTGATTATAAAACTCGATCAAACTCGACTCGATCAAAATTTGATCAAATCTCGGTTAGAAACATATTAACAAGCGGAGCATGCGAATATTCTTGGGTTTTCCGTATTATTGTGGTGTACAATCAACTATCCAAGTTTTATAAGACTAGGTTTGACATTTTGTTAATTTAATTTGAAGAGAAATGGCTAAATAAAAATATTAGGCTAGCAACTAACCCATTCAATCAAGCATTCGTCACTTTGAGGTACTGATTTTCTGCAGAACAGCCTCAGAAGCACAACACCAAAGGAAAAGATGTCTGCTTTTAGTAGCACCATTGATCCTTGCTCTAAACAATTCTCGATTTCGTACCTGAAAAATTAAAACTAGTCTCCTTCAGTTCAGGCCATAAACTTTAAAATCACAGGCAGATCAATGCCCGAATTGCATAAATCCAAACCTGTTTCTCGAAGCAGGCGGCAGTTCTTGTCTAAATTGAAGCCAAGTTGCGTGCTCGAATCCAGAGATCTAGTTGAAAAATAGCCATTCTATGTTAAAATTCATCATGGATGTGTTGTTAATTGCAAATTTTGGTCTGAAATCTGAAACATTTACCATGGGCTTCAAGTCAGATGTGAGAAAAATGTTGCAGGGCTGTAATCTAGCATGAGCAATGGGGCCTCCTATGCATTCTTCGTGCAAATATCGAATACCTCGAGCAATTCCAATTGCAATCTTCATTTTATCTTGGAATGCCAATTCACAATGTTTCCTACTCAAGTCTGTGTTAATGGAAACATGAATTCAGATATCAAAATTGCACAATCTAAAGAAAGAAAGACGAGGAATTAATCTCACCCGCAAGGTGTTTGTCTAAAGTCCCTTTAGTTTGCAAGGGAAAAACTAGGATGATGCCATGCTCACTTTTGTGGTAACCTACCAAAGTGTGCACATTTTTATGCTGCAACAACAGGGCTGCCTTCGTTTCAGCTTCGAGAATGCTGCAACAATCCCCACTATATTTCCTTACCAAAACTAATGCCTGGTGATCTTCGTGGTACCCATAATAGGACATATAGCTTCTTTTTAGGCCATCACATATCCTTGATTTAAACCCCTCTGTCATCTCGTTGATCACTTCCCAGGTTAGCTGCAATGGTTGTCGCAGCAGAGTTTGGACATTCGTTGAAATATGATCTTCTGCGGGTTGAGGTATGGTTTGATCTTCACATTCTTGGGATGCAATTGTAGGAGTTGGAATCATGAGCGGTGACCGGGGGGAAGTGTTGAAGGCGAAGCTAGCTGATATTGGGCCTTTTCTGAGCTTTGGGGATTTGGGACTGCGAGCAGCGACTTCCCTAGCAGACGAGCTTTCGGGTTGCTCATTTGCAGGGAGGCAATGTTTTGACATGGCTTCCTCGTCATCACTCACTAAAGATAAATCACAATTTGTGCCGCTCAGTTTCAGAGGTAAGTGTCTAGCAAAACACCTGAAACAACATAATTGAATTACTTACTATTTTTCTCTAAACAACATAATTGACATTGTTCAACTTTGAAGATATCTTATGAGTTATTTACATTGACTTATTGATCTTATTAACTAAATTAAGTTATTCATTCAACTTGTTTAAAGTGACTATCCCAGCTGAAGTTGGTGAAAGTGATGCACGCTTCAATTTGCTTAAATCTCTCTTCTTACGTTGCCATGTAGCAATGGGAAATTAATTATGTCGTATTAAGCAATTCAAAGAACTAATAAGACATCTCTAAAGTTAAGGAGGGTTGATATATCCAAGGAGCACTTGATTAATTACTTATTCCCGTTTGAATTGCGTTTTAATTCAAGTAAAAAATAGAAATTCTACTGTAGTTCGAAACCAACTGGTCCTAAACTACTTCAAAAATGACACATCAACAATGTTTCTGAGGTATCCCTGTAGTCTGACTAGTCCAAGAACAATTTGATCCTAGACTATTTAAAAAATTTGGTAAAAGAAAAAGACAAATTTCAATAACTATATAACACAAGAGATGAGTAAAATATGAGAAGTTCTACTATCTAGATAATACCACGTTACCAGTTGGACTAACGTGACATCATTTGATTGGCTACACCAGTACTGATCCCGGACCATCATAGAAATTTTCGTAAAAACTCACCTATCTACCACAATCCAAGTGGCTTTGACATTGTTGGCCTCCTCAATTATGATATCCTTTGGTCGGAATCCTGCAGCAATCTTTAGCTGAAATTTTACCTAAAAGAATAACATATCCATGTTAGTAATGTCTCCCTCTAAGATTTTCCAGTTCTGTTACTGAAATTATACTTAAAAAAACCAAGTTAATAACAAATTCAGTCTTGTGAAAAAAGACTTGACTCACTCCATTGTGTTTACAAGTATAATAAAAAGGCCTAAAAATCTTCAAAAAAACCTCCTTCCTCTGGCTGATCTCTTCATGGAGGAGCCTAACATAAGAATCTTCTTCTCCGGCGGACGACGTCTTTGAACGGAGAAGCGTAAAAACTATAATTTCATCATTAGGATTAACCACTTGACGCATAGCCAGACATAGAGGAGCCAAACCTGTATTCTCTGTAGAAACTTTTGTACCTTCTAACACAACAATAACAGTCTGTTTGCTCTCATCTCTTCTTTTTCGTATACTCATTATTTTGTGGTTCTATAAACTGATGTTTGTTCCTATCCTATTCCTTAAACTAAATGTGGCAACTTTATTAATTAGTAGTATGTCTTTGATGATACCGTTTGGCTTAGGTAACACCGGAGAGTTGTGTTTTTTTCTCTAGAAAACCATTCGCCGCATAAATAAGAAGTAGCATTTTTCAAGAATTTCATTGGTTTTTACAAAACACATAATTCCAAGGCGTTGTCAAGTGAAATTCTGTTGTTCCAAAACTATGCTAGCTGTCTGTGGATTCTACCATTAAGACAACATATATATCCATAAATCTCTCAAATGATAGGATCAAAGAGGATAAGCTGCTTTCTATGTATTCTTTCTTGCATTTTACTTTTCTAGTCGTGACAAAGAACATCATGCTACACTTTTATGTTCGTGAGTTGAGAATTATTCTATTGTATGATCCTATAAAGCACTCAAAGGATGACAAGTGTGCAGTGGTGTTGGCGTGGCACCACCTGAATGACCCAAGATCAATTTAGTTTCATAGTCAATCATTGTAAAAAGAGATTATAGGGTAATTTAGTCGTATGATTATTGGAAGAGAGTGAATTTAGTATTGGTGTATAAAACAATACAATTTTAATTTAAGGTTTAATCAGCTGCAATTTTCTCATTAACGGAATATGAGTTTTTTTTTTCAAATACAATTTCATGTTCTAGTAACCTCCAACCTCCGGCCTTTTAGTCACCCAATAAGACATGAAATTTCTTTTGTTAATGAAAAATACTCATATTCCGTTAATAAGTCTTAAAATTACGCAATTTTATAAATGATAGGTCTAAGATTGCATTGTTTTAACGTGGAGACTAATTTCACACTTCCCAAATGACTATAAGGATAAATTTCTATTTTATCCCTTGTAGATTTTTTTTAATCTGTTACCTAACAATCTACCAGTAATTTTATCCCTTGCAGCTTTCATTAGGATCATACTCAAGAAATTTGTCAATGAAATCACCCAATTGCTTCCCAATATTTTCAGACATTGAACCAATAACATGGAAAAACTCGAAATGAATAGATTCCCGCGAAGCTCCTGGATAGCGATTCCTATGCTAGGACGTCATAATGTACTCGAGGATTATTACTATAGAAATTCTTCTAAAAGATCACTTTATATCTCAAAAAAATTAATATCAATCTCAAAAAAACGTTACACATTTCACTATAGGAAATTTGATAAGAAAAAAGAACAATTAACATACACTTTGAAGATTTTGAAAACTGACTTCAGCTATCAGATACAATAAACTGAAGCTTATATACGTATCTCTACACTATTTATTCAGGTGTGACTGTGACTTATTTCAGGGAAAATCATGCAGCAGCTTTACAAGCTGGAACACTTGGAGCAGTAGATGTAATTTTGGCATTAGTACACTCAGCTGTTCCTGGCAAATTGATGTTAGTTAGTTCAGCTTCACAAGGGTTAGCTGAGCTACAATCTAGTAGAATCGAAACTGGTGTTTTCGATGTGCCCTTAATGTTCTTAAAATGAACATCATTAATTACGGTTTTCGATACTCCTTTATGTCCGTAATTTTGATCTATGATGATTGGATTTTCCACATCAGTCATTGTTATATCTTGAAATGTGATCCCTGTAGCTGATCCTGGCGGAGAATCACCGAACGATTTGATTCTAGCTCCGTTTGTTGTCCCGGTTATTTTGCAATTTGAGAATGTGATTCCTTTAACAGGCTTTTCACCAGGTCTCTTACCGATACTTCCCACGCTGAAAATATGAGCTTTAAATATTAATAACATGATGATGTGGTGTGTCGGGTGTATATTGAAATTAATTGAATTGTATTGTATATACCTGAGGCCGTGTCCGGGGCCGCAGGAAAGTCCGTCGAAGGTGCCATCTTCTACTCCTGGTCCAACAGATATGCAATCATCCCCGGTGGCAATTGTGGTTCCGGAAACCTTAACTTTAATTGTGTCGCTAAAATGAATGCCGTCGGTATTTGGACTGTCGCCCGGGGCAGTAATTTGGACATTTTCAAATGTAATATCGTTGCAGTCTGTGACGTGGAAGTGGAAATATTTGGAATTGAGGGAAGTGATTCCACTGACAACTCCATGTGTCACTCTTTGGAACTTCATATTCTGCAAATAATATTACATGTCAGCTATATTTGACAAATTAATCCGAATACAATACCATCTTACCGATGGAAGTTTGGCGCAATCTTTGTTTTGTTTGCAATCATTGTATTTCCAAGCAGATGCACCGACTCCGTCCAAGGTTCCTCCGCCGGTGATTAGCACATTTTCAACATTTTGAAACAAGATCCATGTATCTTCTGGATATGCACTTAAATCAGTTGGTGCCACTAGAGTTCCAATAAGTTCAAAAACTAAAGGTTTAGTGTTTTTGCACGGCCCTTGAAGAACGAGAGGATTTGTTAAGAATGATCCCTTTGGTATTGTTATCTTTCCTTCTGGGGCATGGCACGCTGATTGCCATATTTTCATGAAAATCTGTACGGATATATATACAGATCAAGTTACATTTCGACTTTTGAGAAATATCTTAAATCTAATTCATTTTTATATGTGAGTTTGTTCAGATTCGAGCGCGACCACAATAAACATATCGAATAAAGTATGTCCAAGTTCAATCCATATAGGATGGACGTGCTTGTGGGCTTATAAGCAATATACATTGCACCGGGCTAATGAAAGGACGCGGCTTAACATTTTAATCAATATTTTTATTGGTTAAAGTGTTAAGTGACATGATTTTATGAACACAATTGAAATATATCATAAAATTTCTTGCAATGGAATTTATGCATCAAAAATGTAAAATTTTAAGAGAGTATATACTTCAAAATATTGTAGAATCTATCCTAAAAAAACTCACCTCTGAGCTATCAGTTTTACCATCCGCAACAGCACCGGCTTTTAAAATATCAAAAACACCGCCTGCTCCTCCTGCTGCAGCAGGATCAGCTGCTGCAGCACCTGCTGCAGGATCAGCTGCTGCACCACCTTTTGGCTCGTCTTTTCCAAGAAGTCGACGTCCACTGACTTTAGAATCATGGTCATGGTCACCTGTTGGACCCCAAAAAAAATGTAGCCTAATACAATAAGAAGCAACAATTTCTGATACAGTAACATGATTCATAGAATTAATCCACTTTACAAGATTCATTTGACACGATTGTATCATTTTGTATTAGTTATATCGTATATAATAATGCGCAATATATAAAATCACATGATGAGTAAGCCGTTCTAACACCTTAATAGACAGAAATAAAAAAACCAAATTATAATTTAAAATAAGATCATTTAACAGAATTGAAATTGAAATTGATACCTGGTGCGCAATGCTCATGGTTGGTACCTGGTGCGCAATGCTCATCATCTTTGTGTTCGTGTTCGAAATCAGCATTGGCCAAACAAAATAACAAAGCTAAGCCAAATATAATTAACGCTTTTGCCCCTGACATCAAACTGATTAATATATTTTCTTATTTTCGTTTTAAGTTTTTGATAAAAAATTTATATTAATTTTTGTGTTCTTTTTTTCTTTTTTCAAGTGATATTGTTTGCAGAGCTTAAATACTTATATATGCAGATTTGAATCTATTTATGGTTAATGAACAAACATTTGACTGATTTAAAAATGATAAGCCATTTTTGTCCATCAAATAGTGAAATCAAAAGTAGAACTATAATTAGGCAAATAGAGAAACATTCTATAAATTAGTTATATTGCAACTTGTTTTGTGGCTAGATAGATGAAGGTTGTTTACCTTTTAATGAGGAATATATCATGGTCTCCATCTATTGGGATTTGTTGTTTATGGTGTAAATTATGTAAATTCTTTTCTTTGATCCGGAAATAAATGAAATTAATAATAACTTTTGTTTAGTACATGACATAGAAATTCTGTATATATTGGGGTAAATTATAAAACTAGACCAAATTGGAGCCTCATTTACATATTTAAATCTAGGGTCAAATACATGAATATCATAATTAAGTATAACATTACAACTAAGTTATATCACCAAACTTAATTCTTAATATGTCATTATTCTCTAAATATTATGATGTTAGACCATAGTTTAAAAATTCTAGACTCCAATTCATAAATCATAAGCCCTAGAAAATATATTCTAGACTTCTAATTTATAAATTCTAATCCTTAAAATATATTAAAAGTACTGATTTTACTAGTTTGATAATCCAAAATTATGACTTGATATAGTTGTTAAAAGATGAATTTCTGTGTAGTTTTCCCTTAAATCTATTACATAACACATTACATATCTAAACTATTTCATTTAGGAATTACCTATAATTAGTGTTCTAAAAATCGGCCGAGGCGGCGCTTAAACGGGGATTCTTAGAACACCGTCCTGATTTCCACTAGTCGAGCGGTATAAATCGGTTGACCGATTTTTAGCTTCCAAGACGGTCTCAGGCGGCTCCCAGGCGGTCATTTTGAAAAAAATTGATCTTAAATTTTATGTCAATTTTGTTTAGTTTTAAATAAAATATTAAATTACAAAAAAAATTTAAAAAAATTAAACTATCAAATGTACTTTTAAGAATATTAATTTTATTTTATTTTGATACATTTTTGTTATTAATGTTATTTTATTGATCCATTTTTTTAATCATTTATTGATCCATTTTTTTAAGGACATTAATATAAATAATATTAATATATATATATATTTCGAATGATTCGCGAGTCCTTTGCCTTTTCTAAAGATTTTTGCTCTTCGCGAAGAGATGTTGTTATCTTATCCAATCTTCAAGCTTCTCCTAGGCCGCCTCCTGCTCCTAATATTATTCCGGTCCACTAGCTTAAACCTCCTTCGGGCTGGGTTAAAGTCAATGTGGATGGCTCTGCTTTTGGCACTCCTGGCGAGGCTGGAGCGGGTGGTATTTTTCGCAACTATCGAGGTTTTCCCAAAGGTTGTTTTGCTTTTTCTATCCCTCCTTCTTTTGCTTATATGGCTGAATTGAGAGCCGCTATTTTCGCAATTGAGCTCGCTTGGGAGAAAAATTGGCATCAACTTTGGGTTGAGTCAGACTCATTGTACGTTGTTAATATGCTTAGACATCGTTCCATGGATGTGCCTTGGAGTATTCGACAAGATTGGTTACACTGTCTCAGTATTTGCTCTAGGATGAACATTCTATTTTCTCACATCTTTAGGGAAGGAAATAGGGTTGCGGATGCTTTGGCAAAATTTGGAGTCTCTTCTTCAATTATCAATTGGTGGCCTTCCGCTCCTGATTTTTGCCACAGGTTTATCAATGATGACATTTGTAATATTTCTCATTTGCGTTTCTCTTAATTTTCTCTAAACTTTTCTCATCCTCTCTTCTTTTTGTTTGTTCTTTCCTCTCCTCTTGTTCAAACGTTCATTTTTTCCTTTTTTAATATATTGCGGGTTTGACAGTTCTTGGGCCATGGGTGCTCACCCCGCTCTAGTTCTGTCTCGTCCCAATTTCTATCAAATATATATATATATATATATATATATATATATATATATATATATTTCTATCCTAAATATTTTTTATTATTATTTTTACATAGTATGATTCATATTTTAATTGTATTTATATAATGCTTTATTTGTTCTTTGTAGTTGTTGGGGATAAATGTAAATTTTTACATTTATTCGCATTTTTACTATAGGTTATAAACCTATGTTATATTTATTATTTTTGTTGTAAAAAATCAAAGAAAAATAAAAGAATAAAAGAAAAAGAAATAATAAAATCGGAAAAAGAAATAGTCAAAAGAAAAAGAAAGATATGAATTAGTGGGTTACAAAGTGGTAACATGTCATTTAACAAACTAAGTGTGCAAAAAAAAATCACAAATAACCACTGTCAGCTTTTGATTAAATTATTCGATGAGCTAAACATGCAAGAACATCAGAAGCAAGTTTGGATCCAGAAAATAAGAATCCCCAGCTTTTTGGATCTATCTTCAGCATCATCACAGGACAATCACAGAGAGAGTAGAAATTTTTCAAAGTCATCTGCAGAAGCACAAAAGCATTTCGGGTCAAGCTAGAACAAGTTAAGTTGAGGGCTATAATTAAGCAAGCACAATCAGATTTTCTTCAAGGTAAATACATGACATATTTAGTGGGTAAGTGTGTGTTTAGTGGACATGAATGTAAGTGTTCCCCAAGTCTTTTTCACCTATAAATAGCCCCTTCCATCTTCATTCCAAACCCAAACAAATTAAACCAAAAAATACACAACACATATCAACACTTTTCTCTCAAATATTTCGGCCTAATCATTTATTTTCCAGCTCAAATTCGTCCCTTTTTCACTCTCAGTTCAGCTCCAAATTTGATCTTTCAAGCTTACAATTTAATTCCAATCACTAATCCTTTGTTCTCATAATCAATCCGAGCCATAATCCTTCCAATTTCAAGCTTGTGTTCATCATTCCAAATATTATTTTTCAGCAGCCCCTATATTCGAGTTTCACCATTAAAATCAGTCTTCCAAGTTCTTAATTCGATACAAATTGTTCTTTTTCCGATCAAACACAAATCCGGCCACTTTCCCTACTCAAATTCACGCCTAAAACTCACTTTCCTAGCCGAAATATCATTTTTGGCACATCAATTTCCGAATTAGCCTACACTCACGTTTAATCAATTAGCTCACTATACACACATTCACTCAAGTCAAGCATCAGTCTCGGGATAACGACCTCAGGCAAACACGACGTTTCAATGCGACGCTTCGACGCAACCGCTCACCATTTCGGTTAATTCATTTCAATTTTAATTTCAATCAATATTGTTTTGACATTGTGAATATTAACTTTGCTATTGTCTTGATTGTAATTATTTCTATTCGGTTGATTGTAACCCAAAACTCTCATTTTAAAGTGAATATAAAAGAAAAAATTAAAAAAACTCTTGTATTTACTTTACTATTCTCATATTTTTATTCATCGAAAACTATTGGTCCAATTCTAGTTAAAGTTGTGCTGACGGCAACTAGGAACCCAGGGAAACGTTTTCACAATCCTTGCTTTTCCCGTACAATTGTTTGATTATTAGTCATTTTCCATTAGACATAGGTGCATATCTAAAAAAAAAAGTTTTATTAAACGTAGGTTGAGAACCTAATTTTCTAGCACGCCTGCATTTCCCCGCACGAGTCAAGGTTGTAAAGGGAATATTTTTTATTCTCAAAAATATCGCCAGCAGTAGTATTCAAAATTTTCTCATTTGACCCTTGTAGTATTATTTGATAATATTTGCTCTTGAAATATTTTTATATGTGGCATTTAACCCATTTTGAATGGAAAACTAACCGATTTGTTAAATCTTTTGCCACATGACAAAATTGTTGACATGTGACATGTAAATATAATAATTTTTTTCTATATAAACTTAATATGTGGATAAATAAAAAAATTTAATTGGTTATTTATCTACATATTAAATATATATAAAACAATTAAACCAATTGCCATTCACGTGTGAAAAAATTTCATTTGAAAAAAATTAACAAATCAATTAGTTTGATTGAAAAAAAAAAATCAGTTAGTTTTCCATTCGATATGGGTTAAATGTCACCTATTAAAATACTTTAAGTGACAAATTTTAACAAATGATACAAAAATGACAAAATGTCAAAAATTTGGATACTATAAGGGATAAATATGAATTTAATCCTAAAAAAACTTCACACTCTACTAGATGAAATTTTACTATAGTTGTGCTCCATTAATTTAACCAATAGAAATTAACCAATAGAAATATGATAATTGTACATTTGTTTTCCTTTACACTAATCATTTCTAAATTAGATAATATAATTCATTTTTTTTATTAGTTGGTTCCGTTACCTTCAACCTTCTGTAAAACTTCACATTCTATATTTACTTCTCAAGTTTTGAAATTAAAATTATCAGTTTATCAAAATTTAGTTTACTTGGTGAAGCGATGTATAAATTTTACTCTAAATGTTTTGTGAGTTTTGTGGTTTAGGGTGATATTAGAAATTTACTTTTATCTCTTTAATAATAAAAAAATAAAGAAAGTGCATTTTAGAAAGAAAAAAAATCAATCAATAATAAGGGTTAATGTTTAGTTTTTCCCTGTCTAAATTGGGAGTGTGTACATTTCTGCCTAACACATGAAAAATGATAAATTTTTGTCTGGATAAATAGTTGTCTCTAACATTTCAAAGCAAAAACAATTTCATTTTCATTTAACAGAAAATTTAAATGGACTAGTTTTCATAATTTGACACATTATTGAATTATTAAGGTAAAAAACATCATGAAATCTCCGATCTTTTATTTTTTTTGGTGCATTAAACCCTTATCTTTCCCACTTATCAAATATCAATTATATTTGAATATAATTATAAAAATTTATCAAAATACTAATAACTAATGACTTATTTGATAACAACTTTCAACACTTAAAATTAATATATTAAGTGGTTATTGATTTTTAGGTTGTTTGATAGCACTACTTAAAATCTTCAATTCACTCAAAAACTATTATCCTGATAAGTCAAAATATTTAATTTAAAATTTTAAGTTAAAAAAATTTCGACAAATATTTTTTAAATTCAACACTTATTTTTAATATTTATCAAACAGTTACTATCATCTAATACTTTAAGCATTCATAATGTTCAAAATTTAAAATCCAATACTTATTTTTTCAGAACTTAATTTTAAGTTTTATCAAACACAACTTAAATCTATTTCATATAAGTTAATCTTAAAAAAAAAATTGCTTAAAATATTTACTACGTTATTAACATAATTACACACTATCTATCAAAATGTACCAAATTATTTCAGTTCACTGATAAATTTTAGTTTAAAAATCTAATGCAGTAGTCAAATAATACCGAAAATATTTTTGTTTTTTTAGTTAAATAGAGTAAAATTAATTTCTGATTAGAAACAATAGGTATAAAATTTGAAAGATTTGGTAGGTTAGGAATAAATTTATAAAAAATAGTATCCCCAATAATAATTGTAGTAGCACAAGCTTTTTAGGTTAGATTGGAATCGGGTTTGAAGACAAAAGAGATCAGCAAAAGCCTCAAAAGGTACAGATAAGATATAGGGAGGGAGGCCCATTGAAGGCCCATTCTATTCCCAGTCTTTTGACTTTAACTAATCAAGCATTTCATTATAGAATAGAAACACGTGTCCTATCATGAATGCAACATCACTAATATTCTCATTAATTACTCTACTGTACTGTGATACCATATTATTAATGTGGGTCTTTCAAAATTATACATTACTCATCAAGCTTTTTAACAATATATTTATTATTTCTTTATTTAGAAGCACATATCACATCTATTTATTTAATTTAATATATAAAACTGGAGATCGTTTTTTTTGGCCTAACTCATTCTCAGCTCCTTAAACTTGTAACTTTTTTTCATTTAGCCACCTAAACTTAGAGTGTTCCCATCTAGCTACTTAAACTTAACAAATGAGACACATTTAGCCCTTATAAGCCTACATGACACTTACGTGTCGCTTATTGCCTTCCCAGCCCCTTAAACTTGTAACTTTTTTTCATTTAGCCACTATAACGGTAAAATTTCACCACTTAAAGTATCAAAAAAAACCCTCAAATCCGAGAAGATTGTTTTATGGATGTCCAAATTATGGGGTTAGTTATTTAATAACTTAATTGGTTATGATAAATTAATAACTGCATTTGACGAATTGCTAATTTTTTAAATTTTGATTTGGAAAAAGAAGCCAAAAGAGTTACAATATTTGAGTTTAAGTGGCTAAATGGGAAGACCTAAAGTTAAAGTGGCTAAATGAAAAAAAGTTACAAGTTTAAAGGGCTGGAAAGGGGTTAGACCTTGAGTTTAAGTGGCTAAGTGGGAAGACCTAAAGTTAAAGTGGCTAAATGAAAAAAAGTTACAAGTTTAAGGGGCTGTAAAGGGGTTAGGCCTTTTTTTTTTAATAAAGATTGTATTTTACTCAATTATTTAAAAAGCGGACTGGATTGGCCGGTTCAACCAGAAACCGGCCATACCTCCAATCCGGTTACATGCATTTAGGGTTGAAGATGTTGGCCCGTGAAGAACCGGAGTCAACCGGTGAACTGATATCGAACCGGTGAACCGGAATGACTCCGGTTCTTTGATAAGAAAAGAAAAGGCAGTTATTTCGGTGAAGAAACGGACGGGAAAGTTACTTTTCTGAACAGTCCGGCGAAGAGAGAAGACAAAACACAAAGAAGAAGATACTAATGTTGGTGGCTGCTGCGTTCTGGCCGGCTGCTGTGTTTTCTAATTTTCTTTTAGAGAAGAAGATGATGCCTGAAATTGAAGGGTCTTCTGTGTTTCATTTTTTTTTCAAATCCCTAATAAATCAATAAATTTAATTGTCCCAACTCCCAAACCCCACTATTTTACTTTTGTGGTTTGTCAATTTCCAATATTAAAATCTGCAATCCAACTCCCAAGCCCAGCCAAGTTTTTTCGGTAGAAAAATGAAAGAAAAAACAAATAAAAAAACAAAAAAAAAACCTAATCTGGGATTAGCCTAGGGAACTTAACCCCCACCACATCATCTAAAAGGAGAGAAGACATGAAATCAGGAGGAGAAGAGAAGGTTGTGACACCCAACATCCTCTCATGGCCCTCCGCCGCCAGACGATCAGCCACCATATTCTGTTCTCTGAAAATATGGCTGAAATTGATGGACTCAAAGGAATAACACATCCTTCTAATACCTTTGATTAAATTTTGGCTATTTAAACAAATAGCATTAACATCAGAGATCATTTTGATAGCTTCTAGGTTGTCAGATTCCACAAGCACCTTCTTCAAACCCAGACTCCTAGCAAGTCTAAGACTAGAGAAGATCCCCCAAAGCTCTGCAGAAAAGGAGTAGCCCATACCCAGGTTCTGCGTGAACCCAGATATACAAGCACCACCATCGTCTCTCAGAACTCCACCAGCAGCAATTTTATTGTCCTTATGACAAGAGCCATCAATATTTAATTTCACCACCCCTTCACTAGGCCTACACCAGCCCAAGAGATGAACAACCTTCTTCTGGATAGGTCTAACTAGAGGATCTTCTTTAAAGCTATCAGCAATAGTAAAAAAAATTTAGAGAAGAACTCAACCAAATTAGGAATAAAAACATTCTCTCCCCCAAAAATTTCAGCATTCCTCCAATTCCACAACTGGTGACAGACAATTGCAAAGATAATGTCACCATACTCTAGATTGGCCAACAACTTCCCACTAACACCATCGCCAAACCAGTCAAGATCAGAGTGGCATAAGAAAGCAGACAACAGCTGGTTAGGGAGAATTTTCCTCCACACCTCTTTACTCCTGGGACAATCTCTAAGAGCATGGCAAATAGTTTCTTCCTGTCCTCTGCATCTACTACACGCACCAGACTCCACCAAATGACGTCTTTTTCTATCTGTATTAGTGAGCAGCCTATCCTTTACACCAAGCCACAGGAAGCTCCTAATGCGGTAAGGAACTTTCAAAGCCCAAATAATTTTCCACACTTTAGAGTGAGGAACCTCCAAATTTTGATTGAAAGCCTCGAAGGCAGATTTACAAGTATAAGTCTCATTCTTCATTAAAGCCCAACAGTGACTATCCATATCTTCCTCTTTGCTACTAATCTTAACTCCTCTAATTCTCAGGAGAGTTTCCAGAGTAAAATAAGATTCAAATCTAGACCAAATCCAATCACCCTCCGAATCCACCACACCAGCAATCTTCCAATTTTAGATATCCACGGGAGGTGGGGAGTTACAAACCTCTAATAAGGATTTTTCACCAATCCAGATGTCATTCCAAAAGCTGATAGACTTCCCACTGCCCACGGCCCAACCTATCCCAGAGCAAAACTCTGAAAACACAATACTAAGGCCTTTCCAAAGAAAAGAACAACTAATAACTCTCTCCTTGGGCCCCCCAAAAATCCTATCTTTTCTATATTTCCCGCATAACAAACGAACCCAAAGAGAGGATGGAAGTTGCCACATCCTCCACAGAAGTTTCATCAATAAAACTTTGTTATTGTCCCTGGCTTGTCTTATCCCCCAGGCCTCCCATATTTTTCGTTTGACAAACCTCTTTCCAGGGCACAAGGTGGATTTTTTCCCCTCCGCAGAGTCCCCCCACAGGAATCGACGATTGATTTTATCAAGATCATTAAGAACAGGCTCAGGCAGTCTACAGGCTTGCATAATATGATTAGGAGCCGCACAATTGACAGACTGAATCAAAGTAAGACGCCCTGCAAGAGACAGGGATTTAGCTTTCCAAATGGCACATTTATTATTATTTTTGTCGAGAGTCTCTTTAAAGGAGGCTTTAGAGACTCTCTCACTATGGAGGGGAATCCCCAGATAATTGCCCAAAGAGTTGGTCAAAGGAATACCCGAAATTTCACTTAGCCTCTTACAAACTCTCTGATTCATGTTTTTAGAACACAACATCCGGGGTTTTTTGGATATTGAGCTTTTGACTAGACGCGGCGCAGAAACAATTAAGAATATCCATGATTACAACAATTTGCTCCTCACTTCCTTCCATAAAGATCATAACATCATCTGCGAAGAACAAATGAGTAACCGGGGGACAGAATTTATTGATAGACACCGGGTGAAACTTACCATTGCCAACAGCCTCTTGGATAAGGTGGATCAATCTTTCCATTGCAATAACAAATAAGAAAGGGCTCATAGGATCCCCTTGATGGATGCCCCGGGAAGGAGTAAACTCCTCCGACATATCTCCATTAATCAAAACCTGAAAAACAGGAGAAGAAATGCAGACCTCTATTAATCTCACCCAATTATCCGGGATACCAGCTCTCTTAAGACTATCCAGAAGAAAACTCCAGTTAAGGCGGTCATAAGCTTTTTCCAGATCCAGCGTAAGAGCCACAATACCCCTCTTTCCCTTTTTAATTTTCATAGAGTGGACCATCTCCTGGGCTATAACTACATTATCCATCATCTGCCTCCCAGGAACAAAGCTGCCTTGATTCTAGCTAATAATATCTGGAAGAATACACCAGAGACTATTGGCCACAATTTTAGTAACAGCCTTATAAAGCACATTACAAAGACTAATAGGCCTCATTTGTAAGAAAGAAGAAGGCCTCTCAACTTTCGGAACCAGGACCAGAAGAGTTTTATTCACCGGCCTAATATCCTCGGAACCACTAAACGCTCCTTTAATAAAACTATAAATACTTTCCTTCATAGTCTCCCAATGTTTATGATAAAAACCGGCAGGAATACCATCAATCCCAGGAGTTTTAGTAGCCCCAATACTAGAGAACGCCTGATCAATCTCTTTCTGGTCAATAGGGTGGAAAGCTTCCAGAACCATATCATCATCCAATCTGGGAAATGAAGTCCTAGAAAAAGCTTCATTCAGATCCACACTTTCTTCTTTGAATAAATCTTTATAGAAAATAAGGGCCAAGTTACGAATATCCTCGTCCTCATAAACCCAGTCTCCATTCAGATCTTTAATAGCCTCAATTTGATTCCTCTGCCTCCTAATAATAGTAGAAAGATGGAAATACCTGGTATTGCGATCTCTATCTTTGATCCACTCCTTTCTAGACTTCTGAAACCAAAGTAACTCTTCCTGCCTTAGCACCGCTTCCAACTCCTTCTGAAGAGTTCTAAGAAGACCATCCAAACTATGATCAAACCTAACCTCCAAAATACTGTTGGGGTTTAGTGTCCTATAGACAATTGTTCTAGGATACAAACTTAATGTAAATGAATTGTTCTTTATATCATTTGTTTTAATGAGATATATGTTTTATAACTATATAAAGGCAATCCCTTTTAAGCACTAAATAAAGTCTAATAAAAGGAAATCCGTAAGTTTATTTAAAGTGATTATAAAGTGTTCATACAAGCATGAAGTGAGACAAAACTTTATAATAAACTAATAAACTTAAAACCACCCCAAGTCAAGTGATATGTTTAGGATTGATATATCACTGTTGAGACTTGTATGTAACAATGTCTTCTGTCCGACAGAAAGCTGATCTCACAAGCTTCATATATACAGATATCTGGACAGTTACATAGATTCGATGAAAAGTTGTTCATTAGGATTGGGGATCCGATTTGAGATAACAGGATGGGTAGATTCATCTTTGTCACTTGTTCATCTCATTGGTATTAATAGGTATACTAATCCTCAGACTCAAAGGAATATTAATTGGTATTCTGGATTACGGAATGTGACGCTTTAACTCTGGTGTAACACGATCCTTAACAGAGATGACTCAGGGGTGTGAACAGTAGACGTTGGGTATCACAGGAAGTGATTGCAGGATCGTTATATATTGGATTGAGCATTTATCACTCCCAATAAATGGGAGATACATCCAAGGATCGCTTGTGGAAGACTCGACTCTAAATCCTTGCAAGGTGATAGCTTAAGACTTGAAATACAGATTTCACTTAACCTATCTATTTGAGTTGACTCGGCCTGTACAAGTAAAACGAACGTCTCGCTATATGTGACTTGACATCACCCATAGTCATAAGATTCAGTTCAAGGATGTAGTTGATAAAGGATCGAATTATACTGTAACTAATACAGAAAGGTTAACGACAGAATCAACCTGTCTTCTTATAGCTATGGGGGAATGATTACGGACTTGCTAATCACATACTCTGTACATCATTCCGTTATGCAAAGATTAAATATAATTCTTTGAAAATTAATTTAATAACGTTGCATACGGCTAGAAGCAATAAGAACCTAATGGGTCACACATAAGACTTGGAACCTAAAAGAGAGATAGATGTTAATTAATTGATGGAAGCCCAATTGAGCCCAATAAGGCCCATGGACCAAGGGGGGGTCGAAATTCATGTAGTTAAATACATGAATAATTAATTTGATTTTGTTAATCCTAATTAGATTAGGACTATGAATTAAATTAATTAAGAGATAAATAAGTTAGGAGTTTTAATTAGATTATAATACTCCTATTATTATCCAATAAGGTTATTATTATTATCCTTAATATATTAGATATATATAATGAGATAGTAATTAGGAATTCTATTCCGAATTGAATTCCTATTCAGTAACCTAATTCTATCTGACTAGGGATTAGATACAAGAGATTATAAATACCCCACCCTATGAGATTTTCGAAATCCTAGAGCTAATCCCCTATTGAGATTTTCGAAATCCATATAGTGCAAGAGAGAGAAAATTTCGACACCCCTAGTTCGGAGACGAGATTTTCTACGGCTTCCTTCCGATCAATTGATTTCATCTATTTCTTTTATCCTTGATCTTGTGTTGATTAGTTAGAGACAATCTACTTTGGTTGCTATTCAACGGTTGATTCTAAATTAATCTTCCCGTGTTTTATTTCGTGTTTGGGAACTCGGAGAAGAGTTGTGGGCACTTCATTAACAACGGTAGATTGATCATCAAAAGGTAATTCTTCTTATCCCTCTTTATATGAAATAACGGTTAACGGATCTTGTGGTTTATGGAAATAGGTTAAAATTTTTATATTTCCGCTGCTATACCTTAGCCTAATTTCCAACAAATACGTTGAATGCCTTCTTTTCTGCTCAAAAGTTTATTCTTCGTTCTGATAATATGGCCAAAGATGTTTTTATTCCATCCCACCACATTCCTTCTAAACCCCTCAGCAGCAAGTAATACATTAAAATGAGGCTGCCAATTATCATGAACAAAGTTTTTAAACTCAGGGTGAGATTCCCAAGCCACCAGGTACCTAAAAGGTCTATCCCCTCTAGGACGATGACCTTTCACCAGCTTGACTAGAATAGGGCAGTGATCAGAGTGTCTGAAAGAGAGATTTACCACAGATGCTTCAGGAAATCTACAAAGGGCCGCAATATCAGCATAAACTTTATCTAACCGAACAAAAGTACTATTACGTTTCCAGGTAAACTTATGACCAGCGGCACCCAGATCCGAAAGCCCACACAAATCCATACTCTGCTTATGGTTGAGACACCGGTTCACATAGTGGTTCCCACCCCCTCTTTGATCGCTCATAAGGGCGATATCATTAAAATCACCAGCCACAAACCAAGCCTCCTCCATACTCGTACTCATAGTATACAAAACCTCCCACAACCTTTTACGATTGGCCAAAATAGGATCAGCATAAACAAAAGTAATAAAGAAAGGTTTATTACCCGGATAAACAAACTTGCTGTGAATAAATTGTTTATCCATACTAACAATATCAATATGAACACGATCTGGCTTCCAGAAAAGCCAAATCCCACCAGCCCGGCTAGTAGCTTCTGATCTGACACAATTCCAATTTCTAAACTTTCTAACCACCTCATCAGCTTTAATACCACTGATCTTTGTTTCCAACAAAGCAAAACAAGAAGGGTTAAACTGTTTAATTAAATCTTTAACATGGATACGGGTAGCCTTGCTAGCCGCTCCTCTAACATTCCACACAAACAAATCCATCACAAAGGAAGACTACTGACCACAGGCACAACACCCTAATCCAGATACTTACCAGGGGCTCCTACGAGCCTAGAGGAGGTACTAGACGACCCCCTTTTTTCCAAAAATTCCAAGGAACTTTGGTTATTTTTCTGATTACCCTTAGGTTTTTTCATACTCATTTTATTGACACCCATAGGCTTCCCATTTCTATGCTCAACATAGTTTTTCGGGATACTAACCTCTTTGTACTTCTCATTCGCCATTGGGGCATGAGTCTGGGAGCCATCCAGGGCCTCAATTTTGGATTCAAACAGAGGGTTAACAGCCTCCACCTTATTAGTCGCCGGCTCAGCAGACTCTAATCCTGACATCTTAGCTCTAGTTGCTCGTTCGAAAGGTCAGAGTCTTGAGCATCCTCAATAGATAGAACCCAAAATCTAAAACCTGAGCCGATGAACTTAGCATCACTAGTACCTTCTTTCTCCTTTGGGCAGGGCTTCTCCTTAATCTCAGGACTGGTCTGGAGAAGACCATTATCCTTCCTAATGTTAGGAGGACGGTTCTGAACAATAGTCGCACGAGTCCTTCATTTTTCCGACCTCTTAGCAACCATCCAGGGACCAAAGTTCCTCCCATCTCCTTGAATCCCCTCTTCTCTCACTCTAATGGTCTCAACGACCTCAACAGCCACCTTCTCCCTCTTAGGACAACCTTCAAAAGTATGACCAAACATACCACACTCATAACAAATATTATGAATACCTTCATACTCAATAAAGTAAACTGTATTCTGAACACAGAATTTAGACAGAAGGGGCTTAGCAAGATCGATATCAATACATACTCTAGCAAACTTACCTCTAACTGCCCCAATGGTAGTTTTATCCACATGGTGAACTCTACCAACAAGGCCACCAATCTTATTAAGAAAGCTTTCATTATAATATTCAATAGGTAGTCCCGGGAATCTCACCCAAGTAAGAATCCTATTCACAGAACAGTCATGTGGATTAAAGTTAGGGACCCATGGCCTTAAAGCCAGAACATGGTTAGAAATAATATATGGACCACCATTAATCACAACATTATAGTCTTCTGCCCTAGTAAATTTAATTACATAATAGTCATTTTCTAAGTCAGTAATAGTGACTTTCCCTTTCTTGGCCCATTGTTCCTGGATTCTCTGAGCAAAATAGTTAAAACTAATTCTTTTTCCAAGCACCGTTACAATTAATGATAGCTTCCATTTAGCCCTGAGGCCACGCTTCTCTGTCGAGGAAAGCCGAATCACCGGACATAAAGGGTCATACTGTTCTCCATCCTCAATATTTGAATCAGAAAAATCCTCCTCCGATTCATTTTATATAATTCCTTCGTTTAACAAAGGCTCCTCCTCAACCACTCCTTTTACCGTATCTCCCCACGAATTTGTACCAAAACCTTGTTCGTAAATATTTTTGTTAAC
Source organism: Euphorbia lathyris (assembly GCF_963576675.1). Lineage (NCBI taxonomy): Eukaryota > Viridiplantae > Streptophyta > Magnoliopsida > Malpighiales > Euphorbiaceae > Euphorbia > Euphorbia lathyris. The sequence goes on from NC_088911.1 coordinate 34,083,534, forward strand.
CTCATCACCGATAACCCTAGAACCCAACTTCACAACGGAACGAGCCTCCTCGGCCATCGCATCCACCACCACCTGATCACCTTCAATGGCAAAGGATGCAAGTGAATTTCTACAAACAGCACCTGCTGCCGCAGAAACCCCACCACCCACCGTCTTGGCGCCCCATGCCCCCTGGCCTACCAATCCTCCCCCCTGGCCTATCACCCCATCCCCTGCCCTTCTCACACCCCCTTCGCCCTCGCCTCTCTCCTCCGCCGCAGGGAACTCCACCCCGCTGACCCGATGCACACCACAACTCCCCTGCCTTAAACCCTCGCTCCCCACCGGATCCGAACGCTGGATCCCTAAAACTCCTCCCGTTTCGCCGATCCCCTCCCACCTTCATCCAGCCGATCTCCCTCCACCCCCCTCCTTCTCCCTATCCGAAACTGGATCCACGCCGATCCCCTTCCCAGCCACCCGATCCACCTTCCCCCGTATAGATCGGCCCCCCGTACCGCCTTGCGCCCTCTCCACCGATCGCTCCCGCACCCTCACCCGTTCACGCTCTCGTACCCTCACCCGTTCACGCCCTCTCCTTCTCCCCATCCGACACTGGATCCACACCGATCCCCTTCCCAACCACCCGATCCACCTTCCCCGGTATAGATCGGCCCCCCGCACCGCCTTGCGCCCTCTCCACCGACCGCTCCCGCACCTTCACCCGTTCACGCTCTCGCTCTCTCTCTTTCGTCATTTTGAATATAGTATAAATATCATTAGATAGTCTATTTATTTTTTTGGTTAAGATAGTCTATTTATTTATGGTTAAGATAGTCTTTAAATTTAATTCGAGTTCTTTAAAAAAAACTTTAATCTGAGATAAATATTTTAATTGATATATATATAATTTTATTTATGACATCATCCGGTTCAACCAATCCGAGTCAGCCAGTTGAATTTATTAATCCCTGATCCTTTTATCAATCTGGTTCGATCACCAGTCCGATTTTTAAAACATGTTACTTCGAATGTATCCATCCACAGTTTAACATTTTGCTGGTAGGTTTGTAAAATGAATAAATATGTAAAAGCCCATTCTGTTTGTTAAGAAGTTTTTTTTTATATATATAAAATTAGAATTTTAAGCTATTTTAAAGGTTTTGACTAGTAATCATCTAATAGTGGTGTTTGAAATAGCTTATTAGATAAAAAAAAACTAATTTTGAAAAAACTAGTTTTATGAGCTTTTCCAATTAGCTTATTGCCTCGTCTCTTTTGAATGACATTTTTACCTCTAATTACTACCTTTTAGCCTCAAATAAATGTTTTGCCATGTTCTTAGTTGTTATTTTACACAAACAACTATCAGTAATTAGTTAAGTTTTACCAAACAAATTTACACAATCAATAATTAGACTAGTCAGCTAACAGCCGATGTAATCCGCTACCAGTAATTAGCTATTTGCCAAGAAAGCCATAGTATTTGTATCCATCTGTGGGGATAACACTAAATGAAAGTGGGTCATAAATATATGTTAAGTAATTTTTACATGTGAATAATTAGATTCCAAATGTTCGAAATTACTATCAATCCTAAATGAGATATAATATATTTTGAATTACATTTAACGGGCTCGTAATTGAATATCAAGTATGGAAACAGTTGGACATACTATGAATCATATTGAGGACCACGAGTAAAGTGAAAGAATTGCTACTTCCTTAGAGGAGAACAAATATCATCAGCCACTTGATTAGTGAGAGTGATTAGTGTGCGGCCACACCCAAATGAATTAATAAGAGTTATTACTCGTTTGATCTAATCAATTCACTTAAAGATCAAGGAGCGTTCGAGCACTAAATGAGGGTGACTGTATTATGCCTCATGCTGGACTCAACATCGGGAAGCAAATGATCATGTAAGATATTAATTAGAAAAAAGTATGAAAAGAAAGTATGCTTTTTAAAATAAAATGCTCGTTCCTTTCAAATTATTACTTGCTAATTTTTATGTCATCTTTATTTTTAAGTGTTAAATTCTTAACCTAGTTTTTTACCTCTTAACCTGTCCCTAAGCTTAACCTCATTACAACCTAATTCTGAGACTGTGTTTTTATATTGTTAGAGTCAAGTAGTAAAGTAGAGGTACTCGGATGAACATGTGCAAACTCACCATAACTTTAAACAAGAACAAAAGCTGATGGTAAACACTTGAGCCACCTAAATTTATGTGTGATTGAGTAAATAACCATTGGTGAGGTGTTTATTTGGCTATCCCTTAAGATCGTTTAATTAATATGTATCCTTTTTTTAAAAGTATAACCTATGCTAATTGAACTGAAGCTTTTGGACATTGTGTCTCTATTTGTCTTTTTGAAATTTGTGCAATTACAGCTGCTTGTGTTGTGTCGAGCACTTAGTCAAAACCATGAGTTTTTTTCTAGTTTGGCTAGTCACTTACGAGTTTGGTTCTTAGTTTACTTGGGCACAAATAAAGTTTTAAGAACGAGGAGGTTTGATAGGGGTGAAAACCCCTATCTTGTGGTATGGTTTTTAGGGTAATTTTATGCTAATTCTAATAAATAAATAGCAATTTACCGTGCTTTATTTGACTTTTGTCAATTATTTAGTTTTTACTTCCATTTTAGCACTTTTATCATTTTTAATGTCACTTATGTCATTTTTATAAAATAACGTCAAGTTAGCACTCTCCTAAAGTTTTCCTTAAATATTTTGGCTAATTGATTTACCAAATATCACTATAAATTGATTTAGTACTTAAATCCTAAGTTTGGTGAATCAATTTAACCTTGAGACTAATGTTTTTGGAGTTTTAGTGTGTTCTTGCAGGTCAAATACGGAAAGGGAAAAGTTGTCCAACACTTAAAAGGCATACAAGCACGTCTCGAGACCCCTGAGGGCCAGCTCAGTGAGCTGGAAATCAAAGGAGGGCTACCACCACTCCTGGGGGCTAGCTTGGCGAGCTGGCCACCAAGGCTGGTTTTTGCCAGCCTTGAGGGTCAATCTTGGCGAGCTGGTCTCCAACTCGGCGAGTTGAACCCACGAATTAGTTCAAAAAGACTAATTATTTTCCCTCACTTGATGGGATTCACTTTGTCTCTCTCTCTCTCTCATATTTTGAATGTAACGTTAACTTGAGTTTTAAGGTCTATTTAAGCCTATAAATAAACCGTATTTCAATTGTAAATTCATCCTTTGTTATTGTAATTACTCTATATCATCTTGAGAATTCATCCCCAAATCCGTCATCTGCCATTGAAGCACCAAAGTTCCTTCCATCTCCAGTTTCAAGGGTTCTCAAGCTCCATTCTCCAATATCAGAAAGACGATTGCTTTAGTCGGCAGGTTCCAAAAAGGGATTTATATCCTTTTTAGTCTTTGTTTACTTTAAATCCTTCATGTGAATTATGAGTTGGTTGTATCTGTTATATACTGTTCTTAGGGATGTAAACGGGGCGGGGCGGGGCGGGGCGGGGATTTGGTTTCCCATCCCCATCCCCGCCTAAATGGGGATTCCCCGTCCCCGTCCCCGCCAACTAAACGGGGACAAAAACTGTCCCTGTCCCCGCCCCACGGGGAAACCGCGGGTACGGGGAATCCTCGTTTACCCATTTATATACATTCAGTAATGAGTTTACTATTTTTTTCTTTAAAAAAAGCTACATATTATTTCAGAACTAAATTTAAAACAAACAAACAAAAAACATGGAGGAGAAAATGAAGGGCACATTTTTATTATCATACATCCATTGACAAAGAACAAAACTCAGTCACTACAGGCAGTATAAATTCTCACAAGTTCATAGACCCATGCAAGCCATCATCTATTGTGGAGCAGGGCTATAATGCATACTTTCCAAAATGGGAAAAAAAGGAAAACAGCAGGGCCTCTTTTCACCAAAACACACAAAAAAAGAAAAATTAACTTAAAGAGTCTTTTATCTATGGTCATCTACTACAACAACATGATCCAGATATTCCAAAGTTCATGTAAATTATAATTTAAAAGTCACAAATGGTTAACAATAAGTAGAATGGGCCCAGATGGTTAAGGTATTTGATGATTGTTGAGCGATTTCCGCAAGTGCACGATATACGATTGTAGTAATAAAAGATATCGAACCCACAGGGAACGCTTTTTAACGAAAACTTATTTTGAATCGGTTAGATTTACTTTTAAGGTTTATAATATGGAAAATCGTTTAATTGGATTTGGTTTTGAAATTGCTAGAATAAGAATTAGACTAGAGTATGTCGAACGTTAGAAATCACTTCTGATTTAAGGGTGAATATACAAGACAGAAACGTTTAGTCCTTTAGAAAAGTAAATAAATGTATTTGTTTGCATTAAGCAAAGAAAACAACTTTAAACTTTGTATAAATTATAAAAATGTAACAACGTAAATTCCTCTAATTAAAAGGCTTTGAACGCAACAATCCTCCTAACTGGTTTAGATTGCTTCCTTAACCAAATTAATACTTTTATCCAAGATATCAATTCGTCTAAGTGTTCAACAAAGTTTTCTTGTAATGATTTTGAATTCAACTACGTTTTAATGAAAACACCAGAACTCACTTCAGATCATTTACCAAAGTGCTACATAAAAATCTATCAAATAGAATGAACTTTATTAGATGAAATGTGAATTTGATACAAGTTTACAGAGAACAAGAAGCATGGAAACTTTCGACAACTTTCAAGCGAACAAGTTGTCAATCCTTTCCTTGAACCTCGTTAGAGTTTGTCAGACTCAGGGGCGGAACCTCTACTAAATCTTCTCGCTGAATCTTCGGAATAACGATTGGTCTATCGACTACCAAAATGTAAACTAATATGAACAAATCTAAATGTTACTGTGTTTGTATTTATTTAATAAATAATGTGTGTACATCATATTGCTTTTTACAGAATCGAACTTCTAACTCTGAATCACTTGACTCAGAATTTCTGCATTAATTCTATACTAATCTTCTCTTCAATTTTCTATATATCCAACTCTGAAATCAACTCTTTATTTATAGATGTTGAAGAGTCGGGTTTAAAGAACGTGTCTGCTACTAAGAGGCGTTCTTATCCAATCAAACGGACGCGTTTCTTTGTGAACGAATGTGTACGTATAGCCCTTTCAGGATTTCTGATCTTACCGAGAATGTAAATTCTCAACCGAGAATGGGGGAGCAGAAATTAAGCCTTCGAAATGATAAGGGGGAGAAGTTGGCCGACGCGTGTCGCGATCGAGAATGGAGGATTCTCGGTCGCGACACGGAGTGATTTCCTCCGTCTCTGACTTCGTCCTCGTCCTCATTTCGGTGCGTTTGATTTTTGTCGTTTTTGACTCCTTTTGTAGGGTTTTTCTTCCGTTAACACCTCTTTTCGTTCCTATTTGGATTTTACCAAATATTTAGGTACCTTGCATGAAAGAAACATATTTGGAAGTAAAAGTACGCTAAACGGGTATAAATAGTACGAATTCGTAGCAAAACTGATGTAAATACTAATGATATTTTAGGTATATTTTGGGCTTAACAAATCTCCACACTTAATCTTTTGCTAGTCCCGAGCAAAATTTCACTGAATTTATTCTTTAACTAATCTCTTTATAAAGATAAAATATATACCTTAGTATTACTTTTTAAATTAGTTAAGCCGAAAAGACTAACTTCGCATGACAAATTTATACGCAAAATATCAAACTAATTAGTATAAATACGATATATCATTCGTCTTGTATCTTTATTTTAAAACTGAAGTATTCGGGACAATATAAGCACGCATGTTATTGAGTCTTTCGTCTCAAGGCATTTCAAAGTACAAAATTTCCTTCCCAAACCTAAACTAATATATAAGATATATTATTTTAAATAAGTACTTAGGTTAATTTTATTTGCTAGTTACGCACGAGATAAGGGTGGTCTCGATCGTAACATTATATGCTTTTTATTGCTTTGTGTTCGCTTAAGAGGTACCGACCATGCCATGGGTGGACGCAATCGTTACTTTAAACTTAAACACGCTTAATTTTTGTTTAAACGTTCCTTCCATACCTCGATTGTGATAAGGTTGGTCTCAATCGTGGCCAAAAGTTAAGAATTCAACTAATTGATTAATTAATATGAATTTATGAAATTGAAATTGTAAATTGGAAAGAAAGAAAGATAGCACATTCATCCTATATTGACTTAAAATTCAACATGTATTATGGCTAAAGTTTCCGTAAAAACTTCAATTGGTGTTAATGTAAGATGAAATCAAACCGAGCTAAAAATTGTTAGTTCAATTTAATGTCTATAAACCTAATTGAAAATTTAAAATAAGATTTATTGTATCATGAATTTCATGATATAAAAATGCATTCACTCGAGATAATTTTTCTTAAAATCGTATCGAAGATTTGTGAAATAAATTCGAAAAACATTGCCCGTATAGAAAAATTATTTCTAATGATAATGATAACCTAAAAATAATCACAAGTTAAATATTTTAAACATATGTAAAATGATGGAAAATTTTAAATAACTTGTGTTTGAAATTGTGTTGCAATATATGTTGCATTTGCATAAAACAAGCGTTGCATTTGAAAATATTGTTTATAAATATTAATATGTTGTTTATGGTAAAACGGATGACAATTGTTCGTACTCCTTGCATTTATTCATACATGTATAAAAGATATATGTATATCTCCTCCCACACTTAATTTGGACCATGTCCTCATTGGTGCAAAAATTGATAGAACATGAAATTAGGATGAAATAAATCATACGAAATAATAGAGAAATTTAGCAAATTAAAATCATCCAACATAAAATTAAAAAATTGTACCAAACTTAAAATGAAAAACAACATAACAAGATAAGGAAAGGAATAAAAGAGGTGATAAAACCTAAGCATGTGGAGGCGAATCCGTCGGAGATGGTGAGGTTCGACATTTTGACGACGGAAAAAGGAAAGCATCCGACGACGAGTGGATTTGTGCTCCCTCAAGTTGTTGAGGTTGTCATTGATAACCATATTGTTTTCCACCAAATCATCAATCTGCAAATTCATATTTCGATTATTTTCATTGATTTGGTTCAAAATGCGCCTCAAATCCACTGGATCATCATCTTGAGGTGCTTGGGGGTGTGGTTGGGCTTGTGGTTCATCCTCCTCTTCATCCTCCGCTTCGCCCTCTTCGGTACCTGCAAATTGAGAACTAGAAGCGCTGCCACCCATAGTGCCACGAAGATGGGCAATACGGGATTCATAAGAAACAAAAACCGGAGGAACCGAAGTAAGCATCAAGTGTGCTCGCTCAAGAGCCGAGATATCCAACAGCGGAACATATCCATGGTAGGTAGACATGTCATAATTCTCCAACTCACCACAGGCACCCAAAACAATAGCAATAATAAAATTTCCAAGAGGAACTTGAATGGTGCGAGCTCGCGAAGCACGAAACAAATTATCAAATAGCATTCCTATGCTATCAACCCGCAATCCTTTAAACAAGCTATCAAATACAAATAAATCTCAAACTTGAATCTTGGAGCTCTCAACTCGACCCAACAAAGAAAAACTCAAGAACTTGTGAAAATAGAGCAAACAATTATCCCTAATCATTTTGCTAGAAGTGTTCTTTGAATTGAAATAGGATTGCCCTGAAAGAGTATGCCAAATAGCATCATTATCAAAATCCCGAGGCTTGTCATGGAAATCACTAGTAGGAAAACCAAACATGTTTCCCATGGCTTCATAATTAATAGTGTAAGTGACACTATTATTGCAGAATCAAATTGAAGTCTTTTTCTTATCAATTTCTAAAGTGACCAAGAACTCCACTATATACTCCGTAATACTAGGAAAACGCATAGAGGCAAAGGTTTGCCAACCCAAAGTGTCCAAAAAGGCATTAATCTGAGTAGAGAAGTTTAAATCCCTTACCGTATCAAAGTCAAGAAATGGCATACCCACAAAATCTCTCTTTGAGCTTGAAAAATGAGTGTATCTACTTGCTTCTTCCTCCGAGTTGATGTCAAAAGGAGCTCCACAACGGACACGGAGGCGATTAGCATCCGTAACTTGTGGCTTGTGACCAACACGCTTTGTTCTAGGCATGATTGAGGTATTAGGGTGTGGAAAAACAAAGAAGCAGAATGGTAGAGAAAATAACCAAAGGTTGAAGATGAGTTTGAAATAGTAAGGGTAATGAATGAATTGGTATGGTAGTTGAAAGGGTTAAGTGATTAGAAAGGGTAATGAATAAATTGGGAAGAGTAAAAGTTATATATTGGGAAGAGTTTAGAGTAGGGGATTGGGTAAAAAGTGAGGTGATGTGAGGTTTGGGTAAGGAATAGGTATATATAGGGTGAAATAGAGTGAAGTATAGGTAGAGTAGGAATAGGAATAGGCTCAAAATTATGGCAAAAATCCGGAATTAGTGTGCATACAGGTCGCGACACGGCAAATTCAGAGAAATTTCGCTATGAAATTTGGCCCTTTTTTGCTGAAGTTACCGAGAATTAATAATTCTCGGCCGAGAATCAGTCCCTTGTGACTTGTTCTTGTGCATTTTGACCCTGTTTGTGTAATTGGCTGAGAAATTATGTCCTGAACTTTATAAAAACTGAACCTGTACTAAAAATCATAAATGTAAAGCATTAAATGACAAAGGAAAACCAAAGGTTTGTCCTTGTTAATGAATCACTTAATGAATATAAATGCATGTAAGTTGAGAATACCAAAGGTTTGTACTTTTTAATAAGAATTGAATGAAACATTAATGGACATTAAATCATGTAAGTTGAATGAATCTATATTAATAGATACAAAGTCATGGATTTATTAATTCATAAGTGATTTATACAGAACATTAATGGATTAATGTGATGAATTTATGGACATAAATCAAAGATAAAACATCTTAATAGTTTATTACTAAAAGTTTCATTTGTTTGAAAACAATATGAGTTAGAGTTTTATTTATTATTATTATTTGTTCAAAATGAAATGGATTGAAAATAAACCATGATAAAAATAAGAAAGTTAAGCAAATGAATAGAAATTCTTATTGAATCAAATATGTACAAAACAAAACAAATCAAAGAAAGCATGTACAAAACACACAAATATTTACAATATGAAAATGAAAAACTAAAACTATTCTATATACTCGTCTCTATCAAGAGGGATTTCTCTAGCCCGATAGCGATCAATTTTCAATTGTACAAAAGCTTGACGTTCTGGTGCAAAAAGAAAATACGGGCCTGCTCGAAAAACACTCTTCACGAGGCCTTCATATTCTAAAAACTCATAATCCAGCGTCGAAAAAGATTCATCCTCACTCCAAGGGACAGTAATGGTTCCCTTGGTTCCTAGAATTATTCCGCATATTATATTTCCGAAACCAATCTTTTTATCCCTGGATCGAGAAGCGTCAACAAGACCTTCCCTAAGAATTTTGGAAGTATCAACTGTATTGTCTTGGAATATATCTCCAAGGACATATAAATCGGTGTCTTTGACCACACTGCTTAATGTGCGACCGAATAGACTGTGACACAGAAATTTGTGTAGATACAGCATCGAGTTGGAGTGAAATGATTGGTTGTAGGCGAGTCGAGGATTGAAACGCCAAAATCCCGCTAACATCCTCCATATATCAGTGGATGTCATATCTTTGCCAGGATGACGTTTGATTACATCCCTTGGGGGAAAACCAAACCAGGCATGTAATTCAGGGTATCCAAAAGTAAATGTTTCGCCATCTCGACGAAAACTAAGACGCACTCTTCGTTTGTTCACAAAACGAACTGTACCGAAAAGCTCGAGAATCCAATCGCCAATTATAGGAAACCGCATGTTGGCGAATTTAGTCCATCCTAATCTCTCCAAATAGCGATTCATGTCATCGCTTATTCCGAGTTGATTATTTAAGAACTCGTCCATATACAGCATACCAACGAAGAACGCATATCGAAATTTGCAGTAGCGTCTGCCTTCGTCATGATTGAAAATAGGAAATGGTGCACCATAGCGTTCTGATAAGTCAGGACGCTTATTGCTTGCAGCAACAATTTTCTTAGGGGATTTGTGTTTGGCAGTCATGGTTTTGTGAGGAACGAAAAGAAATGTTTCTGTAACTTAGTTGATAATGGTGGTTTGAGAAAATCAGAATTTTGGTCTGACAGAGATGAAAAGAAAATAATGTAACAGAAATCTGAACCTCTAAGATTTATTTATAGGAATCATAGGACGAAAAGAGGTTTTGTTTTGATGTGAAAAGGCATAAAATCATACCTCTGAAAGTTGAAGAAACTCAATTTTTCGAGTTTGAAAGGCTGTGTCTGCAGGATGAAGAAGAAACAGGTCTGATGGTGCAGAAAACACCCGTGTCACGACCGAGAATCCCAATTCTCGGTCGCGACACGCTGATTTCCTTGCGGAAATCAGGCGTCGAAACCCTATATTTCTGATTCTCAACTGAGAATATAAATTCTCGGTAAGTTCAGAAATTTCCTTACCTGTTTGATAATTCTGAAAATGTGAATTCTCAACTGAGAATTCCAAATTCTCGGCTGAGAATCACTGAATTTCTTCTAATTCGAACTATTGACCTAAAATTAAATTAAAATCATGACTTAAACATATTTGTATGCATCTAAATCTTAATATAAAGTCATCTAGTAATTAAAAATCATAAAATTGACATGTGTAAAAATAAAAACTAAATTAAAAACTAAAAATGAAAAATTTAAACTAATCAAAAATTAAAACAAAACAAAACAAAACAAAGAAAAAATATACGAAATTGAAACGAATTAACCTTCAGGAAATTGTGTTATGAACTCAATCTCCTTAATTGGAACATTTTCGTAATAAATTTTGCATCTATTACCGTTCACATCGAATAATAAATGAACGGACATCCTTAAACAACGTAGGCCAAAAGAATCCACATTCTAATATCCTGGCTACTGTTTTACTAACGCCGTTATACCCTCCATAAGAACTAGAATGGCATTCTGACATTATAGACCCGTATTCATTTTCACTAACACATCTCCTAATCATTTCGTCGCCACAAGTTCTGAATAAGAAAGGATCTTCCCAAAAATACTGTTCAATGTCAAAAAAGAATTTCTTCTTTTGTTGAAAATTAATCCTTCCGGAACAATGTTGGCTGCGAGATAATTTGCTATATCCGCATACCATGGCGACATGAAACTTTTTATTTGATAGAGATATTCATCAGGGAAATCATCTCGTATACCGATAGTCTCACCTATAGGACCATTTTCATCTTCGAGTCTTGATAGATGATCGACGATAAGGTTTTCTACTCCCTTTTTGTCTTTAATTTCTATATCGAATTCTTGTAACAATAAAACCCATCTAATTAGACGTGGTTTTGCATCTTTCTTAGAAAATAAATATCTTAAAGCTGCGTGATCGGTATAAATAATAACTTTTGAACCTAATATTGTTTTCTAGATGGTTACCCCGGATTCTTTCAAATATATATTTACCCAGATGACCAAGACAAAACAACCTTCACATGTCCTTATGGAACATTTGCATATAGGAGAATGCCTTTTGGTCTATGTAATGCACCAACAACATTTCAACGTTGTATGACTGCAATTTTTAACGATTTCATTGAAGATATCATGAAAGTTTTTATGGATGATTTTTCCGTTTATGGAGATTCTTTCGATGCATGTTTACAGAACTTGGATAAAGTTTTGTCTAGATGTGAAAAAACGAATTTAAAAATGTCATTTCATGGTTGACGAGGGAATTGTTTTAGGTCATAAGATATCTGAAAAGGATTAGAAGTGGATAGAGCAAAAGCTTCAGTGATAGAAAAATTACCCCCTCTAACTACTGTTAAGGTAGTACAGTCATTTTTAGGATATGCAAGTTTTTACAGGAGATTTATTAAAAACTTCTCTGTAATTTCCAAACCACTTACTAATTTTCTCATGAAAGACTCAACCTTTGATTTTAATGAAGATTGTGTTAAAGCTTTCAAAACATTGAAAACAGTTTTAGTCAGTGCACCTATTATTGCTAAACCCGATTGGGATTTACCTTTTGAAATCATGTGTGATGCAAGTGACTTAGCCGTCGGATGTGTTTTAGGTCAAAGGAAGGATAAGAAACTTCATGTTATTTATTATGCAAGTCACACACTGTTAGGTGCACAATTAAATTACACCACAACCGAGAAGGAAATGCTAGCGATAGTTTTTGCATGTGATAAGTTTAGGTCATATCCCATGTGAATTGACTACCCTGAGTTGGTATATCAATCAGCATATTCTCCTCAACAGATTCCTGGAAAGCATGACCAGTTATCCTTTCGATCATTTGATCAATGAAAGGTAGAGGAAAGTTTCTTTGTTAAGGTTCCTATAATCTATACAAACCCTCCAATCGGTGGTGGTTCGCGTAGGTATCAATTCACCTTCGTCATTCCTTACAACAGTTATACCTCCCTTTTTAGGTACACAATGGATTGGACTAACCCATTCACTATCCGAAATAGGATAAATGATTCCATTGTCTAAAAGTTTAGTAATCTCATTTTTTACTACTTCTTTCATATTCGGATTTAAGCGTCTTTGCCTATCCGCTTTAGGTGGCTTATCTTCTTCTAAGTGAATTATGTGCATTACAATACTAGGATTAATTCCTTTTAAGTCTGAAATTTGCCATCCCATACTTCCTATTCTGTTTCTAACAACTTCCTTTAATTTTTCTTCTTGAATATGCGTTAATTTGTTAGAGATTATTATAAGTAGAGAATCGCCTTCGCCTAAGAAAGCGTACCTCAAATGGTTTGGTAATTCCTTAAGTTCTAATTTAGGAGGAATTACAACTGAAGGCGGAACTGGTCCATCTTCTCGAATTAAAGGCTCCAGGTTCTTATCTTCTAATTCTTCACACATTATAGGTTCTATTACTTTTTCTTTTTGAATAATGTCATTAACACATTCTTCAACTAAATCAAGTTTCATACAAGCGAAATCCTCCATAGGATATTTCATTGCTTTGTTCATATCAAACTCGATCTTATCTTCTCCTATTCTTAAAACTACTTTCCCTTCCGACACATCAACTAGAGCACGTCCCGTGTTCATGAACGGACTACCAAAAATTAGTGGACAATTAACGTCATATGCAAAATCTAATATAACGAAATCAGTAGGAAAAATAAATTTGTCAACTTTAACTAAAACATCTTCAATTATACCATATGGTCTTTTAGTGGTTTGATCTGCTAATTGCAAAACCATATTGGTACGTTTGATATCTTCTTCTGAACCTAACTTATTAAAAATAGACAATGGCATTAAGTTTATACTTGCTTCTAAATCACAAAGACAACTTGGGAATTCAATATCTCCCAACTTACATGGAATGGTAAAACATCTGGGATCTTTGAGTTTAGTAGGCAAATTACTCGACACTATCGAACTACAATCTTCAGTTAGCGAAATGGATGAAATTCCTTCCCAACTAATTTTCTTTGAAATTAAATCTTTTAAGAACTTACCATAATTGGGAATTTGCGTAATTGCATCCATAAATGTCAAATTAATGTGCAAATTTTTAAGTTTGTCTAAAAACGTCAAAAGTTGTTTGTCATAGTCCTTATTTCGGACTTTGTGTGGAAAATGTGGTTTGGGTACAAACGTTTTTGTACTCGAGTTTATTGGTGTATCTTCTTTGGATTTTAGTAAATCAGTTCCTGGTAAAGTTGAATTTCCGGGCATTTCCGGACCTAAGTAGTTTTTCCCTGAGCGAAGAGTGATAGCCTTTACATGCTCTTTCGGATTTTCCTCCGTATGGCTGGGAAGACTTCCCTCTTTGCGGGATGGAATTGATTTAGCAAGTTGTCCAATTTGAACCTCCAAATTATGGATGCTAGATGATTGGTTTTTAATAAGCTGATCGAATTTATTCTCGATCCGTTTAAAACCATCATCGTGATTACTTATTTTTCCACTCATAGCATCAATAAATTTGTCGATCTTAGAAGATAAAGTGCTAGTCGTATCTCTTGATTGATTTTGATAATTATTGGTACGATTTTGATTAGCATTCGTATTATTATTATTATCTCTCCAGTTAAAGTTAGGATGATTTCTCCATCCAGGATTATAAGTATTGGAATAAGGGTTATTAGTTTGGTTTTGCCCTTGGACAAAATTTACCTGTTCAATCTCGCTCATACCTTCATAATCCACGTCCGTTTGTATTGTATTACCATTAGGATCGCACGGTGCTATAAACCTATCTATTTTGTGCGATAAGGCAGAAAATTGGGCTTGTAACATCGCAACTGGATCAAGATTCACTATACCTTTAACCGATGATGTAGTTGAGGATGATGGTTTCGCCACTAGTATATGTCCACGATCTGCGGGCCACATACTACTGTTAATTATCATTTCCTCCAAAAGTTCTCTTGCTTGGGCAGATGTCTTTTTCATAAATAACCCTCCCGACATAGCATCTAATGAACCTTTAGTTGTAGGATTTAATCCATTATAAAATGTTTGCATTAAAAGTGCATCGGGAAATTGGTGGTGTGGGCATAAACGTTGAAGTTCTTTAAAACGTTCCTAAGCCTCATAAAGAGTTTCGTTATCATGTTGAGAAAAAGATGTTAACTCTTTTATGACTCTTGCGGTTTTTGCTAAAGGAAAATATTTTGATAAAAATGCTTGGGCAAGTTGGTCCCAAGTTTCAAATGTTGCACCTGGCATCGAAGTTAACCACTCTTTGGCTCTATCCTTCAAAGTAAAAGTAAAAAGGCGAAGTTTGATTGCTTCGGCAGTCAAATCTGTTATTTTAAAAGTGTCACAAATTTCAAGGAAATTTGTCAAATGGGTGTTAGGATTTTCGTTAGGTAACCCGTAAAATGTTACGTTATTTTGCAACATATTAAGCAATGCTGGCTTAATTTCAAATTGGTTTGCATTTATTTGGGGTCTAACTATGCTGTTGGTAACACCGGTCACTCCTGGCCTAGCGTAATCCATAAGTGTAGCCATAATTTCTGGCTCGGTATCTCTAGTTTTTATTGGGGTTTTGTTTTTGTTTTTCTTGTTCTTTTTAAGGGTTCTTTCAATTTCTGGGTCTAATAGGTTTGGTGGCGTGCCCGAACTTCGAGAACTGCGCATGAACTTGAAATTTTGCATGAACCGAAACTACCTTCAAAACAGAATTTGAAAAATAAATATGTTAGTAATTTGAAATAAATAAAATATAAAAGTTTGAATAAGTATATGTAAACCTAGATTCGAAATAAAACACGAAAAATCTAAATTTTTGTCAAAAATTTTGGCGTTCCCCGGCAACGGCGCCAAAAACTTGTCGAGCGATTTCCGCAAGTGCACGGTATACGCTTGTAGTAATAAAAGATATCGAACCCACAGGGAACACTTTTTAACGAAAACTTATTTTGAATCGGTTAGATTTACTTTTAAGGTTTATAATATGGAAAATCGTTTAATTGGATTTGGTTTTGAAATTGCTAGAATAAGAATTAGACTAGAGTATGTCGAACGTTAGAAATCACTTCTGATTTAAGGGTGAATATACAAGACAGAAACATTTAGTTCTTTAGAAAAGTAAATAAATGTATTTGTTTGCATTAAGCAAAGAAAACAACTTTAAACTTTGTATAAATTATAAAAATGTAACAACGTAAATTCCTCTAATTAAAAGGCTTTGAACGCAACAATCCTCCTAACTGGTTTAGATTACTTCTTTAACCAAATTAATACTTTTATCCAAGATATCAATTCGTCTAAGTGTTCAACAAAGTTTCCTTGTAATGATTTTGAATTCAACTACGTTTTAATGAAAACACCAGAACTCACTTCGGATCATTTACCAAAGTGCTACATAAAAATCTATCGAATATAATGAACTTTATTAGATGAAATGTGAATTTGATACAAGTTTACAGAGAACAAGAAGCATGGAAACTTTCGACGACTTTCAAGCGAACGGGTTGTCAATCCTTTCCTTGAACCTCGTTAGAGTTTGTCAGACTCGGGGGCGGAACCTCTACTAAATCTTCTCGCTGAATCTTCGGAATAGCGATTGGTCTATCGACTACCAAAATGTAAACTAATATGAACAAATCTAAATGCTACTGTGTTTGTATTTATTTAATAAACAATGTGTGTACATCATATTGCTTTTTACAGAATCGAACTTCTAACTCGGAATCACTTGACTCAGAATTTCTGCATTAATTCTATACTAATCTTCTCTTTAATTTTCTATATATCCAACTCTGAAATCAACTCTTTATTTATAGATGTTGAAGAGTCGGGTTTAAAGAACGTGTCTGCTACGAAGAGGCGTTCTTATCCAATCAAACGGACGCGTTTCTTTGTGAACGAACGTGTACGTATAGCCCTTTCAGGATTTCTGATCTTACCGAGAATGTAAATTCTCGGCCGAGAATGGGGGAGCAGAAATTAAGCCTTCGCAATAATAAGGGGGAGAAGCTGGCCGACGCGTGTCGCGATCGATAATGGAGGATTCTCGGTCGCGACACGGAGTGATTTCCTCCGTCTCTGACTTCGTCCTCGTCCTCATTTCGGTGCGTTTGATTTTCGTCGTTTTTGACTCCTTTTGTAGGGTTTTTCTTCCGTTAACACCTCTTTTCGTTCCTATTTGGATTGTACTAAATATTTAGGTACCTTGCATGAAAGAAACATATTTGGAAGTAAAAGTACGCTAAACGGGTATAAATAGTATGAATTCGTAGCAAAACTGATGTAAATACTAATGATATTTTAGGTATATTTTGGGCTTAACAATGATGTTTGAATTGGTTAGAGGTTCGATCCTCCATGTTTACATTTAAGTAAATATTTTTCATTTCATTTATATATAAACGGGGATTAATCGGGGATTACCCATCGAGGCTGTACGGGTACGGGGATCCCCGCGGGGCGGGGATACCATTTCCCGGCCCCGCCCCGTAATCGCCTACGGGGACCATATTGGTCCCCGTCCCCGTCCCTACCAAAAAATGGGGCAGGGAATCCCCGCCCCGTCGGGGCGGGATACCATTTCCCGGCCCGGCCCCGCCCCGTACCCGTCCTTGCCAAAAAATGGGACGGGGAATCCCCGACGGGTACGGGTATTCCCCGCCCCAGTTGCATCCCTAACTGTTCTTCATCTTTAATGATTAGAATTAAATCATTCAAAAGTCCAAATACAAACTAGGTTCATATTGCGAGTCTAATTCAGCTATCCATACCGAAGCTTGTGATATTGACAACATAATAGTTAAAGGACCCAAATTCCTGAACCTTAGATCTAGTTACGGCTTGTAACAAAGGAATCGCTTATTAGGGACCCTAGAAGGATAAGTCGGTTTAATTATCTTAAGTTTATGCAAAATCAGATTAGGTCTTTAATTCAATTGGTTAATTAGATTGAATATTGTATTATCATATCATTCTATTCCTTTCTCGGAGTATTTGTTTTGCTTAGGATCAACCTAAGAGTAGGATAACTTAAATAAAAACCCAATTCAACTTTCCACCGCCTAAATAACATTAGAAACCGAATAGTTTGGTTGTTGCGGTATAAATTCTATGGAATTGGTACCTAGACTTTCCAGATTTATTACTTGATAACAATAGTATACACTTATCCCTTAGTGAGCCTTTGAGCGTCAGCTCAGCGCATCAATATACTCTTTTCGCATCAGTATACTTTGAGCGATTGAATGAATTACTACATTGTTATCCAAGAAAAAATCATGGTGTTACATTGTTATATGAAGGTCTCATGTTCGATCCATGCTCACCGCACAACTTGATATCTTCAAAATATAGTGCAAGCTTGATATACTGTCTTTTGATACTTGATATGGGATTAACAAACTGTTAGCGGAGGGGCCAGAGTCTGACGTCCCTGCTCCGATGCTTAAGTCAGTGAGGATACTGAGATTTAATATGTTGACTGTAAGGCAGAGTGATCAAGAAGTTGTTGTGTCCCTTGTGATATTTGAGATGGCTATTTACAAAAACTGAGAGGGTAACCTGTATTTGAGTAGGCTTCCACGTGGGTTATTAGTCCACGTGTCCATGCACTTTTGGACATGTTTTTCCACTCTGTAAGGTGCGGTGTATTTTGGAGAACAGAAGCGTATAATTCAAATCCTTCTTTATAATTAGGACACATGTCTATGGTAGTTATGCCTTTTGACGGAAAGTCTCTCATTAGTCTACGTGTTGTCCCTTTTGGCTCCTCTTTTTGTGAGATGACATCACAAAGATTTCGATTTAGACCAGTAAGTGACAAAACTAGTAAAGAACCATCAATACAAGCAATCTTGTTCTTTGCACGCAAAGCTCTTTGAAACTATTTGCTCTAAGGGTGATAATTGTGCTTGTTTAGGAATTGTGCCACTATAACCAGGCTTGGATCTTCACTTGGGTGTATGTGATAAGAACCTATCAGATTCAATGAGGAATCAACAAAATCAGTCGTGATTTTAGGGTTATGGTGTAACATCCCGGTCCAATACCATGTAGATATTGTCCGATCTAGCCCAAATCAACACATTGGGCCTCACGCCTTTAAAACGCGTCTGCATGTATTGGATTCTCATCTTACTAATAAGCCCCAATCACTCCCTCTCCATTTCCGATGTGGGATTCAGTTCATTCATGCCCCCATCGCCATCCCTTAAGGTCGGTCCTTGTTCAGGCCTTCTACCCCGGTGCCACCCACTCCGGACCGGGTCGTTACAGGCCCACGAGCTTTTGCTTGGTTCGTCCCCGAACCACACATCGTACGTGGAGAGTCGGCTTTAATACCAATTGTAACATCCCGGTCTAATATCATGTAGACATTATCCGCTCTGGCTCAAATCAATACATTGGACCTCACGACGTTAAAACACGTCTGCATTTATTGGATTCTCATCTTACTAATAAGCCCCAATCACTCCCTCTTCATTTCCGATGTGGGATTCAGTTTATTCCTGCTCCCATGGCCATCCCTTAAGGCCGCTCCTTGCTTAGGCATTCTACCTCGGTGCCACCCACTTCGGACCGGATCGTTACATATGGTGATGGTGATTTACGGTATTCGGTTGTGTATATGAACTCTAACATTGACTCATCTTTAATGAAAAACAAAAGCAATAGAAAACAGAGGAAAGAATTCTAAAGATTTAAATATTCCCCAATGAAAAAGATTCAAATTTAATTAAGAAAAAGAAAAAAACAAAAACAAATGAGTATAGTTCAATTGGTACACCTCTAATTTTAGAGATGTCAGATTGTAGATTTGAATTGATCCTTTAAAAAAATAGTAAATTGCACAAAAGCTCTAGTTAGTGGCGAATACATAATTGGTCGGTTGGAGAGCTGATTTTACACGTGCGTGGGTAAAAATTGTTTTTGCTGAATGGAACTTGTTCAAAAAAATTCTTGTATAATTTGAGTGGTCAATAACTAACTTTTAAGTACTAATGTAAAACTTCTCAAAAACTAAGCTACATTTTGTTTCAGATTTTTAACATATAAAAAATTTATGCCTAGTAGAAAAACCGGATTTAGAGAAGACCTAACCTAATAGACAAAAAAAATTACAAATTTAGATTTTGAGAGGATCTAACAAGATATGAACCAATTTTAGAATACTAATTTAGCACTTCATCAAAATTTCTTGAAAATAAAAAAACCGAAACTATCACGGCCTCAAATTTTATAAACACAAGAGCCCAGTTACGGCGGCTGGAAGTGCCAGGCCCACAGCCCCTTGTATTGTATCCGCCAATGGCTCTAGTAACATAACAAATAAAATGAGGAGTTTTGCAGGTATCATTATCAACAAAACGATGTGCTTTGTTAATTAATAATTGAGAGATTAGCAATAGGATGATGTCGACGAATTTGATTAGATTGTAATATTAGATTAGGCCTTGGGCGTAAATAATGTTATAATAATATAGAGATAAAAGGAATTAGAGTGCAGATAATATAGATTAGGCGGTTAGGCGTTAAAGAAGCGGCCACAAGCATTGGGTTCCCTAGTTTTGTTTGTTCAACACGTTGACACTTGCCATTCCCTATTCCTATTCAACCTTTTTCTCACTTCCAAAATTCAATACGCAATTCATTTCCTCTCTCCCCCTATAAATTCAGTTCCTCTTTCTCTCTTTCTGTACTAGCACTAGATTACCCCCCACCCTATAAACCTCACTTCACTCAGTAATTTGTTCTATATTAAGTGAATTTCCGGCATGGGTACTTCTCCCGTCTTGACTCGTATTCCCAGCATGAGAGATCGTGTTGAAGATACTCTTTCTGCTCATCGCAACGAGCTTGTTGCTGTGCTCTGCAGGTTTTGATTCTCCCTGTTTGGTTACTGTTAAATTATTCGTATTCGATTTCTGTTTCTTAAATTGTGGAATTAATTTGAAGGTATGTGGATCAAGGAAAGGGAATTTTGCAACCTCATACTTTGATTGATGAACTTGATAATGTCATCTGCGATGAAGATGCTAGGCAGAACCTTAAATCTGGCCCTTTCGGTGAAATCCTCGAAACTTCCATGGTTTGTTCTCTTCACTTTCCCTTTAGCTTTTTTTTATTTGTTTTGTTTTTTCCTGATTTTTTAATGATTTTTTAGAATTTTTACTTTTTTTTTTACTAACTACTAAAAATCGGGATGTGAGAGAGAGACACCTGTCCACCATGGGCTTATCCATGGACTAATATGCCGATTTTTGGTAAAGAATAAAGTTGGGGTAAATTGCATGGTTGCCCCTCTAGTTTGAAGTTAAAATAAACTCACTTTTATAAAAGGTAATTATTCATTTTCATTTTTTTCAATGAATTTTTCACAATCAATTCACATCTAAAAAATTATGGAAATGCTGACGTGTCAACTGAAGTTAAAAAAAACTTTAGGTATAAACGTGACAGTCACGGAGTAACAACTATAATCTAACAGTTATAGAGTAGTGATTTTAAATTTTGGATATAACAATTATAACCTGACAGTCACAGAGAAACAACAGTTAAAAAAAACTTTGGCTACAATATCATACGGTAGTAGCTGTATGTATGCCATGTGAAATCTATCATAGAACGGTTTAACATAATTGAATTTTATATAAATGGAAATATAATTTTTATTTTTTTAATACATGTTGCATGGCTATCATTTCATTTATTACATGTTACATGTCTATCATATCATACATATGAGTTGGTCATTTTTAAAGTGGCTGTGACATCAGAATTCGCATGAGTTATGGTGGAGTTTTGTCAATAAAGGCGTGGTCAAACTTTGGAAGTAACAACTATAATTTAACACTCACAGAGTAACAACTATAATCTTACATAGCTATCATGTCATTTATTACATGTTACATGCCTATTATGTCATACATATGAGTCGGTCATTTTTAAAGTGGCTGTGACGTCACAATTCGGTTGAGTTTTGAAACAAAAAAAAAGTTGTCATTTTTGGAACTGAAATTATACCTTTAGTGAATATGGTGGAGGTTTGTCAATAAAGGCGTGGTCAAACTTTGAGAGTAACAACTATAATCTGACAGTCACATAGTAACAACTATAATCTTACGTGGCTATCATGTCATTTATTACATGATATATGCCTATCATGTCATACATGTGAATCAGTCCTTTTTAAAGTGGTTGTGACGTCACAATTCAGTTGAGTTTTGAAACAAAAAAAGTTGTCATTTTTTGAAACTGAAATTATACCTTTAGTGAATATGGTGGAGTTTAGTCAATAAAAAGGTATGGTCAAACTTTGGGAGTAACAACTATAATCTGACAGTCACAGAGTAACAACTACACGTATGTCAGATGAGTAAAGTTAAAAAACTTTGGAAGTAACAATTATAACCTGACACTCACGAAGTAACAACTACATGTATACATGTGAGTAAAGTTAAAAAAAAAAAACTTTGGGAGTAAAAATTATAACCTGACACTTACAG
This sequence comes from Euphorbia lathyris, assembly GCF_963576675.1. Lineage (NCBI taxonomy): Eukaryota > Viridiplantae > Streptophyta > Magnoliopsida > Malpighiales > Euphorbiaceae > Euphorbia > Euphorbia lathyris. Next base: position 34,105,547 of record NC_088911.1, read on the forward strand.
AGTAACAACTATACGTGTGTCACGTAATTAAAGTTAAAAAAGTTTTGGCATAATATCATAATCATATGATAACTGCATGCATGCCACGTGTAAGACTAATTAAAATTATTGAATTATATAAATGCAAAAAATAAAATATTTATTTTTTTTTTATTACGTGGTTATCATATCATACATATGAGTCAGTCATTTTTTAAGTGGCTCTATAACGTTGCAATTCGGTTTGTGATTTTTTGAAATTGAAATTATACCTTTAGTGAATAGGGTGGAGTTTCGCCAATAAAGACGTGATCAAACTTTCAACTATGCCTTATGTCCTTGCCAAAAAAAGGAAAGGGATAAATTGAGAAAAAAACAAACAGCATTTCTTTCTATTGTGTTGTGATATTTGTAAAATTGGAAATATTTCATTATTTAGAAGATATTTATTTTTTTTCTTTTGACAGAAAGAAGCGAATACGATTGATGAGGAAAATTCCGAAAAAGTGCAATAATATTATAGGAGGTTTTGAAAGATAGATTACTAATTTCTTTATTTGACATAAGATTATTAGATACTTTCAAGAAAAGATAGAAGATTCTTAACTAAATTTAAACTTTGGAAAAAAGTTCTATTATTCAAATATTGAAATATATTATTTAATCTCAAAACATTTTATTTTTGTTTTAATTTGAGAAGATCCTTCCCTCTAAAAAATTATTCAGATTAATTTATTTTTTCTTATATTAATCTAATTAATTTGTTCCAAGGTTGATAAAAAAATATATTTTAATCAATGCCAAAGGGCTACTTAATTTTATGCCTTATATGTCTTACAAAGGTGTTGTTCAATAAAATTGAAAATTAAAAAATTAAATCCTGAAAAAATGAACATTTAATTTTAAGTATTGAATATTAGGGTTAAGCTATGTTTATTTTGTTTTTTCCACCATTTGATGGTGATGAACTTTGACAAAGTAAGCCAATGGTAGGAAAAACAAAGTAAGCATAGAAGGCACCTTGAATATTATAGGTGTTGAAGGGGTTAGGCTATGCTTACTTTGTTTTTGACAAAGTAAGTCTTACTTTGTTTTTACCACCATTGGATGAACTTACTTTGTTAAATTCCACCATTATCCAATGGTGAAAAAAACAAAGTAAGCTTTACTTTGTCAAAAACAAAGTAACCATAGAAGGCATATTAAATTATATAACTTTTTGATAAATACTAAAAACAAGTAAAAAAAAAACCGGACCACAAGTCGAACCGGATTGACAACTGGGTTAGAGATTGAACCGATTGACTCGGATTGGTTGAACCAGATAACATCACAAATAATATATATGTAGAAATTCTCTCCAATTAAATATAAAAAATTTATATATCAAAAAGTAAGAAATTAATTTGATATAATATTTAAGATTAAAATTAAATTCTTCAAAAAAAAAAAAAAACTTTACAACAAACACAAATCACAATCTCTTTCATAGTTTAACCATTTTTTTCCATCAACTTTATTAATTCTTCTTGAGGTATCATTATCACCAATTTTATTGTGAAGATGCGAGTAATTTTAGTCTTACAATACTAAATAATATTTAATTATTTAATCGTAGTATAAGATATATATTTATATTATTGATAATAAGTATAATGTGGCAATATTTTAACGGGACGTTTGTTAAGAGGGATATAGGAGGTGAGATGGAGATATAAAACACGAGATAAGTTATCCCGCGTTTGTTTGTAAGATAGAAGAGTGAGACAGATGAGGGATAAGTCTATTATCCCTCAAATCCTATACCCAGGAGGGGGTGGTATAAGGAGGTGTGATAAGCTCCTGCGATTTTAATAGGATGGAAAAGTCCATCTTATCCCTCAAATTAATGTTATGTAGTTTAAATAAGATTAAAATAGTAAAATGTATTATTTTATCCCTATCCCTATCCCACGTACCAAACATTGAATAATAATTCTCGAATTATATTTTTATCCTTATCCCAACTATTTATCTTTGTCCATATCTCAACCTTTATCTTTATCCCTATCCCAATAGAATATCAAACGCGCAGTAAGTGGTTGAAGAATTGCAATTATAAATTACATTTAAAACGATTTAATTGGTGAGGAAAAATTTGAAAAGTACAATAATACTATTAGGATGATTTTAATATCCACCTAAAATTCTACCCAAATCTAAATCTAATACCAAGGTGAAAATCACCCATACGGGGTTTTGCAAGATAGATTAATGATTTATTTATTTATTTATTTGGTAGTGTCAAAGGACTATTTTAACTAGACCTTCCACGGATCCGAGTACCTGCCCGCCTCGTCCAGACCCGTGTCCTTTGGAACGGGTTTGGACAATGAAAATTGATCTTAGGTCCAGTCCCGCTAAAGTCTGTCTATTTTTTGGACGGGTTTGGGATTAATAAAAATAGTCGTGCCAGTTCGGTCCGCCTATTAATATTAATTAATAAATTTATATATTTATATATTAAATAGTTCTTTTTAAGTATAATATTTATTTTTATAATTAACAATTATATATATATAGTTAGATGGATTTATTTGGGTTGGACTTGTGATTTGATTTGTAAGCTCGAGTCCAACCCGAGCTCGCCTAAATTAATAGTGGGCTGGGCTGGGCTTGGACGGAGCATTTTTACCTAAAAACCCGATAGATCCGGCCCAGCCCGGCCCATGGACAGGTCTAATTTTAACTAAGAATAAATTTATGATTATTATCATTATTATTATTTCTAACAGATAGAAGATTTTTTTTTTAAACGAAAAGATTATTAAATATATTTAAACTTTAGAAACAAATTTAGTATTCAAATGTTTTATTTATAACTGGCCTCTCATTTTCGTTTTAATTTGAGAAGATCCTATTCTCTCAAAACTTATTCCGATTAATTTCTATATCATATTTTTTCTTATATTAATCTAATTAAATTTGTTGGAGGTTGATGAAAATCACATTATAATCAATGCCAAAGAGCCTACTTAATTTTATGCCACCCAACCCAACCCAACCCACCCAAACAAGTCAGGGCAGGGCAGGGCATAAATGAAACGCCATCAAATCAAATGTATGTTTTATAAATTGACAATAATTCGCCAGAGTAGCTTTCTATTGTTCAGCTAGCATCCCGTAACACCAAAATTTTCAAACTTTCCTTACCTCTTTGTTCATCTTAGAATGGGAAAAAATAACACCAAAACTAATTGCATATTAACACAAAAGTCAGCTGCTTTTTCGTATTTGGATGTTTTCATGCTAATGTAATGGTTCGTTCTGACAAATGATTTACGCATCAGCTGCAAATTAAACGTATTGATCTTTAGTTTTGTGTATATGTTCATCACAGGAAGCCATCGTCTTGCCTCCGTTTGTGGCAATGGCCATTCGTCCAAGACCAGGCGTGTGGGAATATGTCCGTGTCAATGTATTTGAGCTCACTGTGGAGCAACTGGACGTTTCTGAATATCTTCGCTTCAAAGAAGAACTTGTAGATGGGCCGTAAGCATTCTGTTTTCTTCCCTGCTTCTAGTAACATTCAGGGGACACATATATATCATAGTAGAACTTAACCTGTTGACTCCTTCATACTTTATTGTTTATGTTGTGCTTTTTTTGAATGTTGCTTTAGGTCCAATGATCCCTATATACTCGAGCTTGATTTTGAGCCATTCAATGCGGGTGTTCCTCGCGCAACCCGATCTTCATCCATTGGCAATGGTGTTCAGTTCCTCAATCGCCATCTTTCATCGATCATGTTTCGTAACAAGGACTGTTTAGAACCCATTTGTGATTTCCTTCGAGCACACAAACATAAAGGCCATGTAAGTCTTGCAATGAAATAAACTCCTTTAGGAGTGTGTTTACTTGTAACAGTTTAACCTTCAATCCTGTCAGATTCATAAATTACCATGTGTTGCTTTTAGCTTCAAATTCCAATTAGAATAGGCACTGAATTAAGAAGTTAAATGTGCAGTCCTTGATGCTGAATGATCGGATTCAGAGTATATATCGACTTCAGTCTGCCCTTGCTAAGGCAGAAGAATATATTTTTAAGCTTCCGCGTGATACACCATATGCTGACTTTGAATACACGTAAGATTTTTCAGCAGATAATTTTTTGGTCTTCTGCAACATTTGTTTATGCTGCTTCTCATTGCTATATCTTGATGTAGATTGCAAGGATTGGGTTTTGAGAGAGGTTGGGGTGATACTGCAGCAAGAGTGCAGGAGATGATGCATCTTCTCCTGGACATCCTGCAGGCTCCTGACCCCTCAACTTTAGAGAAGTTCCTTGGGAGAGTGCCCATGGTGTTTAATGTTGTCATTTTGTCTCCCCATGGATACTTTGGCCAAGCTAATGTTTTAGGACTTCCTGACACCGGAGGCCAGGTATGTTGTTTTCGTTTTATCTGCAACCAAAATATCTTCAATAACACTGTAAATATGGACATTTTGTATACATCATCTTCTTGTATGTAATGTAAGAATATAAGCTTATTGTCGTTAATTTACAGGTGGTTTATATACTGGATCAAGTACGTGCCTTAGAGAATGAAATGCTTCTTAGGATACAGCAGTGTGGCCTTGATGTCAAACCCAGGATTCTGATTGTAAGTATATATATATATGCTTAGCTTAGGTTCAGTGTCTCCAAATATTCCTCTTCGAGTAGTGTCAAATTCTTGATTGCTTTTCTCCATATAAATGCTTTTTTCTTTCACTTTTCAAGGTGACCAGGCTAATTCCTGATGCAAAAGGGACGACATGCAATCAGCGGATGGAGAGGGTCACTGGAACAGAACACACACACATCCTCCGAATTCCCTTTAGATCAGAGAAAGGAATCCTTCGAAAATGGATCTCCAGATTTGATGTATGGCCGTATCTGGAGACCTTTGCCGAGGTAGGAAATGCGTGTGTTGGACATGGAACTCAACTAAAGTTCACACCTATAAATATCTCATTTCTTTTCTTCATGAAATCAGGATGTGGCCAGTGAAATTGTAGCTGAGTTACAAGCAATTCCTGATTTTATTATCGGGAACTACAGTGATGGGAATCTTGTTGCATCTCTGTTGGCTTCTAAAATGGGTGTCACACAGGTAACTGCTGATTTTTTTTTTTTTTTTAGTATTCTGCTTATGAAAATGCAGGCCAATCAAAGTAAGAAGGAAAGATAACTTTTTAACTTGCCAATGTGCAGTGCACCATTGCTCATGCCCTGGAGAAAACCAAGTATCCAGACTCAGATTTATATTGGAAAAAGTTTGATGAAAAATATCACTTCTCATGTCAATTTACTGCTGATGTATTAGCCATGAACAATGCTGATTTCATCATTACCAGTACTTACCAAGAGATTGCCGGAACGTAAGTGTGTCCCTCAATTTACATTATAATTTATGTGCAATTTTTTTCACTTTGATGAGATGAAACAAACAACACAAATGACTATTATCAATCTGCTTTTATCATAAGACACACAAATGACTTCGTTTGAAATTTGGACTTGATAATATTGCTTGTGAAACTTCATCAATTTGGTTGTACCTTCTGCAGAAAGACGACGGTCGGCCAGTATGAGAGCCATACTGCTTTCACACTTCCAGGGTTGTACCGAGTTGTTCATGGCATTGATGTTTTTGATCCAAAGTTCAATATTGTGTCTCCTGGAGCAGACATGTCCATTTACTTCCCATATTCTGAGAAGCAAAAAAGACTACTAGCCCTCCATGGTTCAATTGAGAAGATGTTGTATGATCCTGAGCCCTCTGATGAATGGATGTGAGTATTATGAGCAAAGTATATAAAAAGATTGTTTGTTCTGGTATAAGATTAATAAACTCTTGAGGTGTCATTTTATTAAATCTGATTTCTCCTTTATATCATTGCAGTGGTGTACTAAGTGATAGGTCGAAGCCGATAATCTTTTCCATGGCAAGGTTGGACCGGGTGAAAAACATGACTGGCCTGGTAGAGATGTATTGTAAGAATGCCGAACTGAGGAAGCTGGCAAACCTCGTTGTAATAGCTGGTTACATCGATGTGACAAAATCAAAAGACAGGGAAGAAATTGCTGAAATTGAGAAGATGCATGACCTTATGAAAGAATACAAGTTGGATGGGCAATTTCGATGGATAGTAGCCCAAACTAACCGAGCACGTAATGGCGAGATCTATCGCTATATAGCAGACTCAAAAGGAGTTTTTGTGCAGGTATGTGATTATAAGGTTACTTGCTTTTGTATAAAAGAATAGTCTCCTCAGGACATTGACTTGGTTTTCATTTTGTTTTTATGCAGCCTGCTGTTTATGAAGCATTTGGACTAACAGTAATAGAGGCCATGACTTGTGGCCTTCCAACTTTTGCAACTTGCCATGGTGGTCCTGCAGAAATTATTGAGCATGGTATATCAGGGTTCCATATCGATCCATATTACCCGGATCAAGCTGCTTCAAGCTTGGTAGATTTCTTTGAGCAGTGCAAGGAAGATCCAAGCCACTGGAATAAGATTTCTGATGCAGGACTTCAGAGGATTTATGACAGGTATACATGGATGATTTACTCTGAGAGGCTATTAACATTGGCTGGTGTATATGGTTTCTGGAAATATGTTTCGAAACTCGATAGGCGTGAAACCCGAAGATACCTTGAAATGTTCTACATTCTCAAGATGCGCGATTTGGTGAAAACTGTTCCATTGGCAATTGACGAGCAACACTAAACCGGTGTGATCCCGAGGAGTAAATATGGCACGATAATAATAGTATGTCAATAAAATCGTGCGGTGCGGTGCGGTGCCGTTGAGTTGTGTCTTCTGAAGTTTTATGGCAGGAGCTTTCTTACCTAACAGGATAGTGAATGCTTGATGCTGTGAATAAATTGAGCTTCCTTATTTTAGAATGGTAGGCATGTTTTGTAGTAAGCCAAGTGGACTTGGTACTGGGAAGGGTTTGTGTCACTGGCAGCAGTCAGTGGTTCAGTTTCTTTTTGTTGACTTATAAATAAGCTGCCAGAATGTGTCCAAACTGAGAAGGAAATGTATATTTTACTAAGTTTAATCAATTTATCAGTAGATGGATTGAGAGAGAGATTTCACAAGTTTCTTGGTCCTGAAATAATTAATGAGCAGCAGCATTTATTGGCTGGCATGGAATTTCATTTGAATAAATGAGTTGATTTTTTCTAGAAAAGTGGATCTTTGAACAATAAAACTTGGAGAATATAAAGCGTATATTTTCCTTAGCTCGAGACAAGTTTTGTCGAGATTATATGTGGGCAAATTACACCCATGGTCCTTCAATTGGAATTATATTTTGGTAGAGTTCATTTATTTAAAAAATTAATTTAAATAATATTCATTCAAGGTAAGCTATACAAATTTAATATTCTTTTTTATACAGCCAATACAGTAAATTTATTTATTAATTAGGGTGTCCATCCATGAGGTAAATTTTTGGTTTGGATATCAAATTGGGAGCTGTGGAGCCAACTGGGCCACGAGTCCGATTTGGATAAAAGAATGTTTGTCTCCTATCTTTTTTTTTTCCTTTTTTTTATAAATACCCCCCCCCCCCCCTCTCATTTCAAAATACTTATTACATTTGATTGAATTACACACTATTAATTTGCATTGAATTTATAGGTTTGGTCCTCTAAAATGAGTACCATTTATCTTTTTTTTTTTTATTAATAATCCTCATTTTTCTATGGCTAATACATTATCAGCTCTCTAAACTTGTCCAAAATAGTAGATTGGCTCCTTGAACTTTGCAAGTGTCTCACCAGCTCCCTAAACTTCTATGGCTAATACATTATCAGCTCTCTAAACTTGTCCAAAATAGTAGATTGGCTCCTTGAACTTTGCAAGTGTCTCACCAGCTCCCTAAACTTGTTTATTTCGTATCACCAGCTCTCTAAACTTATCCATACAAATAGATTAGCTCCATGAACTTTGCAAGTGTCTCACCAACTCCCTAAACTTGTTTATTCTGTGACAACTAAATACAAAAAACTTTTTAAACCTAAATTCTAAAAATATGTCTTCATCTATTCAAGGGGTATTTTTTTCGCTTCTCCTATCTTTCAACATATTATAAGAGTTAGTGTTGCAGGTTTGAGAGATTGAATGAGTGAGGACCGAGAGTTAGTATTATCGTTTTTGTATTTAGTTGTTACAGAATAAACAATTTTGGGGAGTTGGTGAGACACTTGCAAAGTTTAGGGAGCTAATCTACTTTTATGGACATTTAAGGGAGCTGATGATATGAAATAAGCAAGTTTATGGAGCTGGTGAAACACTTGCAAAGTTCAAGGAGTCAATCTACTATTTTGGACAAGTCCAGGGAGCTGGTGATGTATTAGGCCTTTTTATATTACATACTCCACTCTTCATGCATGGAAAACTTTAAATGATAAAAAGTGTAATTAATAGTAAACTCATTAATAACGTAAAATAGGAATAATTCTCTTGAAAATTAAACCTTATAAATAATATGAAATAAGAAAATTTGATCTAATGTGATAATTATTTTCAAATGGAGAAAGTATAAATTTAGACTGAAAAGAATATATTATGTCTCGATTTACAAAACAGTGTGTTTTGCTCTTTTGTGAAAATTGCCGCATGTTAGAGAATTATAGTTTTCTCGAACTATGGAATAAAAATTTGCCTACTGACTTCTAAATATCAAATGACTGTGAGGAATAAAGAAACCGAAATTTTAAAAGATTCATTTATCAAAATGATACCAACCTTACATAAATGATTGAAGAACAAGAAAAATAAAATTATGCGGGAGAACTTGGTGAAATTTGAACTTGAATAAAAATGAGGTTCACTTTAGGAAATAGGTCTCCCTTGAAGATCACTTTAGGAAGTAGGTTTTCCCTGAGGTTCCTTTTAGAAAAATATGTCTCCCTTGACGTTCACTTTATGAAGTTTCCCCTGAGGTTCACTCTAGAAAAATAGGTCTCCCCTGAGCTTCACTCAATGAAATAAGTTTCCTCTGATATTCACTTTAGGAAGTTTACTTGATTTCCCTCAAGCTGTTTCTTTTGGTATCCTTCAAGATGTTTCATATGGAGGAAACTGAGGTTCACTCTAGGAAATTCTAAGTGAACGGTGCACTAGAAAAAATAAACTACTGGAAGTGTAGTGCATCAAGAACGAAAGACGGTGCAGCAGGAAAATATAAAAAAGTTTCCTAAAATGAAAATTTTTCGAAATAATTGTTTTAAGAAAAAGTTTATGTTAGGTGAATTCCGCAAGTGCAAGGTTCCGAGTTGTAGTAATAATAAGATATTGTTCCCACAGAGAACGTTGATTGACTATTGTAACAGATTAAATTATTAATTAGATTTCTTTGGTTTTGATTCTGTGTATAGTTCATGATACAAATAAGGTTTTTGGGAAATATAAACCTGTAAATACTTTTCAATCCTACTATAGTTGTATCAGATAAGAATATTTAATTCAATCTCTCGATCCAGGATTAAATAACTTAGATGTTTTTAGATAAATAATCTCAATTCATCGACCTATCATAGTGAATTAGAATTAAGAATTAAAAACTAAACAAGTAGATGACGTGATACAATTATCCTTTTATGAACTGAATCTCTTCTAACTTCATAAAATGATAACTATTCCTATGTCTTGCTTATATGGATTTCCCTATAATATTCATAAAGCAGTTATGTATCTGTCTCAGTGGAAAGTTATAGTAAATCGCACATCGGTGGAATATTGTAGATCTCTTTGAGTGGTAGATCTTTGTCTCTGCACGTCCACGAAACACAAGCTATGTATCTGTCTCGGTGGAAAGTTATGGTAGATCGCACGTCGGTGGAATATGGTAGATCTCTTTGGCCCAGCACGCAGCCGGAAGAACCGTAAGTTATAGTAAATCCTCTTCTTTTTGTATAGGGTTTCATAAAAGGAAAAGTTTCTCCTATGAAAAGTGTACACCAAGATACGCATCAAGAAAACTTTATTTTTGGTGGAAACAATTTCCCCCCTCTTTGAGGAATATAAATTTCATGCTTGATTCTTCAAGAGTCGTGGTGTGAACTTTTAAAGGTGTCGCACGATATTTCATTAGGTGACACAAAAATATAGGTCGTGGAGTTGGCCTTATGTAACTTTCATGCTAAAATCGCATTTCCTCAATTGGAAGAATGCTCACTGCCCTCTAAGATGGCCTGATGGATATATGTTGAAGTTGAAATAATTTATTGAAGTCTCCCATTTTGATTAGTTTTACTTTGATATTCTCTCTTAACTCAAGTTTCTCTTTAACTTTACCTCTCAGTTTTCCTTCGACTTGGCATCTTATCGCTGTTTTTTTTTCTTGGCTTGTGAAACTCAAAGCGACCAACTTGACGGAGGCGAGACATGTATAGTTTTAGGATAGCTTCTTGGATGACCTCCATAACTAGGGGAATTTGTTGAGGGATGTCAATCTGCTGGTAAACACAAGGCACATGAGGAAATCTAGTGTTGCTCCAATTTCCTTTATAGTTGCCCCTCATCCCCATCTCTCTAGTGATATGTGTTAAGGAATTTCTGCAAGTGCACAGTTTCCTTGTAGTAATAAAAGATGTCGATCCCTCGAGGAACAAAGTTATTACTCACTATCACTTAATCCGTTTCTTTTGTTTACAGAAATCAAATATAAGAATGTTGTTAATTATCTAATTAAAACTAATCTAATTACTTGAATCTAAAGATCAAACTTAAATATGCATTTGAATAACAAGTCAGAGACAGATGATAAAAACTTAATGAATTGCTTAATTATACTTATTCAATCTAACGATTATAAGTTAAGTTGTATATAATTCTAATCTACTCTCTCGACATAAATTAGAGTGCTTAGTAATATAAAACGATGATATTAATTATCAGTTCTCACTTGTTGAATCAACTAATCAATTATAAACATTACTAATTCAATAATCAACATACGACAACTATCTTTTTTATCCTGATCTCTCTAGGGATAAAAGATAGTCAATTCTTCATAAATTTCGTTAAGGAATTGTCTCTCGATCATATTCCTAACTATAAAGAATAATTAAGATCTTAACTGAACCATGTATTATGAAAAGAATATTGTAAGTTAGATTAAACTAAGTCAATTGAACAAACTAAAGTGGATAGTAATTATCATCCTTAAAAGTAAAAACATATAGAATGTAATTGTAAATACAAGAAGTAAAGAAGAAGGAGAATAGTGAAGGATGATCTCTCTATCCTTTTTACATTAATGTCTTCTTTCTTCTTGATCTCTAACTTCTCTTCAAAATGCTTTAAACATGCAATTGACCTTCAAGTCTCTTTTTCTTTCTGATCTCTTGTGTTCTTCTTCAAGTAATTTTTCCTCCTTTAAACATCCAGCAATTATGTTCTTTTAAATGTAAAGACACCCCTTGAAACACCACTCTAGATAGACATGTCTTTTGGATGGAAGAATGTGACTTTTGACAAAGAGACATAACTTTACAGCAATTCTGGAAAATTCCGCGGGCGCGTTATTTTCCACGAGCGCGTTCTGGAAATTCCTGCAATCCAAGCCTCTTTAATCCAATGAGCGTGCTTTTTTCCGCGGGCGCGTTTCAGCTGATTTTCATCTCAAAATGTGAATGTTCATGCATCTATTTGACAATTTTCCTACACAAAACATAACACTAAAACAAGGATAAAACACTAACAAATCACATAATAAACACTCAAATTATCAAAATGAAATACTAAACTTTGAACAAATTATGAACATATAAAGTTCATATCAAATTTCTCCATACTTAACCCTTGCTTGTCCCCAAGCAAGACTTAAGGAAATAGGACACAACTAAACACAAACATAACATAACACTGGAGTATCTTTCTTTTATTGAAATTGTAAAAATAGATAGGCTTTAATCAAACAAAATTTTCAAAAAGATTAGACCAGTAATATCTTAAGCAACTCAAATGGATAATAGAAAATTCAAAATTATGGTAAAGCTAATCAAGAAGTAATTTCAAAATAAAACATAGGATTATATAAGTTTCGAAATGGTTATTTTCAAAACACATCAATCCTTGAAAAACTTAGCAATGTCAAATAGAACATCTCTCTCAAAGTAAATTTTTGCTCTCAACTATCAAGTGTTTAGGGGTATTGGTGTTTGCACTCTATTCCTTCAATATATTGACATACTACCATAAGCTTGTAAGCAATAAAAATCTTCACTACTAACATAGATTTATGCAATTAATCAAAGGGACTTTATTAGGGTTGTAATGGGGCTTAGGTTAGGGTAGGAATTTTTAGGTAGAAGTGACTTGAGTTGTGGAAAGAAAATCAACAAAAAGATAACAGAGACAAACTTAAGCTGTGCATGTCATTGGAAGAATTCTTTACATTCCTAAGTTCCTCTTTTTTTTTCTTTTTCTTTTTTTTTTTCTCAAGAGAAAACATTGATCTCTTTTCTTTCCTTTTTCTCTTTTGCTCCTGTTTTTGTTTTTTTTTTTTTTTTTAAGAGAAAACTTTGTTCTCTTTGATATGCATTTATTTTTGCATTTTGAAGGAACTAGGAACCATTTTGAATCAATAAACAAGACATGTATATAATGTAGGCTCTAAAATTGGATTAATGAAAATGTCTCAAAATATTTTGAATTTTCTTCCACAAATAGGAACCAAAGAAAAAGTTAAGCGTGCAAAAGGAATATTCGGGTTGTAATGTGTTTAATTCAAAGAAAGGGCTTCCGCTCAAACTTGGCTACCTAAAGTATTCGGGTGGTTAATGAAAGGCTAAACTTGATGGGTGATTCTAATGCCCTTATCATATTAAAAGCACAGTCTAATGTTAAATGTAACATTGAAACTTAAAACCCACAAGTTCTAGAATATCATCAATATATAAGGACACTCATGAAAGAAATTATGTGTAAAAACACATTAATTTAGGCTCAAAAATTCTCACAAAAGGTAATGTTATCCATGACAAAACTTTGTTCGTTCAATATCAAGCATGTATTATGAAAAATAAACTTAGAAAAGTATATAATTAATCAACAGTGCTTTACTTATCAATGCTCCTAAATTGGTTTACACTAATTCTCAAAGTTCAACATCCATTTAAAGCTACCTAATCAATTATGTCCCCAAAATCACTATTTTCAAAGATAAATTTCCACCTGTAAAGTGTAGACAATATCAAATCAAGAAAAGAAACTCCAATGCATACATGAATCACAAAACGACACAAATCTCCTCCCCATACTTGAAAAATACAATGTCCTCATTGTAAGGAAGAGATGAAGAAAAACATTAGGAGAAAATAAAACATGCATAAGATGAAAAATGAGATAATAAAATCAAAAATGAATAAATAAAGAAAAGTTTAAGAAAAACTGCCCCTTTATGCATTTCTAGTGGGAGAACCCGGCGGAGAAGGAGTGAATTCCACATTTTGCTTGCGGAAGTAAGACATCATCTTCCGACCAAAGGATTGTTGTTCCCGACGCATGGCTTCCACTTGTCCCGCTAAAATTTTATGGTTGGACTCCATAACATCCAGCCGTTGGAGGACGAGCTTCCAACCTGCAATGTCCGCATCATCGCCACTCTCATATGTATCTTCACCACTTGCAACATTGTCAGATTGGGTAACAAGAGTCTCCTGGATTTTGCTACTTTACATTGGAACAACCCCATCTCCCCTTTTTCCTACCATGAATCTTGTTGTTCTTTCCTCAAAAGGAATAAACACCTCTGTATCCCCATGGGTAGTGATCAAGCGAGCATTCCGCAATAATAAATCATCCAAGAAACTTAAAGAATCATCGACATGAGGTGCAAAATCAACCAATTCCCCAAGACACCCTAAAATAATCTCGGTCACCATATGCCCCATTCCAAGTGTTTGACTTGTCGTTCGGGAACAATAAGACAATCGCTGGAAAATGATGGAAATGGAACAAGGAGTTTTTCCCTCCTGCAATAAAGATAAGAGGAAAATATCTTTCGTTTGGATTTTACTACTTTCCACACGCCCAAACACAGCTGGGCACAAGTACTTGTGGAAGAGCATTAATCCATTGTCTTGAATAAAATGGTTAGAAGAATTCTTAGTTACAAAAGTATTAAGTCCAGAAATTTCATTCCAAAAAGCAATTGGAGAATATTTACTAGGCATAGAATGAGTGTTCTTAATAGGAAATTTAAACCAATTATGCATTTCCTTAAAACCGAATTGATATTCAACCCCATTATGCCTAAATTTGAATTTATCCTTCTTCTTAGAATTAACATACTCCAAAGTAACAAAAAATTCTAAGCACCATAACCTTCTAACTGGAAGTTTCATGTAGAAAAAATTTCCCACTTCATAATTTTTAAATATTTCTTAAAATCATTAGTGAAATTATATTTCTCCAACATGGAATAGTCTAAGTGATACATACCCAAAAAACCTTTTCTACGAAAAGCAAGAAATTTATCACCTTCTTCATGAGAATATAATGGAAAAGGACAATTAAACTGAGTAGCAAGACTCATACCTTGATCTATGTCTTCCATGGAAGTAGTAGCTTGCTCCTTCCCTTTCTTTTTAACATTTTTCTTGAAACGACCCATTATGGATAGAGGAAAAGAAGAAATTGATGTAAGAAAGATGTAAGGATGAATGTAACCCAAAGAAAAGAGAAGAGATTGGGTAAAAATTAGGAATTTGGAGGAACACCAATTTGAAAATTTAGAGATTTCTAAGGTTAGGGTTTAAGCAAGAGAGAAGAGAAAAGGGATGAATAAGTAATAATAAAAACATAAAACAAAATAAATAAATAAATAAAGTAAATAATAAATTTGTTTTTTTTATATTATATAATGTCAACAGCACTTTCCAAAAGGAAAGTGTCGTTGGTGGCGTGTACAGCTCTTTCTTTTGTTAGAGCTGTACACGCAACCCTTAAATAAAATTGGGTGTCTCTCTTCCGCGGTCGCGGAAAATTCCGCGCGCGAGACAGAGAGACACTAATATGTACCGCGTGCGTGCTTTGTTCCGCGCGCAGCACAAATGGGAGCATAGCTGTGGAACTTTGTCCCACGCTGCTCTCATTTTGAGATAGTGGTATTATATATTTTTTTTTTGTTTTTTTAAATAAAACTTAACTTATAAATACTTATTCTTACTTTATGAATTTAATGATCGAAATCTCCCGACTAAGAATTTTATCGTCAAAATAAATTTTACATCGTTGTCCATTGGCTTTAAATATTTCGCCCTTCGAATTTTTTAATTCCAAAGCCCCATGGTCAAAGACTCTTACAACTTCAAACGGACCACTCCACCGAGATTTAAGTTTACCCGGAAATAGTTTTAACCTTGAATTAAATAGAAGAACTTTATCCCCTATATTAAAATGCTTAACATGAATATGTGCATCATGCCACTTCTTAGTTCGTTCTTTATAGAGTTTAGCATTTTCATATGAGAAAAGCCGCAATTCATCTAACTCGTTTAATTGCAATTTTCTTTTAAATCCGGCTTTAGACATATCAAAGTTAAGTGTTTTTATAGCCCAATAGGCCTTGTGCTCCAATTCAACGGGCAAATGGCATGCTTTTCCATAAATTAACCTATAAGGTGACATGCCAATGGGAGTTTTGAATGCTGTACGATATGCCCATAGGGCATCGTCCAATTTTTGTGACCAATCTTTTCGTGAACTGGAAACGGTTTTCTCAAGAATCCATTTTAATTCTCGATTAGATATCTCCACTTGACCACTAGTTTGTGGATGATATGGTGTAGATACCCTATGGTGAACCTCATATTTCCTAAGCAAAGCATCAAAAGTACGATTAATGAAATGCGTACCTCCGTCACTTATGATGACTCTAGGAACTCCAAATCGAGTAAATAATTTCTTTAAGAACTTAGTTACTACCTTAGAATCATTTGTTGGCGAGGCGATTGCCTCTACCCATTTGGACACATAGTCCACAGCCACTAGAATATAATTCTGTCCAAAAGAAGTAGGAAAAGGACCCAAAAAGTCTATTCCCCATACATCAAACAACTCTACCTCTAACATGTTGGTTAATGGCATAGAATCCCTCTTACTTATATAGCCGACTCGTTGGCATCGATCACATCTTTGCACAAAATCACGTGCATCTTTGAATAATGTTGGCCAATGAAAACCACATTCAAGGACACGAGATGCTGTTTTTAAACTTCCATGATGGCCTGCATATGGACTAGAATGACAAGTGGTTAAGATATCAATATATTCGTCCTCACTCACACATCTCCTAATTAATGAGTCCATCCCCACAGACTTTAAACAAGTATGGTTCCTCCCAAAAGTAATGTTTGGAATCAGAAAGAAATTTCTTTCTCTGTTGATATGTAAAATCATGGGGAGTGATTCCTGCAGCATGAAAGTTAGCGAAATCAGCATACCAAGGTGCAGTCAAATGCCTAACTAACATTAATGCTTCGTCCGGAAAATCATCATTGATTCTAGACGTATCTCCAATAGGTCCATTTTTATCCTCAAGGCGGGATAAATGATCCGCCACTGAATTTTCTGTGCCTTTCTTATCTTTAATTACAATATCAAATTCTTGTAATAACAAAACCCACCGAATGAGGCGTGGTTTTGCATCCTTTTTTGCAAATAAATAACGAAGTGCCACATGGTCAGTAAATATGATCACTTTAGAACCCAATAAATATGACCTAAACTTATCACACGCATATACTACAGCAAGCATTTCTTTTTCTGTAGTTGTGTAGTTTAATTGAGCACATGTTAAAGTATGACTTGCATAAGAAATGACATGTAATCTGTTCTCTCTTCTTTGGCCTAAAACACACCCTATGGCTAGATCACTAGCATCACACATTATCTCAAAAGGTAAATTCCAATCCGGAGTTGTGATTATAGGTGCACTTACTAAGGCATTTTTTAAAGTCTCAAAAGCCTTCAAACAATCATCTCCAAAATCAAATTTAGCATCTTTCACCAAGAGATTTGTTAATGGTTTTGCTATTAAAGAGAAGTTTTTAATGAATCTCCTATAAAATCCGGCATGTCCTAGGAATGATCTGATACCTTTTACTGAATTAGGTGGGGGTAATCTTTCTATCATCTCTGTTTTAGCCCTATCAACTTCTATGCCTTTGGCTGATATTTTATGTCCCAACACAATCCCTTCTTCAACCATAAAATGGCATTTTTCCCAATTAAGGACCAAATTGGATTCTTCACACCTAGCCAATACTCTATCTAAATTAGACAAACATGAGTCAAATGAATCACCATAGACAGAAAAATCATCCATAAACACCTCCATAATATGCTCTATCATCTCCCCAAATATTGAAGTCATGCACCTTTGAAAAGTTGCTGGTGCATTACATAATCCAAACGGCATTCTCCTATAGGCAAAGGTACCGTAGGGACATGTAAATGTTGTTTTTTCTTGGTCAGTTGGATATATAAAGATTTGGAAGTACCCAGAAAATCCATCTAAGAAACAATAAAATGCATGACCAGCAATTCGTTCTAGCATTTGGTCAATAAATGGTAAGGGAAAATGGTCTTTCCTAGTTGCTGAGTTTAATTTTCTATAATCTATACAAACCCTCCATCCAGTCATGGTTCGTGTAGATATCAACTCTCCTTTATCATTTTTTACAACTGTTATCCCACCCTTTTTTGGTACACACTGCACTGGACTAACCCATTCACTATCTGATATGGGATATATTATGCCAGCATCAAGTAGTTTAATTATTTCTTTCTTAACTACTTCCTTCATGTTTGGATTTAGTCTTCTTTGCCTATCCGCTTTAGGTTGGTGTTTTTCTTCCATATGAATCCTATGCATTACTACATTAGGACTTATTCCTCTTAAATCTGAAATCTGCCAACCTATACTCTTTATTCATTTTTCAACAACTTTTAAAAGTTTCAATTCTTGATCTTTATTAAGTTTGTTAGAAATGATGATAGGAAGAGTATCATTAGGACCAAGAAATGCATACCTCAGATGGGATGGTAATGGTTTTAATTCAATAACAGGTGGACTTACAATGGATGGTGGAATTGGGGCTTCATTCCGGTGTAGAACTTCTGGTTTTAGACTAACTTCACCATCTTCTTCAATGTCTTCACTTTCATTAGGAACATTTTCTTGTGTGCTGATTTCAAATACCTCTTTCACACAGTTGTCAACCACATCTACTTTCATACACACATTTTCATCCATGGGATATTTTAGAGCTTTGTTTATTTGAAATTCCACAGTATCCTCACCAATCCTCAAGATCAATTTCCCTTCAGAGACATCAATTAATGCTCTTCCAGTGTTCATAAATGGTCTACCCAAAATTAGTGGACAATTAGCATCAAAAGAAAAATCCAGAATCACAAAATCTGCAGGAAAAATAAACTTGTCCACTTTCACAAGTACATCTTCAACTATGCCATAAGGTTTCTTAATTGACTGGTCCGCTAGTTGAAGAACCATAGAAGTTGGTTTAACATCTTCCAAACCAAGTTTCTTAAAAATGGAAAGGGGCATCAGGTTGATACTTGCCCCTAGATCACATAAGCATCTAGGGAATTCTATATTCCCTAATTTGCACGGGATAGTGAAACTCCCAGGATCTTTAAGTTTTGTTGGCATAGCACTTGTGATAATGGAACTACAATCTTCCGTTAGGGAGATAGTAGATACATCTTCCCAATTACGCTTCTTTGAAATCAAGTCTTTTAAAAACTTGGTGTAATTTGGAATTTGTGTGATAGCCTCAATAAAAGATAAATTAATATTCAAATTTTTCAATTTATCAAGAAAAGTTATAAATTGCTTATCCATATTCTTCTTGTTGAGCCTTTGAGGAAAAGGTGGATGAGGTTGATGAATTGATGGTGGTGATGATATAACATTTTCAGCCCCTTTTTCAGTAGTTACTTTGGGAATTTCAGAATTCCCTATATCTTCACTAGAACTTGGTGACTGAATTTCTATTTTCTCATTTGAATCATCCGACAAGATATCATTTGAATTATTGTGAAATGTATATTGATTACCAGATCTTAATGTAACAGCTTTCAAGTCCCTTGGATTTCCTTGAGTTTTGTTGGGAGATTTCCTTGGTTTCGAGATGGAATTGCATTGGCTAGTTGCCCAAGTTGGACCTCCAGATTATGAATAGATGATGAATGGTTCTTTGCAATTTGATCAAACTTGGATTCAAGGCTTTTAGTGATCTCATCTTGGGAATTTATTTTTTTATTAATTCCCTCCAAGAATTTATCCATCTTCATTTCAAGTAATCCGAACCGATCTTGTGGTTGTTGGATATTTTGCCCACGATTTGGATTATTTGACCATGAGGAATTTTGATTAGGCCTCCAACCAGAACTGTAATTATTAGGATATGGATTTCCCCGTGTTTGTCCTTGGACATAATTAACTTGCTCCTCTGTACTTGGTTGTCCCAAGGGACATTCAAGTTCATAATGTCCACTTTGTCCACACATTGTACAAGTTGGTTGATTACCCATACTCATTTTCTCAATCTTATTGGTTAATGCTGAAATTTGTGCCTGCAAAACAGTCATTGGGTCAGTAGTAATAATTCCTTTCATAGGTTGAGAAGATGATTCCTTTGCTCTCTCACTTGGCCACATGCAATTGTTAGTAGCCATTTCTTCCAATAAATCATAGGCATCAGTAGTAGTTTTCCTCATAAGTGATCCTCCGGATGCTGAATCAATAGTGGTTCTGGTGGCAGGATTAACTCCATTGTAGAAAGTCTGCATAAGTAACTCTCTTGGAAGGTTATGATGGGGGAAACTCCGCTGCAAATCCTTAAAACGTTCCCATACTTCATATAATGATTCAGAATCAAATTGTGTAAATGTAGTAATTTCCTTTATCAACTTGACTGTTTTTGCCAAAGGAAAATACTTGGATAAAAATGATTGTGCCAATTGATCCCAAGTTGTAATGGATCCTGGTGGTAATGAATTTAACCAAGCTTTGGCTTTATCCTTTAAAGTAAATGGAAAAAGCCAAAGCTTAATTGCTTCGGTAGGAACATTATTAATTTTAAATGTATCACATATCTCCAAAAAATTTGCTAAATGAGAGTTTGGATTTTCATTTGGCAAACCATAAAATTGGATACAATTTTGCATCATTTGAAGTAAAGCTGGTTTTATTTCAAATTGATTTGCATTAACCGTCGGACGAACCACTCCTTGTTGCGCCCCATTCACTGCTGGAATGGCATAATCCATAAGTCTTTGCTCGGGTAGATTTGCCATCTTGTCTTTCAATTTTTTTGTTTTTCGTTTTTGTTTACAAAATTTTTCAATCTCTGGGATAAATGTTTCAAGCTTTTCCTTGGAACTTCTTGTCCTAGGCATGTACTTGAATTAAAAAAAATCTGCAAAATTGAAAAGAAAAAAAAATATCAGTAAATAATAAAAAAAAATGACTATAATCCAAAAGTTAGACTAAGTAAAATAATGGCAATAAACAGAATTGCTCACCGGCAACGGCGCCAAAAACTTGTTAAGGAATTTCTGCAAGTGCACAGTTTCCTTGTAGTAATAAAAGATGTCGATCCCTCGAGGAACAAAGTTATTACTCACTATCACTTAATCTGTTTCTTTTGTTTACAGAAATCAAATATAAGAATGTTGTTAATTATCTAATTAAAACTAATCTAATTACTTGAATCTAAAGATCAAACTTAAATATGCATTTGAATAACAAGTCAGAGACAGATGATAAAAAACTTAATGAATTGCTTAATTATACTTATTCAATCTAACGATTATAAGTTAAGTTGTATATAATTCTAATCTACTCTCTCGACATAAATTAGAGTGCTTAGTAATATAAAACGATGATATTAATTCTCAGTTCTCACTTGTTGAATCAACTAATCAATTATAAACATTACTAATTCAATAATCAACATACGACAACTATCTTTTTTATCCTGATCTCTCTAGGGATAAAAGATAATCAATTCTTCATAAATTCGTTAAGGAATTGTCTCTCGATCATATTCCTAACTATAAAGAATAATTAAGATCTTAACTGAACCATGTATTATGAAAAGAATATTGTAAGTTAGATTAAACTAAGTCAATTGAACAAACTAAAGTGGATAGCAATTATCATCCTTAAAAGTAAAAACATATAGAATGTAATTGTAAATACAAGAAGTAAAGAAGAAGGAGAATAGTGAAGGATGATCTCTCTATCCTTTTTACATTAATGTCTTCTTTCTTCTTGATCTCTAACTTCTCTTCAAAATGCTTTAAACATGCAATTGACCTTCAAGTCTCTTTTTCTTTCTGATCTCTTGTGTTCTTCTTCAAGTAATTTTTCCTCCTTTAAACATCCAGCAATTATGTTCTTTTAAATGTAAAGACACCCCTTGAAACACCACTCTAGATAGACATGTCTTTTGGATGGAAGAATGTGACTTTTGACAAAGAGACATAACTTTACAGCAATTCTGGAAAATTCCGCGGGCGCGTTATTTTCCGCGAGCGCGTTCTGGAAATTCCTGCAATCCAAGCCTCTTTAATCCAATGAGCGTGCTTTTTTCCGCGGGCGCGTTTCAGCTGATTTTCATCTCAAAATGTGAATGTTCATGCATCTATTTGACAATTTTCCTACACAAAACATAACACTAAAACAAGGATAAAACACTAACAAATCACATAATAAACACTCAAATTATCAAAATGAAATACTAAACTTTGAACAAATTATGAACATATAAAGTTCATATCAAATTTCTCCATACTTAACCCTTGCTTGTCCCCAAGCAAGACTTAAGGAAATAGGACACAACTAAACACAAACATAACATAACACTGGAGTATCTTTCTTTTATTGAAATTGTAAAAATAGATAGGCTTTAATCAAACAAAATTTTCAAAAAGATTAGACCAGTAATATCTCAAGCAACTCAAATGGATAATAGAAAATTCAAAATTATGGTAAAGCTAATCAAGAAGTAATTTCAAAATAAAACATAGGATTATATAAGTTTCGAAATGGTTATTTTCAAAACACATCAATCCTTGAAAAACTTAGCAATGTCAAATAGAACATCTCTCTCAAAGTAAATTTTTGCTCTCAACTATCAAGTGTTTAGGGGTATTGGTGTTTGCACTCTATTCCTTCAATATATTGACATACTACCATAAGCTTGTAAGCAATAAAAATCTTCACTACTAACATAGATTTATGCAATTAATCAAAGGGACTTTATTAGGGTTGTAATGGGGCTTAGGTTGGGGTAGGAATTTTTAGGTAGAAGTGACTTGAGTTGTGGAAAGAAAATCAACAAAAAGATAACAGAGACAAACTTAAGCTGTGCATGTCATTGGAAGAATTCTTTACATTCCTAAGTTCCTCTTTTTTTTTTCTTTTTCTTTTTTTTTCTCAAGAGAAAACATTGTTCTCTTTTCTTTCCTTTTTCTCTTTTGCTCCTGTTTTTGTTTTGTTTTTTTTTTTAAGAGAAAACTTTGTTCTCTTTGATATGCATTTATTTTTGCATTTTGAAGGAACTAGGAACCATTTTGAATCAATAAACAAGACATGTATATAATGTAGGCTCTAAAATTAGATTAATGAAAATGTCTCAAAATATTTTGAATTTTCTTCCATAAATAGGAACCAAAGAAAAAGTTAAGCGTGCAAAAGGAATATTCGGGTTGTAATGTGTTTAATTCAAAGAAAGGGCTTCCGCTCAAACTTGGCTACCTAAAGTATTCGGGTGGTTAATGAAAGGCTAAACTTGATGGGTGATTCTAATGCCCTTATCATATTAAAAGCACAGTCTAATGTTAAATGTAACATTGAAACTTAAAACCCACAAGTTCTAGAATATCATCAATATATAAGGACACTCATGAAAGAAATTATGTGTAAAAACACATTAATTTAGGCTCAAAAATTCTCACAAAAGGTAATGTTATCCATGACAAAACTTTGTTCGTTCAATATCAAGCATGTATTATGAAAAATAAACTTAGAAAAGTATATAATTAATCAACGGTGCTTTACTTATCAATGCTCCTAAATTGGTTTACACTAATTCTCAAAGTTCAACATCCATTTAAAGCTACCTAATCAATTATGTCCCCAAAATCACTATTTTCAAAGATAAATTTCCACCTGTAAAGTGTAGACAATATCAAATCAAGAAAAGAAACTCCAATGCATACATGAATCACAAAACGACACAAATCTCCTCCCCATACTTGAAAAATACAATGTCCTCATTGTAAGGAAGAGATGAAGAAAAACATTAGGAGAAAATAAAACATGCATAAGATGAAAAATGAGATAATAAAATCAAAAATGAATAAATAAAGAAAAGTTTAAGAAAAACTGCCCCTTTATGCATTTCTAGTGGGAGAACCCGGCGGAGAAGGAGTGAATTCCACATTTTGCTTGCGGAAGTAAGACATCATCTTCCGACCAAAGGATTGTTGTTCCCGACGCATGGCTTCCACTTGTCCCGCTAAAATTTTATGGTTGGACTCCATAACATCCAGCCGTTGGAGGACGAGCTTCCAACCTGCAATGTCCGCATCATCGCCACTCTCATATGTATCTTCACCACTTGCAACATTGTCAGATTGGGTAACAAGAGTCTCCTGGATTTTGCTACTTTGCATTGGAACAACCCCATCTCCCCTTTTTCCTACCATGAATCTTGTTGTTCTTTCCTCAAAAGGAATAAACACCTCTGTATCCCCATGGGTAGTGATCAAGCGAGCATTCCGCAATAATAAATCATCCAAGAAACTTAAAGAATCATCGACATGAGGTGCAAAATCAACCAATTCCCCAAGACACCCTAAAATAATCCCGGTCACCATATGCCCCATTCCAAGTGTTTGACTTGTCGTTCGGGAACAATAAGACAATCGCTGGAAAATGATGGAAATGGAACAAGGAGTTTTTCCCTCCTGCAATAAAGATAAGAGGAAAATATCTTTCGTTTGGATTTTACTACTTTCCACACGCCCAAACACAGCTGGGCACAAGTACTTGTGGAAGAGCATTAATCCATTGTCTTGAATAAAATGGTTAGAAGAATTCTTAGTTACAAAAGTATTAAGTCCAGAAATTTCATTCCAAAAAGCAATTGGAGAATATTTACTAGGCATAGAATGAGTGTTCTTAATAGGAAATTTAAACCAATTATGCATTTCCTTAAAACCGAATTGATATTCAACCCCATTATGCCTAAATTTGAATTTATCCTTCTTCTTAGAATTAACATACTCCAAAGTAACAAAAAATTCTAAGCACCATAACCTTCTAACTGGAAGTTTCATGTTAGAAAAAATTTCCCACTTCATAATTTTTAAATATTTCTTAAAATCATTAGTGAAATTATATTTCTCCAACATGGAATAGTCTAAGTGATACATACCCAAAAAACCTTTTCTACGAAAAGCAAGAAATTTATCACATTCTTCATGAGAATATAATGGAAAAGGACAATTAAACTAAGTAGCAAGACTCATACCTTGATCTATGTCTTCCATGGAAGTAGTAGCTTGCTCCTTCCCTTTCTTTTTGACATTTTTCTTGAAACGACCCATTATG
Organism: Euphorbia lathyris; assembly: GCF_963576675.1. Classification (NCBI taxonomy): domain Eukaryota; kingdom Viridiplantae; phylum Streptophyta; class Magnoliopsida; order Malpighiales; family Euphorbiaceae; genus Euphorbia; species Euphorbia lathyris. The sequence goes on from NC_088911.1 coordinate 34,130,231, forward strand.
GATAGAGGAAAAGAAGAAATTGATGTAAGAAAGATGTAAGGATGAATGTAACCCAAAGAAAAGAGAAGAGATTGGGTAAAAATTAGGAATTTGGAGGAACACCAATTTGAAAATTTAGAGATTTCTAAGGTTAGGGTTTAAGCAAGAGAGAAGAGAAAAGGGATGAATAAGTAATAATAAAAACATAAAACAAAATAAATAAATAAATAAAGTAAATAATAAATTTGTTTTTTTTATATTATATAATGTCAACAACACTTTCCAAAAGGAAAGTGCCGTTGCTGGCGTGTACAGCTCTTTCTTTTGTTAGACCTGTACACGCAACTGTTAGACGAGGTGCCGCGGCCTAATCTCCCGGGCGGACCGGGGGGTGGACAACCTCATGGCGACGTAAGCGGTGATTGGCGCCGAAAGCAACCAATCGTGGAATCAAGCTGCTCGGCAGGACCGGAGCTCGGAGATATGGAAGAGTCGCCACCCACGAATGGGAAAATGAACACCGATCCCTTGCGGGAGACCGGCGTGGGTTCGGGAAACTTAGGTACGAGCCGAGAAGGCTAGCTCCTTTCCGGAGAAAGGCTACTAGGCACCCCGACATCGCCCGGTTATGAACCACCGGCCTCCTACTCAGCATGTTAGGCGATAACGGACTAATCGTATACTTCTTTAAGTTTAAAATTCATTTGAAACCCTTTTCTTTCTCTTTTTGGAAATCATTTTGAGCATATGATATTGAAAAGCCACATCAGTAAAGAATCACCCATTTATGTTTATACATACACAGAGAGGGGGAAGAAAGAAGTAATTTATTTACAACCGTATTTAAATGTTATGTTGTGTGTCTATTCTACATTAACTTATTTCCCCAAAACGATGTTTATTACATGGTTCGCACCTTAATCGTCGTTGGAACGATTTAGGTGCGTTTTAAAACCCAGTTCGATGAAGCTTACCCGAATCGCCGTTGGAACGACTCGAGTAATTGAAAACGTTAAAGTAAAAGCCTTTTAAAAAGAAAACGTGGTTAAACATACAAGTCAATTTTATTTTGTACAAATTCTTTAAGAAAATGGTTCAAAACTCTATTATTCGCAAAGAAAACGATTTTAATTACAATGATCCTTTAATCCGCCTTTGGAACGGATTAAGGTTTTAAAACATGGTGTTTTGAAGACAACTTGAAATATTAACAAGAAAGACTCTATTTATTTGCATTAGAAATCTAAAAAAACTCATTAATTTAAATGATTCAATTGAAAACTCTCTTTTTGTCTTTTATTTCCCCCCATCTATTTAATGGACTCTCTAATTGTTATAATTATGTTAACAACCCATTTAAACCATCATCAATACTCAAACAAAGCCCACTTGAAATATGGACATAAGATTAGGCCCAAAAGAATAAAGAAAGTAATTTATGCATACATATACATTTAAAATCAAAAATAGGATATGAGGATAAAAGCTAATACAAAACGAACTATATATATATATGAAAATAATAGGTACTATATACTTATACTTTGAAAATGTGAAAGTAGTAAATGAATCTTATAACTAAAAAAATAATATTTATAAGAAATGATTTACACTCAATGATCACTAAAATAACTCAACTATTCCCAAAACTATATATATATACACATTAAATACCAAAAATATCATATATTAGTATATATTAATTATTTCTCAAAATATCAAATAACTAATATTTAAACATAGCCTAAGTTAAGAAAAAGAAAATACTTATATATATATTTATACTTATATTGTGAAATAAGATAAAAATAATATACCAATATTCTAAAATAAATATGCATACTAAAGTTCTAAAATAATTTGAAAAACATGTATTACATAATCATATATACATACTAGGGATTAAAAGTCTAAAAGTTAAGAAAAAGGGACCGAAATGACATTTTTTACATTTTGGCAGATTTACCGACGGAAAATCCGTCGGTAAACAGCATTTAGTGACAGAATTGACAAATTACAGCAGCACTCCAATATTTTCCAGATTTATTCAAAAGCTTTAAATTAAATCTAATTCAATCGTTTTGGACTTCCGAACTACCAAAGATGGATCATAGTCGAAAACGGAAGTTCCTAAAACGATGTTTTTATTTTAAAACGTTATTTGGAAACCTCTTTCAAAAAAAGAACTTATAATTACAATATTTTCGATACCCGAACTACCTTTTTATCGGATCACAGTTCGTATTGGGATATCCAAAACGAGGTTTTTATTTTAAAACAAAACCGAATTTTATTTAACACGAAACGAAAATTAAATAAATGCGCTAACTAAATAAAACGTGACAAAATAAATAAATGACTAAAGGAATAAAAACTATAGCATAAAAAATAAATAGAAGGAGAGAAATAAATTAAATAAAATAAAGAGTCTAGTCCTCGGATAATACCTTTGATTCGGTATCTGACAGTCGAAGCCGATTGATTCCACGAACCGCGAGCTCCTGATTTTAATAAAAATTTAGTAAAAATTGAACTTAGGAAATTTGGAATTTTTGAGAAAAAAAAAATATTTTTCTCAAAAAAATCCACTCTCTCTCTCTCAAAAAATGTTTAGAGTGAGAAAGTTTTCCCCCAAAAAGCCTCCTTCTTTTCCTCCCGCCTTCTTTTTTTTGCCTTGGGATCCGTGCCCTTATATAGGGAAACGGATCCCGGAACAATGGGCGACGCCCAAAAAAATTTGGGCGTCGCCCATTGTGGTTGGGCGGTCGCCCAACCTAGTGTTGGGCGGCCGCCCAACCTTGTTGGGCGGCCGCCCAACATGAGTTGGGCGGCCGCCCAACAATGTTGGGCGATCGCCCAACTTTCGTTGGGCGATCGCCCAACGGCGTTGGGCGAGCGCCAAACGCGGGATTGGGCGCCCGCGCCCAACCCTCGTCGGGCGTCCGCCCGATGCGTTAGGCATTCGCCCGACGCGGTTGGGTGCCCGCCCGGCAACCCTCGGGGCGTGCCCCGCGCCGTCGGACGCGTGCACACCATGGCCGCCGAGCGCGCGTTCTGCGCAGCTAGACGCTCGCACGTCGCGGCCGCTGAACGCGCACTCCGCGCTGCCAGGCACGTGTGCTCAACTGCCCACGAGGGCGCGCACCGCCAGCGGTCCCAAGCATTGCTCGGGCGTCGAGAGTGTGCCACTCGCGGTACGTCCGACGGACGCTGCGCGCACGTCTCGAGCCGTCAAGCGGGCGTTCGACCATCGTCGTCCGCGTGCGGGATGCCGTTGTGTGCCCGTGCCGTGCCGTTAATTTTCCTCAGCTTATTATTCTCTATATATTTTTCAAAACTTCCGGAATCAATCGCTTCGACCGTCTTGTTTCAAGTTTTCGTCACAGGTCCTCCTACTCGGTGTCTACAGTTGCCCCTACTTTTCTATTTTGACAGTGATGTGTGTGGTTCAAAAACGTTTTTGCTAACGTAACACATGCAATGTAAAACATATAAAAGTAAAAGACACGTAACAAGTAGGAGGAAACATACCTGACCTTTGCGCTGCGCGCTCCGGCGTTGCTCTCTGACTGCATCAGACTCTGCTTCGGGCTGCACCCTAGTTCACGACCTCGGGGATAATGGCTAAATAGCTACCCTAGTTTACGACCGCGGGGATAATGGCTAAACAGCTACCCTATTTCAAGATTGCGGGGATAATGGCTAAATAGCTACCCTGATTTACGACTGTTGGGATAATGGCTAAACAGCTATCCCATTTCAAGATCGCGGGGATAATGGCTAAAAAGCTACCCTATTTCAAGATCGCGGGGATGATGGCTAAACAGCTACCCCGGTTTACGACTGCGGGGATGATGGCTAAACAGCTACCCTGGTTTCAAGGTTGCGGGGATAATGGCTAAACAGCTACCCTATTTCAAGATCACGGGGATAATGGCTAAACAGCTACCCTATTTCAAAATTGCGGTGAAGATGGCTCAAAAGCAATTTTGGTCCACGACCGAGAGTCAAATGGCTAACAAGCAACTTCGGCCTGCGACCGAGAGTCAAATGGCTCAAAAGCAACTCCGATCTGCGACCGAGAGTCAAATGGCTCAAAAGCAACTCCGGTCTGCGACCGAGAGTCAAATGGCTCAAAAGCAACTCCGGTCTGCGACCGAGAGTCAAATGGCTCAAAAGCAACTCCGATCTGCGACCGAGAGTCAAATGGCTCAAAAGCAACTCCGGTCTGCGACCGAGAGTCAAATGGCTCAAAAGCAACTCCGGTCTGCGACCGAGAGTCCAATGGCTCAAAAGCAACTCCGGTCTGCGACCGAGAGTCAAATGGCTCAAAAGCAACTCCGGTCTGCGACCGAGAGTCAAATGGCTCAAAAGCAACCCCGGTCTGCGACCGTGAGTCAGATGGCTCAAAAGCAACTCCGGTCTGCGACCGAGAGTCAAATGGCTCAAAAGCAACTCCGGTCTGCGATCGAGAGTCAAATGGCTCAAAAGCGGGTTCTGTTTCTGGATTTTCTTACCACACGGTTGTCTGTATTTTCTCACTAGAGCCATCATCTCGACGATTCGATGGGCACACGTCTGAGTCCGAAATGAAATAGACTACTAATTATTTTTCTATTGACTGTCGTCTGTATTTTGACTGGTGTCACTGTTCTGTAAAAATTAGCTGTTGTCTGGAATTGTTGTTTTGACAATGTTAGTCGCTGTCTGGGAGAAATGCAGGCTGAAACGGACTGCAAATCGGAGGTCTGTGCACCTGGTAATTAATTATTTACTTTTTACCTTTATGTCAAATCGTACTTTTTTCCTATTTACGGGAATGCCATTCCCTTTTCCTATATAAGGTGGTGGGGTTTCATTTCAACCCCACACCTTCTCTCTCCTCTTTCTCTCACTAGACTTCAATTTGGATTATTCTCGGGATGGATTTAGACGAATGGGATGGCACCAGAGGCATGGACGAGGTTTATGTGAACCTGGATAGAGTGGATACCTTCCACGACCCTACGACACATTTGAGCAGGACACGCTGCAACGAGGTAAGTGGTTTCTCACTTTTATTTGATTTGAACTCTAGGCTTTATCACTCCTATACGAACATGATTTGCATGCTAACTCTTAGACTGCCTTAGAGGACTTTAGCTAGAAAACGTGAATTCCTTTATTTACACGTAACACTTGTTTGTTTTTGTAAGAATGCGCGCTATACGCATGTGAATAGTACACTACGAATTTAGGCATGTTAACAGTAAAAACAATGTGAATAGTAAAAACGTGAATAGTGCACGTGAATAGTAAAAACGTGAATAGTGCACGTGAATAGTAAAACATGAATAGTGACAATGTCAATAGTAAAAACTTAGCTAATGCACGTGCATAGTAGGACGTGAATAGTGAAAACTTAGCTAATGCATGTGAATAGTGAAAACGACGTGAATAGTGCACGTGAATAGTAAAAACGTGAATAGTAAAAACTTAATCTACGCTCCTCGTTACCGCAGACGAGGGTGGATTAAAGAATTGACTAAACCTTACGTGAATGACCCTACAGGAGAGATTTTTACCGAAAATTGGTCCTAACTGACCGGATGTCTCTAGGTTAGATAATGGAAGAATACCTAGTCTTAACGCGTTCTTTTCAATTGCCGGCTTTAGGAGTTGTATTTAAATTTTCTTGTCTTGTTCCTTTTTAGTTTATTGAGATTTCGGGGACCACCACCGAGGTTCTCTCATGGTATGATAGGCTAGGTGCCGTGGCGAGAGCCCGCGTGCGCGAGTTGGGCTTCGAGCCCTTTATTGCAGCGCTGCCCCGCACCAACGGGGTGTGTGATCCTTTTGGCCTACGGGCCTTATGCGAGCGGTGGGTTGACTCGACCCACACCTTCCACCTTTCCTTTGGGGAGATGACCATCTCGCCTCGAGATTTTTCGCTGTTGACAGGATTGCGAGGGAGCAACACTCCCGTCCCTTTCCACTTTGGTATGATGCGACCACGGGTCGACCCTGCTAGGCTTGCCGCCTTGATTGGACCGGGAGTTCGTCTATGCGCCAAGTCTACTCCGGCGAAGTTTGTCTCTACCGCGAGCCTCTTGAGTAGACGTGATTTCTGCGAGACTGACGCTACCGACCTGGCGGTTCGTAGTTTCTTAGTATATGCTCTGAGTGAGACGATTTTCCGCACGAAGGGCGGGAAGGTACACGCAGGTCTCATTCAGGCACTTAGCGATCTGGATGCAGCGGCTTCTTATGATTGGGCAGGGGCAGGCTTAGCCTTTCTTTACAAATTCTTGGATCTGACTTGCCGGAAGCGCAAGGACTTCGGCGGTTATACCTTTGCCCTGTTGGTACGTGGCGCCTTCTTGACTTATCCGTCTTATCTTTTTCGCATTTTTCACACTCCTAGTCCTTGTTTTTACCGCAGGTGTGGGCATACGAGAGACACATCCTTCCTAGCTGGTCTCGACCTCGACCGAGAGTGCCGAGGCCGCCATTTATGACTCGATGGAGGGACTTCGACTTGAGCGCTGAGAGGAGTCGGACAGTGTCGCGACTTCTGGATTGGATCGACTCGCTGACCCTGGGACAGGTAGATTTTGCCTAATCAAGCTAGATTTTTGTTTGAGTCCCTCTGACTTTCTCCTTGTGCATTTTTCTTTAGATTAAGTTCAGGTGGGATGATCTTGACTTCGGCCCTGATTATGCATACGCATCGATGATCCAGGAGCAGCAGTGCGTGCTCACCGGCCCTTGTGTGCGGGCGTGGTATTTGGGAGATCGAGGCATCACCGGAGTGAGTGATGTTCACTGGACGCCGGGGGAGATTCCCGTTTCCATGTTTGCTGTACGGACTCTGCCCTTATCGACTATCCGTCGAGATCTGACCCGCCATTTTGTCGGTAGAGTGGTCTGGATTCATAGCGGGGGCCGCGAGCCTTATTTGTCTACTTTACTGAGCACGAGGGATGCCCCGGCGGCAGCGATGGAGGTAGATCCAGTGGCGGACGTGTTTTCGAGAGAGGCGGCCGAGGCCGTCTTTGGTCAGGCGGAGGTTCCGGTAAGTGATTCCGCCCTCTTTTCATTTTATTCATGATATGCTCGGAGGTTTTATTGTGTGTTGTTTTTTTTTTTTTTTGCAGGAGGGATCTTGGAGGAGTGCCCACTTATCTGATTTTTTCGATGGCACTCAGACTCAGACACCAGCGCGCGAGCAGCCCTACTTCATCGGCGAGTCCTCCAGCGCAGCCCGACCGGAGAGATCGTCCATAGGCGTGCCTATACCAGGCTACGGGAGGGATTATGCTACGATCCGCTATGACGAGTCTGGGACACCTTATGCGGGATTTGAGGCGGCCCCTCCTATCTTCTCCTCGAAGATCCCGTTTGATCCCTCGGACGCTTCACTGACCACTAGGGAGACCTATACAGACTACGTGGATCTATCCGGCTTCCTACGAGATTGCCTCAGCTTGCGCTGCACCGACCACTTGGTATGTATCATCATTGTACTTTAGTGTAGTGAAATGTATGCATGTATGTATGATTTATGTTTTTGCCTATGCTGCCTCTTATCTTTTTTTTTTTTTTTTTTTTTGTAGAGTGATCTTCACGCCCATGAGCGAAGATAGAGTGAGCTAGTGCGGGAAGCTGATGCCCGAGTTGGTCGTGTGTATCAAGAGAGGAACGACCACTGGTCGGGGGTGATGCGACGGGAGACTGAGGGTCGCCTTGCCATCGAGGAGAGGGCGCGTGATGAGTCGATCAGACGCCTTGCTGCGGAGGAGAGAGCACGAGCTGCTGATGAGAGAGCACGGGTTTCTGATGAGAGAGCGCGAGCTTCTGATGAGAGAGCGCGTGCTGCCGAGGAGACACTATCTGCGGAGCGGGCATCTCACCTGAGAGATTTTGAGAACTATTGGGACTTCCCTCCGTATTAGGCTCGTAGCTTTCATTGTTGCTTTGTAGCTTTTATTAGGGTTTCTCCGATGTATAGCTGATGTATAGGGAGTGGGGTGGATAGTAGGTAGGCTTTTTGTGAAAAGTAGGATAGGAAATGTACAACTCGTGATTCATATTACCATGCATTCAGTAGATTATGATGATTCCAATCATTCTCGTCAAATATATTCATGCCTTTATTTATTTACAAACAACAGAAATACTTAGTCTCTTATACATTGTTTTTGTAATTGCTCAAGTTATAACTATTGTTACCAGGACCCGCCTTTCGGTTTTCGGATCCCGGCGATTTTTCTCCTCTCCTTTTACTATCCCGGAATTTTTAAGTGAGTGCCCTTTCGGGTTTTCACCCACTGGGATTTCCCTTATTGTTGCATAGGTCGCCCTTTGCGGGTTTTCAACCTATCGGGAATTTTTCTTTATTTTTTTTCTCTTTTTTTTTTTTTTTTTTTTTTACGAAAAGTATTTCTTAAGCCTATCCAGATTGGTAGGTTCGGAGAACTCCATGCCGTCCATTGTGGTTAACCTCACCGCTCCTTTGCTTAGTATCTTCTTTACGACGAATGGTCCTTCCCAGTTAGGCCTGAACTTCCCCCTCGGGTCGGTGTGCGTCACACGGATCTGTTTCAGCACCAAATCTCCTTCTTTGATAGGGCTGGTCTTGACTTTTTTATTGAAAGCCCGAGCCATCCTTCTTTGATATAACTGTACATGGTAAAGGGCTTCCATCCTTTTTTCATCAACTAAAGCCAACTGCTCACATCGCCTCTTCACCCATTCTGTTTCGGGAATTTCTGCTTCTACTGCGATTCTCAACGATCGCTTTTCGATCTCAATCGGCAAAACTGCTTCTGTGCCATACACCAAAGAGAATGGTGTTGCCCCAGTTGAGGTTCTGACTGTCGTGCGATAAGCCCACAACGCGAGTGGGAGGTGCTCATGCCAGTTCCGATGTGATTCTACCGTCTTTACGAGGATCCTTTTAAGGTTCTTATTAGCTGCTTCTACTGCCCCATTGGCCTGTGGACGGTACGGAGAAGACCTGTGATGTTCAATGTCATATTCTTGGAAAAGATTTCTTACTTCCCCCTGAAACTGGACTCCGTTATCCGTTATCATGTGATGAGGCACTCCGAACCTGGTGATCAAGTGTTTTTCAATGAACTTTCTCATCTGCTTGGATCCCAGTTTGCTAAACAACTCTGCTTCTACCCACTTGGTGAAATAGTCGATGGCGACTGCAATAAACTTATGTCCATTTGAAGCATTAGGCCTTACTTCACCGATGATGTCAATGCCCCAGGCAGCGAATGGCCAAATAGGTGCTAGCACATGTAGTTCCATGGCCGGAAGATGACTGCAATCGCTGTGGATTTGACAATCGTGACATTTCTTCGCATACTCGTTACAATCTTTTTCCATGGTGAGCCAATAGAAGCCTTGTCTGATAAGTTTCTTAGCTAGTACTGCTCCTCCCATATGGGCTCCACAAATTCCCGAATGTACTGATTCCATCGCCTCGCGGGCTTCCCCCGCATCCAAGCATCTTAGTTGTAATCCATCAACGTGCCTTTTGTAAAGCAAGTCGTTGTGGATGACGAACTGACGGGCTAGCCTTCTAATCACAGCTTGATCCCTAGGTTCTGACTCTGCCGGATATGTTCCATCTTTCATGAAGTTCACGATATCGAAATACCACGTTTTTCATCTGCCCCTAACAGCATTACGTCTTCGTAGCACGGTTTGTGAGATCTTCTCAATACCAATGGTTTCGAAGCAAGGTTCCGGGGGTTGTCCCAAACTGACACCAAAGTGGCCAAGGCATCCGCGGCCTGATTCTGAGCTCGAGGAATGTGATAGAAGCGACATTCTTGGAATCTCAATGCCAACCCTTCTAGCTGATCTAGATACGGACGTAGCCTTTCTTCTCTCACTTCCCAGTTTCCTTGTGCCTGTTCGATGATCAACTTGGAGTCACCCCAAATTTCGACATATGACGCTCCCAGTGCTGCTAATGACTCCAAACCATAAATGCATGCTTCGTATTCGGCCATATTGTTGGTAAGGGGGAAGGATAACTTCTTCGCCATCGGGATTCTTTCTCCTTTCGGGGAGATAAGTAGTACTCCTACTCCGGCTCCATTCGAATTAACTGCTCCGTCGAAGAACATTTTCCACGGTATAACTTCGACTGCATTCAAATGTTCATCGGGGAAATCATAGCTTATCTCTTCTTCTTCTGTATTCAGGGGTTGATTAGCCAAAAATTCTGCCACGGCTCTTCCTTTGATAACCTTCTTTGTCACATATTCAATGTCAAACTCGGACAAAAGCAACAACCATCTGGCTAACTTCCCCGTCAAGGATGGAGTTCGGTATAGATACTTTACGGGGTCCATCCGAGAAATAATGATCACTTTATACGATTGGAAATAGTGCCGCAGTTTCTTCGTCAACCACACCACTGCCACACATGTCTTTTCGATCATGTTGTATTTGAGCTCATACTCTAGGAACTTCTTACTCAAATAATACACCGCGTGTTCCACACCGGTGTCTCCCTCTTGAGCTAACATTGCTCCGATAGATCGCTCCTCAATTGCTACATAGAGGAGAAGTGACTTTCCCAGTTTAGGCAGTCTCAACACTGGCGGATTAGACAAGTAGCTTCGGACACTCTCCAACGCCTGTTGACACTTATCATTCCAAACGACGGGTTGGTCTTTCCTTAACAACTTAAATATTGGCTCGCAGATTGTGGTGAGTCTCGCTATGAACCGACTGATATACTGAACTTGCCCCAGAAACCCTCTCACTTCCTTCTCATTTCTCGGCGCTGGCATTTCCTTTATAGCCTTCACTTTATTGGGATCCACCTCAATTCCCTTATTTCTGATTACATAGCCTAAGATTTTCCCAGACGAAACGCCGAAAAAGCACTTCTTCGGGTTTAACCTTAGCTTGAATTCTGCAATTCGGGCCAAAAACTTCTCGAGTGCGGCAAAAATGCCCTTCTCTCGTCTCTGATTTGACCATCATGTCATCCACGTAGACTTCTACCTCCTTGTGTATCATGTCATGGAACAGGGCTGTGGCCATTCGCTGGTAGGTTGCCCCGGTATTTTTCAAACCAAATGGCATCACTCTGTAACAGTATGTTCCCCACTCTGTTGTGAACGACGTTTTCGCTTTGTGCTTTTCGGCCATCTGAACTTGCATGTAGCCCATGAAACCATCCACATTTGTGTGTAAGACGCTTGATGCTGCACTGTCGATCAATACATCGATATGAGGCAAGGCAAACTCATCCTTGGGGCATGCCTTGTTAAGATCTCTGTAATCCACGCACATCCTCACTTTGCCATCCTTTTTCGCGATGGGCACTACATTTGCGACCCAAGGGGGATAGTCGATCACTTCGATGAATCCTGCTTCTAACTGCTTCTTCACCTCCTCTCTGATCTTATCTGCCCATTCGGGTCTCATACGTCGGAGCTTCTGCTTTACGGGCCTCGCCTCGGGATATGTTGGAATGCGGTGAGTTACGATTGATTGATCGATTCCAGGCATGTCTTCGTATGTCCAAGCGAATACAATTTCGTATTTTTTAATTATTCTCTCAAATTCTTTTCTCTCTTCAATAGTTAATTCTTGAGCAATTTGTATAAGTTTAGGATTTTCATCCGTACCAAGATTGAAAGTTGACATTTCTATTGTATTGATTTCAAATGTAGGCATGTTATATGAATGAGAATGCATGGAATGATCATGATCAACATCAAGCAAGTAAGCAAAATCAGAATTCATTTCATTGATAGCGTGGGTGATTACATCATCAGACTCAAACAAAGCAGTAATACAATTTTCATCCTCAATATCTTCGGACTTCTCATATACTCTCGAGGTACTAGGCTCAATTTCAGCTCCTATAGCCGCTTCAATGGTAATGACCTGCTCCTCGGCATTTGAATCCAGCATCATGATCTCCTCGACAAAGCAGCTTGCCTTTCCTTTGCCCCAGTCGGCGACATCATTGAAGATTTCAAACCCTGGCAGAATCTTTCCTTCCGTGCTAGTCCACGACTCGGACGTTCCCGAATATGGCCTTCCATGCCCCTCGCTTACAAAATGCTTCCTCAAGCCTATTTTTCCTTCTGCACTCATGTTGGATGGACTCCCCTGCTCATATCCCAAACCCCTCCGGGTTTTCTGACTCTTAAAATCTGGAAACTCCGACAACCCTTGATGGTGTGCTCCTAAGCCCATTCCCGGGATGAAACCTCCTTTCATCATCTTCACCACATCGGTGGTCATGCTCAACTCGTAAATCCCAGAGACTTGGAATCCGGAGAAAAGTTGAGGCTCAATTCCCAATGCTGCCACCGAGCTCAGCTTTTCAGCTCTAATTGTAACTATCTCCTCCCCGAAGGGGAACTTAATCATTTGGTGGAGCGTGGAGGGCACACCTCCCAGCTTGTGGAACCAAGGGCGTCCCAACAACACAGTAAAAGTTACTGGGATATCCAACACTGTGAACTCAGTTTCTTCCTCGTGCGGCCCCACTTTCAACTTGGCCTTGAAAACTCCTTCAATATGCCTACGGCTGTCATCGTATGCTCTGATCACTATTTCAGAAGCTGTCAAATCTCCTCTCTCCACTCCTAACTTGGACAAGAGCTTCAAAGGACAAACATTAATGGCCGATCCATCATCGACCATAACACAGCTAGTCTTCTTCCCGTTAATTTCCGCTCGGATATACAATGGCTTGTTGTGAGCCTTTCCCTCTTCTGGGAGATCCTCGTCGGTAAACGTAATCTCAGTCTTCTTTCGGGCCATTATTGCCCCTACTAGCGCTGCCGGCTCAGTGTCGGTGGAGATCACCAAATTCTGCAACTCCTTCATCAGGTTCTCACGATGGTACTTAGAATGGCATAAAACTTCCCAGACCGTAGACTTAGCTTGCGTCTTCTTCAACTGTTCAAGAACTTGGTAGTCGGGCTTAGGAGCCAAACCTTCTCCAATCTCAGTCTCTACCATTGGTGCCTTTCCCTCGGCCACACGACCTGATCTCGTCATCACCGCAACTTCCGGCTCGTCATCCGACTCGTCCCAAATGTTGATAGGGGTCTTCCGATTGGCATCCTCCTCGTCTGAGGAACTCGCCCAGATGTCTACGACCATTAAATCCATGACGTGAGGAACACTCGGATTCAGGAAAAAGGGATCCGCCGATCCATACAAGGCCCAACCTATCAACTCATCATAGTCACGGAGGGACACTCTACTCATCCTTCTCGCGGCCAATGGAATAGCGCCTCGTCGTATGCACATAAGCTGCACCTTATCGCTCATTGCCTCATTACACTGCTCATAACGGTGCCTCCACCTTCTAGCATAATCTACAAAATGTTCCTCGGGGAATTTCCTAATCCTGTCCAGATCATCCAGGGATCCCGTCCATGGAAGGTACATTTCATATCTCGCCACAAAGGCATTTCGGAGCGGTATCCAATGACACATCTCTTCCTCTGACAGACCCTGATGCCACAATAAGGCTTCACCCATCAAGGTTTCCGGAAAATGTTCATGCAACTCACACTGTGGGAATCCAGCGTTATACATATGATCGCGGAATATCCTCGCATGCTCTACAGGATCCCGGTATCCACCATACCTAGGCATTGCTAACACCGCATCAGGTGTTTGGTAAGATGGGGAATCAGGAGTTTGCTCTGCTAGCATCCATACCGTATATTCCTTGATAAATCTCTTCGTCATAGCTGCCCAATCGATCTTAACATACATCGGCAGCGACATGTACCACATCAGCGGTTCACCCATCAATGAATTACAAAACAGGCTAGTGATCTCTTCCTCTTTGAAACTCAATGCTGTCATAGCTGACAAATAGAAGTGAAGGTGCTCCATAGGGTCCTTATTGCCGTTATACTTGCTCACCCTTGGCAATGGACGCTTGATGGGTCCAATCTGCATTGCAAAGTGCTCTGCGGTTCTATCCTCAGCTCTCTGATACTTTTCAAGAAACAAATCCGACAACTGATCCCAATCGTGCTTGCAAGAGTCGGGCAATGAATGGAACCATTGCAAAGGCTCACCTACCAGTGAATGGTGGAACCACTGAGCAATTTCATCTACCCCGAAGGATTCAATAAACATGTCGTGCATATACTCACGCAAGTGCACTTCGGGATCCCTTCCTCCACTGAACAAACCCAAATTAGGCACGATAGTCCGAGACGACCCTTCTCCGGTCTCTTCGGCACTATCCTCGTCATATGGTGCTCCACCATCTGATCCTTCCTCCATTGGTTCGTCCTCTTGTTCCTCACCCAAGAAGGACACATACAAACCATTTCCCACATTGCTTCTTTCGACGGAGTCCAACAACTCCTCTACATCTTCCTCAAAAGATTCCATCACTACAGTTTCCGTCAAACCAACTCCGATCACGCTCACCCTATGATTAGGCAATGGATTGCGCCTAACGGAAGGGTTTGCTGACGAAGGATCAGCTATCTTCTTCTCCTCAATCAAATCTTGGATTTCGTGTTTCAGCCTCTCGCAATTCTCAATCGTATGTCCATAACTGCTGTGGAATTCACAATACCCTCTAGCCTGAATCTGCGGAGTAGGTTGAGCTTTGTTATACGGGGTAAGGGCTTTCAACAATCCCTTCTTCTGCAGACGTTCAAAAACCTTTGCGTAAGTCTGATCGAATTTGGCGAACCGCCTCTTTTCGGTAGCATTAAGATCAACCACTTTCACTGTCGCAGATTCCGCACTCGCGCTAGGCCCTCCGGCACTATATCCCGACTTCGTCCACTTGGTATAAGCTTTCTTCGGCTCTCCATCGCCCTCGACAGTCAAGGCGCAACTATACATCTGATTGAAATCTGTGAACGGCATATATCTCAACTCATTCTTAATATACGGCAACGTATTGCCAATCACCATCCGGATCTGATCTTGCTCAAGCGGCTTCTGTTTCATGACCGCGGCCTTAGCCCTCCATCTCTTCACGAAGTCTGAAAGGGATTCCCCAGTCTGCTGCTTAGTGCTCTCTAACTCTTTCAAAGTGACTTCCAACATGGTGTTAAAACTATACTGAGCGATGAATGACTTCGCTAACTCCTTCCAATCCTTCTTTGTCACCATTGGCAGCGCATGGAACCATGTGAGGGCAGCCCCCTCCAGGTAAGTGTTAAACAACCCCAAGACTTGATCCTCGGTCAGGATCGTGTGCTTCATCACCGCAACGTACTGATTCATGTGAGCAGTGGGATCTCCAGTTCCATCGAACTTTTTCATGTCAGGGAGCCGAAATTTCAGAGGCAAAGCTGTTGCTGTCAAGCAATTCTTCAAGTTATAGAAATCTTGACTCCCGGAGCTTCCTCCGTGCAAGTCCTGCACTTCTTGTGTGATGTGTTGCCTCCACTCCTCTTCCTTAGCTTTCTCCTTCTCTAACTGTTTTCGGACATAATCCTGATAATCCTCCTCATTCCCAGAGCGAGGGCCATCGTTCACCTCATTCTCAGCACGCTTACTACCACTCTTGTTGTCCTTCAGTGCTAACTCAGCTAGCTGGGCCAAGATCGCGGCCACCTGGTCGTTGATATTGTTCACAGAATTCTCCAATTCAGCCACCTTCTCGTCGGTTGCAGACATACTGACGGAAGACTGAGTATACTCGGATGAAGACGATTCAGAAGCCACAACTACTGGTTCGGGACTGTCTACTCGCAACTGATCAAACTGTCTGACAAGCCGATCACTCTCGCGAAACCACAACCGCTTAATGATGACGTCTGCGCGAACGGTATCCATTAGTATGTATGCATGGTTTTATATGCATGATTCGTGGTGTGTGCGTTTATTTATTTACGATTATAAGATAAGAAGAACAAACGTTAGTTCTATTTACATGTATCACAACATCTCTCTTCCACCCTTATTCCTCCACACACTCGTTGGTCCAGGTCTCTTTCCTAGGATTTTGGTTTTTTGGCTCACATTGCGGTCCAGGGGACACGTGATGCTGTCGATTATTACGGGAAAGTAAATCATTCATCAGACAATACAGTTCGTTTTGACGTATCAACGTTTAGTGACTAAAAAAAATCGACCAAGTTGGATTGTCCTTTCAGAATAACTCGTCTGTCGTCCTTTCATGAGACGCATTAATTCGGGTTTTGACTCCCTTTGAGCGCATCTCAGTTTTTTAGACGTGGTTCGAGTTATTTTTCTAGTCCAATCGTTCGTTATTGTCAATGACTCGTTCCCTTTTGTCCGCGTGGGTTCGTGTCTCGATTTTTGGATTACAACGGGACTTTTTGGATCTATCGAGAGACGTAACCACGTGTTTATTTAGTGATGGAATCACTTTTGGATTTTATTTTAGGGAACGGACTCATCGCGTAACGCGTTTGTTCTTAGCGTCGAGGATTCGTTTGCTCATTTTGCTACGTGAAAAAGACGGCGAGTCTTATTTTGAGCGCACGATAATCTTTCGGCTAATTACAACTCTTTGTTCCTCCCACTCCACGGGATATATCATCTCAGTGTGGTTATAGAAAATAAACGTTTCGTTGAATCGCGTGTTTATTCGAAGCAAGGATATCACCGTTTTCCTTCCTTTAGGCACGATTTAAGCAAACACGTACATCGGGCCATATTTCTTGCAGTTTTGGTAACGGTCGAAATGATCGAGTCGTTAGTCAAAACCCGCAGTCTCGTCCATATGGCGCAATTATATGGTTTGGCTTAATTCGGCTTCGAGATTTTAAACGGGGTATACACTCGTTCGAGGCACGTATTCAACGGTATTGGTTTATTTTCTTTAACTACTCGCGGGATTAACATATATCGTGGATTTAGAATGATTTTGGTCGATTAGTTCATTTTTCTTTTCTTTGTTTTCTTAGTCACCTTTTGCGGACACGTCCATTTCTCCTAAGAATGACACAAGGCATAACGTAAAAGCTCGTCTTTTATTCGGAAGGGACGGGCTACTTGTGCGAAACTTTTCACGTTATAACAAGGTCGTTCGAAACAGAAATGTTCTTCGTTTTCGTTTCGTCGTGATCTCGTTTTATCCTAATTTATTTAAAGAATGTGAATAACGGCTACCGTTAATATAGTCTTTTGTATCGAAATGTAATTATCCTTAACACCGAACCGATTCATACTAATACGTGCTTACGTCATAACGTATTTCTTGAACACGTGCCTTCGTCGGGACACCGAAAGGGACAAGGCGGGTCGCACATGTTCATTCATATGAGATGACTAAGTCGTCTTTAGTTCAAATCATTTCGATGTTTTAGGGTAATTAGTATGTCGATTCATGAGTATATATTAACGCATCGTCTCATTTTCTTTACATTGTTTAGGATTAGACACGTATCATGGCGGTTTGAAAACACAAACTGATTCATTTATCACATAAAAAATAGTAACGGGTAATCCTATGGAAACTTCTAAGACTACTATATGCTGACACGGCTGACCGCGGGACCTCACAGGACCGCACAGATTCGCCCCTAACGAATGGATGGGGACCCTCTGGCGCCTTACTGTAAGGGGGAACTTACGCTATCCTCTTTCGAGCGACGAATGGACTCTCGCTAGAGGTTTCGCGGAAATTACCCAAAGGGTTTGCAATAATGCTCGTGAATGCATACGAAAAAGAAGTAAAACGATCCGTCCCCGTTAAGGGCTTAGTGCATGCCTTCCGGAATCAAATTTCTCGCTTCCCCAGCGGAGTCGCCACTTGTTAGACGAGGTGCCGCGGCCTAATCTCCCGGGCGGACCGGGGGGTGGACAACCTCATGGCGACGTAAGCGGTGATTGGCGCCGAAAGCAACCAATCGTGGAATCAAGCTGCTCGGCAGGACCGGAGCTCGGAGATATGGAAGAGTCGCCACCCACGAATGGGAAAATGAACACCGATCCCTTGCGGGAGACCGGCGTGGGTTCGGGAAACTTAGGTACGAGCCGAGAAGGCTAGCTCCTTTCCGGAGAAAGGCTACTAGGCACCCCGACATCGCCCGGTTATGAACCACTGGCCTCCTACTCAGCATGTTAGGCGATAACGGACTAATCGTATACTTCTTTAAGTTTAAAATTCATTTGAAACCCTTTTCTTTCTCTTTTTGGAAATCATTTTGAGCATATGATATTGAAAAGCCACATCAGTAAAGAATCACCCATTTATGTTTATACATACACAGAGAGGGGGAAGAAAGAAGTAATTTATTTACAACCGTATTTAAATGTTATGTTGTGTGTCTATTCTATATTAACTTATTTCCCCAAAACGATGTTTATTACATGGTTCGCACCTTAATCGCCGTTGGAACGATTTAGGTGCGTTTTAAAACCCCGTTCGATGAAGCTTACCCGAATCGCCGTTGGAACGACTCGAGTAATTGAAAACGTTAAAGTAAAAGCCTTTTAAAAAGAAAACGTGGTTAAACATACAAGTCAATTTTATTTTGTACAAATTCTTTAAGAAAATGGTTCAAAACTCTATTATTCGCAAAGAAAACGATTTTAATTACAATGATCCTTTAATCCGCCTTTGGAACGGATTAAGGTTTTAAAACATGGTGTTTTGAAGACAACTTGAAATATTAACAAGAAAGACTCTATTTATTTGCATTAGAAATCTAAAAAAACTCATTAATTTAAATGATTCAATTGAAAACTCTCTTTTTGTCTTTTATTTCCCCCCATCTATTTAATGGACTCTCTAATTGTTATAATTATGTTAACAACCCATTTAAACCATCATCAATACTCAAACAAAGCCCACTTGAAATATAGACATAAGATTAGACCCAAAAGAATAAAGAAAGTAATTTATGCATACATATATACATTTAAAATCAAAAATAGGATATGAGGATAAAAGCTAATACAAAACGAACTATATATATATGAAAATAATAGGTACTATATACTTATACTTTGAAAATGTGAAAGTAGTAAATGAATCTTATAACTAAGAAAATAATATTTATAAGAAATGATTTACACTCAATGATCACTAAAATAACTCAACTATTCCCAAAACTATATATATATACACATTAAATACCAAAAATATCATATACTAGTATATATTAATTATTTCTCAAAATATCAAATAACTAATATTTAAACATAGCCTAAGTTAAGAAAAAGAAAATACTTATATATATATTTATACTTATATTGTGAAATAAGATAAAAATAATATACCAATATTCTAAAATAAATATGCATACTAAAGTTCTAAAATAATTTGAAAAACATGTATTACATAATCATATATACATACTAGGGATTAAAAGTCTAAAAGTTAAGAAAAAGGGACCGAAATGACATTTTTTACATTTTGGCAGATTTACCGACGGAAAATCCGTCGGTAAACAGCATTTAGTGACAGAATTGACAAATTACAGCAGCACTCCAATATTTTTCAGATTTATTCAAAAGCTTTAAATTAAATCTAATTCAATCGTTTTAGACTTCCGAACTACCAAAGATGGATCATAGTCGAAAACGGAAGTTCCTAAAACGATGTTTTTATTTTAAAACGTTATTTGGAAACCTCTTTCAAAAAAAGAACTTATAATTACAATATTTTCGATACCCGAACTACCTTTTTATCGGATCACAGTTCGTATTGGGATATCCAAAACAAGGTTTTTATTTTAAAACAAAATCGAATTTTATTTAACACGATACGAAAATTAAATAAATGCGCTAACTAAATAAAACGTGACAAAATAAATAAATGACTAAAGGAATAAAAACTATAGCATAAAAAATAAATAGAAGGAGAGAAATAAATTAAATAAAATAAAGAGTCTAGTCCTCGGATAATACCTTTGATTCGGTATCTGACAGTCGAAGCCGATTGATTCCACGAACCGCGAGCTCCCGATTTTAATAAAAATTTAGTAAAAATTGAACTTAGGAAATTTGGAATTTTTGAGAAAAAAAAAATATTTTTCTCAAAAAAATCCACTCTCTCTCTCTAAAAAAGTTTAGAGTGAGAAAGTTTTCCCCCAAAAAGCCTCCTTCTTTTCCTCCCTCCTTTTTTTTTTGCCTTGGGATCCGTGCCCTTATATAGGGAAACGGATCCCGGAACAATGGGCGACGCCCAAAAAAATTTGGGCGTCGCCCATTGTGGTTGGGCGGTCGCCCAACCTAGTGTTGGGCTACCGCCCAACCTTGTTGGGCGGCCGCCCAACAATAGTTGGGCGGCCGCCCAACAATGTTGGGCGATCGCCCAACGCGGGATTGGGCGCCCGCGCCCAACCCTCGTCGGGCGTCCGCCCGATGCGTTGGGCATTCGCCCGACGCGGTTGGGTGCCCGCCCGGCGACCCTCTGGGCGTGCCCCGCGCCGTCGGACGCGTGCACACCGTGGCCGCCGAGCGCGCGTTCTGCGCAGCTAGACGCTCGCACGTCGCGGCCGCCGAACGCGCGCTCCGCGCTGCCAGGCACGTGTGCTCAACGGCCCACGAGGGCGCGCACCGCCAGCGGTCCCAGGCATTGCTCGGGCGTCGAGAGTGTGCCACTCGCGGTACGTCCGACGGACGCTGCGCGCACGTCTCGAGCCGTCAAGCAGGCGTTCGACCATCGTCGTCCGCGTGCGGGATGCCGTTGTGTGCCCGTGTCGTGCTGTTAATTTTCCTCAGCTTATTATTCTCTATATATTTTTTAAAACTTCCGGAATCAATCGCTTCGACCGTCTTGTTTCAAGTTTTCGTCACAGGTCCTCCGACTCGGTGTCTACAGCAACCCTTAAATAAAATTGGGTGTCTCTCTTCCGCGGTCGCGGAAAATTCCGCGCGCGAGACAGAGAGACACTAATATGTACCGCGTGCGTGCTTTGTTCCGCGCGCAGCACAAATGGGAGCATAGCTGTGGAACTTTGTCCCACGCTGCTCTCATTTTGAGATAGTGGTATTATATATTTTTTTTTTGTTTGTTTTTTTAAATAAAACTTAACTTATAAATACTTATTCTTACTTTATGAATTTAATGATCGAAATCTCCCGACTAAGAATTTTATCGTCAAAATAAATTTTACATCGTTGTCCATTGGCTTTAAATATTTCGCCCTTCGAATTTTTTAATTCCAAAGCCCCATGGTCAAAGACTCTTACAACTTCAAACGGACCACTCCACCGAGATTTAAGTTTACCCGGAAATAGTTTTAACCTTGAATTAAATAGAAGAACTTTATCCCCTATATTAAAATGCTTAACATGAATATGTGCATCATGCCACTTCTTAGTTCGTTCTTTATAGAGTTTAGCATTTTCATATGAGAAAAGCCGCAATTCATCTAACTCGTTTAATTGCAATTTTCTTTTAAATCCGGCTTTAGACATATCAAAGTTAAGTGTTTTTATAGCCCAATAGGCCTTGTGCTCCAATTCAACGGGCAAATGGCATGCTTTTCCATAAATTAACCTATAAGGTGACATGCCAATGGGAGTTTTGAATGCTGTACGATATGCCCATAGGGCATCGTCCAATTTTTATGACCAATCTTTTCGTGAACTGGAAACGGTTTTCTCAAGAATCCATTTTAATTCTCGATTAGATATCTCCACTTGGCCACTAGTTTGTGGATGATATGGTGTAGATACCCTATGGTGAACCTCATATTTCCTAAGCAAAGCATCAAAAGTACGATTAATGAAATGCGTACCTCCGTCACTTATGATGACTCTAGGAACTCCAAATCGAGTAAATAATTTCTTTAAGAACTTAGTTACTACCTTAGAATCATTTGTTGGCGAGGCGATTGCCTCTACCCATTTGGACACATAGTCCACAGCCACTAGAATATAATTCTGCCCAAAAGAAGTAGGAAAAGGACCCAAAAAGTCTATTCCCCATACATCAAACAACTCTACCTCTAACATGTTGGTTAATGGCATAGAATCCCTCTTACTTATATAGCCGACTCGTTGGCATCGATCACATCTTTGCACAAAATCACGTGCATCTTTGAATAATGTTGGCCAATGAAAACCACATTCAAGGACACGAGATGCTGTTTTTAAACTTCCATGATGGCCTGCATATAGACTAGAATGACAAGTGGTTAAGATATCAATATATTCGTCCTCACTCACACATCTCCTAATTAATGAGTCCATCCCCACAGACTTTAAACAAGTATGGTTCCTCCCAAAAGTAATGTTTGGAATCAGAAAGAAATTTCTTTCTCTGTTGATATGTAAAATCATGGGGAGTGATTCCTGCAGCATGAAAGTTAGCGAAATCAGCATACCAAGGTGCAGTCAAATGCCTAACTAACATTAATGCTTCGTCCGGAAAATCATCATTGATTCTAGACGTATCTCCAATAGGTCCATTTTTATCCTCAAGGCGGGATAAATGATCCGCCACTGAATTTTCTGTGCCTTTCTTATCTTTAATTACAATATCAAATTCTTGTAATAACAAAACCCACCGAATGAGGCGTGGTTTTGCATCCTTTTTTGCAAATAAATAACGAAGTGCCACATGGTCAGTAAATATGATCACTTTAGAACCCAATAAATATGACCTAAACTTATCACACGCATATACTACAGCAAGCATTTCTTTTTCTGTAGTTGTGTAGTTTAATTGAGCACCTGTTAAAGTATGACTTGCATAAGAAATGACATGTAATCTGTTCTCTCTTCTTTGGCCTAAAACACACCCTATGGCTAGATCACTAGCATCACACATTATCTCAAAAGGTAAATTCCAATCCGGAGTTGTGATTATAGGTGCACTTACTAAGGCATTTTTTAAAGTCTCAAAAGCCTTCAAACAATCATCTCCAAAATCAAATTTAGCATCTTTCACCAAGAGATTTGTTAATGGTTTTGCTATTAAAGAGAAGTTTTTAATGAATCTCCTATAAAATCCGGCATGTCCTAGGAATGATCTGATACCTTTTACTGAATTAGGTGGGGGTAATCTTTCTATCATCTCTGTTTTAGCCCTATCAACTTCTATGTCTTTGGCTGATATTTTATGTCCCAACACAATCCCTTCTTCAACCATAAAATGGCATTTTTCCCAATTAAGGACCAAATTGGATTCTTCACACCTAGCCAATACTTTATCTAAATTAGACAAACATGAGTCAAATGAATCACCATAGACAGAAAAATCATCCATAAACACCTCCATAATATGCTCTATCATATCCCCAAATATTGAAGTCATGCACCTTTGAAAAGTTGCTGGTGCATTACATAATCCAAACGGCATTCTCCTATAGGCAAATGTACCGTAGGGACATGTAAATGTTGTTTTTTCTTGGTCAGTTGGATATATAAAGATTTGGAAGTACCCAGAAAATCCATCTAAGAAACAATAAAATGCATGACCAGCAATTCGTTCTAGCATTTGGTCAATAAATGGTAAGGGAAAATAGTCTTTCCTAGTTGCTGAGTTTAATTTTCTATAATCTATACAAACCCTCCATCCAGTCATGGTTCGTGTAGATATCAACTCTCCTTTATCATTTTTTACAACTGTTATCCCACCATTTTTTGGTACACAGTGCACTGGACTAACCCATTCACTATCTGATATGGGATATATTATGCCAGCATCAAGTAGTTTAATTATTTCTTTCTTAACTACTTCCTTCATGTTTGGATTTAGTCTTCTTTGCCTATCCGCTTTAGGTTGGTGTTTTTCTTCCATATGAATCCTATGCATTACTACATTAGGACTTATTCCTCTTAAATCTGAAATCTGCCAACCTATACTCTTTATTCATTTTTCAACAACTTTTAAAAGTTTCAATTCTTGATCTTTATTAAGTTTGTTAGAAATGATGATAGGAAAATTATCATTAGGACCAAGAAATGCATACCTCAGATGGGATGGTAATGGTTTTAATTCAACAACAGGTGGACTTACAATGGATGGTGGAATTGGGGCTTCATTCCGGTGTAGAACTTCTGGTTTTAGACTAACTTCACCATCTTCTTCAATGTCTTCACTTTCATTAGGAACATTTTCTTGTGTGCTGATTTCAAATACCTCTTTCACACAGTTGTCAACCACATCTACTTTCATACACACATTTTCATCCATGGGATATTTTAGAGCTTTGTTTATATGAAATTCCACAGTATCCTCACCAATCCTCAAGATCAATTTCCCTTCAGAGACATCAATTAATGCTCTTCCAGTGTTCATAAATGGTCTACCCAAAATTAGTGGACAATTAGCATCAAAAGAAAAATCCAGAATCACAAAATCTGCAGGAAAAATAAACTTGTCCACTTTCACAAGTACATCTTCAACTATGCCATAAGGTTTCTTAATTGACTGGTCCGCTAGTTGAAGAACCATAGAAGTTGGTTTAACATCTTCCAAACCAAGTTTCTTAAAAATGGAAAGGGGCATCAGGTTGATACTTGCCCCTAGATCACATAAGCATCTAGGGAATTCTATATTCCCTAATTTGCACGGGATAGTGAAACTCCCAGGATCTTTAAGTTTTATTGGCATAGCACTTGTGATAATGGAACTACAATCTTCCGTTAGGGAGATAGTAGATACATCTTCCCAATTACGCTTCTTTGAAATCAAGTCTTTTAAAAACTTGGTGTAATTTGGAATTTGTGTGATAGCCTCAATAAAAGATAAATTAATATTCAAATTTTTCAATTTATCAAGAAAAGTTATAAATTGCTTATCCATATTCTTCTTGTTGAGCCTTTGAGGAAAAGGTGGATGAGGTTGATGAATTGATGGTGGTGATGATATAACATTTTCAGCCCCTTTTTCAGTAGTTACTTTGGGAATTTCAGAATTCCCTATATCTTCACTAGAACTTGGTGACTGAATTTCTATTTTCTCATTTGAATCATCCGACAAGATATCATTTGAATTATTGTGAAATGTATATTGATTACCGGATCTTAATGTAACAGCTTTCAAGTCCCTTGGATTTCCTTGAGTTTTGTTGGGAGATTTCCTTGGTTTCGAGATGGAATTGCATTGGCTAGTTGCCCAAGTTGGACCTCCAGATTATGAATAGATGATGAATGGTTCTTTGCAATTTGATCAAACTTGGATTCAAGGCTTTTAGTGATCTCATCTTGGGAATTCATTTTTTTATTAATTCCCTCCAAGAATTTATCCATCTTCATTTCAAGTAATCCGAACCGATCTTGTGGTTATTGGATATTTTGCCCACGATTTGGATTATTTGACCATGAGGAATTTTGATTAGGCCTCCAACCAGAACTATAATTATTAGGATATGGATTTCCCCGTGCTTGTCCTTGGACATAATTAACTTGCTCCTCTGTACTTGGTTGTCCCAAGGGACATTCAAGTTCATAATGTCCACTTTGTCCACACATTGTACAAGTTGGCTGATTACCCATACTCATTTTCTCAATCTTATTGGTTAATGCTGAAATTTGTGCCTGCAAAACAGTCATTGGGTCAGTAGTAATAATTCCTTTCATAGGTTGAGAAGATGATTCCTTTGCTCTCTCACTTGGCCACATGCAATTGTTAGTAGCCATTTCTTCCAATAAATCATAGGCATCAGTAGTAGTTTTCCTCATAAGTGATCCTCCGGATGCTGAATCAATAGTGGTTCTGGTGGCAGGATTAACTCCATTGTAGAAAGTCTGCATAAGTAACTCTCTTGGAAGGTTATGATGGGGGAAACTCCGCTGCAAATCCTTAAAACGTTCCCATACTTCATATAATGATTCAGAATCAAATTGTGTAAATGTAGTAATTTCCTTTATCAACTTGGCTGTTTTTGCCAAAGGAAAATACTTGGATAAAAATGATTGTGCCAATTGATCCCAAGTTGTAATGGATCCTGGTGGTAATGAATTTAACCAAGCTTTGGCTTTATCCTTTAAAGTAAATGGAAAAAGCCAAAGCTTAATTGCTTCGGTAGGAACATTATTAATTTTAAATGTATCACATATCTCCAAAAAATTTGCTAAATGAGAGTTTGGATTTTCATTTGGCAAACCATAAAATTGGATACAATTTTGCATCATTTGAAGTAAAGCTGGTTTTATTTCAAATTGATTTGCATTAACCGTCGGACGAACCACTCCTTGTTGCGCCCCATTCACTGCTGGAATGGCATAATCCATAAGTCTTTGCTCGGGTAGATTTGCCATCTTGTCTTTCAATTTTTTTTGTTTTTCGTTTTTGTTTACAAAATTTTTCAATCTCTGGGATAAATGTTTCAAGCTTTTCCTTGGAACTTCTTGTCCTAGGCATGTACTTGAATTAAAAAAAATCTGCAAAATTGAAAAGAAAAAAAAATATCAGTAAATAATAAAAAAAATGACTGTAATCCAAAAGTTAGACTAAGTAAAATAATGGCAATAAACAGAATTGCTCACCGGCAACGGCGCCAAAAACTTGTTAAGGAATTTCTGCAAGTGCACAGTTTTCTTGTAGTAATAAAAGATGTTGATCCCTCGAGGAACAAAGTTATTACTCACTATCACTTAATCTGTTTCTTTTGTTTACAGAAATCAAATATAAGAATGTTGTTAATTATCTAATTAAAACTAATCTAATTACTTGAATCTAAAGATCAAACTTAAATATGCATTTGAATAACAAGTCAGAGACAGATGATAAAAACTTAATGAATTGCTTAATTATACTTATTCAATCTAACGATTATAAGTTAAGTTGTATATAATTCTAATCTACTCTCTCGACATAAATTAGAGTGCTTAGTAATATAAAACGATGATATTAATTCTCAGTTCTCACTTGTTGAATCAACTAATCAATTATAAACATTATTAATTCAATAATCAACATACGACAACTATCTTTTTTATCCTGATCTCTCTAGGGATAAAAGATAATCAATTCTTCATAAATTTCGTTAAGGAATTGTCTCTCGATCATATTCCTAACTATAAAGAATAATTAAGATCTTAACTGAACCATGTATTATGAAAAGAATATTGTAAGTTAGATTAAACTAAGTCAATTGAACAAACTAAAGTGGATAGCAATTATCATCCTTAAAAGTAAAAACATATAGAATGTAATTGTAAATACAAGAAGTAAAGAAGAAGGAGAATAGTGAAGGATGATCTCTCTATCCTTTTTACATTAATGTCTTCTTTCTTCTTGATCTCTAACTTCTCTTCAAAATGCTTTAAACATGCAATTGACCTTCAAGTCTCTTTTTCTTTCTGATCTCTTGTGTTCTTCTTCAAGTAATTTTTCCTCCTTTAAACATCCAGCAATTATGTTCTTTTAAATGTAAAGACACCCCTTGAAACACCACTCTAGATAGACATGTCTTTTGGATGGAAGAATGTGACTTTTGACAAAGAGACATAACTTTACAGCAATTCTGGAAAATTCCGCGGGCGCGTTATTTTCCGCGAGCGCGTTCTGGAAATTCCTGCAATCCAAGCCTCTTTAATCCAATGAGCGTGCTTTTTTCCGCGGGCGCGTTTCAGCTGATTTTCATCTCAAAATGTGAATGTTCATGCATCTATTTGACAATTTTCCTACACAAAACATAACACTAAAACAAGGATAAAACACTAACAAATCACATAATAAACACTCAAATTATCAAAATGAAATACTAAACTTTGAATAAATTATGAACATATAAAGTTCATATCAATATGGCGGTCTCCTGCCTCCTAATAATATGTAGCTAAGGCCCACACATTTTCAATACTTCTTAGTTTTTTAAACCTTTTCAACGGACGGTCGCTATTTAGACTGACTCTGATACGCATAGACTATCTGTGGATACCGGCGGCGGCGGTTACCCAACGGTATTCAGACGGAAGAGACGAAGCAGCGGCGGCGAGGCTGCGTTTTCTCTGATATCGCGACATTTTTTTATTTTTTATTTTATTTATTTTACATTTTAAATAGTTATTAGAAAGAAAGGTTTAAATTTTTATTTAGTTTCTAATTTATTTAAAATTTTATCATTTGGCTTCTGATATGTTATTCGATCACATTTGACATCTACACAATTTTAATTGATAAAATTTCACCAAATTTAAATTAAACTGGACAAAACTGTTACTAATAATAGGTGGTGATATTTTGACACGTCACACAACTTAATATTTATTATAACTTTTTTGTACATGGAAATAATTAATTAGATTGTAAAAAGGTAAAAAAAAAAAAACAAATGCTTAAACTAAAATTTGTTGTGTAAAAATAATTAGAGTTTGGCAATGTTTGGTAAAGAGCGTTTTGGGATAAAAAGAGCGATTTTGACCAATTTTAGAGGTTTGACCACCGAAACCGCTGATTGGAGTATTTGGTGGAGAGAGTTTTGAGAGAGAGTTTTGGGATGAAAACGCTAATTTAGAAAAAGCTCATTTTAGGAGCTTTTTCAATTAGCGTTTTGCAATATTAAAATTAATGGACTTCTTTAACCCTAATAGATAGACTTTCTCTTCTCCTGCGCCAAAATTAATGCCCTTATTCGTCTTTTTGCACAAACCGCTATTATCAATCAGCTAATTTTTACCAAACATGTCTACACAAACAGATAGTCAAATCAGCTAATGTAATCAGCTAACAGCTAATGTAATCAGCTAACAGCTAATTCCCAAACAGGGCCTTTGATATTACTTTTGTTTGGTCTGTTTTATAAAAGTTCCTTAGTTAAGAAGAAGCTGCACTGCACCATGTTGTGGGAATTATAGCCTGTTTGTTTGTAAAATGAAACCCCATCCAGTTACTGACACCCCCCTGACATTACTGTAACAGCTTCTTCAGCTTTTTTGACTACAAACCACATACCTAAACAGAATCACGTGTCACTCATTCACTCTATCCAAAATATCTCTCTCCTATTTCAACGGTCAATTACTCCTTCCCCCCAAATCAACGGTAAAAAATATTTAATTTATAGCATTCCATACAGTTAATTTTGTCTCTCTACCCCTATTTTTGTAGGTTAGTCGTTACCTGCAACTTCAGTGGTCCAATTTCTAATTTCCTTCTCTTAACATTCAGACCAAAACTTTTTTAGGGATAAATTTACAACTTATTAGGAAAAGTGAGCTACATATTAAAAAATAAATAAAGTTTAGAACGATAGGGACATTTTGCAAGTCCCAAAATGGACTTAATAAGAAAAAACTACTTGTAGCCATAGCATTTTACATAAATAAACACCGGTCCTAGTACGACACTTGCAGTAATATATTGCATACATAGGTTAACAATAAAATATAACCCTAAAAATAAAAAGAAAAAAGCCCTATCTAATCTTTTGACCAATGTGGTTAACTGGTTCGGGGCTCGAGCCTTAGGTCTCGGCCTACCACATACATTACAATACATAGGGAAACTTAATAAAAACGAACCCACTAATTAAAAATTAAAATAGATAATAATAATTCCAACCCCTAATCTAAAATGTTGGAGCCATGGTTCAGAGCTGGCCAAACGAGTGAGCTAGATAGGCTAAAGCTCCGACTAATGGTGCGTTAATATAAGTGGCTGGCTCGGATTGCTCATAGTCTGATCTTTGATCCGGGAACCTATCATTCTTGTCTGGTCCACCAATGACTGCACCCACTAGAATGTTTGGATTAGGTGAATTTGAGTTCATAACACTGAACCCCGATGAGCATTGGATCTTGCCCGGATGAACTGCGATCGACGGCAGAGATGAGCCCCTGTGGTGTATTCTTTGTGGGTATCGTGGACCGTATCCCACCATATACGACATTTTTAATGGATTGTCTCCTAGAAGATAGTCCACCTGAATTTTCACACCAAACTTCAGATTTCACAAACATTCTGAAAAATTAGGGGAAAAAATTCTGATTATACCTGTTTCTTGGCGATATTTCGGAGGCGATTCGGGGTGACTACGTTTCCGCCGCAGTTAACAACCCTCCGGGCAGAGATTAAGTACTTGGCATATGTTAAGAGCAGGAATGAAGTTGATGTCACATATTGCATGTTGCTATCATTCATCTTGAACAAAAGACCACCTATAAAAAATAGATCGGTAAATTACATTTACGGTACCTAAACTTAACCAAATCCAGAAGGGGGAAATGTGGGGTACCTGGAGTGTATTCAGCTGAAGAGAAAGGGGCCCCTGGGATGAGTGAGCAGATAAAATTATCTGCATGGTCTTTGTATTCATGTAAAGATTGTACCTTTTGAACAAGAAATGCCTGAAATTCAAGGACTAAATTGATTAATTTTTGACAGAAGAACTAAAAAAAGTAAAGAAAAAAAGTAAAAAAACAAACCTTGGAGAGAAGAATTCTAGCCCCAACATGCTTGTTATCCCAGCCAAAAGTGTTGTCAAACTGAGCAGCACCAAGGCTCTGCCCATTAGTGTGAATGTAGTTAAGATAAGTTGGGTTTCTAGTAGCCTTATGAAGCCAAGCAGCACCCCATAGTAACTCATCCTGCAAATTTTCAACACAACGGTCAGAAATTTAAACTTTTTTCCAACTGTTTCAAATTATTTACACTTCACCTGAAATCCAGAGTAGTCACAGTAAAATGGGCAAACAAATTTCTTCAACCCATTGGTATATGGTGCTCTGTACTTGTCAGCAAATTGAAACACCTGCATAGAGTAAACAGATTATAAACAAACCCCCAATTTTTTTTCCCCCAATTTTTTATGATGAGAAATGATATTTGTTTACCCTGATGGCCCTTCTGGCCAAAACTTTGGAGTAATTTGGGTCAGTTTTTTTGAACACCAAAGAAGCAGCAGCAAGAGCAGCAGCAGTTTCCGCAGCAACTTCAGTGCCAGGATTGTTCCTGTCTATTTTGAGAACGGTTCTTGGGGTATCCATATCTTCTGGCCTTTCCCAACAAGCATGATCCTTGTTAGCATCACCAACCTGAAAACGAGCGAAACCCCAGTTGAAATATGCAGAAAGTAGGCGAAATTAGGGGAAATTGAGAAGAATGTAGGAAACAAACCTGAACATAAATGGTGTCTGGATGTTGAGTAGCTTTAAGAAGATAATCAGTAGCCCAACGAATGGCTTCTTTAGAGTTCTGTAACTCGCCTTTCATTAACCCACCAAACTCAATCACACTCCATGAAAGCATAGTGGTCGTGAAAGCCATAGGGAAACCAAACTTCACATTGTCCCCAGCATCGTAGTACCCTCCTACTAAATCCACCTGCATTATCATTTCCACATCAAAATCAACAAACCCAAGTCAAAATAAAGATAAAAGGTTGAAACTTTACATGCATAGCAGAGCCATCTGAGAGACCAGAGTCTCTCCGCCATTTGATCCTCTGGTTAGGAGGAAGTTTCCCAGACCTCTGGCCCTCGAAGAAGAGGATGGATTTGGTAAGGGCGTCTCTGTAATTGTGAGAAGCAAGGTGAGGATGGTGGTGCTTGCGAAATGGGTTTCTGTGGCTATGGGGAGCAAAGGCATGGGAATGGGAGAGGAAGGAAGAAGAGAGGAGAAGGACAAGTGTGAAGATGGAAGCCATGTTTGAGTTGAGTGTGGCCAATGAGGAACTGCAAAGTCAGCCGCAGTGAGAAATTTGAGCCTCTCTTTCTTTGTATTTATAAAGCAAAAGCTGCAACCCAGGGCTCTTTCTCTCTGTTAATTAAACACTAAAATAATAGTAATCTCCTTTCAACATTTTCTTAATCCATGTAGTTAGAATGGGACGTTTGCTGTTAATAATAATACAAATTAAGAATCAAACAGCTTGTATATAAAAATGGTGCCTTTTTCAGTTTGACTCTTTCTATATGTCTGTTACATTATTTGTGATTACTGAATAGTTATTAGCTGGACTGTGAAACTCACTGTTCATTCCAATCTTGAGGAGGATGAACGGTGAATTTGGCTATATAACTTTACTTAGGCCAAGCTTATCGGTACAATTCTGTCTTTTAACTCTTTTTACGCGTTTGGTTCACAAGGGGTAAGGGAAAAGGAATCAAGAAAGGGAAAGTAAAGGAAAGGAAATGAATAACCATTAATTCTCCTGTATGTTTGGATATGTTTAGAAAAGGGAATTGGGTAAAGGGAATCCAATTCCCTAGATGGCATGGGATAATGACTTAACCTAAAGTGGGTAAAGAGAATAAGGTTTTTTTTGTAAACAAACAATAACAAAGAGAATGAAACACTCTCATTCTCATTCACATTCCTAAAGACCTCAAACCAAACGCCCCCTAAACTCTTGTTTTTATTTTTTTTCCTGAAGTAAAGTAAACTCGAAGTGAACTCAACCGAATACTATTTTTTTTTTTGGTAGGAACGGGAAAAAAAACAAAGAAAACCAAAGAAACCTAACCCGAGACTAGCCTAGGGAAGCTAACCCCCACCACATCGTCCAGAAAGAGAGAAGAAAGGAAAATAGGAGGAGCAGAGAAGGTTGTGACCCCCAACATCTTCTCGTGACCCTCCGCTGCAAGACGATCCGCCACCCGATTTTGTTCTCTGAAAATATAGCTGAAGTTAATAGAATCAAAGAAAGAAGATATCCTTCCAATACTTCTGACTAAATTTTGGCTATTTAAACAAAAAGCGCTATCATCAGAGATCATTTTGATAGCTTCAAGGTTGTCGGCTTCCACCAGCAACTTCTTTAAGCCCAGGCTCTTAGCAAGCCTAAGACCAGAGAGGGTCCCCCAAAGCTCTGCAGAAAAGGACGACCCTATACCTAAGTTCTGAGCGAACCCAAACACCCAAACACCACTATCATCTCTCAGCACTCCTCCAGTAGCAATATTACCGTCCTTAAGACAAGAACCGTCGGTATTTAATTTCACCACCCCTTCCTTAGGCCTACACCATCCAACAAGATAAATCGCCTTCTTCTGGACAAACCTAGCCGGAGAAACCTCCTTGAAGCTATCAACAATAGAAAAAAAAAATTAGAGAAGAAGTCAAGCAAATTAGGAATAATCACAGCTTTCCACCAAATATCTCAGCATTCCTCCAGTTCCAAATCTGATGACAGATAACTGCAAAGAAAATATCACCATGTTCCAGATCGGCCAACAGCTTACCATTAACACCATCAGCAAACCAATCAAGGTCAGAATGGGACAAGAAATCAGAAAGCAACTGGTTAGAAAAACTTTCCTCCACACCTCTTTACTTATAGTACAATCTCTAAGAGCATGGCAAATGGTTTCTTCATGTCCTCTGCATCTACTACAAGCCCCAGACTCCACCAGATGACGTCTTTTTCTATCACTATTAGTAAGCAGTCTATTCTTGACAGCAAGCCATAAGAAACTCCTAATACGGTAAGGAACTTTCATAGCCCAAATCTTCTTCCAAACTTCCGAGTGCGGACTCTCCAAATTTTGAGTGAGGGCTTCATAGGCATCCTAAACTGAAATGATAAAATTAGATTTTAAAAATAACGATAATAAAAATAAATAAATTTATAATAATAATAATAACTCTAATAATAAATTATAATTATAATAAATAATAATAAATTATTGAACTGAAATTACTGATATTGAAATTAAGTAACACACAACATGGTTTTATTCTTAGGTGTTGTTTAATAAAACTGAAAATTAAGTATTAAAAAATAAGTATTGAATTTTAAGTGCTGAAAATATTAAATGATATAATTATTATAAAAATATTAGTTGATAATGTTTAACTTTAAGTTAAATGATTTTTAACTTAATTTACTAATTTAAATGGTGGATAAATAATTGTTATCAAACGCAGTGCTTAACATTTTAATTTAAATGACTAAATGTAAACAAGCACCTTTAAATCTTATTATAATTAAACTAATTTCACTTTTGAGATTAAATTTAGAGAGGGAGAGATAAAAGTCTTGTGAAACTAATTTCACTTTTAATTATTATACTTATTTATTTTTATGTTTTTTACTCGAAAAATAGTATTCACCAAATTTTTTATTTCATCATATTAGTTCAATTATAATATTTATTTTAATTATTTTTAAATCATTTTTTAAATATGATTTATATTTAATTTTATTTAATGTATATATAAAAATTGTTATTAAAAATAATCCACAACTCTGTTTCATTCTCTCGTTTGAACCAAACAGTCACAAAGTGGACTAGGAGTATATCATTCTCTTTCGGATACAAAACAAACAAACATGAGAATTAATTATCATTTCATTAAGTTGGCGTTATTTTCGAAATATCTCAATTTCAACCTTCATACTCTAGTGGATTAAAAAATATTAAAATATAAATGTGGGGCATACTAAAGAAGTTAATTCTCAAAGGGTATTGATAACTTGATACATGAACTTGGTCACGTGTCTCAATCGTGATGATGATCTAACATCATACTCGAGTCTACAAAACAATATGTAGGTCAGACGGGGCAGGAGTCCAGAAAACCCATTCTGATACCTAAGTCAGTTTCTGAGTTAGGACCGAATGAAAGACAATGAACTAGTTTTGAGATGGTAGTTAACGTACCAAACCTTGTGCCTATACATGTGTATTTATAATGTTTGATTAGGTTTAAGGTTGTCCTTTTCTTTAGGAATCCTTACGGAGTTAGGATCCATGATCCCTTAAGGAGTTTGAGCCCTGTGAAGAATCCTTTGTCTCGTAGGATTCTAGAAGATCCTTTGAGGTGTTGAGTTTGTCGATCGTGATGGGCCGCCGTCTAGTGGGCATGTGCCGCATCGATCATTTCTGACCTATTTGAAGTGAGGTTGGGGCTGTCTTTGACGTTTTTGGTCCTTTATCACACTTTGGGTTTGGGCCGCAATGAGAGTAGTGATGATGTCATGCACATGATATTATTTAGCTCGATATCAAATGTCCCCCACCACTTAGTTAATAAGGCATTCTTTCAGGATTCTGTAGTAAATCTTTTTATGGAAGGTGTATTTTGTTATTTGGCTCCAAATCTTTGTTCTTTCAGAATCCTCATAGGGCCTTTTCCTGTTTGTGTTGATGTGTCAGCTGGAGGATGACTCTAGGATCTTGTGTTTTGGTGGCTCTTTAATGATTAGTGCTTAATCCTACGCTAGAGACGCTTCAGTTGTCTTTTGGAGTCTTTTATCTTTCCTTTTCTTTCCTTTATCTCCCTTCTTTTTCATCATTTCGCTTTATCATACCATTCCCTTTCTCCTAAGTCTTTCAAGCTTCCTGCTTTCTTCCTTACTCTCGAATTCTGGTTGGGATTGGCTGCTCTTAGTGATGCTTCACTCTTTGCTTTCATTTTTTTGGGATGTAACTCATGATTGTTCTGAGATCTGAGCGTTTTGTTATGACTCTTGAAGTTCTGTGTGTAGGAATCAATCATGAGCACTCTGTGGCAAGAATTTCTATCTCACCAGTTGGCTGCCAAAAAAACATGCTAAAGAGGAGATTGAGGCTGCCGCTCGCTTAGTTGAAGCGGAGGTAAATGCCTGTCTTGTGTGTATAAGGGTTTCCCAGGCTATTCCTTCCTCCCCCTCTTCGACCATCTCTGGTAGAGCTTTGAGGGGCGGTATAAGCAACTCCTCAGGTAATTGTAGCTTCTTTTCATGCTCCGTTCTACACTGTTGTTGCTACTTGCGTCTCGTGATGTCACTTTTATGCTTTGTGTAGCCACATCGTCAGTTTCTGGGGCTCCTGGTCTAAATTCCATACCTTTGGCAGTCGTTCCCATTTCTTGTGGTGGTCCTCTTGAATCGGCATCTACCGTTTCACTGAATAAGAATGAGTTTAGGAAGCTTCGGTGCTATGCATAACCAACTCTCCTCATGTTAGTGTCATTATCGACTTCTGAGTAGAAAAGCATTTTTGGGCTATCTCCTCCGATGTATAAAAGCCTCCATTCTGTAACATAGAGAAAATGGAGTTTACTTTGTGGTCGTTCGGGGAGTAGTACGATAAGCCCAAAGAACCTGTGGTAACTCGTCTACCCCATTTGTGCTCCTAATCTCTAGCCTCTTTTGCAAGCCAAGTACTAAGGTTCGGTTCGTAACTTCCGTCATACCATTGGCCTTAGTGTATGACACACAAGTGAATCGAAGATTGATTTGTAGCTTGGAAGAGCAGGTCTTAAAGGCTGTGGAGTTGAATTGGGTGCCGTTGTATATTATGATAATGTGAGGGATACCATATCTCGTAAGAATGCGCATGTCTACAAAATTGATCAATGCGGAAGTGGTAATGGAGTACAGGGGCTCAACCTCGACCCACTTGGTGAAATGGTCAACCATGACTAGCAAGTATTGTTTTTGCTTTTTGACCTTCGAGAAGGCTTCGACGATGTCGATTACCTTTATGATTGACGCAGAGGGTCTTAATACAAGTGCAAATTTTTGACATGTGTTGCACTTTTGAACATACTCTATGGCATATCGAATTAGCAAACGCTAGTAGAATCCATGCACCTGGATTGGCCGAGCTAATGCCTCTCCTCCTTCGTGGGCTCCACAATCTCCTTCAAGAAGCTCCTGAAATACGTGTTTTTACTCTTCGAACCTGATACATTTCCGTCAGGGATGAGAAAAAGATCTTCGATATAAATTATCTCTGATGACTTTATATCTTCCTGCCATTATCAGCACCTTTATTCTTTCTTTTTTTTCCTCGACCAACTCTCCCGTAGTAAGGTATTGCCAGATTAGAAAAAACCATTCATTCGACTTATCGATAAATAAAATTTCCCTAGCCTCTGTGCATGGTTTAGTTTTGAGCTCCACTAAACAAGGACACATTCTGGGCCCATCCTTAGAGGTTGCCATTTTGTTTAGAGAATCAGCTTTGTCATTTTTCTCTCCAGGTATTAGTTGGAGCTCCAGCTTTCTTTCATCCTTTTTGGCCTCATCTAGCAGCTCTTTTAGTGTGAGCGAGTTAGTTGGGGAAGATTTGCATAGGGGAAGATCCATATGCCGTGTCAATCTGTCATACGCCGTGTGGGTGAGATGTTGAAGATCTTGGAAGTTTTGAGCAAATTCACACGGTGTGTGGCTTTCTTCACACATCGTGTGACACGTTTCAAAGGACCATCAAGTGAAGTCCCTATCCCATATCGAGCAGCCTAAATTCGATCCACATGGCATGTTAGACAAACCACACACTGTGTGGGATTCCTTCGCCGCCAAAGAGACAAGTGTGCCACCAGCCTGCTTCAACCTATTTACTGTTTTGCCATCCGTGGGATTCCTTCGTTGCCAAAGAGACAAGTGTGCCACCAGCCTACTTCAACCTATTTACTATTTTACCATCCATTATTTATGGTATTGCCATTGAGTCCTAATTACTAATCTGCCTAGTTTTCTTCCCTGCCATATTACCCTATTATGTAAATAGTGTTTGGAAGCCTGGTAAGCACTCTTAGGTCTTTTTCTTAGGCTCCTAGTTTTGTAAGGATAAACAACTTTCTATAAATCAAACTTAAAATTTTGTTGGAAGCAAGGTTTCTAACATTTTATTTGGGATTAACTCCTACTAGGTTAGCTAGTGAAGAAATCTCTTTGTTGATTTATGATTAAAATCAACTCTATCGTCACAAATCCGTATCACTAGGTTCAGTGACGGAGGAAAAAGCACAGGGTGCCAGCACCCCTAGTGTTAGAAAACCACCCATTTACAAGAGTGCTTTTATCTCTTTCCACCTTTTCATCTTGATATGGAAATTTTATGTATTTCTTTTATATATTCCAAATCAAAACGGAGTCGCTTTGGCTTGGGTAAGAAAAAAAATTAAACCTAGCACATATTAGTTTAGTTTATTTTTTACACTCTTGATCTTGATCACTATTTGGGCATGCCATTTGCACATTAGCGGTCTTCGAAGGAAACTTATGGTTATGTCTTGGATCGGTTCCATGCTAAATGCCTTAATTTTGTTGGTCATTTAACCCTTGTTAAATCAGTGATGTCTACTGTCTTGAATTTTTCTATGAAAACTGTTTTGCTTCCTTGAAGTATCTACAGTCGTTTGGATAAACTTAATAGGGGGTTCCAAAAAATCCACTTGGTCAACTAGGGATGTAAATGGGGTGGGGATTCCCCGTCCCCATCATTGACCCACCCAGATGAGGATAGAGAATCCCCGATAAGGATACTAATGGGATGGGGTGTTGAAACACCTTTCCACATGATTTTGATTTGACAAAATTATTTATGTGAATGATAAAAATATTCCAACACATTAAATTTAAATGCTTTGATTTATTCATACTAATGTGTTTGTTCAATGTTGAGTTAATTGATTAATAAGCTAATTAGCTAAATGGACCCAAGGCCCATAAAAGAGAGTCAAAGCCTCACGGCCCAAGTAGACTCAAAACGCCGTCGTACTGAGTAAGACATAAGCCCAGCAACTAGAAGGATCGAGAAGCCTTCTACCTATAGCTTCAAGATGAAGCTGCTGAGTTGAACGACAAGAAGTACAAGTCAGCGGCAGAACAGAATAAACTTGGAGACAAAGTATTTCTACTTTGGGTAAAGCTTAGAAGGCGCAGGAAGCTATCTGGAAGACTTTGCCATAAATGTGGGAACATTCTGTTTCATCTGACGAAAAGCAGCTGAGTACTGGCGAAGACAGAAGATACAAGAATATGATTGGCCGAGGACGATGAGCACGTACTGAGTGAAAGTGACAGGAAGCCGTTTTACTCCAATGGTTATTTCGAAATTCGAAATCACCGGTGCCTCAAGTGTCACTATAAATAGGCCACTCAAACGCTTCATTCGATGCAAATCTTTAATCAAGTCGAAACGCTGACCAAATTGATACTTGAAGTTCTGTGAGAAAAGCAAAGCAAATCTTACACCAATTCCAATCTTGTGTAAAAGTCTAGAGTGATCTTATTCATCTAAAGTGTCTTAGCAATTGTTGTTTAGGACAAACACTTATCATTTCTAGAAGTATAGAAAGGATAAGTTGAGTACTCGGTTATAGTACTCAGCGGTAGTGATAGGAGTGAGTAGAGGAATAGAGGAAGGTACTCTTATATACTCAGCTTCTGTTGTAAAAGGTTTCATGCTCTACCTTTAAAGAGCTCAGTAGAGGATTCAAAAAGCTCGGAACGAGTTCCGGGGACTAGACGTAGGCGGAGAGGCCGAACCAGGATATGTCTGCTGAGTAACATATTTCTAACCCTTAAACTCCTTTATATATTGCTTGCTATAAAACTGACTAAGTAACGAACTCACACTGAGTTAAGTGCATTGAGAAGCTGAGTTCAGGAATAGACTCAAGTGCTATCTCCTGACTCAAGAAAAGAAATAGACTTAGTCACCAGTTGACTAAGCTTGTGTCTTAAACTACTCAGCACTGCTGTGTAAACCTTTTCTTAAAGAAAAGAAGTCAGCTTTAACGGACAAATTTTTTGAATAGTTCCTATCCCCCCCCTTGGGAACTAATCTTGTCACGTTACACGGGACCAACAAGTGGTATCAGAGCTTAAAAGCTCACTGAGCAAGATATAACTATCTTGAGCTGATCCCCACAATGGCTGAGAACAGCACTCGTTTCCTCCCAGGAAATCAGACAACTCAGATTCTTCCTGAGGGACTGTTCATTACTCGGCCTCCTCTGTTCTTCGGGTTTAACTACACCTTTTGGAAGAACAGAATGAAAAACTTCATTCAGGCAACAAATATGAGTGCATGGCTTTCTATAGTCCAAGGCCCATTTGTTCTTGTTGAAACTGTTGACGGCCAAACGGTTGTTAAAGGTGAGACTAAGTGGACATAAGATGACCTCAAGAAGCTACAAAATCATGCTTCAGCTATAAACATGCTTCACTGTGCGTTAGATGCTGCAGAGTACAACAAAATTTCAGGTTGTGAGTCAGCACAGGAAATCTGGAAGAAACTGGAGGTCACCTATGAAGGAACCAACAAAGTTAAGGAGTCCAAGGTGAACCAGCACATGAGGTTGTACGAGCTGTTTGAAATGAATGATGATGAAGGAATCTCTGAAATGAACTCAAGATTCACAAACATAATCAACAAGCTCAAAAGACTTGGCAAGATCTTTACTGAGGAAGAGCAAGTCAAGAAGATACTGAGGAGTCTTCCCAAAAGCTGGCAAGCCAAGAAAACTGCTGTTGAGGAAGCTCAAGATGACCACCTACAAGTATGATGAACTCATTGGATCTCTGCTGACCCATGAGATCTCAATGAAGAACTTTGAGGTGAAGGAGAAATCTGAGGACAAGAAGCAAAAGTCTCTTGTCATGAAAGCTAACTCCACTGATGGGAGCTCAATAGACGATGAAGAAATGGCCATGTTCACTAGAAAAATGAAAAGGCTGTTCAGAAAGAATGATAAATATTCTAAGAAGCCTTACAAGAAGTTTGACAAGTACAAAGCTGAGTCCAGCGACAACAAGTACAAGAAGGACAACTCAAAGCCCATCACATGCTTTGAATATCATCAAACTAGCCATATCAAATCAAGTTGTCCTACCTTGAGGAAGGAAAAGAAGAATAGCAAGAAGGCAATGGTGGCAACCTGGAGTGACAGTGATGAGTCATCATCATCAGAAGCTGATGCCATTGAGTCAGCAAAGATTTGCTTCATGGCTGATGAGCTTGCTGAGCCTTGTGTTTCTGAGCATGCTGACCCCTCCATTGCATCTGACGATGAGGCACACTCAAATGAGGTAATATCACTACCCCTGCTCAGAAATGAAATGATAAATGCCCTGAGTGACCTCTACACACTTATCAAAAAGTGTAACAAGAAGGTTAGAGCACTCAGCAGGCGATGTGACGAGATTGAAGAGGTCAAACTCAGTTACCTTCGATATCTTCTCCAAGACAACTCAACTTTGCATAGCAACATAGAAACTATGCACAAGTTTGTCTCTGAGGTCCAATCAGACTCTAAGAAACTGAGAAAGGACATCACATCTATTCAGAACCAATTCAAGGTTCCGAATAAAAGAAATATTCCTCTAAACACTTAGTACCGAAGTACTAGTCAGCAGAGATGGAATCCTCAGCGGAATGTCCAGTGTGACTTTTGTGGGAAGAAAGGACACACCACAAAGGTGTGCTGGCATGCTCAGCATTGGGGTGCTGACCAGTTAGTGAGATATCCCCAACGGAAGGTCAGCTGTGACTTCTGTGGGAAAAATGGGCACACTATCCAAGTGTGTCGTCATAAGATTAAATATGATGTTTCACCTGCTGAGCCTAACAAACAAGGACCCAAAAAGACTTGGGTACCTAAAGTTAACTAGCTATATTGCAGGTAAGCCTGAGGTGTGCTGAGAAGTCAAAGATGTGGTACATTGACAGCACATGCTCGAGGCATATGACTGGTGATGAAACTCAGTTCATCACACTTGTGCTTAAACGAGGTGGAAGCGTAAGTTTCGGAGACAACAAAAAGGATAAGATAATAGGGTCAGGAACCGTTGGTGGTAATCCTACTATTGAGTTAGTCTCCCTAGTCAGTGGACTTAAATATAACTTACTGAGCGTAGCTCAGCTATGTGACGACGGCAGAAAAGTTATATTTGATAACACTGGATGTAAAATACTCGAGGGAAAAACAAATGAATTAATCTTAACTGCCCCTCATGTTGATAATGTCTTTATGCTGAATTTGGAAAAGAAATTTTGAAAAAATGTATGCTTAGTGTCAAAGGAAGAAAATCCCTGGCTATGGCACAGGAGACTTGGTCATGTAAGCATGGACCTCCTGGCCAAATTAGCAAGAAAGCAATTAGTTGAGGGATTGCCAGAACTTAAGTTCGAAAAGGATCAATTGTGCAATGCTTGTCAGCAAGGAAAACAAACCAAAAAATCTTTTCATAGTAAAAACATCGTCTCAACTAAGCGTCCACTAGAGTTGCTACACTTGGATCTCTTCGGACTAGTCCAGCCGCTGAGCTTGGGTGGTAGAAGATTTTCCTTGGTCATAGTAGATGACTTTTCTCGGTACACTTGGATCATCTTGCTGAGTAGCAAGGATGAAACCTTTGAGACATTTTCAACATTAGTAAGAAAACTTAAAAATGATAAAGACCTAAAGTTAGCTCACATTCGAAGTGATAATGGTGGAGAATTCAAAAATCAACAGTTTGTTGAATTCTGTGAAGCCATCGGCATTGACCATAACTTTTCTGCTCCTAGAACGCCTCAACAGAATGGGGTAGTTGAGAGGAAAAACAGAACCTTGGTTGAAATAGCCAGGACAATGCTGAGTGAGAATAGGCTTCCGAAGTACTTTTGGGGAGAAGCTGTCAACACAGCTTGCTACATACTTAATAGGGCTCTAGTCAGACCCATATTAAAGAAGACTCCCTACGAACTTTGGAAAGGACGAAAACCCAACATTGGATACTTTCGTGCCTTCGGCTGTAAATGTTTCATTTTAAATACTAAAGACAGCCTTGCTAAGTTTGATTCAAAAGCTGATGAAGCTATCTTTTTAGGCTACTCAACAAACAGCAAAGCATACAGAGTTTTCAATAAACGACCTCAGGTCTTAAAAGAGTCTGTACATGTTGAGTTCGATGAAACTAACCCTGCAGGAAAAGATGAGCAGCTGACTGAGGATGATCCACACTCAGCACCTGCTGACCAAGAAACAACCGCTGAGTCACTACCTCAAGGGCTGGCCAAAGGTAAAAGCGAAACTCAAATTGTCTTCACTGACCAATCTATACTTGCAGAGATTGTTGAAACACAACCAGCTCAAGACATCACTCTACCAAAGGAGATCAGAATACCAAGAGGACACTCAGAGAGTGCTATTCTTGATGCTGTTGAAAACACCCTGATGACCAGAAATCAACTCAGGAGATACCTCATCAATGTAGCATTCGTCTCAGTTCTGGAACCAAATAACTTCTCTGAAGCTGAGCACGATGAGTTCTGGATGGGTGCAATGCAATAAGAACTTGATTAGTTCAAGAGAAATGAAGTATGGGACTTAGTGCCAAACCCAAGAAGCCAGAAGACCATAGGAACAAGATGGGTCTTCCGCAACAATCTAGATGAACAAGGGAACGTAGTCAGGAACAAAGCAAGACTTGTAGCTCAGGGCTACAGTCAGCAAGAAGGTATTGACTATGGTGAGACCTTCGCCCCAGTGGCAAGGTTAGAGGCTATAAGAATTTTATGTGCATATGCTAGTTACATGAACTTTAAGTTATTTCAAAT
This sequence comes from Euphorbia lathyris, assembly GCF_963576675.1. Classification (NCBI taxonomy): domain Eukaryota; kingdom Viridiplantae; phylum Streptophyta; class Magnoliopsida; order Malpighiales; family Euphorbiaceae; genus Euphorbia; species Euphorbia lathyris. The sequence continues at coordinate 34,173,317 of NC_088911.1, forward strand.
GGATGTTAAGAGTGCATTCCTTAATAGAGTTATAAATGAGGAAGTCTATGTTAATCATCCTCCAGGGTTTAAGGATCCCAAGTTCCCAAACCACGTTTATAAGCTCAAAAAGGCTCTGTATGGCCTCAAGCAAGCACCACGTGCTTGGTATGAGAGGCTGACCAGTTTCCTGCTGACTAGAAATTATGTCAGGGGTAAAGCTGATACAACCTTATTCATTAAGAGGAAGGGTAAAGATACCCTACTGGCTCAGATATACGTTGATGACATTATTTTTGGTGCCACAAATGAGTCCATGTGCAAGGAATTTAGTAAGCAGATGCAGACTGGGTTTGAAATGTCAATAATGGGAGAACTCAACTTCTTCCTTGGAATTCAAATCAAACAAGGGAAAAATGACATCTTCATCAGTCAAACTAAGTATGCTAAGGAGATATTGAAGAAGTATAAACTCGAGAACTGCAAGTCAATATCTACCCCAATGGGCACTGACACTGTCCTCTGCGCTGACGAAAATGTGAATGCAGGTTTATGGTATCCCAATACTTATGATTTCACACTCATTGGATACACTGACGCTGACTACGGACGAGATAAACTTGAATGAAGAAGCACCTCAGGAGGATGTCATTTCCTTGGAAGCTGTCTTGTTTCTTGGTTCAAGAAGAAGCAGTCGTCAGTAGCCCTGTCTACCATTGAAGCTGAGTACATTGCTGCTGGAAGCTGTGTTTCTCAAGTCCTCTGGATTAAGCAACAACTAGAAGATTATGGTGTTCAAACTAAAACAATTGAAGTCAAATGTGACAACAAAAGTGCCATTGACCTATCAAAGAACCCAATCCAGCACAGCAGGATGAAGCACGTCAGCATAACACATCACTTCATCAGAGACCATGTACTCAAGGGAGAGATAAAGCTGACCTACGTCCCAACGGATGAGCAGCTTGCAGATATCTTCACCAAGCCACTGGCTCGTGAGCAATTTAACATTTTAGAGAAGCTATCAGTATGTCTAATCCTCTTCAATAAAATCTAAGTATGATTCATGCTGAGTGATTTATTACATGCTGAGTTGCTTTACATGCTGAGTATCTTTCACCATACAGTGGATTAAAACTGCTTTATATACTCAGAACTTGAACTGCTGAGCAACTACGTCGCTGAGTAAGGCAATTTGCACAATTAGGGTTTGCACACGTAGTTACGTAGCCTCTAGGATGACGTAAGCGTCATCATTAGTAAAAGCACGCGCCGTTTCTCGCAATTAATGTCAGTAATAACTGACTTCCGATGGTTCAAATTCCCACCATTTCTTTCGACCTTTCAAATCACCATCTATTGTCTATAAATAGTGAACAATTTCTCACTATTCACCTTTTACGCTTGAAATTCGCACTTGATCCCTCACTCTCTCTCTAAATCCCTATTCTCTAAAGCTTGTGTAAAGAAGCTCTCAAGAACACCATGTCTGATTCCCAGAATCTCTCTGATGACCAATATGAGGATAATCGCTCAGACATCAATCCTGGCTCCCCACCTGAGCAACAGTATGTTGATACTCCAGAAGATGAGGCTCATACTGGACATGGTCAGCATGACCAACCCATGGACGAGGTCAGCATTCTCGGTATTGATCCTCACACTGAGCACTCAACTCCTTCTAAGAAAAAGAAGAAGGACAAGGGTAAGAAAACCGAGGAACCTGAGGAGAGAACCTTCCGATCCGTATACTCCGACGTTGAAGGCTTAGACGTTGTAGCTTCACGATGGTTCTCAAAAAGCTTCATAGAAACTGTGAAACCTTACAGTGACTGGATATCCAAGAACGGATGGACCAAACTATTCTCCTTAAACGGGCTGACCTACCTAAGGCTTGTAACTGAGTTCTACTCCAATCTGCTGGTTGCCACGGACGATATTGATTTTATGGTCACCTACATCAACAAGAAGCAAATCATCATCAACCGTTCATATCTAGCCATCCTTCTAAACTTGAAGGACGAGGGAGCTAAGCTGAGAAGAACAAATGACTATAAGAAGGTTAAGTACACCGCTACTTTTTGTAAACCTGAAGGGCATGTAGGGGAAGTCTCTTGCACTTCGCTTACTCAGCATCAGAGGCACGCCCACTACCTACTGACCAACTACATCTATCCAAAGGTCAACGCCACATCCTCTGCCTCCAACTTCGAGCAATGCTTTTTATGGCATATGCTCAACTACAAACCCCTGAACATGCCTGTGTTCCTGATCGGGGCTATGCAACGAAGCACTGGAGCACTTCGAATGGGCTCACTCATTACCGAAATTCTTAGGGATCACAAAATCAGCTTTAAGAATGAGGAAAGCATATTAGGTACGAAAATCACCATTGAAGATCTCACTAAACTTGCACACAGTCTTCCCCTTAAATCAAAGAAAGGAAAGGATGCGGTGATTGAAGCTGAAGAGGAAGTTGAGCTGACCGGTAAAGGAAAGAAGAGAAAGGCAGAACCCACACTCCAAACTGTCAAACGCCTAAAAGTTGTTATGGCTAACTCATCTCCCGCTGAGTCAATCAAAAAGAAATCTCAACCTACCAAAGTTGCCCAAAAACGACCTGCCATTGTTCAAGAAACTGAAGATGAACAAGAGAAAACTGAGTCACCCCTAAAGAGGAAGAGGGTTTCTGGTGTTACACCGTTGGATGCAATTCCTCTGGATGTATCCGTTCCAAAGGATTCCTTCTTTCTGTGAACTCAGGAATCTGCTGAAAGAACTCAACCTTCAAACAATCAACAAAAACAATTTGTCTCCGCTGAGCAGATGAAGAATCCAGCTACTAAGCCAAGAGATGAGTCAACTGTTGACACCACTACTACAGAAACTAAGCAAGCTCAGCTTGAGTCATCTGACCAACTTCCATCCTCAAACCCCTCTAAAGTGGGAAGTGACAAAAGATATAAGATGAAGTCACACAAGCCACCTGTGTTTGACATCTTGGATGACTCTCCGCTTCCTGAAACAATAGTGGACCTGACTGAGTTGGAGTTCAACTTCTTCTCCAAACCTATTGCAAAGGCAACTCCAGTCAAGGAAAATCAAGCCTCTATTCCTCGTGGTCAGGAACATGCCAAGTCTGCCGACACCGCTGCTACCAGCTCATCAAAGCAAGTGATCGATGAACCCGCTATTCAAGAGAATGAACATACACTGGAGAAATCTCCTGCTCAGGATAATCTCGAGCTGACTCCTCCTCAAGACAATGTTCAGCTCCCGACTGACACTGAGCAGGTATACAATGCTACGGCACCACTCAACTCTCTTCCAGAATAGTCAGACAATGTATCAATTCCTGCAGCGGATCACACCACTCAGTTTGCAACTCAAGTTGCTCAAACCTCACCTGATCCAAAGGGCAACTCTAATTCTGGTGTGCATTCAGATGAACAACCACCTACCGCCAACCAAAACTCAGTCCCTGAAACTTCTCAAACTGATCCTCTGCAGTTCTTGACTTCTTCCCAGTCTGGGAAACGAATCTTACAAGCTGCCCAAGAACTCATCGTAGAAATACAAAGCACTCATGGAACTGATACTGAGCGCAGTTCAGCGGAGCCTACACAACTGAGCACCATCACTCAACTCCTCACTAAACTAAAAGGCCTCAAGGAGCTCTTATATGTGCTGACTGAAATGGTAGCTCAGCAGCCAAAGCAAGAGTTCGCTACCAAAATGGCAAACCTTCACTTACACATGGTGCAACATATGGACACAATTGAAGGGAAACTCAACGCCTTAACTACCACCAACTCTGATGTGGCTAAGTCAGCTCAACTTACTCAAGTCTTAACTGAGTTGACCACAACTCGAGAATTAGTTGCCTCTTCCTCTCAATGCACAATCGAGCAAATTGCCGAATCCATTCGCATACTCAATTTATCAAGAGAAGAGATGCAAACTAAACAGGCTAAGACATCTGAGATTTTTCAACTTGCCAAGGCCACTTATGACCATGTCACACATCAATCTAACCAGCGACACCATTATGACACTGGCCTTCTCAAAATGTACCATCAGTCTTACACCATGATGACCGACACCATGAGCTGGATGGGAAAGTCCCTTCAATTTATACTCAGCGTCATCAGTTCTCATATGGACATTCCGGCGTCCAACATGGCTGGTGGGATCAAGGTCTTTGACGGGCTCAAGCACAGTACGGCTCAACTCCAACAGTATTCCACCCTACTGACTCGTGTTGTTGAACAAGGGAAGTTTTATGCAGCTGTCCCTCAGCCCGTTGATGCTGGAAAAAAGGGGGAGAAAGATAAACATCCAGCTGGAACTCAACAAAAGAAACAACATCCTGGTTCCACTTCTTCAGTTGTCCCTCCTAGCACTCAACCACAGCCTCCTAGCACTCAACCCCAGCAACAACCCAAGACCAAGTCTAACCAAGTGTCTGTCAACATTAGGCGATAGATATTTGTAACCTTGTGTACTTGCTTATGTTATGTTGTGTGCTAAATACTAACGTATCTTCATTAAATTATTTGTGTTATTTGATTATCACTTTATGCCTATCTGCTGTGTTGATCTAAATTCATGACTTGTCTGACATGTCTCTTATTTGAATTGAACAAAGTAACTAAAGCTTGACAACATTGAATTAATCATGTACTTGGCCACTGAGTAAAACTACTCAGCCTCAATTAACTCACTCAGCTAACTCCAATATTTGAACTTAATCTTCCGTTTAACTTTATACCGAAACTGGGTGAAATAAGCCTGGTCCAAGAACTGACCTAACTCTGAACACTGACTTTAGACTTACTTGATTAAACTTTAAAATGTTTAAAATAAAACTAAGTCAGTGGCTCAACCCTTACGGGGGAGAATCTTAAGAAGTTAAGAATAGGTCAATCATTATGGGGGAGCTCAACACTGAGTTCCTTATTGAATATTTTTGCCAACATCAAAATGAGGGAGTTTGTTGAAATACCTTTCCACATGATTTTGATTTGACAAAATTATTTATGTGAATGATAAAAATATTCCAACACATTAAATTTAAATGCTTTGATTTATTCATACTAATGTATTTGTTCAATGTTGAGTTAATTGATTAATAAGCCAATTAGCTAAATGGACCCAAGGCCCATAAAAGAGAGTCAAAGCCTCACGGCCCAAGTAGACTCAAAACGCTGTCGTACTGAGTAAGACATAAGCCCAGCAACTAGAAGGATCAAGAAGCCTTCTACCAATAGCTTCAAGATGAAGCTGCTGAGTTGAACGACAAGAAGTACAAGTTAGCGGCAGAACAGAATAAACTTGGAGACAAAGTATTTCTACTTTGGGTAAAGCTCAGAAGGCGCAGGAAGCTGTCTGGAAGACTTTGCCATAAATGTGGGAACATTCTGTTTCATCTGACGAAAAGCAGCTGAGTACTGGCGAAGACAGAAGATACAAGAATATGATTGGTCGAGGACGCTGAGCACGTATTGAGTGAAAGCGACAGGAAGCCGTTTTACTCCAACGGTTATTTTGAAATTCGAAATCACCGGTGCCTCAAATGTCACTATAAATAGGCCACTCAAACGCTTCATTCGATGCAGATCTTCAATCAAGTCGAAACGCTGACCAAATTGATACTTGAAGTTCTGTGAGAAAAGCAAAGGAAATCTTACACCAATTCCAATCTTGTGTAAAAGTCTAGAGTGATCTTATTCATCTAAAGTGTCTTAGCAATTGTTGTTTAGGACAAACACTTATCATTTCTAGAAGTATAGAAAGGAGAAGCTGAGTACTCGGTTATAGTACTCAACGGTAGTGATAGGAGTGAGTAGAGGAATAGAGGAAGGTACTCTTGTATACTCAGCTTCTGTTGTAAAAGGTTTCGTGCTCTACCTTTAAAGAGCTCAGTAGAGGATTCAAAAAGCTCGAAACGAGTTCCGAGGACTGGACGTAGGCGGAGAGGCCGAACCAGGATATGTCTACTGAGTAACATATTTCTAACCCTTAAACTCCTTTATATATTGCTTGCTATAAAACTGACTAAGTAACGAACTCACACTGAGTTAAGTGCATTGAGAAGCTGAGTTTAGGAATAGACTCAAGTGCTATCTCCTGACTCAAGAAAAGAAACAGACTTAGTCACCAGTTGACTAAGCTTGTGTCTTAAACTACTCAGCACTACTGTGTAAACATTTTCTTAAAGAAAAGAAGTCAGCTTTAACGGAGAAATTTTTTGAATAGTTCCTATCCCCCCCCCCTTGGAACTAATCTTGTCACGTTACACGAGACCAACATGGGGATGGTGATAATTTTGTCCCCGTGACGGGGATGGGGCAGGGAAGGGGAAAGGTATCCCCGCCCTTTGGGGATCCGCATCCCTACCCTATTAATCCCCTATGCGGATCCCCGATTATTCTCCGTGATAATTGATATTTTTGGATGATTACCTACATTTTAATTAGGTGATTGATTATTCTCAATTTTTAGTTTTTTATGATTTGGAAAATTTGAGAATAATTGCTAATACTTGATATTATAAGCCACTATTTCCTAAATATTTTTGTCTTTACTAATTTTTTTAAACATAAACAGTGATTCCCCGTGGAGAATTGGAAATGGGGAATGGTGATAATGTGTTTTGAACATCTATAATTGGGGAATGGGGCTCCCCGTGGGAACGAGGATTCCTCGTGGGACGGGGATAAGGATAAGTTTGTCTCTATTTAGCTCACGGGGAAAGGGATGGGAAATGCATTCCCCGCTCTGCCCCGTTTACATCTTTATGGTCAACTAGGCTACTGTTTGTAAAAAGAAAAAGGAGGGTGGCCTCGAGGTTAGAAAGATGGAGCGTTTCAATTTAGCTATGCTTGCACGGTTAAGCTGGTCAATTCTGACAGATTCGAAATCTCTTTGGGTTCAGGTCTTGTTATTGAAATATGGGGATGGAAGAATTGGGTTGGATATGTTTAAAAGTCAGTCGGCATCATCGAGCACCTAGCATGGCATCATGGCCGGAGGTATTGTCTTGACACTAGGGGTTGCTAAACTGCTCTATAATGGTAAATGCATGAAGTTTTGGAGGAATCATTGGTGTGGACACTCTCCGTTAAGGTCTGATGTTTTAGATTCACTAGATGTTATGTCTGTTGAGGGCGATGTGGCTCAATTTTGGAACAAATCCTCAAATAGTTGGCGTTGGGATGTGCTTAACCCGCTGCTCCCTTCAGAAAAATTACAGCAGCTTGCAGCCTTCATTGTTAGCCCGTCCTGTATCGTTGAAGACTATTGATATTAGATTGGTTCGGCTTCAGGGTCATATACTGCAGCCTCAGGTTATGACAGTCTCCATTAGCAGTCGAGTTTTGCAGGTAATGCATGTCTTTGGGACAATTTATTGAAATTGCAGATTCCAAAAAAATGAAGGGCTTAATTTGGCTTATTTCGACTGGATGGTTGCTATATAATTCTAACCGAGTCAAAAGGCATCTTGTAGTCTCTCGGGCTTATGCGTATTACGGAGCTGAGGAATCTGAACTACATCTCTTACATGAGTGTGCTGTTGCTCGGACAGTCTGGGATCAGCTCCTCCCGCTCCAGTATTGATGCCATTTTTTCACCGCACCATTAACAAGTTGGTTGTAGACTAACCTAGGGTGTTCTATTCTGACCCGGCATTGGCAGTGGTTCTTGGTCTTTGCATATGGGTTATGGCGGTGGAACAATCTTTTCACGTTTGAAAGGAAATCCAAATTGTCCTAATGTTGTCACTCGTCTTTGTGCGGAATTCAAGCAGGTCCACTACTAATTTTGGAGCTACTACAATGGCGCATCACTGTATTTGGGTTCGACGGCTGGCTCCCAAACCAGGTTGGGTCAAAGTTAATACAGATGGTGCCTACAAAGGTAATCATGGGCTTGCTTCTGCTGGGGAGGTCTAATTCGAGATGATCGAGGTGCTTGGTTAGGTGGCTTTGGGCTAAATAATGCTCATTGTACAGATACTTTAGCTGAAATTGGGGCATTTTCTTCGGTCTACATTTAGCCTAGGAGAGAGGTTTCAGGAGGGTTAAAGTGGAGCTTGATTCAAGGGTGGCTCTTCTTTTATTGACTAGTTCCACGGATCTTCATCACCCGTAGGGCTGACTGCTATGTTGCTACTAGAAATTACATGACAGGGAGTGGTCTGTCGAGTTTGTTCACACGTATAAGGAAGACAACCGAGCCGCTGATTGATTGGCAAACTTTGCATGTTCTTATGTTATGTGCCATCAGTTTTTATTAGAGAATATATTAAACAGATAACATTGTATCTTATAGTTAGTTCCTCATATCTAGGCCTGTATCTTAGACTAGTCATCGAACACAACTCAAACTGTGCTCTTGTATAAATAGACAATTTGTCATCAATAACAATTACGGAAGAATCCAATTTGTTACATGGTATCAGAGCTAAACTGATTTTTCTCCAACCTTAATTCTATCATCTTCAACCTTACCCGACCACCACCTCTACCGCGGCTGCCATTGCCGCCGCCGCCCGCCAACCCTAAGTTTCTCGATCACCTTAAACACCGTCTTCCTCCCCCCCTTCACCGATAAATTCAAAACCGATCCTTCCCCTACATTCTATACACCGATCGACTCCAACAATAGCCACCATGACAAACACATCCAACAACTCCAATAATTCCTCCACTGGTCCAAACAACACAAACACTGTCAATTCTCACACCAACAATACCGAAACCACAGTAACAACCCACCCCTCACTTACCGTATCCAACATCTCTACCTTCATCAAAATAACCCTTGACATCGAAAAAGGTCATTATCCCGCCTGGTCCGCCCTATTCAAACTACACGCCAAAGCTTTCCAAGTCCTTGATCACATCATCCCTCCTCCCACTCCCACCGCCCTCCACCAATCCAATCCTAATCTCTGGTCCCGTATTGATGCTGTGGTCCTGCAATGGATCTATAGCACCATTTCAATTGACCTCTTACACACAATCATTGAATCTGACTCCACTGCAGCTCTAGCCTGGACCCATCTCCAAGAAATTTTCTATGACAACAAGCATTCTTGGGCCCTATTTCTTCAACAGGATTTCTCCAAAATCAAACTCGACAACTTTTCTAACATCTCCTCATACTGCCAAAACCTCAAGTCCCTATCTGATCAACTGTCAAGTGTAGACTGTCCTGTGACAAATGATCAAATGGTCCTCCAACTTATTTCTGGATTGTCTGATGCTTATGATACTGTGGGTACCCAAATCAGACACGACGATCCTCTTCCCTCATTTCAGAAAGCCCGCTCCATGCTCATCCTAGAGGAAATGGCTCGTGCCCGAAAGACCGCCCCACCACAGGACACCGTCGCTCTTACTGCCGCTACCACTGATGCTACCCCGACACATTTCCGACATGGCCGTTCGGCTATTAATCGCCCTAACCAGTTCAACCGCGGCGGCAGGCATGGCGGTCGCCATCATTACCGCGGCAGAAATAATTACCGCGGCAATCAGCGCCATCCCAGATCCTCCAATCGCGGTGGGTACCCTCACCCGTGGGGTTACTCCATGCCATGGGGGCCGCAACAGTCATGGGCAACACCTCCTTGTCCGTTCCCGTGCAAACAGTAGCAACCCGGCATTTTGGGTCCCCGTCCAAACACGCAGTAGGCTCACTTAAACATGATCAGTCCATCTTATGCTCCAACCGACATTGCAGAGGCAATGCACACTATGTCTATTGCACAGCCATCGGATCAATGGCATATGGACACCGGAGCCACCTCACATATGACAGCTCACCAAGGTACACTCACTTCTTATTTTAATTCAAGCCTCAATGAGCGTATTATTGTTGGTAATGGTCACTATATGCCTGTTTGTGGATCTGACACTGCTTTGTTGAACACTGAAACCCAACCCTTGAGACTAAATAATGTGTTGCATGCTCCTAATCTTATAAAAAATCTAATCTTTGTTCGTCAATTTACTAAAGATAATCGAGTCTCTGTTGAATTTGATCCTTTGGGTTTTTCTGTGAAGGATTTACAGACGGGTACCAATATCATGAGATGTAACAGTAGCGGGGACCTTTATCCAGTCGCGTCTAGCTTCCTTCCGTCACCGTCGTCTGCTTCCCTTTTTACTGCTTTGTCGTCTGATGTCTGGCATAGTCACTTAGGAGATCCAGGGCTTCCTGTTTTGAATGCCCTTTTCAATAAAAATTTGCTTTCATGTAATAAGGTTCCGAATGTTTCGATTTGTTCGTCTTGCATCAATGGAAAACAAGTCAAATTACCTTTTCAATCCTCCTATAATTCTGCATCTATACCATTTGATTTAATTCATAGTGATATTTGGACATCCCCAATTTTAAGCTCGAGTGGTCACCGTTACTATGTCTTATTTCTTGATAACTACACAAATTTTCTTTGGACATTTCCCCTAGCTCATAAGTCACAAGTTTTCAACGTGTTTCTTGCTTTCCGTTCACTAATTCGCGCACAATTTGAACGCGGCATTAAAGTTTTTCAATGTGATAATGGGGGCGAATACAATAACAATTCGTTTCGTCAATTTTCTTCCACTCACGGAATGCAATTTCGATTCTCATGTCCCTACACTTCTTCCCAAAATGGTAAATCTGAGCGAACAATACGCACAGTAAATAACATAATTCGCACTGTTATGAATCATGCATCAGTCCCGTTTAAATTTTGGCATCATGCTCTTGAACTGGCAACTTACCTGTTAAACATATATCCCCACAAAATTCTAGGCTACCACTCTCCCACAAAAATCCTATATCAACAGAACCAACCTATACTCATTTACGCATTTTTGGATGTCTCTGTTTTCCTTTAATTCCTTCCGTGTCACATCATAAGCTAGAGGCTCATTCGCGGCCTTGATAGTTCCTCGGTTACCCATCCAATCATCGCGGGTACAAATGTCTAGACCTCTCAAATAACAAAATTATAATCTCCAGACACGTGTTTGACGAATCCAAATTTCCCTGTTCGTCCAACATCCCGTTGCCCAATTCACGCTCCGGGACCTTTGCGAAAGTCGACGGTGGCCTGCTTCCCGCTGGTCGCCTAGACAGCTCCTACATTCCACCTCGTTTGCCTCTCCCGTTCCTCGAGTCTACGTCTCCTTCGCCCTCTGTGTCTCCCGCCTCCACAGCATCACCTGCGTCAGTCCCGTCGCGTCTGTCTCCCGTGTCTGCATCGTCGTTTGCGTCCTCCACAGTAGCATCGTCATGTCTATCGCCAGTGTCAGCATCGTCGTCTCTCGCGTCGGTCTCTTTGTCCAGTCCCCAATCGAGTCCTCCCTCGAGTCGCTCCTTATCTCATCGCTCTCCATCCTCGTCATCCTCTCCACCAATCATTAGCATTGATAATTCACCTAGCCAATTCACTACAGAAACATCAGATCAGCCCTCACATCCCACATTACATAACATGGTCACACGAGCTTAACACGGCATCCGAAAACCGCGTCGTATGCTAAATTTATCAGCCTCTACTGCACCCATCATTTCTCCCATACCAAAGTCACCAATCCTTGCATTAAGTGATCCAAACTGGACATAGGCCATGACTGATGAGTTTGAGGCTTTAATTCAAAATAAGACGTGGGTACTCGTACCCCATCCTCAAAATGGTAATGTTATTCATAGTTGGTGGATTTTCAGGCACAAAACAAATGCAGATGGCTCCTTTGAGCGTTACAAAGCCAGATTGGTTGGAAATGGTTCCGGTCAATTAGCTGGAGTGGATTGTGGTGAAACCTTCAGTCTCGTGGTTAAAACGGCAACAATTAGAGCCGTTCTCAGTATAGCCTTGTCCAGGAATTGGAATATTCGACAATTAGATGTAAAAAACGCCTTCTTGCACGACGATCTGAATGAGACTGTCTACATGCACCAACCATTGGGTTTCCGAGATGCTCAATTTCCCGATCATGTTTGTCTGCTCCGCAAATCACTTTACGGTCTTAAGCAGGCTCCTCGAGCCTGGTATCAGCGATTTGCCAATTTTGTAATCAAGGTGGGATTTACCAACAACATCTCCGACAATTCTCTATTTGTTTACAGACAAAGTATGGATACAGCTTACATCCTCCTGTACGTCGATGACATAGTTCTCGTCACCTCGTCCGACAGGCTCCAGGCATCTATTTTATCACAATTGAACTATGAATTTGCAATGAAGGACTTGGGTCCATTGCATTATTTCTTGGGAATTTCAGTGACTCGCTCCCCCGGCTCAATTTTTCTATCCCAAAAGAAGTATGCACCAGAAATTATTAAGAAAGCCGGTCTTGGCTCTTGTAATGCAGCTAATACTCCTGTCGACACCAAACAGAAGCTTAGCGCTTCCTCCGGCTCCACTTACCACGACCCCACGGAATACAGGAAACTTGCCGGAGCTCTTCAGTACCTCACTCTTACAAGACCAGATATATCTTATGCAGTACAGCAGATTTGTTTGTTTATGCACGATCCAAAAACTTCGCACATGGCTGCCCTTAAGCGTATTCTACGGTATGTGCACGGTACTCTGGATCTTGGTCTCAATCTGTTAGCCTCATCACCCACTCAATTGACATCATACACTGATGCTGATTGGGCTGGCTGTCCCGACACTCGTCGCTCCACCTCCGGCTACTGTGTCTTTCTCGGCGACAGTCTCATTTCCTGGTCCGCCAAACGACAGCCTACACTGTCCAGATCAAGTGCTGAAGCTGAATATCGTGGTGTTGCAAATGTAGTTTCTGAAACATGCTGGATCCGTAACCTCCTTCTGGAACTTGGCTATCCAATTGCAAAATCCACCTTAGTTTATTGTGACAACGTCAGCGCAGTATATCTCAGTGGCAATCCTGTTCAGCACCATCGCACCAAACATGTTGAGATGGACATTCACTTTGTTCGGAAAAAAGTGGCAAAAGGTGAAGTCCGGGTTCTACACGTTCCATCTCGGTATCAGATTGCTGACATCTTCACCAAAGGTCTACCGTCACCTTTGTTTGAAGACTTCAGGACTAGTTTCAATGTTCGGCCTCTGAACCCTTCGACTACGGGGGTGTATTAGAGAATATATTAAACAGATAACTTTGTATCTTATAGTTAGTTCCTCATATCTAGGCCTGTATCTTAGACTAGTCATTGAACACAACTCAAACTGTACTCTTATATAAATAGACAATTTGTCATCAATAACAATTACGAAAGAATCCAATTTGTTACAGTTTTTAATTATTTTTGTTCCCAGAACCTTTAGCCTACTTAGTTTACCACAGAAAAAAAAGAGAGTTTATTTTTACACTTTAAAGTAGTAAAAGGAAGACTCTGCCATTATTTAGGGTTATAGATTGCTTAATAGTTTGAAGAAAAGTTCTAGTCTTTCTTACCTGAAATATAGATCTTCATTTCTAAAAAAAATAAAAATAGATGCAACTTATTAAATAAATAAAAAAAACGAAATTTTAGAGTGGTCCACAGGCATAAATTGAAGAGTTGAAGTTACTTTAGGATTGGGCTGTTGCCCCCAAAACAAGGACACCTTGGGCATTAATAATGAGTAAAGATTTACGTTGAATAGGCACCCAACCCCCTAAATTTGTAACTTTTTTTCATTTGGCCCCTCAATTTAGCCTCTCAACCTCTCAACTCTCCAAAAACATCACATACAGCCCTTTACACCCATATGTTCGGTCAAAATATTGACCCGTGTAGAAAACGCGCTTGACTGTTGACCACACCAATGCCACGTGTCATTTTTTTATTAAATTTGTCCATTAAGACCCATGCTCGGCGAGCAACTACTAGAGATGGATTTCGATCAGAATTCTTATGCAGAATGGAAAATTTTAATAAAAAAATGACACGTGACATTGGTGTGGTCAACAGTCAAGCGTGTTTTCTACACGGGTCAATATTTTGACCGAACATATAGGTGTAAGGGGCTGTATGTGATGTTTTTGGAGAGTTGAGGGGGTTGAGAGGTTGTCCCCTAAGTTGAGGGGGCCAGGTGAAAAAAAGTTACAAGTTTAGGGGGTTGGATGCCTATTAAGCCAAAGATTTATACGACGGAGAATAATTTTGATTGAGTTATGCAATACTCTATCCGTTCTATAAAATATATATGAATATATATTTATGAAATATATTTATAAAAAATCAAAAACTCCTTTTCCATTCTTTTTGTCAAAAAAAAAAAAAAAATAAGCCCTAAATTTTACTTGTTTTAAAGATCAAGCCTCTGATCAATTATTTTTTCACATTGAGCCTTTGATCATTAATTTTGTTATAGATTTGTACCTTATTTAACTTTTCTACCGAGTTTATGAGAGGGGAACATCAATTTGATGTTTCTAATACTGAAAATCACAAAATGGAAGAAAAGAATATCGAGTTTAGAAGAAAGTATTGAAAATTAATTTCTGTAATTTCGTGTTACTTTTTACTCTCTATTTACCCTAGTCAATAAAGTCTTATGTTTATTTGTCCATGTGAATAAACTGAATCGCTCTAACGATGCGTGCCGTCCAAACTCGACGAAAAAGTTAAATAAGAACCGAATCCATAACAGAATCAAATCAAATGTTTAATATGGAAAAATAATTGATTAAGGGTTTGATCATTAAAACAAGTAAAATTCATTAACTTAATTATGTTTTTTTTGTTTTTTTAAGGAAAACTGCCCGTAAAATATACATATATAACTCATTTTTTAAAATTCGTTTTTAATTATAAATAACCACTACTTTCATGATGTCAGTCTTGATCACGTGCACTCATGAAGATGCATGTCCTAATGTTTATTCATTAAAACACTTTATTAATTAAGTATATATATATAAAAAAAAATTAACCGGATTTTGTCCAGATTTTTGCATAATTCTTAAGATTAAAGGCGGAAAAAGAAAAAATTATGACATGGCAGAGACAGTTGAAGTTAGTTGAAGAGGTGAATGAAAGAAACGTGATATGGCAATACATTCTTTCAACTTGCCATTTGATATTGAAAGCTTTTCCCTTTCCATCTCATCTCCAACATTTACTACTCCACATGCACCACAAATAATTAATTTATGGAAGTTCATCTTATATCACTTGTAATTAGGCCCTTTTATTCTTAACAATTTCTAAATTCGTTTTCAATTGATATGTATTGGTAATATTTGAAATTGATTTTAATTTATGATCGGATTAATTAGTAGTATTTAATGTAGGGATGCAAATGGTGCGGGGATCTCCGTCCCTATCGGTGACCCGCCCCGATAGAGATAGAGAATCACCGATAAGAATCACCATAGGATGAGGATGATGCTATTTTTATTCCCTGTAGCGGGGATGAGACGGGGATGGAGAATGGTATCACCGCCCTACAAGGATCCCTGATCATGCCCCGTTAATCCTTGATGGGGAATCCCGATGGATCCCTAATTATTTTCCGTGATAATTAAATATATACTTTAAATATTATAATTTATAACTTTTAATTAAATTAAATGAACTTATTTTTCAAAAAAAATCAAATGGGATAAACAAAATATTAAGGAGGGACTAAGTAAGGTATTTTTCTATCTATCTTTATTCCTCCAAAACTAAAAGCATAATACTTTACTCTCAATGCCATAAAAACAATTTTATTTTTAAAATGAATATTGATTTTTGGCATTGTTTAGAAGTTTTAGTATATATTGATTTTTTTAAACATAACGGTGATTTCTTGCAGGGAATGTGGAATGAAGAATGGAAAAAAAAATTCTTTTAAACATCTATAAATGGGGATGGGAATCCTTGTAGAGGCGAGGATTACCCGCAGGATGGCGACAAATATGTCCCCTTTTAACCCGTGGGGACGGGGACAAGGATGATAAATGCATTTTCCGCATCCATCCCTAATTTGACGACATACTAGGATAAATTACACTCATGGCTACTGAATTTTACTTATTTTAATCTTGTGGTAATTGAACTTCAATTTTTAATGGTATTGCCACTGAGCTTTACACTTTTAACATCGGTGGCCACTCAACTTTAATTAATTCCTCAAAATAACCGTTAATGACCTCAAAATGAAAATATTCAAGAATTAAAATTGTTTAGAATAATATTTACCATGAAACCACATTTTTTATTTTCCAAAATCACATTTTTCAAAACTCTCTCTTTCTAAAAATTCACTCTCTCCTAACTAAACAATACCTAAATAACATCAAAACGAAAATTTTCAAGCAATATTATTAGCTCTTCGAATTTTTTATTTTGAAACCGTTAACGGTCATTTTAAGGCGTTGAGTGGCCACAAGTGTTAAAAAGTGTAAAGTTCAATGGTCATATTGTTACGAATTGTGACCACAATGTTAAAATGGGTAAAGTTTAGTGGCCGTGGGCGTTATTTACCTACGAATTACTAGTATTAATTTGAAGTTTTGATGAGATTAAGATGGTGTAAAGCACGCCCTGAACAACTAATCATTTCGGAAAACCAAGGGAAATTAAAGTATCCCATATTTTATTCCTTAATAGTACTCTGTACCATTTGCAGGATAAGTAGTACTACTCTCCATATTATATATATATTATCCACTCAATCCTGTAATTTATTTCGAGCTTTTTAACTGTGTTTTTCCCACTACCTTGGAGCAAAGCTTGAAGACTTGAATTAACTCTTGCCCATAACTTGAAACACAACAAAATAAAATTTAGACAAAAGGGGATGACCTTAAACATGGAGTTAAATACTTGACCAGAGAATTTATGTCGGAGAAATGTAGATAGAATAAACGTGGAAAAATCATGGGGAGAGTGCTCAGGAAAGAGTCAATCATAACCCATACAACTAACAAGTGCTTGTATCAATGAATTTTTGTTACTAATCTATCCATCCCATAATTGCAACTTCAAAATGGAGGACCGGCAAATGGAATGTGTTGGAAAAGAATTAGGGTAACCGAAAAACAAATACCAAAATTCAACAGGAAACGAACTGTGGCGAGCCACTGCCTTAAAAGCGATTTCGGCAGACCGGTGTGCAATCTGAAATTCCGGTCCCTCCCCAAAGTTAACACAGAGATCTTCGAACTTGTGCACCCAAAGTCGAAGATAATGGAAGCCCAAAAAGTTTGATTGAAAAAGATTAAAAGAAAAACTGTATCTTTAAAGCTGAAAACTTCTTGTATTTATAAGCTTAAGAAATAAGAACGTTAGAACGTGTATATGAACGTGGAGGTAGAACATGAGAAAAATAAGGTTCCATTTTTTTTACTAAATAAACTGTTGAAGAAAACTTCAAAGAGTGAAACGGATAAAAATAAAAACAAAATTCGGGTCGGGTCCAGTCGGACGTACCACGAACGAACGAGCGAGCGCGCGTGTGGTATATTTGCTAAAACCCACTTAACACAATTTAAAGGCTTATAAAACCCAACTTTATATACACCCACTCAAATGTTTGTAAGTTTCCCATGTGGGATAGGAAAAAAGCTCTTAAGAGCAAAGTCCCTAAAACAAATATACCCCCGCCATTCAAAGCCATTTTCATCAATAACAAAGCCATTTTTCTGACAGAATGTTCTTATGACCAACTCTTATCAAAGTGCGAGCTACCTAATTCGCACAACGATCAATAAAATTGACTGCCCCGTTATTAAACTTGTTGAGTAATCATTTGCAATCATCAATAACCACTTCATATGCGGATCAGAAACTAGCTTAATGAATATGATCAATTACTCCTACAACTAATTCTGCCACCATAACATCAATCCCTCTGTTTTTAGTTTAACTTAAAGCTTCCCTAATACCAATAGTCTCTCATTCGCTTGGTAAGAAATTACCAAAGATTCTACTAGAGAAAAAGCTCCACAAAACTGGTCGTGGTGATCCCATAGCACTGTGATAATGCCAATAGAGTCTAAGTTAGGAACAACAGAGATCAACATTAAGCTTAAGTAATGATAAAACTGTGGAGGACCAATTCGACAAACTAGCATCCTTCACCCCGCCCCCGAAAATGCACTGCAAATATTTACCCATGTTCCTTGAGCATATTACAATTCTTTTAACAAACATCAAGCCAATCTAAAAATTGTAGCCGTTTGGGAAAAAAAATCACCCCGTACTAGGAAATTACGACCAGATGAGATACCCCAAATCACTAACGTCTAAAAACAACATTGTTCGAGACTAAGCACAAAAAACATAGAGATCGACAGAATTAAGTGACTTAGAATTACGAAAAATGTCAAGCGCAAACAAATGACTCAGATACGGTATGTCAGAAAAAGAGTCAGGGTGGACTGGGAATTCATATGATGAGACAGTTCAGTTTAGTAATGCTAGCACGGTTGAGTTGGGTCATTCTAATAGATAAGGATGCTCTTTGGGTGCAGGTGTTGAAAGCAAAATATATAGGCAACCAAGGGAGATTGGATGTATTCCGATCATCTTCGTCAAGTTCGACCACATGGCGAAGTAAGCGGGTGGACTAGTTCTGATGAAAGGAGCAACAAAACTCGTGTTTAATGGTTGTAGCATGCAATTCTAGATGAATGTTTAGTGCGGTTCGAAGATCCTTACGTGCAATGCTGCTGCTCCAGACGATTCTGGTGCTGCTGCTTCAGACAGTTCCGCTATTGATCCTGACGGTTCTGCTACTGATATAAATGATACTGTTGTTTTGGGCGAGTCTGTAGCTTCGTACTGGGATACAGATCGATGTGTTGGAGATGGGGATCGTCATTAAGGGCGAATCAGTGAGTGAAATAAGCAAAAATTAGCAGCGTTGGCTGTTTGCCCATCTAGTACGGTGCACAACCCCTGGTATTGGCATCCTAGTACGTGTGCTGAGTACTCAGTGGCAACATGCTATGAGTTATTGGGGTAGTGTAGACTCGGGTGTGGATGCACGAGTTTGGAATGTTGTTTGGCGAGTTTAGGCTCCGGCAAAAATTCAGAGTTTTCTATGGCAGGCCGCACACGGAGCTATTCTTTGGAATTCTACTTGTGTCCGCATGCGGTTATCAGATTCACTGACATGTGCACGTTGTCCTCTGGAGGAGAAGATACTGCATGTGCTTTGAGATTGTCCAATGGTGGTTTCCGTCTGGTCGACTCTCATTCCGGCCATGTATCTTTCTGCCTTTATAGCGGGGTTATTATGAGTTGCCTGTTATTGATCTTAGATACCCAAACGGTCTTGAGAAATGTGAAATGGTCATCACTATTTTCTTTTGTAGTGTGGTGATTGTGGAAATGGAGAAATGAATATTTATTTAATCGAATTTATCTTCACTAGTATAATGTGGATCATGTAGTTAATTATTGTGCTGAATTTCTTAAAGCTCAGATAGAGTTATCAGATGGTTGAGTATTGGTTCCGTTGTCTATATAGATTCGTTGGCATCCACCTCATGAATGGTGGATCAAGTCTAATACGGATGGGGCATGTAAGGGTAGTTTTGGGTTTACAACGGCAGGAGGACTGTTGAGAGATCCACAAGGGCTCGGCTAGATGGGTTTAGGGCCAATATTGGCTATTGTACAGTGTCCCTAACAGAGCATTGTGAGTTATTCTTTGGTCTTTGCATGGCTTAGGAAGCGAGTTATAGAAAGGTCATTTTGGAAGTTGATTCTCGAACAGTTCTACATTTAACCTTAAGTGTAGTGGATCACCAACCTTATTCATGGTTGATAACTCGAGGCAGTGAGCTTCATGATAAAGATTGGACTGTTGTTTTTGTGCACACTTATAGATAAGGGAATCGTGTTGTAGACTGGTTGGCGAACTTCACAGGTTCTAATTCTTTAGGTCATCATATGTATGATATGCTTCCTGTAGTCTTCCAGGAAATCCTCTCTGATGACCATCGAGAATTGACTCAAAAAAGTTAGATTTTTTTCCCTATTTTTTTACGGTCTTTATCCATGGGGCCTAGTGCCTTCCTTGTTCGCCAGAAAAAATATAGGGCTAATTACAAATCTAGCCCAACTAAGAGGGACCATTTACATATCTAACTCACTTTGCTTCCATCTTACCAAATTAGACACTTTCAACCACTTTTGACAAAATTACCCTTACTTCTATTCGATCGATCGATCGATCTACTATTGCTTCTTCTTCTTCTGCTTCATCTGGTTCTTCTTCTTCTTGTTCTTGTTCTTCTTCTTCATTTCAACTTCTTCTTCGGTTCATCTTCTTCAATTTCTGATACCAATCGTTAGCGATTTTTGAGATTTTTGACGTATTATGTTCAATTTCCAGTAGAAAATGTATGTTTTAGCTTATACGTCTGCTTTTCTTGTTGGTCTTGTCTCTTTCTTCATCTATAATGGTATCATTTCAATTTCCTCTATTTTCCACCATTTTCCTCCATTTTCCTCCATTGTTGTCGCATTTGTGACGAAATTTATCGCATTTCGTCACAAATGCGACAACCATTGTCGCATTTCTGTCGCAAATGCGACAACTCTTGTCGCAGATGCGACAACTCTTGTCGCATTTGTGACGAATTTGTCACAAATGCGACATCGCAGTAATTTCTCATTTTTCATCCTAATCCTCTTGCACAGACATTAATTCTTCAAAACTTGAACGAAAAATAATCTATTCTCTCTATAAACCACCATCTTTTCATCAGTTTGGGATGGTGAAGAAGACGTTGATAGTCTGAGGAAGAAGGTGAATTGAAATAAGGGTATTCCTGTCCAAAGTGGATGAAAGTGTCTAATTTGGTGAGATGGAAGCAAAGTGGGTTAGATATGTAAATGAACCCTTTTAGTTGGGCTAGATTTGTAATTAACCCAAAAATATACTCAGTTTTAAAACTGAGTAATGTAACTAAAAGAAAAAGAAAATATTTAATCGAGTAATTGTATTAAGTTGCTTATTTTTATGGATTAAAGATTTTAAATTGTTTAAACATTCTTACACGTATTAAATGAATTCTCTAAAAAGAATATTCTTCTTATTTTCTTTATGTATATCTCCACGTGATGGGAGGAATATTTTCATTTCTTACAGCGAATTTAACATCGAATGATTGATTCAAATTATGCATATATTTTCTGAGTTATAAAAAGAGATAATATATCTTAATTTAGGAAAAGGAGCACAGAAACCTTGGGTGAGCATCGGTTCGGTTCGGTTATTAACCGAACTGAACTTTTGATTAATCGAACCGAAGTTTGTGTTATTTTTATAACCGAATGGAACCGAATAAGATTGGTAACCGAATTTTATTTAACCGAAAATTTTCAGTTCAGTTCGGTTACCGAACGAATAACCGAAAACTTATAATATTTAATTTTTGTATATTTTTGTTTAATTGGTTTTCAAATAATGCTCTTGTATAAAAGTTACAATTGAAGAAATTAACGACTAATGAACCAAAATTTATATATATAAAAATAAAAGTATATTTTTTAGGGGTTGAATTTTATATTTTATAAGTTATTTATATATGTAAAAATAAAATTATATTTTTTATATTTATATGATAAGTTCGGTTCAGTTATCGGTTATACCGATATATTTTTTAGTAACAGAATCGATAATTGATTACCAAACTAATCCAAATTAAAACCGAACCAAAATATTAAAATAACCGAACCAAACTAAAATTTTGATTCGACTATCGGTTTGGTAATCGATTACCAGTTATTTTGCTCACCCCAATACATGTTCATATAAAACCAACAAGTAAATTTTACAAAACTGCTAGAGTATATATTTTCTGAGTTTTAAAAAGAGATAATATATCTTTTATTATATTCCTAAAATATTTTAACACTAATTTTTTTTACTCCTGTATATTTGGATTAAGGTACAAAAATACTTCTAACGTTTTGGGTCAGGAGCAATTTTACCCTTAGCGTCTAAAATGGTGCAATTTTACCCATAACATTGGAAGCCAAGAGCAATTTTACCTCTAACATTGATAAATTTAGTTAATTTGAGAAATAACTCATCAAACTGTCTTTTCGGTCATGAATCTTGTCATCTACACTTCACACGTGCGTCATTTTATCAGTAACAAATTACAAACATATGTGGGAGTGTGAAAAAATAAAAAAAATACTGTCTTGTACGAATTGGACAAAAAATTCACCGAATTTATAAATATTAATCTCCAATTCTATTATTAAATTATAAAAAACACGAAATCTTTTTTTAATACAAATGTATATGTAATTGGTGCAAAATAAGAAAAAAAAATATTTGTGTTTTATAATAGTGTCTGAAATTGACCCAAATTATCAACGTTAGAGGTAAATTTGCTATTGGCTACCAATATTAGGGGGTAAAATTGCACCATTTTAAACGTTAGAGATAAAATTGCTCATGACTCAAAATGTTAGGGGTATTTTTATACCTTAACCCTATATATTTTTAAGGAATATATACTTTAAGCATACAATACAATATTACGGCATGTAAAGAAAATGCAATATATATTATCTATCTTGAGACCTACAGTCCAGCTCTTGATATTTTACTTTCCATTACATTAAACTTCTACTTGCCAAACTAGTTAGCTATATATATAAATATAAAACTATGTTATCATGGTGTTATTTATTTCAATTGTGTTTGAAATTGTATTTTATAATTTAAAATAAGGTTTTTACAATTTTTTTATATAATTTTTTTTTTATTCTGGAACTGTTTTTTAGGAAAAAAATAATTGTCTCATTTATAGGAAAAATAATATATCTCGACATAAGTAATTAAATCCAAAATTATACCAGAGAAATTTGAATTTTCATCTTCAATATCATAATTGTGATTGAGCAATAGTAGACAATACTTGAAACTTTTTTTGGCACAACTGCGAGAAACACACTTCACCCAAAATAGATTTCTTGGTTTTTTCTCCAGTAATGACTTCATGATATTTCAATGAACCAGATCTCTGTGATGTTTGACAAAATTCTTCTATTTTTTCATGAAGGAAAACATGATAACACGTATATAGAGATACATATCACAACTATCCATAAAAGAAAAAAGAATAAAAAAAAACTACAAATAAAAAACAAACTATCAAATATATCTTAGTAGATCAATAAAAAAAATTCAATAAAGAAAAAGTAAAAACAAAACAAAGAAGGTATAAGTTTCAAACTTTTTTTTTTTTTTTAAATTTCCATATTATATCAATACCTTTACAATTTTTATTTTCGAATTGTTGAAAATGTAGATTTCAAATGCAAGTAAAATAAATACGGTATTTTGATCTGAGTTTTATGTTAATAGTTAGGATTAAGGTGCAAAATACATCTAACGTTTACAGATAGGAGTAATTTTATCCTTAACGTCTAAAATGGTGCAATTTAACCCCAGCGTTGGTAATCAAGAGCAATTTTACTCATAATATTGGTAAATTGGATCAATTTCCGACATTATTATAAAACACAGATATTATGTTCCTTATTTTGTACCAATTGCACATAAGTTGATTTAAAAAAGAAAAAAAATTCATATTTTTTTGAGATTTTGTAATAGAATTAGAAATTAATATTTTTAAATTCGGTGAAATATTTGAGTTTTTTTATCCAACTCGTACAAAATACTGTATATTTTTTTAAAGTTTTTCATGTTTAATCATATGTTTGTGATCTGTTACTAATGAGTGGTAAAATAATGCACATGTGTAGATGACAAGATTCATGACCGAGAAAACAATTTGTTGAATAATTCTCCAATTGACTCAACTTGTCAACGTTATAGATAAAATTGCTCTGGCTGCCAACGTTTAGGATAAAATTGCATCATTTTAGACGCTAGAGATAAAATTACTCTTACCTATAAACGTTAAGGGTATTTTTACACATTTTGTTTAAAAGTTAATTTTTGCAATCAACGTATGCTTAATTTTGGAAGTTAAGAGATTCCATACATCAAAATCAAAAGGAGGAGTACCATACCTTAAAAAAAAAAAAGACATATCTAGTAGGCAATAGCTGCAAAAGAATATGAAAACGAAGCACCATACAGAGTTGGCCACGACGACCTATATGCATTATTGAAGCAGGATATTCATTCTTTCTTATACAATAAATGAAAATGAATTTGACTGAAATAGAATACATATATTAAAAACTATTTATTTTTAACAATTCCGACCTTAGCTCAGTTGGTAGAGCGGAGGACTGTAGTTGTATGCTGATATACTTAGGTCGCTGGTTCGAATCCGGCAGGTCGGACGCTTTTTTCAATTTTGTTTTTTAAAAAACCTCTATCTTTTTTTCTACTGATTGAGTTCCTACTCTTTCAATTGAGTCAATTATAAAACACTATTAAGTATTTATTTGAACATTAAATTTAGTAAAAAGAATACTACTTTACTTATTTGTAATTAAAATTATATTTTTTTTATAATTTAAAATAATGTTTTTACAATTTTGGTGTAGTTATATCAAATATATTAAATACAGTTTTCTAACACGTTAAAAATAAAAATTTCAAATTTAGATTTAAGTTTTTTTTATTACTAAAATCTTAATATTTATAACTATAATCAACAAATCAGTGTTAAAAAAACAACTGTTTGAATTAGTCGCGGAGCTAGGGCTCCAAGTTCGGGGTCTACTATATGTGGAATTTTTTTTTTCCGCAAGAATTTGATTCCTACTGAAAATGTATTTATATACAAAAGTTGTTCTGAATTTTTTTTATTAATACTAAAATATATCAAATATATTAAATACATTTTTCTAACACGTTAAAAATAAAAATTTCAAATTTAGATTTAAGTTTTTTTTATTAGTACTAAAATCTTAATATTTATAACTATAATCAACAAGTCGGTGTTAAAAAAAACAACTGTTTGAATTAGCCGCGGAGCTAGGGCTCCAACTTCGGGGTCTACTATATGTGGATTTTTTTTCCGCAAGAATTTGATTCCTACTGAAAATGTATTTATATACAAAAGTTGTTCTGAATTTTTTTTCGGTATTTTCATTGTTCACTAGTAATTGATTTGAGCTAAAATCTAAAAATACCTAAACTAATAGGATTCTATTTAGTTTTATCCTAAAACTAAAATATCTAAATATCACCAATTCGATTCAATTCAATCAAAATCCCTAAAACCCTAAAATTAAAATCCCTAAATATCACCAATTCAATTCAATTCACCAATTCAATTTAATCAAAATCCCTAACATAAAATTTGATCATAAGGCTTCGGGGCCCGGGAAACAAACAGATTGTGGTGAGGAACCTGTTCCAGCCTTTATGATCGCAGGGCACTGATAAGTCTAGATATCCCGTCGAATCCTCCTCCTATACAACGAATTTTCTGTGTAAGATGGATTCCGCCACCTGTTAGCTGGCTAAAAGTCAATACCGATGGATCTTCATTGTCTCCCGTTGGCCCTGTTGGTGTCGGTGGTATTTTCGGTACTGACAGGGGATTTCCTCGTGGTTGCTTTGCGTTCCCAATTGCCTCGACTCCTGCTTTTATCGCTGAGATCTTAGTTGTCGTCTTCGCGGTTGATATCGCGTGGGAAATGGGTTGGACCAAGTTGTGGATTGAATCAGACTCATTGTATGTGGTGGATTTAGTTAGGCAACGCTCAACGGAAAGTTCCCTAGGAGATTCGGCAACGATGGCTTAAATGCTTGCACAAATGCTCGAAGATGGAGATTGGCATTACCCACATTTACAGAGAGGGGAACTGGACTGCAGACGCCCTCGCCCGCTACGGAGTCACAACCTCTGGCATCTGCTGGTGGCCGTCATCCCCGACCTTTTGTCACTCTTTTGTTTTAGACGATATTTGTAATGCTCCTCATTTTCGTTTTTGTTAATTTCCTCTCTTTGTATGAACTTTTTTCCTTTTATTTGATTCCAGGTTTGCGGGTCTTAAGGGCTGATGTGCCAGCCTAGCTGGGATATCCCGCCCCCGGACTCGCTCGTCCTAATCTTTATTAAAAAAATCACTAAATATCACAAATTTAATTCAATTCAATTCACTAATTAAATAAATTAGAAATCCTTAGAAATTCATAATTTAAAACTCATAAAAAACTTAAAAATAAAATAAATAATAAAAAATAGACAACTTACTTGAGTTTGTGTGAGAATAAAAAGGGTGAGGTTAGGGAATTTTTATTCCTCTTTCAAGCAAATCTCCTTCTCTTTCTTTTCTTGTCTTTGGTTCACATGAGTAGAAAAGAAAAAGAAGTTTCTTTTAAGTTGATTCTGCACAAAGCGGCGTTGTTTTGTGCAACATCAATCCTAAAAAACCCCGAAGAAGATGATTACAGAACCATCTTCATCATGTACGGCCATGGCTGGCTGGAAGGGCTTGAGCCATGGTCGGCCGCCCTTGGCGGAGCAAGGGAGGAAAACCCCTCTCTAGGGTTTCCAGTGGGACCGGAGGGTCGGCCGACCCTCTCCACCCCTGGCTGGAATTGCCTAGGTATCCGAAATAGAGAATTTGTTTGGATTTTTTCCGATTAGGTCATCTAGACATTTTTTTACCATTTGATGGTACCTAGGCCATAATCGAAAAAATATATTTTATTACTTTCTTTTTACTTTATTATAATTCACGTTTGAGCATTATCATATGATTGTTGGTAAATTGTATTTATTATTTTCACATATTTTATTTAATTGCATTTTTGAATTGTTTCCATTATATGATTTATGACTTTAAGAATATTGTTGCATCGTTTTTCTTGAATTATATTACAGATGAACATTATTTTTTACTTATTTGAATAGTTTCAATTATATTAATGTTGAAATGTTGATGTTTTCTATTTTAAGGATATATATTACAAATATACATGCTTTTTTTCAATATTAAATCATTTTACATTATTATTTTTGACATAATACCCATTTGGATCCCCAAACTAAAGCTTCAAAGTTTATTAGGATCGTAAACTATTAAAATCATCAATCAGATCCCTGAACTAACAAAAAATCATCAAGTTCGATTTAATCTCCGACTAATATCTGATTAACTATTATTGACTTTGTGCGACTACCACCGAACATTTTTTACAACCTTAATAAAAAAAAATGAAGGATATAATCAAGGATAGATTCAGAGGGGTAGTGGCAGATGTAGAAGGGGACATGCGAAGAGTAGCAGCCGCCCACTCCTAGTTGTCCCGCCTATGTGGTTCCACAACTGTTAAAAGATGATTCCTCCACTGCCAGGTATTTCGTTAGTTTCCGAACTTGGTTAAAGTGGTATATTAGTCACCTGAATTTGTTTAAATGACATGTTTCCTAAACTTATCAACAGTAATCTATATTCTCTTAAAACTGTTTAAAATGATATGGTTTTTAATTCGTCTAAATTCTTATTGTTTTATGTGGATTTATCGCTTTATAAGACATTCTATAAGATATTGCCAACCCTCTTGAAAGTTTCTGGGCCTTTCACTGCAGAGGAGGCAGGTGAAGACTTAGTATACACTGGTTACCGAAAGTTCCATAAAACTGCGTATATGGTTTAAATTATCAATTAAACATTTATACGTCATTAGATAACACTCGAAACACGTATATTAGTGAATCATAAATCCGTTACTTATATAATAATATATATTTTTTCCAAAGACAAAAGAAGTGAAGATGATAAGAAAAAAAAGATGGGCCATATAAGAGAGATGGATGTTAATAAGACATGAGGAATGGAGTGCCTTATTGGCTATTACTCATGTCATCATGTGCCTTCTCTGAAGTGCTCTCTTTAGTCTTTCCACTTCCACATGATCTCTCTCTCTGCTTCCCTGTATTTAGAGAGAGAAACAACACTTTCAACAAATCAAAGTTGTAAAAGGCTGACACAACACCCTTCTTTTCTTATTATTAGTTTACAACCTCACTATCCCACATTTACACTTGTTCTTCATCCATTATTATTATTATTATATTATATGGTTTTATTTACTGTTATAGTTACACCTAGTCTATCCAATCCAATCATTTTCTGCATATATGATATATCCATTCCAAAAGTCATCTGTTCACATGCTATCAAGATTTCACTTGCAATAGGCCAAAATGCATTATCACCATCTGCATTTATGCTTTTTTTTTTTTTTTTTTTTTATGCATAACACTTCTAATTTTTTTTTAAACAATAAATCAGATGAAAAAATATTATCAAAGAAATTGTGGTGGATATACTCATTCATCCCGAACAGACACAAAATTTATCATTTTTGCTAGACTATGGACAACCAAATTCGTTGAACGTTTAATAAAGGGGATAGAGAACAATTCTAAATCTCGTAATAAATGAATACAACCAGAAATCATCTCAACTAAATACGAAGGACCTTCTAAACTCATTTGAATTGTCTTGACTATGACGAGACAATACGATTGAATTTGAATTTTCTCATTAGGACGGTGCATCTTAATCCAACTTAAAGCTTCTTTGACGGTCATGGCCTTAGCTAGTTGAGGATTGAGATTTTCTTGAAAAGCTCTCATCTTAGCTAGAATAAATTCTCTAGAGTGATTAGTTGATGACGTCATTGATGAAAAAAGAACTTTTAATGCAAAAATTGAAAAAAAGAAGAAGAAACTTGTCAAAGGACAAGACAAAACCAAATTTGTCAGACGACAATACCCATATCCGTTAAACAGCAGCCGAAATGAAAGAATTTCAAATTTCTCTTTTAATCAACATTGTTTAACAAGTTAATCATAACTTAAACCAGTAAACGGTTTTTTCAAATAACAATTTACAACATAAAATAATTAAAAAGAATCATATAACTCTAACAAAATCCAACATAACCGTTCTAAAATTATTTTATTACATAATTATTGACTTTTTTGTACAATAATTGACTTTTTAGTAATAAATTCGATTGTAATTGTGCTCCAAAAATATAAAAATTAATTATAAAGAGTAATAAAATAAATAATCAAATTTAGAAGTCTTAAAATACACTTTTCCTACCAAATTAATTGGTGGAAAATATCTCTAGTCGCTTAAGTTAAGTTTCGAGTTCGATTCTTAGTATAAACAGAAAATTTTAACTGAGAGAACAATCACTTAAAAATATCTAACTAAACTCGATCGAGTAATCAGATAAATTAAAAAAAATAGGCTTTGCCTTTGCAATAAGCTATTCTTCTTATAAGAAGCAACTATATACAATAAAAAAAGTCATGTGAGTTTAAGTTGTTCATAAAAGGCCCAGTACACAAATAACCACTGAACTTATCCCAATGTTGCAACTGCCCTCCTAAACTTTCAATTGTAACAACTTATCTATCAAACTTGTCCAATTGTAAAATATAACCCCAAATTGCTGACATGGACTGCAATCGAAGAAACACGTGAAATACAAAAGCTACAGCGCTCGTGGAGTGTGATAATCAGATCTTTGGCGTGATACAAATCCGGAAAAACGTTTTTACGATTGCTTCAAGTACGAGGTAAAAAAAATCCCAATTTGGGGTTATGTTTTACAATTGGATAAGTTTAAAGGGTAAGTTATTACAATTGAAAGTTAGAGGGGGCAGT
This sequence comes from Euphorbia lathyris, assembly GCF_963576675.1. Taxonomy (NCBI): domain Eukaryota; kingdom Viridiplantae; phylum Streptophyta; class Magnoliopsida; order Malpighiales; family Euphorbiaceae; genus Euphorbia; species Euphorbia lathyris. The sequence goes on from NC_088911.1 coordinate 34,202,858, forward strand.
TGCAATATGTAGATAAGTTCTGGAAGTTATTTGTGTATTAGGCGTTCATAAAATTACAAAATTCACATAAGTTTAGGCTCGAAAGTCGAAACACTAGGCCGTATGAATGTGATGGAGTACTTGGTGGACTTTTTTGCTGATTATGAGCAAGGACTGCTTCCATTTGTTTCTTGCTTGGGCCTTATTTCTTCCTTTTTCTACTCAAAATTGCTCATTTCGATGTATGCAGATTTTAAATGCTATAAATTATTAGATTTAGATTGAAAGAAAGAGCATAGACCACTTTGTATTTGTAATTCAATATGTACTAATATTACATTAAGGTTATTTGCTTAAATTGTTAGCTGACAGCGGTTGCAATAAGTTATTAAAATTGAAATAATTTTGTTTAAAACTAAACAAATAAAAAAGCAATATTAAAAGCTCTAATTTAAAGCTTTCTGTGAACTGTTATTGCTTCCTCCAAAAAAAACCAACATCAATAGTTTTGCAAACTTAAGCAAACATTTTATTTCTAGCAGTTTAGAGTAAAATAACTAAATGTTGTTTTGAAAAAAGTTAAACCAAACACATTCTAAATATTATCAATTAAATTTATATTAAACGATCAAGGATCTCACATCATATCAACTACAAAACTCGAGCTTATGACCTATTTGATTTAATTGTTGATATTTACTATTTATTTATTGTTGCTAAAAGTTCAATATTATTAGTAGCTATAGAAGTTAATTGATAAATAGTTAATTGTTTATCTATTTCTGTTTGATTTATTGTTTGAAATGAAAAAAAAAAGTGTGTATAACAATATTCCAATCTATTAGTGGAATTAATTGAAAAAAAAATGACATTAATTAGTTGGTTAAGAGATGTATGCAGTAATTAATTAGATAGAAATAGATTGAAGGGTATAGAAATGTGATGATTTGGTTTGATATGAGACTGAGAGCTTCAGATTAATAATTAATGATTTTACGAATGCATCCCGTGATTTACGATTTTCTTGCAGGTTTCTTTGTATTTTATGGACCGAACAGGCTTGGTTTGGTTTGCATATGTATTCCATGTGTGGCCATTTCTGTGATTCAGCCTAGGCCTATACATATGCCTATTTCTCAATATTTTTCTATGTAATACATTAAGGTACTGTTTTTTTTTTCCACTCCATTTCATTTTCAGTAATTTCATTTAGTTAGAGTTTAATAATATTATTTATTATAATTATAATTATTATTATAACCATTATTATTTTTTATATGATTTTTATTTTAATTACTACTATTTAAAAATAATTATATTATTATTTCAATTTCTATAAAATTCAGTTCAGTTCAGATATGTCACTACTCTGTTGAAAATCTTTGTCATGTCTTTATTAAATGCCAGGCTGCACGGGAAGTATGGAAACAAACGGGATTTTCAATTCGGGTGGACAAGATGAGCGAAACGGATATTAGACAATGATATCAGACGTGCAGTGAACTGTTACCGCGGGAGGAACTTCAGAGAGTTGCGGTGATGCTGTGGTGGCTCTGGTACCGACGCAACATCTTTGTTCATGAACACAGATGGACAACGGACAATGTTTTAATCGAAAAAGCTAATGATTTCCTTCAAGAATTTGATACCCTGCCGCTTTCCATGAGATATGCTGCAGGTCCAAGGGCACTAAACCACAGCTCTACAAGAATATGGTATCCTCCCCCGAGCGGCGTTGTAAAAGTTAATTGCGATGCCAAATTTGGAGTACACGGCCATGCGAGTAGGGCGGGTCTAGTTTCCAGGAATTCATAGGGCGAGATCATGGCATCAACGGGTATTCCTTTGGGGGCGTGTTCAACAGTCGAAGAAGCAGAATTGCTGGCGATCCAAGAAGGCCTGTGACATGCACGAGACTGCAGTTTTAATAATATAATTGCGGAATCGGACGCACAAATCGTGATCAACGCGCTTCAGACTGGCACCTACCCGAAGAATCATCTAGCTTTTCTTTATGAAGACGTCCAGATGTGGACTTCTATTTTTCGTAGTTGTTCCTTTTCATTTGTTTATAGGGAAGGAAATAACAATAGCCCATTCGATGGCTAACTGGGCATCTGACACCAATAATCCGATGGTTTTCATCGAGGACTGCCCTGCCCCTGTATGGCCTCTAGTTTGTAACGACTCCCCTCATTCAGAAATTTAATGCAATGCTTTGCTATAAAAAAAAGAACATAACTTAAGAACAATTTAATTTATTTATTTACATTTGTATTTGCTGATGTTGTTGATAGGCAGTAGATATTAGTTGATTTTTGTGTTAAAAACAACTATTTCTAAATTTTACTAAATATTTTTTCAAATCATGCTTAAAAGACCCATGATATATTGATTAAAAAAAAAGACCCATAATATATTAAGCATTTAAAATATAATCCTTTTAGCTTCCCAAAAGAAAAATTGAAAAAAAAAATAAAAAAATGTAGTCATCGTAAGAAGTATATTTTGGGGTCATAAACATGAGAATGTGAAAGCGGGTTGAATCATTTCATCCCAACAGTACACATCTTCCAAACCGAACCCTATGTAAAAATAATTCCAACTTCCTCAACTTTGGGGATCTCCTCTTCTCCTCTATTATTTTTGTTTTTATTCTTATTTAAATATAGGGTTTAATGACAGTCACGGATGCAAGGTAGTGAGTTTTTGAGTCCTTTCTAATAAGTGATGAATATAAAAGGGTGTTGTTAAACCCAGCCCCAAATTCCCACCCCTAGCCCCGTGAAAGGACGAAAATGCCCTTTCATGGGTTTTGGGAGGGGAAATTCTATTTTTTTTGCCAATCCGACACGCGAGCGTGTGGATATCACGCCTCACCGCGTGGTCGGGCGTGATAGCCCCACGCCTCACCGCAAGGTCGGGCAGTTGGCTGTCACGTCCGACCACGCGGTGAGGCGTGTGTCTATCACTTCCGACCACGCGGTGAGGCGTGATAGCCACATGCCCGCGTGTCGGATTGGCAAAAAAAATAACTTTTTAAACCCGTAAATAGGCCGTTAAACCCGTAAATAGGCCGTTAAACCCGTAAATACATAATTGTACTTAAAACCTAAAAATACCATACAATTTAGTCCTAAAATCAGTAAAAATAATATAAGTTAATTAATAAATATTATTAATCACAAAATATAAAACTAATATAATTTAGTCCAAACCTCTCTCCTTTCAGCGTATAGATTCTCGAAGTGACGAACACTCGGATGACAATATAAACGCCATTGGGTGGCAATGGGAGGCACTGGAAACGTAGGATGTAAATAAAGACGTATGTAGTGATGATAACTCCCCAAATGAAAAATCACAATCTCTCACTCTGGTGGTCTTCCATCGTCCGAACGCATCGGCAGTATAGTGCAACATCCTAACTGTTGTGCAGTAAAGAGGAAAATTACTGCGTTCAATACAGATGCAGCAGCATATAAGTCATCCGGACTCACCATCCAGTGGGACTCACCACAACCCGCTCCTGCCCATTTAATACGTGTGAGGGCAGCATCAAATCCATTCACGTACACTGGCGCATACAGATCACGGTTTGCCCACATCTCATTCTCTATGAGCACTCTCATCAGCTTCCACTCCTCCTGGTTATAAATGATGGCATCGGCTAAAACACGAAATCCACAGTTACCATCTGCTACAACATCATGGAATCCAGTAATAAATGGTACGATGAGACCTTGACCCCGATGTAAATGGTGGTAACCGGCGATATCCGCATCAAATCCGACTGAAAATATTAATATATGAAATTCATCAATAAAAATATATTTACTTTAACTTCAACATATATATAAATGAAATAAAATATACCCGGCATCTGGCTGTTATGTACAGATGAGGATGAGGAACGGCCTCGACTACGACTACTCCTCGAACCTGAGGACCGTGCTCGACCTCGTGGTGCCTGACTGTACTCCCATGCACTCGGATTTCGTTTTGTTGATGAATTTCCCTTTGGTCTACCCCTAACAGTGTCTTTGACCTCAGGTTCTTTGAAGCCACTTTGTTCCGGGTTTATCTGATCATGAATCATCATTGATATGCTATGCACCATTGAAGGATCTAATTTTTCAACCTTTTCCATAAGAGATTGAAAAAATCGGTGATCCTCAGACCCGTCAGCATATACTGGAGCAGTAACTGGTATGTCACTCAACCCTTCAAACGCAAGAGATCTCCAAAAAGGATGGATGCGGTCAACACGAACCGATTCATCTGTGTCAATATATGTTTTAAGCTCACATGCACACGGAATGCCATGAGTCTTGGGCAACACGCATCCGCATTCACTTACCACATCCATACTCAATCCGTGCATACGCTTGAGCTCATCATTTAGTACAGCCAAGCAGTAATGTGAAACGTGTAAGTCAAGATACGTGAAAGGTGCTCCACAGTAATTCACCGCAGATCTTCTTCTCGAGTCCTCGAGTGAGTATCTGATTATATACAGTGAAGGATTACAAAACTAATGTATTAAATTTTAAAAGATTAAAGCAAATAACAGAATAAATGTCTTACTTGATCGCCTCGATCTGAGCCTCAATGTCCTTATGCACCTTCGCCCACACTGTATCGAGTGCACCAGTAGATGAATTCAGCCACTGTTTCAACTGTGCATGTGAACTCTCCACTCGACAGGTTGTGGTGTTTCCTAAGTGCAACACATCGTTCGTCCATGCTCGACAAAACTTCTCTTTATGCACTAGCCATGTGGTCTCCACGTACTGAATCACATGAGGCCAGTTGCCAGTAGTATTCTTCATGGCTACCACTGCCACCTCATATTCGGCTACTGTCGGGGCTTCAATTATACATTTCCATTTGGAATTCTTAAAAATTTCACCAAACCTCTTCATTCCACTCAACTTGCCTACTCTATCCTCCACATCTTTATTAATATGCCATGTGCACAATAAATGATGAGTATGAGGAAATACCTCACGAACCGGCCGCATCAGTCCTAACTCCCGGTCTGTAGCAATGGCTGTCGGATGCACATCAGGTTGGAGCAAAAGCTTCAATTTTTGTAACACCCACATATAACTACCCTCAGTTTCATCCTTCATGATTGCATAGGCGATCAAGAAGTTTTTGTTTGAAGGCGTCATTCCAAAATTAATCCATGATTAAGAGACAATTAAATTTAAGTGCTTTGATTTAATTGTACTAATATGTTTGTTCAATGTTGAGTATAAATGAAAAAATAAGACAGGACAAAGTCCGCATAAAAACAGCACAAGCTGAGTAAAGGGCAACTCGGCATAAGAATAGATAAAGTCATCCTTAGAACAGCAGCTGAAGAATGAAGCTAGTCAAAGAAGCTGAGTAGAATGGAACTCAGCATGAAAGAAGTAAAGTCTGCTTCAGAACAAAGCTGAGTAAGAAGAACTCAGTGTGAGAATTGGCCGAATAATAAATCGTCGGAGTAAAGCTGAGTGATTCACAAGTGTTCCGTTAGCTAAAAGACAAATCCAACAACTGTCTGCACCAATAATAGAAGTCTCAGAATTATGCAAAAGTCAATTTGGAGAAACATGGGACAACTGAATTTGGCTAAAAGACAAACTGCCACAAGAAGACAACATCTGCAGGAAGAAGACAAATCTGACGTCTGAAGTAAATCAGAAGACGGGATTGGCCTGACACCTGAAGCTGAACAGAAGCTGTCTCCCAAAAGAGCCGTTTTGGACTCAACGGACAAATCAACTTCAAATGATTTGTTCCTCACAATTCATCTATAAAAGGGACAAAGATTTCATTTGGAAGATTGCCGATTTACAGAAAATTACAAGTGAGAAAGATACAAATTCAAAGCACTCAAAACAAAAGAGAAAGCTTACACCAATCTTCTATTCTTTGTGTAAATGCTAGATTGATGATTTGTAATCATCTAAAGTGTTCTTTATCTTAAAAGGAACAAGTGTGTGATCAATTGTAATATTGAGAGTGTACGTGCTGAGTACTTGTTATTTAGTACTGAGTGGTAGAGAAATCTAAGTGCTGGGTTGTAGCATTTAGTAGGAGTTGAGTAGACGAATAGAGGAAGGTACTCTTGCATATTCAACTGCCTGTAATCGGTTTGTGCTCTACCCTTAAAGAGCTCAGTATTGGATTCTGAAAGCCCGGAGGATTCTGGGGACTGGACGTAGGCGGAGAGGCCGAACCAGGATAAGTGATACTGAGTAATTTCTAACTCTCAAATATATATATATACATGTGCTTGTGTTGCTTGTAATATTTACTCAGCATATAAACTGTTAGAAGCTGACACTGAGTAAATTGGAGTGCTGAGTTGGAAGTTGACCACATAAGCGTCAATTCCCAACTCTCATGTAAAACAGTCTTAGTTAGCTACTGACTAAAGCTGTCTTACATTAAGTCCGGCCAAGCTGACCAAAGCTGAGTTAATAAACTCACCAAAATAATTAAGTCAGCAAGATTAATTTGCGAAAAAATTGTATTAGTTCCTAACCCCCCCTTGGAACTAATCACACGGGACCAACATGTAGCCCTGACGATATACAGCCAACTGATGACAGTGCTGTCCTCTATCTCCAGGAATCCCATTCACCACCCAACCGCCCAATTCAGCGATTTCCATAACCTTTATCTGGAATTTGCAACCACAGTACTTTGTTTTTGTATTCTTCCGTAGTATAACATCCGTATCCATATCCTTTTTCCTTTTATAATTCTTAACACCACGAGCACATTTAACCAATATCCACTTTGACTTGCGCCCCGTCTTGTGCGACGCTGTGGTTAACTCGAACCCGATCTCAATTGCCGTCTGTTTTGCCCAGTTAACAGCTTTATGATATGTTTGAAACATTTGTTTGGGAAAAAACTGCGAACTGTAATCTATGCTGTTTCCGTCAAATTGTTCCCACGAAACCTCCTGTAAATGATAAATAACGAACATTACAATCCAAAGCGTGATATTTCTACAGTGTTTCGGTGTCTAAACCCGAAAAACAGCTAAAAATAAGCTCGGGCGTGTGAGCATCACGCCTCACCTTGTGGTGGGGCGTGTGAGTATCACGCCTCACCACATGGTGGGGCGTATGAACATCTCGCCTCACCATGTGATGGGACGTATGAGTATCACGCCCCACCTCATGGTGGGGCGTATGGCTATCACGCCTCACCATGTGGTGGGGCGTGATACTCATACGCCCCACCACATGGTGAGGCGTGATGCTCACACGCCCGAGTGCCGAACCATATTTTTTTTTAATTCAAATTACAGAAATGCAAGGAAGTTCAATCGGAAAAATACCTCGAATTGAGACACAGCATCACTCCCGTCTCCTCCCGGTGATAACGGATTGCCTTCCATCAAACGTGTTGTCTTTGATTCGGATGAAAATGTATTTGGGAGACTTTGAGAGAGTTTGGGAGGGATTCAAATTTTCAGTTTTTGGTTAAAGGACGTTTTCGTCTTTTTCCGGGGCTGGAAGTGTGAAAATGGGGCTGGGTTTAGTAACCCACATATAAAATGGGTAAATTACATCGATTGCCACTGAATTTTATCCATTTTAAATTTGTGATTATTGAATTTCAATTTCTAAAGGTATGACTACTGAACTTTACATCTTTTAACACCAGTGGCCATTCAACGCTCAATACGACCGTTAACGGTCTCAAAATAAAAAAAATTGGAAGAGTTAATGATATTCTTATTAGGGTTTTTAAAAGAAATAATAAGAAAAAATGATACTAAATCTTTATTGAATCTGTCAAGATTTTGCACACTTGAAAACATACCGATTGATGACCTTTTTAAATGTTTATAATGCAACCAGAAAAGAGATTTTAAAGGAAACAATCTTATTTATCCGCCACTAATAATCCACTAATAAAGTAAAGAACCAGTAAACTAAACGTGGTAAAAAAACAACTTTGAGCCAGAAAATCAAATCTCAACATTTCCTCTTGATTCAAAGTTTTTTTTGGCATAATGTTCTTCCAGCCCCCTTAACTTGTCCAAATTGGCCATTTTACCCCTCTAACTCATCGAATATCCTATTTACCCCCTTAACTCCATAAAATGGTATTTCCCACCCCCTTAACTTGTCTAAATTGGTCATTTTACATCTTCTTAACTCATCGAATGTCCTATTTACCCCCTTAACCCTATAAAAGTGACATTTCTCACCCCTTATGATCCTATTTACCCACTTAACTCAATAAAAGTGGTATTTCTTATCAATTTATAGTGCAAAATTAATAGGACTTATTCAAATGAGTTTGAATTTTTTTTAATATCAACTTTTGTATTTTGTTTTAAGTTGATAATTATATTGATGCTTCATGTATTTATTACAATAATATTATATTACAATAATTAGATAATCAAAATTTAACTAGCCAAATAAGTTGAAAAGAGAATGAATGAAAAAAGATACAAATAACAAAAATATTAATATAAACAAGTTAATGACATTATATGTAGGGATAAAGTACCAAAATAGACCTATGGTTTTTGGGGAAGTATTAATTTAGGTTTCACGTACAAAATAACACCAATATAGGTTTAACGTTTAAAAAAGGGTATCAATTTAGGTCTCGATAACGGATTATAAGGGGTGAGAAATACCACTTTATGAAGTTAAGGGGGATAAATATGACATTCTATGAGTTGGAGGGGTAAATGGACAAGTTGAGGGGGTGAGAAATACAACTTTTATGGAGTTAAGGAGGGTAAATAGGACATGCGATGAGTTGGAGGGTAAAATGACTAATTTGGACAAGTTAAAGGGGCTGGGGGAGCATTAGGCCTTTTTTTTTTTATACATAGGATGTACTTCTCATCATCATCTTGTAATCGGAGCACTTCTCCATCCAAATGGTTTTTCGATGCACTTCTCAACCACGTCGAATTCTTGAAGCACTTATTTCCAACATTAGAATGATAATTCTTCGTCAATAATATATGTCAACTTTATATTTTTTTTCTGTTTTATTATTTCTATAATTTTTTTAATGTGTCTATTTCTATCTTTTCGAAATTGTACATGTGTGCCAGTAATTTTGTAGATATATTACAAAAGTGTGAAACCTGATTTTCAATCAAAGATTGTGTAAAGCTAATGGACGAAAAGTTTAAAGGTTTGAAATTAAAACCGTAAAGAAGATGACTTAATTAGTATGAACGATGTCAAATTGAGGATAAAATGCTTGAAATTGAAGTTGAAATTGAGAGATTACAAATATAGGAATTGAAACCGTAGAACTTGGAATTGAAAACGAAAGTGTAGAACTAAGAATTGAGAATTAGAAATTGAAATTGGCAGAGACTTTATTTTTGAGTCTGGTTTTGGTTAATTATTATTGAAACTTGAGAGTCTTTTCTCTACTGTAAAAATCTGTATTTATGTTGTAAAAAATATACAAGTAACTAAGCTCCAGTAACATTAAATTATTGACTTGAAGTATGAATGATGGTACACTAGTCGTTTAATAAAATTTCTTAATTTAACATAACATGATGGGAAAAATTGAGCGGATGGATTGATGACCGGTGGATAAGAAAAAAAATATGTATTATAGCTAATAGTTTTAGAATAAAACACACATATATATGGAAAAAGATATCATAGAAATTATTATCAGAACAAATTACGAATTACAATGATAATAAAAAAGAAAATTTACATAAAATATAAAGTTATAAAATTATTTTTAACTATATCAAATTATTATTTCAATTATACCAAATTAAGAAAATCATCATTTTTAATACTCCATTAGTTTTATATTATATGTCTTTCTAGAGATTTTTTTGTTTCATATTACATGTCATATTATATGATCAATACACATTAAGTCACATTTTGTGTGCTATAAAACGTGAGTTTATGGAAATTAATCAAAATAATGGACTTACTATAAAATAAATATATAGTATAATCAATAAATAAAGGACAACTAGGTAAAGGGTCTTCCTTTTCGGCGGAGCTCTGGGGAATTTATTCTAGTCTCAGATTAGCAATTAATCTGGGTTTGAAAAAGTTGATCGTCGAATCTGACAATATGGAAGCTATCAGAATAATCGCTGATTGAATACTACTTGTCTAAGTAGTAAGAACTTGATCAATATCAGAAGGTTTTGTTCTTCCTTCGAGACCATCAATTTCGGCCACATCTTCAGGGAGCAAAACAGGATGGCGGACCGCCTTGCAGAAGAAGGCCACATGAGGAGTCTGAGAGTTTCTACCTTCTCTTTTCCTTCTAACTTCCTTTATTCTCTTCTGAGGGATGATTTGGTTGAGATCGGTTTTCCTAGACTGATCCCGGACTAAGTTTTTGTCTTTGTGGCGGTTTGTTTTTCCTTTCCTATCCTACCAAAAAAATAAAATAAATAAAGGACAACAAAATCTTTTTTCTAATATTTTTAAATTTTGTGTAACTCTCCAAAAAGATATGTAATATTTTTTTAGGGTTAGAATTTATGAATTGGAGTCTAAAATGTAATAAATTATGGTATAAATATACTTATTTTATTTTATAATATATAAAAAATAATGATATATATATATATATATATATATATATATATATATATATATATATATATATATATATTAAATTAAGTTTTATAATATCATGTAACAGTAATATTTATAATTGACGTGTTACGTGATGTAAAAAGCCCGGAAGAAACAATATAAAACAGCTCATAAATCTCTCAAAGGCCCCTATCCCCACGAATTACTTTGAGAATTTAATCAAATGATCGACTATGCACACCATGGGAATTTTTAGTCTGACTAGATCTACAAATGACAAATAATTTACTTTGCATTTTTTGATTTATTAAATCATTAATAATTTATTTCTTCTATTAATTTTTTAAATTAATTAGTTGTAAGTAACTAATTCAAATAAAGAGTTATTTGCTGAGAAGACTGTCTTTATTCCTGACCTCCGGTTTTACTTCTCGAAAAAACTCTCTGTTATTACAAAGAGTTTTGAAGGAGAGCCCCTGGTTCACCCCTCCCCGGTTAAAGAGGTCCAGTTAGTTGGTTGGAGGAAGCCCAGGGAAGGGGTTGTCAAGTTGAATACGGATGGCTCCTGCCTTAGTAATGGCAGAATTGCTGCTGGTGGAGTTCTTCGGGATGCTGGTGGCGCCTGACTGGCTGGGTTTACCCATAACTTAGGTACGTGCTCCTCCTTTACTGCGGAGCTCTGGGGGATCTTGTCTGGCATTAAACTCGCCATTCGCATGGGTGTTAAAAGACTTTCGGTGGAGTCTGACAATTTGGAGGCTATCAACAGGATTTCGGATAGACAGGCTGTTTGTCTTAAGAGTCAGAATCTCATTAAAGCCATCTTGAGGCTTCGTCCTGCCTTCGATTCTCTTACCTTCTCCCATATTTATAGGGAGTAAAACCGCGTGGCGGATCGCTTGGCAGCTGCTGGGCATGGGGGGATGTTAGGTGTTTCTACCCTTTCCGTTCCTCCTTCTTTTCTGTTACCTTCTCTTTTTGAGGATAGGATTGAGGTCAGTCTTCCTAGACTGATCCCGGGTTAGGTTTTTGTTTGTTTGTTTTTTTTCTTCCCTTCTTACTAAAAAAAACTAATTCAAATAAAGTTATTCAGTTTTATGTTTGAAATTATATTTTACACCATTTGACTTCAGATTTTTACAGTTTCTTATAACCATATTAATTAATATATCGAAAACTATTTTCAAACCATTAAAGATACAAATTTTGAATATAAATGAAATGAATATTTTTTTTTGAATCAACCGCTATGATATTTTTAGTCATCAATGATTAATGCTAAAAAAAAAATAAAATAAAAGATTTCTTCCATATCACGATATTGGACTTCATGTGACATCTGTCATGAAATTGGGTTTAGCCCATCATAAGAACGGCCCATAGAAGCCCAATTTGTTTTTTCAATTTAACCCATATAATGAAACTATTCATACACATCTCCAGCCTAACATGCTTGTAAAGGGTATAATCTTTCTAAGTGTCTTTAGTTTCATTTTTCTCTCATTAGAGCTACTAATGAATTTCCGTATATCAGATTTGATGGTAAAGGCTATGCTTATTTTGTTTTTAACAAAGTAAATCTTACTTTGTATGTTTTCACCATTAGATTAATTTTCTAATCCATTATCCAATGGTAAAAACACACAAAGTAATGGTACTTTGTCAAAAACAAAGTAACCATAAAAGGCACCCAGATTTGATATCACATTATATTTTTTACTATTAGGATTTATAATCTAGAATATAAAGTTATTTTCTAAAGTCTAAAGTTTATATTTTAGGATTTAGATAAATAATTAATTACACAATGTTAATATTTTATTGATTGAGATGTAATCTTGTATTAAATTATTGATCCGACGTATTAATGATGTAATGCGTGAGCCATGTAGTAAAAACTCTAGAGATTTTATTATATATTTGGTGCACCACATCATCCTTGTACCAAAAATATTTAATATCACATTACACTCCAACCAATAAAATATTACCACTGTATTATTAGTCAATTATATATATTTTAGATAAATACTTATATAAAACCTTAGTCTTAAAAAATAAACCCTCGATGTTAAATTATAAACCATAATAATAACAGATAGTGTCGCTAACTTAGCTTATGATTTTTCCCTTGACGGGTGTTACATGCTTGCATTCTCTCTCTTGGGTTGCTTCTTGATGATAGCATAGGATTGTGTCTCACACACGAAAAAGATACATAATATCTAGGATAAATAATTATAAGGTCCTGTGTTTTTACTTAATGCATTAGTCAGTCATTCTGTTTTTACAAATAATTATATAGTCTCTCAGTTTTTATTTCATCAACTTCTTAGTCCTTATGTTTGAGTCAATGTTCAAACTATATTAAAGAAATTTTAAAATACCAAAATTACCTTTTAATCTATGTTTTAATAATAAACATATACGAAAAAGTTCTTGAACAGTTTCTCAAAAAATAAAAAACTGCTCCCATCTTCCTTTCCAATTTTCTTTTTTTCCACCATTCTTTTCTCATTTTCTGTCCAAATTTCATCATCTGTTGAGTTTCAAATTGTCCTCTTTTGAAGATCTACTTTGAGTAGGAAGAAGGAAGGAAGTTTGTCTTCCTTCTTCCTACCACACCGGGTTAGATTTTATGAGTTTTACTTTATTATTTTTTTCTTTTTAGTCAGTTTCCATATATTTTATCGGATCTCTTCATCCATTTGAATTGTATCCGCTCTCTGTTATTCTTTCATTTATATCATTTTCGAATTTAGCAAGTGCGGAAACGGTTTATCTTATACGTGGATCAATATATCTACGTGGTTGCATCAAAAGAAAGGACTCAGATCCGAATGTTCGGAATGGCCTAAATGCTGAAGACTGGATCACATCTACTTTTATGCAGATTTCGATTTACGATAAATATATGTTTTGTTGTTGTTTTGTGTTTTTTTATGCCTTTATGGCCTTTTTTGCTCTCTGTAGCCGTTTTAGTCTCTTTGTAGATCCTGTAAGAATTTATTTCTTACTGTTGTTTTCTTGTTGTATTTGTTGTGTTTTAATCTAATGAAGTTATAAGCATTTTAATCAAAAATAAAATAAAATAATAAACATATTATATTTTTCCTATTTTATGTTTTTTTCTCTTTTTTCTACATAATCATAATCTCTCCTATATTAAGTAATTAATTTATTAAGTTTTATATAATTATAGAACTTTAATTAAGTAACGTAAAATTTGTTGACTAAAAAAATAAATGAAAAATATTTCAAAAATTATTAAAATAGAAGTAAAACTATTCAAAATTATAAAAAGTAATATTTATTTATCTCTAATAAATTTTATGAATCAACAAATAAAATCTGATTTTTTAAGTCATCGAAAATTCATAATAATATTAATGTCAGTATTAAAATATTATATATTAAAAAAATAAAAAAATAAAAATTTATACAAGTATATATCAATTTTGGTGTATATATTTCAAAAACATCAATAATTAAAACTATTTAGATTAGATTTGAAACTAAAAGATAAGTTTTTTTTTTTATGTATATAACTAGGGGCAATTTTGTACTTTCATCTAAAAAATAAATGGAAGGACTAAAGAGTTGATTAAAACAAACTTAAAGACCTTAATATGATGAACTTACTAGTTTGTTATGTAAAAACACGACAACGTTATAATTATTTACCCTAATATCTATATAATTTGGTCTTCATTTTATCATTTGTAATCACCTTATAGTTAATAAAATTGAAGAATACTAAGTATCTCACATTCTAATTTGGTGTTCATTTTATAATTTGTAATCAACTTATGATTTGTAATTTGGTTTCAAAAAATAATTATAAACCTTGAGTCACACCGGTTCCTGATTAAACTTTAGATTTGTCCGATTGAATGAGACTTAATACAACCAGTTTGGTTCGCACCAGACATTTGACCGTTTTTTGGTTTGACCAATTGAACAAACCGACCGGCCCAATTTTTATAACATTACTTAAAATATATGACATGTAATTAAAATTATTGTTTCGATTCATAGATATACAATTAAATATAATAATATAATTTATTTTTTAATTTAAATAATTCCTTGACAATGGTAACATAGTATCAAAACATCTCAAATGAAGTGGTTCATGATTCAAATATTGACAACCCTCTTGTTTTAATTAGAAATAACAACAAAGCTAATTCCAGTATGGTAGATCCCATGAATAATGAACAAATAAATCACCAAATAAAAATGGATTCATTTTACATTATGTCCATTTGATTATTTTTCAAAATTGAATCACTTCAAAATAACTAAAATAAACCAATGATCCATGAATTAAACAATTGAATGATGAAAAAATCAATCAATCAACTCAAGCCCAAAAAGAAAGGAACCCCAGTAGAATTAAGCCATTCAGTTCCTTGTAAAAAAGAGCCAACAGTAAACTGAGTAGCCTCAGCAGAAGAATTAATAACCCTATAACCAGGCCATTTAACTCTTCCACCAGTACTAGAACCAGGTCCTCTATTCATATACTCTCCATAATAAAGACTGCTCAAACCAAAATCCCCATTCCACTCCAACCACCCAGCAGGATCAACCAAATCATCAATATACGAACCAAGATAAACCGTCCTTGAATATGCCTTCCATGGACGCCCAAGATACGTCTTAAACGATGATTTTACAGGCATAAAATCAGCAGCAGCAGTGACCTTGGAATTGAGGATAGAAATACCTGTATTCTGGTTAGGGTCTTCTCTGCCCTGGGCAGTGAATACGTTTTTCTGGTTTTGGTTGGGTTTTCTGGCGTATAAATTGCAGTTCTGGAATACTACAGCTGCGTTGCCGAATATAAAATCTATTGTTCCATAAATATCGCATTCTCGGTAGAATTGTCGGAGGGAATGAATGTAGAGAGTGTCTTGGTAAGCAACGAAGCTGCATTGGTAGAATGCGGAGAGATCTGAACTGCTCCTTAAGGCTACTGCTTGGTGCATAGTTGGTCCTGCTGAGTTCTCGAATGTTATTCCTTTTGCTATGAACCCGTTACCTACTACGGCTGCAAAATTAATTAATTAATTAATATCAATATCATATACTAAACAATTTTTATATATAATGGGCTGGTTACACATTTAAAATAAAGGAGGCCCATTCTTTCATCAAAAGAAAAGGAAGGAAGCCAATAATGGGCTGGGTTGAAGGCCCAAAATATGAGAAATGGAATTGGGCTAAAGTGGAATTATTTGATTCTGACTGGTCAATGAAGGAAATGATAGTACAGTAGAGAGAGCAGGTGAGATTAGGTGTGTTGATAAAGTCACTGCCATGGTTATATACTATTATATTATATTATTACTACCAACCAC
Organism: Euphorbia lathyris; assembly: GCF_963576675.1. NCBI lineage: Eukaryota > Viridiplantae > Streptophyta > Magnoliopsida > Malpighiales > Euphorbiaceae > Euphorbia > Euphorbia lathyris. The sequence continues at coordinate 34,218,783 of NC_088911.1, forward strand.
CTTGTTCATTTCCCAAATACACATGTATGTATGTACTATAAAATAGTTGTATTAATTAATAATCTAAAATGGATCTGACGAGGTCAGCAATTTGAGTTTAACTGTACATGAATTTTCCGAATTGGGGATTAATTAATTAAATACAACTTTCATTTCATGGGAGACCAAATCCTGTTGCTTCATAATTGTGCGCACCAACCAGACATCTCTCTCTCTCTTTCTACATGTTATTAGTAAAACTGGGTCCAACTTTAATAATCAATCATCTTCATGTTTTTTTCTTTCTAATTTCTAAAAACACAGTTCCTCAAATAACTAAAAAAAAAAGTTAATATAGTAAAAAAAACCTGAAGATTCACATTCTCAAGTTTATGTTTATACAGTACTGTAGTCACTAATAACTACACACTTTATAATTCACTTTGGATTGGTTAATTATGAAACAAAATATAATTAAGTTCATTTCTTCAACTTCTCAAGAAAAAAAAAGAAATATAATTAGGCCAATAATCGCACAGGGGTACAAACAAGCCGAACCAAGACAGAACAAGGACAAGCTCGGCTCGGCTCGAGAAGTTCGGAGATCGAGTTCGGCCCGGTTCGACTCGTAGACAGCTCACCAAAATTACTAATTAAAAAAACTAATAAAAAAATTACAAAATTAAAATATAAATAAATAATTAAAATAAATAATATACATAATATTATTAAAAGCTCTCGAGCCTGCTCATGAGCTTTTGAGCCGAACCCAAGGAAGTTCAGACTCGGTCTCAATAATGCTTGAGCCGATCTCTAACTCGATCCGAAATCGAACCGAACTCGAACAGTTTGCGAACTAGATAGGTTGGTTTGACCCCTAATCACACTAGATTAAAGTTAATCAAATTAGTTGATTTTTTGCTTCACCAAATTAATTGATTAAACTTTTTTTTTTTTTTTTTGTGAGAGTAAAAAGTTAAGGGTAGGGATATATATGCCCTACTAAGGTCATGATAAACTACAATTGTATGGAACCAAACCTAATAAGTAGAGGCATGACAGCCCACCACTCTGGTCAACCTCGTCGTAGATATTCAATTCATGTAGTAGAAGTGGGACATGATTGGCAGGGAATAACGTTACCTATACTACCCACCCACAATTTTTGAGACAACGAAGCTTTACAAAACCTCAATCTCAGTCACTACCTCTATCTTTGTCTCTTCTACATCTAACCACCAACACGTTACTAAGTTTCCTAAACAAATTAAAAATATCATGCCATAAATTTCCAAACAATATCTAAGGTTTTGTTTTCTTATCCTTTTACTTGTTTTTTTTTTTTTACAAGCTAACTATTTTTATTGGATACTCTTGATGATAGTCTAGTCATAATTAAGACTAATCTAGTCATAATTAAGACTAATCATTTTTAATGAGAACTGAATCTAAAATGTTTTTATACAAACTTATATGTATTATCAATTGAGCTATAATAGTATGTTTAATATCTACATCTTGTATCTATCAAATAAATTTAATTTAAAAACTATAATTTTGCTAAAAGAAAAAACCACACATAAAATGAAAGGAAGAAAGTAACTGAAATAAATAAACTGACCGACAGTAGCTGATCGGAAAGTAGTCCATCCCCCAACTACACTCCTATTAGATTTCACCACCGTCTTTCCAATCCCATCTCCGATGAACATTAGCTTTGTCTTCTTTTTATACACATCCACATTCTCATTATAACCTCCCGCCTTTATATATATCACGAACCTACATGTATAACCTCATCTCATCATAAACTAATTACACAATTAATATAGTCTCTACATTAAAAATAAATAGCATTTGTCACACATCCTTAAAATTAAAAAAATAGTAATGTATTTTTAAACTCATACTAATATGTAGCAAACCTTGTGGTGCTAGAGTTGGGAGCAGCAGCCACCGCCTGGCCAATAGAAGTGAAGTTTCCGGTGCCATCTTTAGCGACAGTGAGATCAAACTTCGTCGCATTCAACGGAGCCTCCAACATTCTACGATCTTTCGACGATAACCATGAAGGAAAACCTTTTCTCATCTTCCCATATTCCGGGAAAACCTCCTCAGACTTCGATGAATTAACACCGGGGTTTGATGAATTAACACCAGGTATTTTCTTCAGCAAGAAGAGGGAATTACTGACGTGGCGAGATATATTATACAAGCTACTCTTAATAGCTTTCCTAGTTTTTCCTTTACTATAAGCAAAGCCATCAAGACAAGTATACTGGTTCGTCATAGCAGCACTTAACAGAGTTTGCAGATCATGGTACCGTTGTGAAACAAGTTTTTTGTTTTGTCCGAGGTCGGACATTGCAAGTGTTAACTCATCAATGGTCTCATCGAAGAGTTCTAGACAGTCATTGAGAGCTACCTTTTCAACTGTGTGTAGCTTTGGGAGCTTGTTGCGTATTCCGCTGCAGTTAGAAGAGGAGACTCTAACTTCACTCATTGTTTTGTTTATGGTGGTGGAGATCAGTTCCGGCAATGATTTGGCGGCGAGATCTGGGATTGATGAAAGGGTTGAGACGCAAAGTTGAGGGTAGAGTGAGCCTTGACATTTAGAGTGGGCAATTTGGATGTGTAAGTGTGGGATTTGTGAGTTAGTTTTGGGGTGTTTTGTTAGTAAAATTAGGAGGAATAATGAAATGGGGAAAAGGGAAATCAAGAGTTTAGTTCTTGCTCTAGGAGTGTGCATTTTGTGGATACTGTACTGTTCACCAATGAGAGATTTTGGAGTTGGAAACTTTTTTTTAGCACTACTTCATATATGTAGTGAAATTTTACTATATATATATATACTCTTATATCAATACACTTTGTGTAATTTATTTACTTTTATTCTTAACATCAATTTTTTTTAGTCGCTTTCTTGCTCCAACGGTGAGAAGTCCCTTTTCAGAAAAAGTTCTACCGTGGATCAATACCAGTAATCATCTTTCCATTCAGATGATGTCATGTTATCCCAACTGTTGTTGTGATATCATCTGAGTGGAAGGATCATTACTAATCTCGATCCATAATAAAATTTCTTTATTTCTGGTTGGATTAAAGTGAATACAAATGGGTCAACCTAATTAGGTTCTTCTAGAGTTGCTAGTGCTAACGTCATTTTCACGACAACAAAGAGCTTTTTTCGTGGGAATAAATATGGAATGATAAGGAGGCTTTTGTGTCACACCCGACCCTAAACGACTTCAATCGGCATCGGGCGTGAAATAGAAAGATCATAATCAACACTTAAGAGTCTCCAACCTTGGCTAATTGGTCAGTAACCTTCTCTATATCATGTACTTTATCACCTAAAAACATTAAAACATTTAAAAAGGTGAGACAAAAATCTCAGTAAGAAACTATCAGCTATAAAAACCAACTTACTGAATATAGCTACATATATACCTTTAAAAGGGGATTTAATTAAAACCTTATAAAATATATTCAAAACCAAAGTTCATAATATAGTCAAAGTAGTAAACCAAAAACCAAAAATATAAAATCTTGTATCGATTCTTGAGTTCAAAACCTTATAAAATATTATAATCAAATAAGCGTTTTATCAAACCAAATCGTAATCAATTAAATGTAAAACCTTATATCAAAATCAATCAGAACGTAAAACATAATCCAAATGAACTTAAAACATTGTATCCATCCTCGAGTTTCTCCCCTTAAGTATCAATCCATAACCACATATATAATCGAGACGTCTCTTAACGTTGCCTATCCCATATGGTCTTACCCGACACTTCTTTGCCATACCCAATAGGTCTTTCAAACTGTGTACACAGGCCATGTCCCTCACTGAACATGGTCTTCAAATATGGAACCACCGATCCGGATAGCTCTCGATGGATATAAAATCATAAAATCATAACGTACTCAAATTTCATTTCACAATCAAATTCCAAACTATTTCATCACCATAAATCATTTGGCTTCAATTAGCCTTTTTGTATCATAAAAATCATATTTGGACTTCAATCCAAAATAATAACAATAATAACCGCAACAGATTTCTCAATCCAAACACAAATCGTAAGAAATCATCAAATTCATTTTGTTCAATATAGATATATATTGAAACCAAAAACATATATGTATATACGTAAATCAACCAAATTAAGCCTTAAATCAACATAATCAAGTAAAATCTGAAATTCATATAGAAGCATAGTCAATAGCTTCATTTGAACCATAATTTCACAATAAAAAAAAATCGTGAAAAACTCCAATTTTACAAAATTCCTGCATAGCCTTAAAATATCAATTTCTGAAAATTCTTTGATTATATATATCTCTATATACATAAAACTCCAAAATATAGGTGATAGTTACTTACATTGGCTAAAATACACCTGTTCAATTCTCCTCTAAATCCTGTCTAAGACGTTTCCCTCCAAACATTGCCGAAACTCAAAAACTCTTCGGTTAGAACTTAGATCTATATATAAGGATGCTATGGTTCCAATTTCAAGTGATTCGGACGGTCGAATCTCCGTAAATCAAAGAAACGGTGGAGAAACGATCAACAACGGATAAAGATGAAAGAAGAAAAAGAAAAAGAAAAAGAAAAGAAAACTAATGAATGCCATCCTCATCTGTAACATTTCCGTCTATATATATCCAAATCTGGTTAATATCCAGTTTGATCCTCCATCTTTATATAATCTTTTAAAAATTATTCTAAACTTTTAATTTACACATAAAACCATCAAATTAACTCCAAATTTTTCCTATAACACCAAATAAAAATCACATACCCAATCATTCTAATATATATTAATATCAATGTATAAATTCTAGAAATTTGGACACGGTCGTGACATTTTGGCTCTTGGAGAAAAAATAGGATCTTGTGATAAATCCTTTTGACGATTAACCTTGCGATCGTCGTTCGGTCTCCCAATGGAGACCCTTCAGCCGTCTGTCTCCGGCTGGCCGCCGACTGACCTCCCGAATCCGTTTTCTTCTGATCCACAGGGGCCTTCGTGGTCGAGATTGAATCCTGGTGTGGAGCCACCACGCATGAACTAGAGAGACATATTGCTGAATAAAGAAGTTCTACGGGATTCCAAGGTTCGTGAAAACCTTCGTGAGAATGGGAAAGTGGTGATTACTGTTGATGAGGCGAATCCTTTATACCCAAAGGTATCGCTTGACTCATCCTTGAAACAACAATTAACAACTCAATGGAATAGTGCCCTAATCATTAAGCTGCTTGAGAGAAAGCTGGGCTATATTGCCTTGCACAAGAAGGTTTCAGATTTGTGGAAGCCGATTGCCAACTTTAAGATGGTGGAAGTTAGGAATGGTTTTTATGTTGTTAAATTTGATGACCCCCTGGATAGAGAGCATGTAATACTGGATGGACCTTGGATTGTTCAAGGAAATTATTTGACAGTTCGTACCTGGTCCCCCACGTTTTCTCCTTCAGACTCCCTGATTGAATCTACCCTTGTGTGGCTTAGGTTCCCTCAAATACCATTGTTCTATTATAATCAAGATGTGCTTTTGGCTATTGCCGAAGCTATTAGAAAGCCTATTAAGGTCGACAATAACACGACCTTTGCTGATCGTGGTAAGTTTGCAAGGGTCTATGTTGAGATTAACCTGCTGAAACCCCTTATTGCTTGTTTTGATCTTGATGGGATGGAGCAGAGAGTAGAATATGAAGGTTTACATACCGTGTGTACTGGCTGCGGCCGTTATGGTCATCTTAAACAGGTTTGCTCCCGGCCTAGTGTCAATGAAGCTTTGTGCACAAGAGTGACACGAGCTGAGAGTGATACAATGGAGCAAACTAAGAAGCCTATAATGGATCCTATGATTGAAGGAAACAATAGTGAGTCAATTTCGATTCCCGCTGCTACTATTTCAAGTCGGGAGGAGCATGGTATGGACCTTGGATGGCTGTGCCCCGAAGGAAGCAAGCTTCTCGTGTCAGGGTCCCTTTTAAGCCACTTGCTGTTGACCCAGGGAATGTTGATGTGAATCCCTTTGAGGGAGTCCATTCGAATTGGGGCAAGAGTAAGGAAATTGGTAGCAAGGTATTTGCTAGCTCGGGGCTAAATGAGGCTGCTGTGAGTCGAAACAAGAAAGGGAAGAGGTTGAATGTGGTTACAAATAGCAGCTCTTTTGTGAGCAAGAACTCTTTTGGGGACTTGGCTGGTCCTGAGTCGAATGGGGCTAACAAGAACTTGAAGTTGGCTCCACCTGGCTTTGATGCAAGGAAAAATAAAGGTAAACGGATTCGGTTGCAGTCGGATGTTAGGGGACAGACTAGCGGTCTCCATTCTAGTCAAAGTGAATGTTTGGCTACTGGTAGGATATCTGAGGAGTTAGAGAACATGGAAGGAGTTGTGGAAGAGAAATTGCACCTCCCTAGATAAGCGTTGTTGGTGTTCTTTGCTTCTCCTTTTGTTTTTCCTTTAATTCGTTTTGTCATTTGGAATTGCTTTGGCGCTGGAGGAAGGGTCTTCCAGAGGTCGCTGTTTCATCTTATTAGGACCCATCGTCCTTCTATTGTTGTTCTTTTTGAACCTAGGATTCCTAGCTCCCGTGTTGACCAAATTCGAAAAGGTATGGGGTTTAGTTCTATGGAGATTGTGGAAACTGATGGCTTCAGGGGAGGGATTTGGATGTTCTGGGACGCTGCTGATGTGCTAGTTGATGTTCAGTACAAAAATTACCAGTTTATTCATGCCTGTGTCACTACCCTGGTTGGTAGCTCAAAGGGAGTTAAGTTTGAGCTTACTGCTGTTTACGTAAGACCCTAGGGCGCTGCTAAGAGTCAATTTATAGCCGATATGGTGAGTGTGAAGTCCTCTATCAGACTTCCCTGGGTTATTGCAGGAGACTTCAACTGTATTAAATCCGCTGAGGAAAAATTAGGAGGCTCAAGTGTTTCTGCTTCTCGTTGTGCTTCTTTTTCTAATTGGATTAACTCTCTCCAGCTCATTGATGTGGGGTTTATTGGCCCCCCTCTTACTTGGTTCCATGGGTGCTCCCCTCGCACTCGTGTTGCCTGTAGGTTGGATCGGGCTCTATGTGATTCTGGCTAACGGGATTGTTCGGCATCTCCCGAGACACAACTCTGACCACACGCCTATTTTGATTAATGTATGGATGGTAGCCCGAGGCGTAGCCGCACTCCGTTTAGATTTTAGGCTGCTTGGGCTGAACACCCTGGTTTTGCTGCTGTCCTTAGAGATAATTGGGATGGGTCGAATGGGTTGGTTAAGGGCCTCCAGCATCTGGCTTCTAGTCTTCAGAATTGGAACTCTAGCACTTTTGGTAATATCTTCTATAGAAAGAAAAGGCTTATGGCTCGTCTTGATGGTGTTCAAAAAAGGTTGTGTCAGGTTAATGAGGGAGGCCTGTTTAAACTGGAAAGACGATTGTCTAATGAGTTGTCAGCGGTTCTTCTACAGGAGGAACTTCTTTAGTTCAGGTATGTTTAGCGCCAAATCTGCGTTTAGTTTAACCCAAGTCCAGGGGAGGGATTTGATGCATACTAAGAATTGGAAGATGATTTGGAATTTGCAAATCCCGGAGAGATTGAAATACTTTATTTGGTTACTAATGTATGAAGCTGTTTTGGTTAATGCGGTTCAGATGGCGAGACATCTGAGCATGTTTGATGTGTGCTTAGCGTGCGGTTTGTCGGAATCATTATTGCACGTTTTGAGGGGCTGCAGTGAGGTTGTGGGGCTTTGGCGGATCCTGATACTGCTGAGGATTGGATTGAGTTTTGCCGTGCTGATCTTAGTTCTTGGCTGTTAGCTGGTCTCAGCAAAAAGGGGAATTGGCATGGTATAGGCTGGAGTACCGTGTTTGTCTACACCATATGGTGGCTATGGCTGTGGAGATGCTTGACGGTGTTCGATTCGGATACTGCTGTTTGTCGAAATAAGCAGGAATTTATATATGGTAAAGCTGGGGAATGTCAGAAAGCCTTTTTAGATGAGCAGCGCATGAGAAATAGAAGTAGAAGGACTGTCATGGTTAGTTGGAAGCCCCCGTCGAAGGGCTGGATCAAGGTGAATAGTGATGCCGCTTGTAAGGGAGCCCCGGGTCCGACAGCTGCAGGGGGCGTTGCTCGAAATGACAATGGAGTTTGGGTAGGAGGGTCCGCTGTTAACTTAGGTATTTGCAGTGATGTGCTTGCGGAGCTATGGGGTCTTTACTGCGGGTTGAAGTTTGCTTGGGATAGACATTTCCGTAGAGTTGTATTCGAAATGGACTCGCTTGTGGTTGTGGATTTGGTGAAGAATGGTAAGGATCATAGTCATAGGTTCTTTTGGCTGATTGATTAGTGTCAAAGATTGTTAAGACAGGATGGGGAAGAGGTTAGGTTGATTCATGTTCTCCGCGAAGGTAACCTTGCCGTGGACTGGATGGCGAATTACGCAGGAAGTTTACCCCTGGGTCTTCACGAGTGTGAGGTACCCCCTGCAGGCATCCTGGATATCTTATTTTCTGATATTTGTGGTACTTGTCTTCCTAGGATGACTAGTATCACTTAGCTTGTTCTTTTTTGTGCTCCGGGGTTTTGTCCCCTCCATTAAGATAAAAAAAAGAGCTTCTTTCGTGGGACTTGTTCATTCCATATAGAGTTTTCTTTTGGCTTGAATGATATCCTATTTATGTGGTGTAGCTCCTTAAAATCCAATCTGTCGTTGTTTCTTGGAAAGTTTGACAGTTGGTTAACTTGTCTCAGAGTTATGCTTCCATGAACGTTTCACATTTATTAGATCTGCGGTGCTAACACTTTGGGAAAATATGGGTTAAATAGCTTCATGCTTAATGAATGGAATTCAATATTTGTAATTTGTTTATTTAGGGTGAATACTGTTCTTTTGAGCAATTCTGAATTTTACTTAATTTGTTTTTTCTTCCTGGATATCTTATTTTCTGATATTTGTGGTACTTGTCTTCCTAGGATGACTAGTATCACTTAGCTTGTTCTTTGTTGTGCTTCGGGGTTTTGTCCCCTCCATTAAGATAAAAAAAAAGAGCTTCTTTCGTGGGACTTGTTCATTCTATATAGAGTTTTTTTTTGGCTTGAATGATATCCTATTTATATGGTGTAGCTCCTTAAATCCAATCTGTCGTTGTTTCTTGGAAAGTTTGACAGTTGGTTAACTTGTCTCAGAGTTATGCTTCCATGAACGTTTCACATTTATTAGAACTGCGGTGCTAACACTTTGGGAAAATATGGGTTAAATAGCTTCACGCTTAATGAATGTAATTCAATATTTGTAATTTGTTTATTTAGGGTGAATACTGTTCTTTTGAGCAATTCTGAATTTTACTTAATTTGTTTTTTCTTGCTTTGTATTATTTTTTATTTTTATATTCAATAATATTGGAGATGGAAGTTTAAGTTTGCTTATTTGCCAACTTAGTAGTTGGAATGTCCTGATGCTTCATATTCTTCCTTTTATCTAGCTTTTTCACTAAAAAAAAAGTTCTTTTTAACACTAATCATCTCCTAATGAGGTGGAGTATGATAGAAGTTTTCTGGATGATGCGGGCATCTAATCGACTAGGCGATAGAGGGATGAGTGGTGGAAGAAGTCAGATCAAAGGGGCAAACATATCAGAGCCAAAGATGAGGCCTTTGTGTGAGAAATAGATCTCCATCGGCGTGTGAATATTCCCACTTACCGAGTTGATCATTTAAATGGCATCAGAAGTTTCAACATATATCCCACTCGTAACGTGGAATTTCGAAATAAATCCCACTCGCCGAGTGAGCTCTTTAAAAACCCTTACAAATCAGTCTTGCCTCTCACTCTAGCTTCACTCTAATTACAACTTTACCACCCCTTATTTACAACTTATTTACTACCCTATTTACAAGCATGCCACCCCTTTATCCCTAATCCATTTTACCCTTATCTTTACCATTTTAATTAGTTATGTGATTTTCCCTTATATGTAATTTGCCAACTAGGTTTTGAGATTATAATCAAATTAACTTTTGATGAATTAAAAATATAGTATTTCTCTTTGAAACTTGTTGAAGTTTTCATATCTTCAACAATAGAGAATTTCCATTTCCTACGGATTTAGTCGTCAAACACGGAATTAACTCATTCTAGTTTAGCTAGAGAAAAACCATCTTGTTAATTTAAGATTAAAATCAACTCGTTCAATACCGATCTGTATCACTATATATGTATATAGGATGAGATATTAGTCCATTACTTAAGCGGAATACGTTTATAGATATGTGGTTGAGTTATTAGTTGATAGCAGTTGATGTTAGCCCAATTTGATATTAGTTACTTAATACTTCCTCTATTTTGATATATATGATGTTTTGGGACTTTTCCTAAATATTAAAAAAGCAATTAATATAGTATTAAAAGAATAGAAACAACCTTGTTTCTCTCTCATGTACACATTAATTTTTGACCCGTACGATGCACAGATTCATTTTAACATATAAATATTAACAAAAAAATATAATTTTTATATAGATAAATATAATAATATAATTATTTAAAATATTATATATTATATTATATTTTTCTATCGGTAAAAAGGAAGGAAGTGACACACCAGCTCCATCGTTACTGTTTTATATTATATATAAATTGGTACATTGAACCTAAAAAAACCTAAAAAACTAGGCAAAAAGCATCCTAAGGCCCCTGATCTTTCATTGTTTGGTGCATTAAGCCCTCGATCTTTTATTTAGACACATTGAGCCCCTGATCTTTCACCATTTGGTGCATTAAGCCCTCAATCTTTCATTTAGACACATTGAGCCCTTGATCTTTCATATATGGGTGTATTAGGTCCTTCCATAAATCAATTAATATATAGGTTTATTAAGGGCATGTTTGGTGTGACAACAAATGATGTTCTAAAAATAACAAATTCTAAAATAAAAAATATATTATACAAATTGATATGTTAGGTTAAAAAAAAAAAAAAGATAAAAGGACCACAGGGTTAATATTGGTAAAAGATAGAGATCTTAAAATGTGTTTTTCAAAATAAGGGGACTAAACAGTGCGTTAGATAAAAACTAGGGGACTAATAAATTATTTACCCTTGATAAAATTACCCTTCTTATTTCCACAAAATGTGCTTCAATTTTAACATTATTTTTATTTTTAGAACATAATTATCGAAAAACAAGGTTTTATTGTGTTCAATAAATTTTTTATTTTTTATTTAAATTATTTTTATTAATTTGTATAATATATTTTTTATTTTAGAATTTGTTATTTTTAGAACATCATTTGTTGTCACACCAAACATGCCCTTAATAAACCTATATATTAATTGATTTATGGAAGGACCTAATACACCCATATATGAAAGATCAATGGCTCAATGTGTCTAAATGAAAGATCGAGGGCTTAATGCACCAAATGGTGAAAGATTAGGGGCTCAATGTGTCTAAATAAAAGATCGAGGACTTAATGCACCAAACAATGAAAGATCAGGGGCCTCAGGATGCTTTTTGCCAAAAAAAACTACAACCATCATGATATATTCAAGAACGAATTTAAAATTCTTAACAGTCTTGTATTTAAGAATGGAGTGTGTAATCAATATTTATTAATAAAACTGTTATTTTTTAGTATATAAATGTCTGATATGAATATTAAATAATTTGAAAAAATATAAAAGTAAAAAAATATATACAAAAATTAATAAAAATAATATGCCATAAAAATTAATAAAAATACTCTAAATAACGAAAAATATTAAATAATTTATTTAGCAAAATAAAAATTTATTGCTTTAACAATGGTATTATAAATAACAAAATAACACTAAAAAACGTTTTTTTTGAAAAAAAAAACGTATTTTATAAAATTAAAAAAATAATTTTTGTTAAAGTAAAGTAAATACAAAAAGTTTATTGTAAAAACTTCAAAACACTCTATCAAACAACAAAAAAACAAAAAACTTCAAAACAATATTTTCATAATTTTTTTTAACAGTTGTTTGTTGTATAAGTCAAATTAAAAACTATAATTTCTATTGTTTTCTATTGTTGTATAAGCCATGCTAATCTCTCTTCCTCTTGTGTCCACGATCATGCTGAAATTTATTGTAGATATATCATCAGCTAACATACAATTAAGCTAATGAAAACGTTGAGCTAGAATGAGCTAACATAGGCTAAAATAAGAGAGATACCGACAATTAGGTCGTCGATATATATGTTCTATCGACAATTAGGTCGTCGATATAAGTTCTATTGACAATTAGGTAGTCGCTATCTATGTTCTATCGGCAAATATATCGTCGATATCTATGTTCTGTCGGCAAATAGACGTTCCATCAACAATTAGGCTGTCTATATCTATGTATTATCTACAATTAGGTTGTCGATAGAACATACATATCGACGGATTTCGACAAAACCAAACGATTTCCTAACATCAGATGACCCAGATAAACCCTAACACCAGAAGAAGTAAACGAAACGAAAGATTCATTCTCAAACCCAACAAATGTACATACAATATAAGAACCTAGCAAATGTAAATACAATACAAGAGAGAATCGCAAATGTAAAGTCAAGTTATTTACCCTCTTTTTCGTCATTCCTTCTGAATTCGATTCGTTGTCTGAGCTTCGTGTTCTCGCCATGTCCACTCGAAGTAACAGAGATTCGCCGGATGAAATGTACAGAATCGGGCAATGAATCGCCGGAAAGTTAGAGAGAGGGATAGCGGGGAGTTAGGTTAGAGAGATGGAAGTTCGAATGTTAGAGAGCGGGGAGCGGAGTGTTAAAGAGGAGGGCAATGTTAGAATTTTGTTAATGAAATGTGTTAGTTTTGGTGAGTTTTTCAAAATGAGTTATAAAAGAAAACTAACACTTTAAAATGTGCTAGTTTTGTAATTCTCCCTTGGTTTAATGAAAAAAAAAAAAAAAAAAAAGAAGAAGGAATTGGTCCTGGAGAATTTGGAAAATTGCACGCTAAGCAAGCAAGTTCTGGTCCTGGAGAATCTGATCTGATCGCCTATTTTGATTTGAAAGAAAGGCATAACTTTATAGTTAAAATATCAAAATAATATCACTGCTCGGTCCGAATTAATTCCATGATTTGCGTTTCTATTATATTTACTTATTGTGCTTGCCAGACAATTATTTTTTAATTTAAATGAGAATGTACATCATAACTCTATTCACGAATCTTATTGTATAACTGCAGACCAATTATGACACATTGTTTTAATTCTCTAATGAAATTCCAAATGAAAAAAAGGGTTTACTCTCTCAATTTCTTCAATTATGTCGTGTAAGGAAAATATTTTTTATTTCAAAATGTTTATCATTCTAATACATTTTTTAAAGTACATTCTTGCACCAATGTGATTATAATAAATTAAATTTTTTTATTAGTATTTATAAATTATTTATAGAGAGATTTTAATAAAATAACACTATAATTAAATATTGAATGTATATAATAAAATTTTAAATGACATCCTTTAGAAAAAGAAATTACTCCTAGATAAAAGTGATGAAACAATTGATGGGACATCTAGCTTTTATAGCGAAGTAGCATTAATGAGGACAAACATGAACATGGTATATATGTATGTACTGCAGGACTTGTGAATTAATGCTCTACTGCTTTGTTTATGGAATATGGACCCCCTCAATTTTCATGAATGCAGAAAGTTTAATTAAATTTCCAAAGCAACATTAAATTTTCAACTAATTCTTTTGTTATATGCACATGTTATTTATCATGAGTTGCCATTTTTACATGTCACCCTTTTCAGCTTCTTCAGTATACTCAACTACTAATTAAGTTTATAAAAAAATGTTAGATGCTAATTAGTCCGCTAAAGATCGGAGATTAGTTACATATTAATTAAGGATTATTTGTATTTTTTTTATATAATGTAATTAAAATATATATTATACTATTAAAAGTTTAAAATGATTTAATATAAAAAAACATGTATCCTCAAAAACGTGTCAAAATATATATTTCAATAACTATATTAGTGAAACAAATGAAACAAGTAAAAAATAATGTTCAGAAGTAATATAATTAACCAAAGATTATAAAACAATGTCCTTAAAGTCTTCAACCATATCATGAAAACAAGAAGATAATACAACTATACAAAAATATCTGAAAATGATAAACACAATTCACTAAAAATCATGCGACAATATTTAAAAGTGTATTATAATAAAGTAAAAAATCAAAATAATAATGAAAAAAACATAATATTATTTTGTTTTGATCGCTACTCACACGACCTTAAGGCACCCTACGCGCGGCCTAGGCGACCAAACCAAAAAACATATTTTCCTGAGTTTTTCTTCCCCTACTTTCTACACCTTGCGCTTTACAAATTTTTTAATTGCACATTTGAAACTTATTGTAAATTTAAGTGTGAGAATGAAGGGTAAACAAACTTTTTTTTTTCTCTTATCGTATCTTATTTTATTTATTTATTTTTTTTGCATTTTTGTGTTAATTTTTAGTTTGCACTTTGACTTTGTTTTTAGTTTTAGTTCTTGGTGTTAGTTCTCATTGTTAATTTTGTGCCTATTTCTGTTTTAGCATGTTTTCAAATTTTAGCTTTATTTTCAGTATGAGATAATTACAGAAATAGTATATCTCCTCTGAAGTTAAGCTTCGTTAACTGTTTTCGAGAAATGATAACTGGACCTCATTCGCATGCTAATTATTTTAGGTGAAAGACACAAATCGTATATCTGTAAAATCATGAGCTAGGATTGCATCTAGACTCTACCTTGTTTAAATTGCTTATTTTCATTCCACTGGTCTGATAAGTTAAGAATTGAAGACATGTGCAATTAAACTTGAGTTTAGAAAAATCATTTAGTACAAAAATGAAACCAACGATATGTGAGCAATTTTTGAGCCTAAGAGCGAACATCATAAAGCTCTATTCCTTGACATTTCTGTGTGTGCTTTTGCTTGTGGAGAAGTTACAGATTTTGCATCTTATACGGAGTTAAGTCTTCATGCTTTGATTTGAAACGATAAACGATAAAGAGTCTCCTTAGAATTTATTTTCTGTGTGTGCTTTTGCTTGTGGAGAAGCTCATTTTTCTTTGAAAACAACATGCTACAATATCACTTTTGCCAATTTTTTTGAGTAAATACTATTTCTAGTGCTAGATTCTTAATCTAAATTGACAATCTTTGATATACTCCTAACCTTAACCTCGTTAGAACCCAAACTTCAAGACTATTTTTTTATATTGTTTGAGTCTTAGTAACTCAGATAAACGTGCAAAACTCACCATAACTTTAAGTAAGAACAATGCTGGGAGTAAACACTTAGCGATCCAAACATTGTGCGATTAAGCGAACAACCTTCAATGAAGTGTTTATTCGGTTTTTCCATTGATCTCGTTTAATAAAGCATGTCTCCTTTTACTTGAAAGTATGACCTTTGTCAATCGAATTATGGCTTTGCTTTGTACAATGCATGTGATTACAACTACTTACTTTTGTGCCGCTCACTTGGTTAACCATGAGGTTTTTTAGTTCTGCTAGTCTATTTTCGAGTTTGGTTTTAGTTTACATGAGTACAAGTAAAGATTTAAGTGTGAGGAGGTTTGATAGAGATGATTTATTCTTATTTTTTTATTACAGTTTTCGGATTATTTCATGTCGTTTCGTGTCATCTTGTGTTAATTTATAATTTTAATCTTTGTTTTATCAACTTTTAATTTTTATTTACTTTTGTAGCATTTATTAAAAATTTTTTTGTCAAGCTTTATGTTATTTTCAATATAAAAAATTGTCACATTTAAATTAGAGCTTTTATGGTGCCAAATTCATGAAATTAACTTACCAAAATTAAATCAATTTTGACTTGGTAATTAAATGGATTTTTGGTAAGTTAATTAATTGATTTTTAACCTTCCTATTGCACCTCAGGTTTTGGATGTTATTTGGGCTCCCCCATTGTTCGGCTGGACGAAGCTTAACAATGATGGTTTTGTGGCATCCTCGACTGCCGGTGCAGGCAGACTGTTTTGGAACTCAAGGGGTCATCCGACGGGAGCATTTGTGATCCCACTTTCCTCTTGCTCACCTTTTGAAGCGGAACTACAGGCGGCCATTTTTTGTATTCATTTAGCAAGGGCGAAAGGGATCCTCCTCCTTTGGCTGGAGTTTGACTCTACTTCGGTCATTACCATGGTCACAACTCAGACCAATCGGGTTCTTTGGCGTTTGAGTCAAGACTGGGTTCATATTATAAGTCTAATTCGACATTGTATATGGAAAATTGTAGGTATTGACAACACCACAGTAACAGACTCAAGTTTCTGAATCATTAGAGTTAGTTATGACCCATTTAGGGAATCATGTACTAAGAACTATCATAAGATAAGTCGATTCAATCTTATTACGTTTATGAAACAATGATTTAGTTCATAATTATGTTTAAATATTGCTTGAATACTCTTTATATCGTGTCACCACCATTTATATTCATGGGAATTTACATTTCACTTGGATCAAACTTAGAATTAGGAATTAGCTTAGAAAACAACCAAATCCACTTTCTATCACTTAAATATCAATTAGGAATCGAGTAGTTTGGTACTTGCAGTATAAATCCCAATGATTCGATACCTGAACTTTCCAAAATATATTACTTGATAACGACGGGACACACTTATCCCTTAGCGAGTCTTTGAGCGTTAGCTCGAGGTGCATCAAAACCTAACAAAATTCCACAAATCACCTTCCTGTGTAGCCTTATCGATACGTGTCGATGCATCTCGAAATGCCTATAAGAATTTGGGGATCCCAGTAAAACCAAGGCAGGTCTTAGAGTCGAACCCAAACTTGAGCATTGGTAGTTTTCTGGGAATTCGTATCAAAATTTGGGGTCTATGGCTGTAAGCGAAAATTTTTGGTTTTAAATTAAGCACGCCACAACCCCAAATAACTTGTTTGGTCTCTTTCTCTAAACGTAGAAGAATATGGTAAAACCCTTTCCCATTGAGATGAGCCGCCACTGGCCATGCAAACCCCAATAGGGTTTTAACTTCTTACGTAAATTATTAAGCTTCAAGGACGCGTCACCCTTACCGAGAACCAATTGTCCAATCAATGAGTGACAACATAGCCCCACACGTTTCTCAAAGGCAGATTGAGTAATTTTAACAGACTTAAATTCCCCTTCGTCTGAGATGACATCAGAGGAATTGAGCTTTGGAGGCGGAGAGGAAGACAACACTCTCGGATATGACGAATTGTTCTCTATAGCAGCTGATCGAGTTTTCTGTAAGGTAAAGGGACGTCAATTGTGGAGATTAATTCAAGGAAAAGGTCATAAAGCCCTCATTTAGCCATGGTAGACGAAATAAAGGTGCAAGTCACTGATGGTCACAAGTAAGGCGGTGATTACGAGCTATGACCTATCCGAGCATTCTCAATCTTCAATTATTCTCTCGTTCAATTAATTCACTTAATCAAAATGGTGAGTCTTCAACTCAATCTTTCATTTTTCTCTCATTCAACTAATTGATAAATATAACTTTGTACAAATGGATAAATCTTTATGTTCGTAAATAGGATCACAAACAAATCTAGTATTCAATATACTATATTCTTAATCACCTCCTAAAAAAAATACATTATACATATATTATAGCACATGTCTTTATTAATACATAAAAATATATTTAAAATAATGAAAAGTAATCTCAGATTTTTATTAATACATAAAAATTAAAGAAAAAATAGTGGTTTAATATAAAGAGCGGCCTATATTCAATGGAAGAAAATAATACTTGATATTTTAATAAAAGGAATACTTAAAATATTGTTGAATTACTACAATTTATTCAAATTAAATGTCTCAACTTATTCAAATTAAATATTGTTGATCTTTCTGCAATTAACGAGGTAATTCCTAACTTAGTAACTTCTTTGGAAAATGAGGAATTAACTTTTAAACCTTCCATTGAAACTATTAAAGACACGATCTTTTCTATGGATCCTGATGGTGCCCCTGGCCCTGATGGTTTTGGGGGAGTTTTTTATCGATTCTTTTGGGATATTGTAGGGAAGGATGTTTGCAATATGGTTCAGACTTTCTTTGATCATGGTTGCATCCTGCCTGGTTTAAACTCTAGTATTATGGCTCTAATTCCTAAAGTTGCTGAAGATGACAGAATTGAGAATTTTCGTCCAATTGTGATGAGTAACTTTGGTTTTAAAATCATCTCAAAAATTCTTGCTGATCGCCTTGCAGTTATTGCATCAAGGATTGTCTCTTCCAACCAGTATGGTTTCCTTAAAGGTAGAAGCATTCATCAGTGCATTGCCTTAGCTTTTGAGGGAGTCAATATGCTTGATAGAAAACGTTTTGGTGGACACATAGCCTTAAAAATTGATATTCGTAAGGCTTTTGATACTTTAGATTGGAACTTCCTCTTGGCTGTGTTGGATTCCTTCGTTTTTTCTCTCAATTTCAGGGATTGGATCCTAAACATTCTGGCATCTTCTCATATTTCTATGATGATTAATGATTCTCCAAAGGGTTACTTTGTTTTAGAGGGGTTAGACAAGGGGACCCCCTCTCTCCTCTTTTGTTTGACATTGCTGAGAATTTTTTCTCTCGTTGGCTTGATAAGATGGTGATGGAGGGTTCTTATTCTCCCATGTATTATTCTGGGGGAAATTCTTTTCCCTCTCATCTTCTTTTTGCTGATGACATACTCATTTATGGAGTGGCTTCCTTGAGTAACTTGCATGCTCTCAAGGATTTCTTCCCGCTCTATGAACAGATTTCCGGTCAGCAGGTTAGTTGGGACAAATCTGCTATATTTTTTGGTTCTCAGGTAAGTCCTCCGAGAAGGGTTCATCTTGCTCACTGCCTTAGCATCCGTTTGGAGTCTTTCCCTTTTAATTACTTAGGAGTCCCTCTATTCAAATGAGCTCCAAGGGCTCGTCATCTCAACAGTCTTACTGACAAATTTCTCTCTCAATTTAGCAAGTGGAAAGGTAGCTCTCTCTCCTTTGCAGGGCGTTTAACTCTAATTAAGTCTGCTATTACTGGTTCTCTGCTTCACTCATTCTTGATCTATAAGTGGCCAGTGGGATTATTGAATAAGCTCAATAGAAGTGTTAGGAACTTCCTTTGGACGGGTTGTATCGATCAAAAGAAACTAATCACGGTTCCCTGACAGACTTGTTGCAAAAGTTTGGAAAGGGGTGGTTTGGACATTAAGGACTTTAGGATCTTTAACCAGGCTCTCTTGGGTAAGATGTGTTGGGAACTGATTCAAGGTACCAGTCTAGCTCTTTCTCTCATGAAGTCTAGATTTATGGCTATCTCTGGTTTGCCTAAAGCTACCATTTCTCCTTCCTCGATTTGGTCTTCTTGTAAGTTTGTTTATTCTTACATTTGGGACCAGACCTTTTGGTGGATTGGCCAGTCTTCTTCGCTTAATTTCTGGACGGATAGGTGGATAGTTCCATCGATGGCGGACAGATTGGGTCTTGATCATCAGGATAAGCGTTCTCGCTATAATTCTGTTGAAGATTTTTTGGTAAATTCGGAGTGGCTTGACTTAGGCACTCTACTTGCGGTTGTTCAAGAAAGTATTCGATCTATTCACCGGGGTAGAGATGATATTGACTTCTGCGTTTGGCAGCCCTCTACGAAGGGTATTTTCTCTGCCAAAGAGTACTATTCGGTTCTCAACCCTAGTTCCTCCTTTGTGGACTTGTATAAATTTGTTTGGAATGCTCCCGCTCCCCCTTCTCGTTCCTTCACTTTCTGGAGAGTTTTGCATGGATGGGTTCCAACTCATGACCTCCTGCAGCGTCTTAGATTCTCCATTGCCTCTCGGTGTGCTCTATGTGGTAGGGATGCTGAGTCCATTAACCACTTATTCATTAGCTATTCTTTTGCAGATTCTCTTTGGAGGGCCCTTGAGATTCATTTTGACTGCTCTTTGCCTCGTCATTCCCAATTCATCCACTTCTTCAGCAATCTTCGTAGCATTCATTTTAGCTCTCAAGTGTTGTTGCTCTGGCGTGTTGCCGCTGTCACTTGTATCTGGTTAATTTGGCATTGCAAGAATGATGTAATTTTTAAGGAAGTTTCTCCTTCTATTCAGCACTCGAAGATCACCCTCTTTCGATTGATTCGAGAGTCCTTGGCCACTTCTAAAGGTTTTTGCTCTTCTCGGAGAGATGCTGATATTTTATCCCGCCTCCTGCCCCCAAAATTATTCTGGTCCATTGGCTTAAACCTCCTCCGAGCTGGGTTAAAGTCAATGTGGACGGCTCTGCTTTTGGCACTCATGGCGAGGCTGGAGCGGGAGGCATTTTTCGCAACTATCGTGTCTTTCCCAAAGGTTGTTTTGCCTTTTCTACCCCTCATTCTTTTGCTTATATGGCTGACTTGAGAGCCGCTATTTTCACAATTGAACTTGCTTGGGAGAAAAATTGGCATCAACTTTGGATTGAGTCAGACTCAATGTACGTAGTTAACCTGTTTAGACTCCGCTCCTTGGATGTTTCTTGGAGTATTCGTCAATAGTGGTTGCATTGCCTCAGCATTTGCTCTAGAATGAACATTATCTGCTCACACATCTTTAGGGAAGGAAATAGAGTTGCTGATGCATTGGCAAAGTTTGGAGTCTCTTCCTCCGTGATCAATTGGTGGCCTTCAGCTCCTGCTTTTTGCCACAGGTTTATCAATGATGACATTTGTAGTATTTCGCATTTGCGTTTCTCTTGACTTTTCCTATCTTTTCTCCTTCCCCCTTCTTTTGCATGTTCTCCTTCCTATTCTCTTGTTCAAACACTCATTTTTTTCTTTTTTATATATTACGGGTTTATCAGTTCTTGGGCCATGGATGCTCACCCCGCTCAAGTTCTGTCTCGTTCCAATTTCTATCAAAAAAATGTCTCAACCGTATTCGAAAATTTCATTTTTAGAAGAACTCAATTCAATTGATTTCAATTTGCTTAAATTTCCAAACAAAATAATAATGAGTTTGAGATCTAACTTAAATATTACCTATTCGTAAGTAAGCCGCATTTCGTAATTCTTTCGTTTTGGTATATATGCCTAGTGGCATAATAAAAAAAACAAAATTTTTCATGTTTAATACGTAAGAATAGTGATTGGGAACAAAAAATTCTTTTAATATAGTTGTTGCAATAATTTAATTGAAAATTCTATTAAAATCGACTATTTTAGAAAAGGCCATTTGAGTCCAATCCAATTTTTTAAACCCGTTTTTCGGGGTAAATTACATACGTGGTGTACAATCTTTACCCATTTTCACACTTTGGTGTACAACCTTCAATTTTGCACACTAAAATGTACAACCTTTTGGTGACCTCACATTAAAGTGTACAGCAGGTAATTGTAACCGGTCAACCCGAAGTCAATGCGCCACCTCAGCAATTTAATTTTTCTTAAAATAAAAAACTAACCCAAGTAATATAAAATTACTTTTATACCCTTTATAACATCATTCTTCAACCTCCATCCTTATTTTCTTTTACTCCATTTTTAAAAATTATTTCTCTCTCTAACTCTCATCTCTCTCATTCTCTCTCTAACTCTCATCACTCTCATATCTCTCTCTTCCATTTTCTTTTTATAAGCATCACTTCTCTCTCTAACTCTTACATCTCTCTAATTTTCCCTTTCTCTCTCTAACTCTTCCATTTCTCCAATTCTCAATTTCTCCCAAAACTGCTCAACATTTGAAGTAGTAGCTGTAGTCTACAGACTTGGACCCTAAATTTCATCTTGTTCTATTAATATGCAAAACATAAGAAACTATATGGGTTAGTTACATGTAAATCACTTAAATTATTACAAATATTTCATATTTGAAAAAGAAATTCCGATTATGTCAAATTTTAATAATATGTTTCTCTTTGGTTGTCACTGATACAGAGCGGCAGTGTTAACCCATTTTCACAGTATTTGCTTCTATTTTCCTAGAAATGATTTCAGGTTTCCTTCCCAAAATTTTCCATTTCCATCTACTATCCAATCTCTATTCCAAGTCTCCCTCTATTTATGTTCCTCCTCGCATATCTATTTCCAATTTCATTGGCAGACCATTTTCTAGTAATCGCGCCAACGGCAACATCGATGGAAAATCTGCCTCTATTCCAAGTCTCCTTCCATTTATGTTCCTTCTTGCATATCGATACTGTTTAACTGTAAAATTATATTTAAACTTGTTTTATGACGTAATTTCCTCAAACTATATCTTGAGCCACTTAAGGCTGAGAGTTGTCTATGAACAACTGCCATACACTCTGAGAACGAATGTGTTCAAGCAATTGTACCGGCAAATGTGTGCATCAAGTGATAGCTATCCTGATGAAATCATGGATCGAGTGATATGATTAGTTAAGAAATTCGATAAAATGGATGCTAATAAGGTTACAAAAACCGCTGATTTCCAAATATATAGCTTCAGGAGGTGAGCAGAAAATCTCCCAAAGTGTGTTAGAGAGAGAGCAAGAGCAGATAAGAGATAAGCAGGAGAGATAGAGGAGAGAGAGGTCAGTGGGAGAGGATGGATTTGAAAAAAATAAAATTTAGAGAGAGAAAATATGAAAAAGTTAGAAAGATATAATTAGGGAATTCTTTTTATTAAGAGTATAAAAGTAATTTAATAATATATGGGGACTATTTTTAATTTGTAAGGATTGAAAATTGATGAGGTGTCACGTTGACCAAGTGGTTAACAGGGTTGACCGGTCATTTTTACCTCCTGTATACTTTAGTGGGAGGTCACTAGAAGGTTGTACACTTTAGTGTGCACAATTGAAGGTTGTACACCAAAGTGTGAAAACAGGTAAAAGTTGTACACCACGTATGTAATTTACCCCGTTTTCGCTAAACATTGTTATTAACGGGGCATTTGGTATCTTATTGGGATAGGGATAAGGATAAAGGTTGGAATATGGATAATGATAAATGATTGGGATAAGGATAAAAATATGACAGTCGAGAATTATTATTCAATGTTTGGTATGTGGGATATGGATAGAGATAAAATAATACATTTTACTATTTTAACCTTATTTAAACTACATAACATTAATTTGACGGATAAGATGAACTTTTCCATCTTATTAAAACAGCATGAGATTATCCTACCTCCTTATACCACCCCCCTCTTGGGTACATAATTTGAGAGATAAGAGGCTTATCCTCATCTGTCTCACTCTTCTATCTCCCAAACATACACGAAATAATTTATCTCGTGTTTTTTTATCCCTATCATACCTCCTATATCTCTTCTAACAAACACCCCGTAAAGGTTTTCATTACTAAAGATTTAAACCCCTAATTTTATCCCAAATCTAAGTAGGTAGTATAGGTAGAGTACCAACTAATTAGAAATTAGAATCCGGGCAAAGTGAGATTGGGTTGGGGCAAATAATTGTGAAGAACAGAACATAAATGGTCCCAACCCAACCCGAAACATCATAATATATAAACTTATGATTATACTTTTGCGCATGTCCATCGGATTCTAATTCTTTTATTACTTTATAATATATGCATTATTTGTCATCTACTACTCTTTCCTTTGCAAAATCTCATCTTTTATGAATTAATTTATGTTTATTTTCAGTCATCTACTACAGCTTCATTTTCCACCAATGAAAATTTTATTATTTTTCTACAACTT
Source organism: Euphorbia lathyris (assembly GCF_963576675.1). Classification (NCBI taxonomy): domain Eukaryota; kingdom Viridiplantae; phylum Streptophyta; class Magnoliopsida; order Malpighiales; family Euphorbiaceae; genus Euphorbia; species Euphorbia lathyris. Next base: position 34,242,496 of record NC_088911.1, read on the forward strand.
GCTTGTAGATAATCTCATTTCCGGACCATTATTTTCTTTTTCAACTCTTTCCTGGCTCATGCGATGCGATGAGATTGTCTATGAAGCTAGACAGGAATGGGGCAAGGTGCCTTCTGTTCATATGTCATGGGCTGCGCTCCTATATACACTCTAATATCCAAGCTAATAAAATGAATAAGAGAGAAATAATATGATGTGATAAGAAGGAGAGGAAGTTACCTTTACCATTTAGTCTTTACATAGGTCTTGGTAATATTGGGTGAAATTTGAGATCCATTTATATATTTAACCAATTTACTAACCTACTACATATCTAGACTGTTTTTGTATGACATTCCCATAATATCCCTAACATTTTCTCTTCCCCCTTCTCCTTGGTGCTTACGCGAACGGTTGGTTGCTCTTCCATTAATGATTCCGACTTTTGATATTCCTATCTTCCTTTAAATTGCACAAAATCTGCACAATTTCTCCAAATCACCATGTATTTCGCTTCTTTCTCTCTTCATCTCTTCATTCTTCATCTTCCTAATCCTAGAAAACGAAGCCATGGTTCTTCATCTTCCATTTCCTGCTCGTTTCTTGGTTTCTTTCTTCTTGTGACCATAAAAAGATGGTGATTCTACGTTATTTTCATCGTTTTTCCCAGTTTATCATATTGTTTTTGTCGAAAAATGTAAATATATAATGTTTTCTCTTCGTTTTTTCCTAGAAATTCACTTAGCATATGCCGTTTTCGCGAAGTCTGCAGAGAGAAATTTATCGATTTAACTTCACGAAACGATGATTACACGAAGTTTGCGAGGTAATTCGATAAATTTCTCCCGCAGACTCCGCGTAATCATCGTTTCGTGAAGTTAGAGCGTCACATTTCTCCTCGCAGACGTCGTCGTTTCGCTAAGTAAAATTACCCTCTTCCTTGCACATTTATTTTCGCATACTTAGCGAATCCTCATTTCGTGAAGCCAAATCGTCATTTTTTCTGCCTAACATGATTAATTTTTTCTGAAGGTTGTTGAATACATAACATTCATTTTTGGAAGGTAGAGTATTGGGGTGCCATGAGAGATATCCATCCTAAAAGGCCCGGACTTCCATTTCAAGATTGGTCACATTCAACTTTAAAGTGATTAGTTAAGAGTTATTGTATCAATCTTGTTCTGTACTGTGAGACACATTCATCCCAAAAAGTCTGGACTTTTTGGATCGGTGGTGAATAAGAATCTATGTATTATGAAGCGATTTGTTAGGAGTTTATTGTGGCAATCTTGTTATAAATTTTGATAATGTTATGATTTTAATGTTAGAATCCGTTGTTGTTTGGCATTTTTGTTACCACTTAGCGAATTTTGTTAAAAACACATCCAGATTTCGCATATGCTAATTAAAATCATCAACTAAACCAAACATTAGTTTCGCAGGCTTCGCATATGCTAGAATCTGCGAAGTCAGCCGGGAGGGAGACAGCTGCGTCGTAAATATTGAGGATATCATGGGAAAGTCACACAAAAACAGTCTAGCTATGTAATAGGTTGAGTAAATTGATTAAATATATAAATGAGCCTCCCCTTTGATATATTAAAATGGATGTTTTAAATTGATATGGGCATGTTTTTATACTTAATTCGAAAAGGACTCCCCTGTTAATGTATTAAAATATGAAATATAAGTGAAATATTCTTTTCTGTTGCACATATTGTGTTGAGTGATTCACAGAGAGATGTATATATACAGTTTAAGAGAGAGATAAATGACCCTATATAGGAGAAAATTATGGAAGATAATAACAAGCTGATTTACAGGAAACAGATAATTTGAATAAGTCAAGAAGATATTAATTTTTGAATTATCTTTAATACTCCCTTCAAGCCGATGGCTAGGTTGCACGATTAGCATGATCGGAGGAGCCGGAATTATGCGGTAGCAAGAGGCTTGGTGAGTATGTGGGCCACCTAATATGATGTTGGAATGAATTGAATATGGAGAAATTGGACTTATTCTCGAATAAAATGATAGTCCAATTCAATATGTTTTGTTTTGTGCGGGCATGAAACACCAGATTGACCGTGAGGTAGATGGCACCAACATTGTCACACTAAAGTTGAACTGGTCAAGGAATTGGAAATCATAGGTCACTAAGAAGAGAGCGAAGCCAGAGCAATTCAGTAGTAACATTTGCAACAACTTTGTTTTCACTTTCGGTGAAAGATCGAGCAATTGTTGGTTGTTTCTTTGTGTGCCAGGATATAAGACTTTTGCCTAGAAAAATACATAAGGTTTCTGTTGATTGGCGGTCGTCTAGGCAGCCACCCCAATCACTATCAGAGTAACAGTGAATGAAGCGAATGAGTTCGGATGAAAGAAGAAGCCCATGATCCTTTGTGCCTTGAATATATTGCAGGATGCCGCTTGACACTTTTCCAATGATCACCAGGCTAATATGTTCTGAAACTTTTCCATTTTGGAGATTAGAAATATATTCAATCAATTATTTTTATGGCTGAACGAGTTTCATAATAGCCAATCCATGTTGAATTTTTAATTTTTAATTTTTAAAGTCCTAATTGTTATTAGAAGAAAATCTATATCCTAATTTTAGTATTCTTTTCAATATTCCTGTTATAAAAAGTAGTCACTATTTAATTAAAATAATATATTTTATGAGCTAAAGAGATCCGCATAATAATAATAAAAAAGATTACCTTTTGTTCCTTGATTATCTAGCTCCAATTATAAGTGGACTGTTATATACCGTACCTATTATACTTTTCACCGCCCATTTTTGACATTTTTACCCTCCTCACTTTATCTAACAAAAAGTTCAAATCCTCTCAAATCCTCTCTAGCTTTTTAGGATTTTCAAAAAACCGAGCTAAAACGACATGATACCAAAGCACGACATGGGAAAAGGCTTGATGACTGTCCCGATAAGTTTTTTTTAAAAAAATTAACGAAATCATGTGTTTCGCCTCCGAAATCGGAGGCAGAAATCGCACTAAACGGGTGCGATTCCCGTTTCCGCCATAGGTGGAACGGACGAACTGTCCATTCCACCTATGGTGGAGACAGGAATCGCCGCGCGTTCTACCATAAGGTGGAACGGGATCGCTACACGTTCCACCTTCTGGTGGAACGCGCGGCGCAAACGTTTGACCCTACTGCCAAACAGTTGCGCCATCCGTTTGACCGCAGGGCCAAACGTTTGCGGCACCCGTTCAGGCCTGCGGCCAGGTGGTGTGAGCCACCCGCCCAGACAAAAAACGGGACGGTTTTGATTTTTTTAAAAAAAATTTAATTCGTGCCGCTCGTTGGTAGACCCGAACACAAAAAATAAGAAAAACGGTCAATTGAATATAATAAATAAATAATTGAATTTTTTGATAATTTACAAGATGATGTTGTTGAGGCGGGTTCTGGCCGTAGGCATATATCTTCACGTGTTGTTACTGCCTCTGCTCGGCGGCAGCGGACGGAGCAGCAGCGGTTCATGGCAGACGCCCAGAGGGCATATGCAGCAGAGGAGGAGTGTGTCAGAGGTCAGGATGTGGCAGCTGATGTAGAGATAGACGGAGATGACTCTATGCCTCGTCCTAGTTCTGATACTATCCTCGCACCTCCTAGCGTCGTGACGAGGGGTCGAGACATACAATTTTCTCCTATCGCAGGATTGTCTTCTAGTTAGAGAAATTTAAATGTGCTTATTTTTATTTTTTTTATTCGTGATTATTAGAAAATATACAAAAAAAAAATTATGTAAATCCTTTACTGTAATTTCAGGTAGCAGCAAGCGCTCGAGGAGTGCTATAGATGATGACTGGGTTGTGAAGGCCCCCATCCCCGGGGCTCCATTTGATGGTGCTGTGATCCCAAGCTTTCTGGGACATACTGCATGTGCTATCTGGGGCGGTCAGGATAGGGGCGTCCTTAGGTGTCATACCAGATCAGGGTATTGCTCAAAGTTGAGATTATGATACAGTGGTTCTTCCAGGGCGATTTAGTCGTGTATGGAGTCATCTGGCATGTTCCATCTACCTGGTATCATGTACAGTCACATAGATGCTGCTCTGATCACGACATTTGTAGAGCGGTGGCAGCCAGACACATCATCATTTCACATGCCGTTCGGCGAGATGAGTATTTTGATGCATGATGTGTGGGAGATATTGTGCATCCCCGTAGATGGTGCCATGGTGACTGCTGAGGCGAGTACGGACGAGCTTCAGTCTTGCGTGATGGACTTGTTTGGGATGACTCGGGCTAAGTTGTTGGCCGGTCACTACTTCTCTAGCGGTATACGAGCCACTTCCATCATGGAGTATTGTAGAGGTGATCGGATTCCCGAGACACATGCTATCGCTTGGTCGTGGCTGATGCTCGGTTCCACCTTGTTCGTAGATAAGAGTGGTGACCGCATCCGACCTTCTTGCCTGCTGGAGGTGCAGGACTCGGCAGCTGGAGCCGCTGGACTCTTTTGGGGATTGGCTGCACTAGCATATCTATACCGTCATCTTGGTATTGCTACCACAGGAGATGCTGGGCAGATCACGGGTTGTCTGACACTGCTCTAGGCATGGATTTATGAGTACTTTCCTTGCTTCAGGCCTCATCGAGAGGCAGTTACAGTTGACCCGGATCTTCCTAGGTCTTCCATGTGGCCATTTATAGCACTAGAGAAGAGTGATGAGGGGGTGAGAGCATTTCGCGCCGGGATTGATAGATTGATGGCAGATGAGGTACAATTGCTATATAATTATAAATACTGTTCAATTAAAACAAATTTGTATTACTTGTATATGTTAATGTAGTTCTATACATCTGTAGGTGATATGGATGCTGTATGGTCCTGATGCCGTTACGGGTACCCCGAGGACGGTATACTCCGGATGGATACAATATCGGGATGTGATCGAGCCGTACATGCCGGGAAGATGCCTTCGACAGCTTGGATATGAGCAGACCATCCCCAGACCGATATTGCGGCGGTCCAAGGCCGTACGTCCCTGGGCCAGTTTGAAGTATCGAGTAGAGGTGCCAGCTGTGATGGTGCAGGATATTTGGGACTCTCTTCCCCAGTCGACCATGCTTAGATTGTCTCTATCCACTCCAGCACGTACTCCAACGGCCTGTGAGGATTAGTACATGCATTGGTACACCCGTCATTCACACCCTCGTCTACTTCCGGAGATTGTTGCACCCGGACCGACTGTTTATTCTCGCTCGAACAGTGAGATTGTAAGTAATTTTTAGTTTTACGCTACTGATCTACAAATATGAAATGATATTTACTCAAGTGTGAAGTGATATTCACTCTGTTTTTTTGTTTTTTCTTTTGACAGTGGGTTAGTCGTTTAGCTACATGGGGTGAAGGTGTTTTGGATCACATAAGTCATCTTGACGAGGATGCTGCGACGGTGTATAGACAGTCGTTGGAGCAGATTATGGGTGCTTGGCATTTGGCCAAGTGATTTATGACTGTATATTAGTTGTACAAATTATATTTCGACATATTTTAGTGCTATTATTAGTTGTACGGATTACAGAATTGGTATTTTAGTATTTTTATTATTAGTTGTACGGTTTATTATTTTAGTAACATTACAGAAGTCATCCATAACAAACTTGTAACAAAACTGTAACTAAACTGTAACATTACAGAACCTTACAAAACCTTACAAGATTCATATGTAACAAACCTGTAACAAAACTGTAACCTTACAGAACCTTATAGGATTCATCCACAACAAACCTGTAACAAAACTATAACAAAACTGTAATATTACAGAACTTTACAAGATTCATCTGTAACAAACCTGTAACAAAACTGTAACCTTACAGTAACTAATATGTAACAAAACTGTAACCTTACAGTAACTAATATGTAACAAAACTGTAACATTACAGAACCTTACAAGATTCATCTGTAACAAACCTGTAACAAAACAGTAACTAATTTGTAACATTACAGAACCTTACAGTAACTAATATGTAACAAAACTGTAACATTACAGAACCTTATAAAACCTTACAAGATTCATCTGTAACAAACCTGTAACAAAACTGTAACAAAACTGTAACATTACAGAACCTTACAAAACCTTACATTAACTAATCTGTAACAAAATTATAACATTACAGAACCTTACAAGATTCACATGTAACTAAACTGTAACATTACAGAACCTTACAAAACCTTACAATATTCATATGTAACAAACCTGTAACAAAACTGTAACCTTACAGAACCTTACAGGATTCATCCACAACAAACATGTAACAAAACTATAACAAAACTGTAACATTACAGAACTTTACAAGATTCATCTGTAACAAACCTGTAACAAAACTGTAACCTTACAGTAACTAATATGTAACAAAACTGTAACCTTACAGTAACTAATATGTAATAAAACTGTAACATTACAGAACCTTACAAGATTCATCTGTAACAAACCTGTAACAAAACAGTAACTAATTTGTAACATTACAGAACCTTACAGTAACTAATATGTAACAAAACTGTAACATTACAGAACCTTATAAAACCTTACAAGATTCATCTGTAACAAACCTGTAACAAAACTGTAACAAAACAGTAACAAAACTGTAACATTATAGAACCTTACAAAACCTTACATTAACTAATCTGTAACAAAACTGTAACATTACAGAACCTTACAAGATTCATATGTAACTAAACTGTAACAAAACTGTAACCTTACAGAACCTTACAAGATTCATCCACAACAAACCTGTAACTAAACTGTAACTAAACTGTAACATTACAGAACCTTACAAGATTCATCCACAACAAAACTGTAACTAATCTGTAAATAAACTATAACATTACACAATACCAATAATAACTAATAGCCCCTAATTTTGGCCAATCTGGTCCACTGTGCCGCCCTATCCTCATAGAAGCGCTCCCATCCTACAACGCTTTGAGCACGGTGCCGAAACCACCATGCTAGTATAGGGGGTACCGGTAAATTAAGAGATAAATTTAAACGTATGTAGTGTCGGTAGTGATTCCCTAAATGAGCTATAAATATCTCATGTGCCGGTCTTGTAGCAGTGGATGCAGCATACAAAGTTAAGATAGTACCACATAACTGCAATGTCTGCCACCAGCGAAGCCGAAAAACATGACAGCAGCATTATATATTGTAGCAATCGGCCACAAGTCATCCCAAACGAGCATCCAATACTCCAGCGTACAATCTGCACCGTCCCAACCTATCCTATGAATAGCCGCATCAACACTATCAACAAACACTCTTTCATACAGACTATGGTTAGCAATTACTTCATTTCTAAGGTTATGCCTAATTGCCTGCCACGAATCTTCGCTACAAAAAATGTGAGATGAAACCGCACGAAAACCACAATTTCCATCACCTACCACGTCGTAATATGGTTCGACATATGGCTTAATTATGCCAACTATTTTATCGGCATGTACGAAGTCACAACCATAATATGTATTTCCATTCGCATTCACGTATTTTAGTGTAAATGAACTATAGATTGCCAAACATTTACAAAAAAAGTTGGGTTTATCAAATAAACATTACCTGATGATGCAGAATTATGGACCGGTGATGAAGAGCTAATTCTACCACTTCTACCACGACTCCTAGATGAATTAGTAGAACGAGCACGTCCACGACGAGTTTCATTGTATTCCTAAGAACTCGACATACGTTTTGTGGATTTGCTCGCCTTAGGTCGTCCTCGAACGTGAATTTTGACATCGGGTTTAATGTACTGAGCTTGATCAGGGTGTAGTTGATCATGGATAAGCATTGAAATATTACGCATAAGGGCTGGGTCGCCTTTAGAGACCTGGTCCACTAGGGACTGAAAATATCGACGATCCTCGTTCTGATCATTACACCATGCATTTTCATCGGTGTGACCATAATTGATTAAAAGTGTTCTCTAGAACACATGAACACTCTCAATACTGATCATTTCGTTCAGATCATAAGCTCGTTTGAGCTCGCATGCACATGGTATCTGGTGCGAGGTTCTCAATACACAACCGTAATGCACGTCCACTTCATGGTTCGACCCTCTCATGCGCTCTAACTCTGCATTCAGCAACTGCATGAAATGGTGGGAGACATTGAATACCAGGTGGTTTAATGGGAATCCGGAGAACGTGACTCCTTTACGAAGCCGGGACTGCTCAAGCATCTACCTGAGAAGAAGACAAAATTACTATTAGTTAGTGAAATGATACATTCATAAATTCAAATTCCTAAATTGCAGTAGAACAAATTGCAAATACCTTATATTAGTTGCTTGGGATTCAATCTGCTTGTGAACCTTCTGCCATACCGTGTCGAGGGAGCCAGTTGCGGTATTGAGCCATTGCTTTAGACTAGCATGTTCGCTCTCCACTCGACAAGAAGTTGTGTTGCCAAAATGTAGGAACTCCTTTGTCCAAGCAACAACAAACTTCTCCTTATGCACCAACCACGTGTCCTCAACATACGAGATAAGATTTTTGTACCTACTCATCCCATCCTTCATAATGCTAAGATTGGTCTCGTACTCCTCAATGGTTAATGATTGTAATATTGTTCTCCATTTTCCATTCTTGAATTTAGAGGCATGTCCTTTATCTCCCAAAATTCTATACACCCAATCTTCCACATCCTTATTTATATGCCAAGTGCATAGCAAATGCGCTGCTTGTGGAAAAACTTCTTTGATCGGCTTTAATAACCCCAGCTCCCTATCACTAACAATAACAGTCGGGTTAAGATCAAACCCAATCAAAATCCACAGCCTTTGGAAAATCCAACGATAGCTCCGTTCAGTCTCGTCTTTAACTATATCATACGCTATCTTGAAGTTGTTATTGCATGGCGTCATCCCCACAATCTCAACAAACAGCATTTTGTACTTGTTTGTTTTATACATTGAATCAATGTCGATGTACCAGTGGTAAGTCCTGAACATATCAACTGAATCTAGATGTGCCATAATCGCATGCGTTATCACACTGGAATCAGCCTGTGTGTAATTCACATATTTGTTCTCCACAGCAATATGGTAGAATTGACTAGCCAATTCTCTACCTTCAAACTCATCCTTCCTCATTTTGTCCCTGCAATTATATATGTGTTTAATTATTGGGTTGTCTTCTGGGTGTTTTTCTTTAACTGCTGCTAAAATCATATCACGCACAATTATTTTAGATGCGATACTGAGTCCGCTCATCTGCCGACTTCCCTCTGGATACACACGCAATGTATGATTATGCATTCCAGTTAACCCAGCCTTAGCCTGTATCCCCCATCCAGAAAGGTCTGCATGTTGATAGGCTTTAATCTGAAATTTACATCTGCACGCTTTAGTTTTACTTTTTCTTATTGCAGGATCTTCATCAATTCTCACAACACCTCTATAGCGTTCACCCCATGAACATCTCAACAGCCTCTGTTTTTTCCCATGTTTGTGCGAAGATATTACAATCTCAAACCCATTCTGAATAGCTATATTTTTTGCCCAATCAATAGCATCTTGACACGAAGGGAAAACGATATCCGTTATGAAACGCAAACTATAATCAATGCCATCGGGATTCCAATCTTCTATCAGTACCTGAATATACAAAAAATGCATAATAGGTTATTATAATGTATATAAAAAATTAAAAAAAAAATAGTTCGGGGTAATTTCTGCCCCTTTTTTGCCTGAATGGGCAGGCTGCCCGTTTCACCATGGGTGGGAACGGGCAGATTACGCTGCCGTCCCACGGTCGGAACGGGCAGCGCGTACTGCCCGTTCCGTTGGTGGAACGGGCAGCGCGTACTCCCGTTCCGTAGGTGGAACGGGTGGCGCATGTTGCCGTTCCATAGGCCGAACGGGTAGTTCATCCGTTCGGCCTACGGAACGGGCAGCATGCGCTGCCCGTTCAGGTAAAACCCGAAAAAAAATTTAAAAAAAATTAGAAACGTATTTGAGGATCGTAATATTACCTTGTGTTCGAAATCAAAATCTTCGGGAAAGCTCGGGTCCATTTTTGTAAAATCCGGGATTTTTGCTCGGGAGAGAAAGGGAGAGAGAGCTTTTAAGGTTTTGGTTGAAATAAAATGAGAAGGGCGATATGGTAAAAGAGGGGGCGGTAGTCAAGAATTTAGGTGCGGTGAATAGTAATACCCAATCAATGGACTACTATAAGAGCATCTCCAATAGAGGGTGTTCAAAAGAGTGTCAGCTGATGTGACATTAGGTTTGACAACTTTTAAAGGGTGAGTACTATTGGAGTGATTGTGGGTGCCAAGAAAAGTTGCTAATTTTTGACAACCTCTTAGCAACCTTATTTAATCATTTTTTTAATATAAAATCTGTGGTCCATTTCTTAGAAATAATAAAATATGGAGCCTTTATTCTTTTTTTTTTTGATAGAACAGCAGTATTTATATATCAGCAGCTAAGTAGAAACATCAGTACACATTTTTGCATCAGTGCAAATACAATTTGAAATAAAAGAGGGAACCTCTTCAACAAAGATTTCCGGATGAGACAATGTTAATCCCCAAGTGGCCAACTTATGAGCCGGGATATTAGCAGTTCTACGCTCATGGACAATCCTGAAATGCCCAAAACATTGACAAAGTTCCAGAATTTTGCAAACCAGCAGACCAATCCAATTTGGCCCCTGAAATTTTGATTCGACCAGCTTGGCCGCTTCAAGAGAATCAGTTGCCAGTGTGATGGAGTGAAAGCCTGCATCTTGGGAATACGAAAAGCTGGCGATAATTGCTTCAAGTTCAGCATGAAGCGCTGACAGAGAATAACCGATCGGGCCACTCCCCGATCGCAACACCAAGCCTTCATGATTTCGAATGACAAAACCAAAAGCGCTCCTATTTCTGTTTGGAATAAAAGCCGCATCAGTGTTCAGTTTAAACTCATTAAGAGCAGGGGTCACCACAAATGGTTGGGATTCAAGCAATCAACCCCAGCAGGTTCCTGCACACAACAATTAGCAGCAACTCTGGATACAGCAACAATACCACTAACCATCTCATTAACAATCGTGATACCTCGAACCGTCCCAATTGGCTCTTGATTGTGAGCCACACGGTTCCGTTCTGACCAAATTATCCAAATGATTCCACAGACCACCGCAAATTCAAATTTTGTAGTCATTGAACTAATCTGCCATAACCAGTCTAGGAAATTCAATGCATTAATCTTATAAACCTTCAACGGCAGCGTGGTTGATTTCCAGAAGTCCTTAGCTGCAGAACAGTTCCGGAATAGATGGAGGGCTGATTCACCAGGTTTCCCACAAACCCAGCATCTGTCTTCCTTAATGACTCCTTTTTTGCATAAGACAGAGTTACAGGGGATATAGTCTTTACATGCGCTCCAAACTGTTGAAACACCTTTCCACAAGATTTTTGATTTGACAAAATCATCCATGATTAAGAGGTAATTAAATTTAAATGCTTTGATTTAATTGTACTAATGTGTTTGTTCAATATTGAGTGCAAATATATATATATATATATATATATATATATATATATATATATATATATATATATAAAGTTAGACAGGACAAAAGTCAGCATAAGCCAAGCTGAGTGGAACGAAACTCAGCATGAAAGAATAGAAGCTGAGTGGAGTAGAACTCAGTCTCAGAAGTCTCCTTCAAAGTTGCCAGAACGAAGCTGACTAAATTAGAAGATTCCTTTAGAATTGTATAAACAGAACGGAGCTGACTAAGAAGGAACTCAGCATGGAAGTTGAACATTCGAAGATAACGAATGAAGCTGAGTGACAGTCAGGATAGCATGAAGGATCCGTTCACTAAAGGACAAAGTCTGCCAATCTTCTGCACCAATAATTGAAGCCTCGAAAATACACGAAAGACTAATTCCAAGAAACATGGGTCAATGGATTATTGGTAAAAGACAACTGCCACAAAAAGACAAGTCTATAGGAAGAAGACAAGGCTGACACCTGAAGAAAACAGATGACAGGATTGGCCTGCAAAACTGAAGCTGACCAGAAGCTGTCTACTAAAAGAGCCATTTTGGAATCAACGGACACACCAAATTCAAACAGTCTAATCTCCAGAATTCTTCTATAAAATGGACAAGGATTTCACTTGGACATTTGCCGAATTACAAAGAAGAAAAATCCAAGAGAGAAATCTTAAAAGCACTCAAATACAAAGATCTTACACCAAATCTTCTATTCTTTGTGTAAATGCTAGAGTGATTCTGTGTAATCTTCTAAAGTGTTCTCTACTGAAAAGAGAACAAGTGTTTATCAATTGTAATATTGAGAGTATATGCTGAGTGCTTGGTTGTAAGCATTCAGTGGTAGAAAAATCTAAGTGCTGGGTTGTAGTACTTAGTAGGAGCTGAGTAGACGAATAGAGAACGTACTCTTGCATACTCACTGCCTTGTAAAGGGTTTGTGCTCTACCTTGAAAGAGCACAGTATTGGATTGAAAATCCCAGGAGGAACAGGGGACTGGACGTAGGCAGAGAGGCCGAACCAGGATAAGTCGTGCTGAGTAACTTCTAAACTCTTTCTCTCAATATATATATATATATGTGCATGTGTTGCTTGTGATATTTACTCAGCATATAAATTGTTAAAACTGAAACTGAGTAAATCTGAGTGCTGAGTTGGAAGCTGACCTCTCAAAAGTCAATTCCCAACTCTCAAGTCAAGCAGTCTTAGTCAGCATAGAACTAAAACTGTCTGACTAATCAATCGGCCGTGCTGACCAACACGCTGAATTAACAAACTCTCAAAATAACATTAAGTCAGCACAATTAAAAGTGAAAAAGTTACATTAGTTCCTATTCCCCCTTGGAACTAATTACTAGGGACCAACAAGTGGTATCAGAGCCTAAGCTCACTACTCAAAGATCTAACAATCTTGAGCTGATCCCAAAAAATGGGTGAGAATAGCACTCGTTTCCTTCCCGGGAACCAAACAACACAGATACTCCCTGAGGGATTATCAATCACTAGACCTCCCCTATTCTTTGGGTCAAATTATACATTCTGGAAGAATAGGATGAAGAACTTTATTCAAGCCACAAACATGAGTGCATGGCTTGCAATTGTTCAAGGTCCACATGTGCCATACAAAACTGTTAACAATGAGAAAATTGTTAAAAGTGAAGCTGAGTGGACAGAGGATGACCTCAGAAAATTACAAAATAATGCTTGGGCTATTAATATGCTTCACTGTGCTCTAGATGCTGCAGAATACAATAAGATTTCAGGTTGTGAGTCAGCACAGGAGATCTGGAAGAAGCTGGAAGTGACTTATGAAGGCACCAGCAAGGTCAAGGAATCCAAAGTGAACCAACACATGCGATTGTATGAGCTGTTCGAGATGACTGATAATGAGGACATCTCAGCAATGAATGCCAGGTTCACCAACATAATAAATGAGCTTAAAAGACTCGGTAAGAAGTTCACTGAAGAAGAACAAGTGAAGAAGATCTTACGAAGTCTTCCCAAAAGCTGGCAAGCCAAAAAGACAGCTGTAGAGGAAGCTCAGGACCTGACCACATACAAATATGATGAGCTGATCGGTTCCTTGCTGACCCATGAAATCTCCATGAAAAATTTTGAAGCTAAGGAGAAAACCGAAGATAAGAAGCAGAAATCATTAGTGATGAAAGCTGACTCCACTGAAGCTGAGTCAACTGATGATGAAGAAATGACCATGTTTACTAGAAAAATGAAGAAGCTGTTCAGAAGAAATGACAGAAACAGCAAACGACTATATAAGAGAGGAGACAGACACAAAGCTGAGTCCAGTGACACCAGATACAAAAAGGACAGCTCCAAGCCTGTCACATGCTATGAATGTCATCAAACTGGGCACATTAAGTCAAGCTATCCTAATCTAAAGAAAGATAGGAATGGAAGCAAAAAGGCAATGGTGGCCACGTGGAGTGACAGTGATGAGTCAACATCGTCTGAAACTGAACAGAATGAAACAGCCAACATATGTTTCATGGCAGATGATGGAGCTGACCAATCTCAATCTGAACAAGCTGATCTCTCTGGAGATTCTGAGCAGGAGGAAAACAACAATGAGGTAACACCCTTACTTTTGTTTAGAAATGAGATGGTAAATGCCCTGAGTGATTTACATAAGCTAACTAAAAAATGCAATAACAAAATAAAATCACTCAGCAGGTGATGTGACGAGATTGAAGAGGTCAAGCTGAGTGACCTCCGATATCTCCTCCAGGACAACTCAGATTTACATACCAACATGCAAATCATGCATAAGTTTGTCACGGAGGTCCAATCTGAGTCAAAGAAACTTAGAAAGGATGTCACAACCTTATAGAGTCAAGTGAATGGCTCAAGTAGAAATAAACCCCATGCTGAGTACGCAAGTACTAGTCAGCATAAGCAGTTCACTCAATGTGAGTGTTGTGGAAAAAGGGGGCACACAAAAGATGTGTGTTGGCATAACAAGCGGATTGTCCAATGTGACTTCTGCGGAAGAAAAGGGCATTCCACAAAAGTATGCTGGCATGCTCAACACAATAATACTGACTATACTCAGTACAACCCTCAAAGGGTACCTTTTTGTGACTTCTGTGGTAAGCCTGGCCATACTATAAAAGTATGTCGTCACAAGTTGAAATATGACTTTGCACCTGTTTACACTAACAAGAAAGGACCCAAAAAGAATTGGGTACCTAAAAACGAATAGTTTAAAATGCAGGTCAGCTTGACATGCGTGGAGAAATCAAAACTTTGGTACATAGACAGCGCATGCTCAAGACACATGACAGGTGATGAAACTCAGTTCATCAAACTAGAGCTTAAACGAGGAGGTAGTGTAAGCTTTGGAGACAACAAGAAAGGTAAGATAGTTGGCTCAGGAACTATCGGAGGTAACCCTAAAATTGAGTCCGTCTCCTTAGTTAAAGGTCTCAAATATAATCTTCTAAGTGTAGCTCAGCTTTGCAAGAGTGGAAGAAAGGATATATTTGATGATACTAAGTGTCAAATACTCGAGGGAAAAACAAATGATTTGATTTTAACAGCCCCTCGTGTAGAAAATGTTTACATGTTGTGTTTGGAAAAACAATTTTCAAAAATTATATGCTTAGTGTCTAAAGAGGACAACTCCTGGCTATGGCATAGGAGACTTGGGCATGTCAGCATGGACCTCCTAGCCAAATTAGCTAGAAAGCAACTAGTTGAAGGATTACCCAAACTAAAATATGAAAAAGATCAACTATGTAATGCTTGTCAGCAAGGTAAACAAACCAAAAAGTCATTTCATAGAAAAAATATTGTCTCAACCAAAAGACCATTGGAATTACTACATTTGGATCTTTTCGGACCTATCCAGCCACTCAGCATGGGAGGTAAGAAATTTTCCTTAGTTATTGTAGATGATTTCTCTAGGTATACTTGGGTCATCTTGCTGAGTAGCAAAGATGAAACATTTGAGATGTTTACTACATTAGTCAAAAAGCTTGAAAATGACAAAGACCTAAGAGTAGCTCACATTAGAAGTGATAATGGTGGAGAATTCAAAAACCAAATGTTTGATGAATTCTGTGAAACTAATGGTATTGACCACAATTTCTCTGCCCCTAGAACTCCTCAACAGAATGGAGTTGTTGAAAGGAAGAATAGGATAATAGTAGAAATTGTTAGGACAATGCTGAGTGAAAATAGGATTCCAAAGTATTTTTGGGGAGAAGCCGTCAATACAACATGTTATATATTGAATAGGGCCTTGGTAAGACCTATATTAAAGAAAACTCCCTATGAACTTTGGAAAGGACGAAAGCCCAATATTGGATACTTTCGTGCCTTTGGGTGTAAATGTTTTATACTCAACACTAAGGATAATCTGGCAAAGTTTTATGCCAAAGCTGACGAAGCGATCTTTCTGGGGTACTCAACAAACAGTAAAGCATATAGAATTTATAATAAAAGGACCCAGGTAGTAGAAGAGTCAGTCCATGTAGATTTCGATGAAACTGACCCTGCAGGAAAAACAACTCAACACACAGAGAAAGAACCCAACTCAGCTTCTGCTGACCAGAATGGACATGCTGAGTCATCAGCACAAGAGCTGACCAAAGGTAAAAACGAAACAGAAATTACCTTTGCTGACCAATCTGTTCCTGCAGAGATTGTAGAAACACCTGCTCCAAATGACTCAACATTGCCTAAGGAAATAAAAATTCCAAGAGGACATTCAGAAAAGTCCATTCTTGATGCTGCTGACAACAAGCTGATGACAAGAGATCAGGTTAGGAAGTTCCTCAGCAACGTTGCCTTTGTATCAGTACATGAACCGAAGAACTTTGCTGATGCTGAGCATGATGAATATTGGATCAATGCTATGCAAGAAGAGCTTGACCAATTCACAAGAAATGAGGTATGGGATTTAGTACCTAAGCCCAGAAATCAAAAGTCCATAGGGACTAAATGGGTTTTTAGAAACAAACTAGATGAGCATGGAAATGTTGTTAGGAACAAAGCTCGACTTGTAGCCCAAGGCTATAGTCAGCAAGAGGGCATTGATTATGGTGAAACTATTGCACCAGTTGCTAGATTAGAAGCTATACGTATATTGTGTGCATATGCCAGTTTCATGAACTTCAAATTGTATCAAATGGATGTTAAAAGTGCATTTCTTAATGGCTTTATAAATGAAGAGGTATATGTTAATCAACCTCCTGGTTTTGAAGACCCAAAATTCCCAAACCACGTTTATAAACTCAAGAAGGCCCTATATGGCCTGAAACAAGCTCCAAGAGCCTGGTATGAGAGGTTGACCAACTTCCTGCTGACTAGGAACTATGTCAGAGGAAAAGCTGACACAACCTTGTTCATTAAGAAAAAGGGCAAACATACCCTACTTGCACAAATCTATGTAGATGACATAATATTTGGTGCTACTGACGAAAACTTGTGTCAAGAGTTTAGCAAACAGATGCAGACTGAGTTCGAAATGTCCATGATGGGGGAACTCAGCTTCTTCCTTGGACTTCAGATCAAGCAAGGTAACAACGACATCTTTATTAGTCAGTCCAAGTACACCAAGGAGATGTTAAAGAAGTTTAATATGGGAGACTGTAAGCCCATATCAACCCCTATGGGTACTGATACTGTTGTTAGACAAGGTGCCGAACGGCCTCGCCCGGGCGGACCGTGGGGTGGACACCTCATGGCGACGTAAGCGGTGATTGGTGCCAAAAGCAACCAATCGTGGAATCAAGCTGCTCGGCAGGACCGGAGCTCGGAGTATGGAAGAGTCGCCACCCACGAATGGGAAAATGAACACCGATCCCTTGCGGGAGACCGGTGAGGGTTCGGGAAACTTAGGTACGAGCCGAGAAGGCTAGCTCCTTTATGGAGAAAGGCTACTAGGCACCCCGACATCGCCCGGTTATGAACCACCGGCCTCCTACTCAGCGTGTTAGGCGATAACGGACTAATCGCATATTTCTTTAAGTTTAAAATTCATTTGAAACCTTTTCTTTCTCGCTTTGAAAACCGTTTTGAGCATGTCATTAAAAGCCATTTTAGTAAAGAATCACCCATTTTGCATAAATTTAAAATACATAGGAGAGAGAGGGGGAGAAGAGAGAATTGATTTATTCACAGTGTGATTTTATGCCTTAGTCTATACACTAATTCTAAGCTAATCCCATTCCCCAAAAACGAGTTTATTTACATGGTTCGTACCTTAATCGCCGTTGAAACGATTTAGGTACATTTCAAAACCCCGTTAATGATGTTCCCTCGAATCGCCGTTGGAACGACTCGAGCGTTTGAAAACATTGAGCAAACCATTTTAATCTAAAAACGTGATTAAGCATACAAGTCAATTTATTTTGTACAAAACCATTTAATTAGGAAACGATTCAAAACTCTATTATTTACAAATAGAAAACGATTTTAATTACAAGGTTCGCTTAACCCGCCGTTAGAACGAATTAAGGTTTCAACACGTGATATTTTAGAAACGGTTTAAAATGACAAAAATCTTTTATTTGTACTTGAAGAGTATATAGAAAAACTTTAATTCAAACAAACAACTTGAAATCTCTTTTTGTCTTTTATTTTCCCCTTTTCACTCAATTAACCTCCATTTGAACACAATTACAATAATTAATGAATTAAACTCAAATTCACCCAACCAAAACACATTCAAAACACACACACACACACACATATATATATATATAGGAAATTTAAAAGGAAAAGAAGAAATATGTACATATACATATATTTTTAGTAGAAATGGTGACTATACCTATAGATTAAAGAGGAGGTAAAGAGAAGATATATATATATATATATTATGATTATCAATAGGTAAAAATAGTAATGAAAATAATGCTAGATATAATATACTTTTATTTTAATTAAACAAACATGTAAAAAAATGAATAAGATTCATAAAGAAGAAAATGGTATTTAACCCCCAAAATGGTTTATGATAAGTATATATAGAAAATAACCCCTAATAACCCCAAAATAACAAATATGTATAGTTTAAATGAATTAAAGGGAAAATCTATAAATATACATATAATCTTATCAAATCAAATTGAAAAATAATAATATCTAAACATGTTAAATAAATATATACCCAAAAAATTAAAAATGATTTGAATACATATATTACATAATTATACATACATATATCAAGGACCAAAAGTCTAAAAGTTGAGAAAGAAGGACCGAAACAGCATTTTTTACATTTCAGCAGCTTTTCCGACGGAAATTCCGTCGGTAAACTGCCTTTTGTGACAGAAAATGGAAAATTACAGAAACAGTACCTAACATTCCAGATTTGTTCAAACACTTTAAATTAGATCTATTCTATCGTTTTGGACCTCCGAACTACCCAAATATGATCATAGTCTATAACGGAGACTCCTAAAACGATGTTTTATTTTTAAAACGTTATTTAGAAATATTTTCAAAACTTATAATTACAACGTTTCTTAATCCCGAACTACCTTTGAATCGGATCACGGTTCATATTGGGATGTTAAAACGAGGTTTTTTTATTTCAAAACAAAACCGAATGTTTATTTAATACGAGACAAAAATTAAATAAATACAGAAGATTAAATAAAACGTGATAAATAAATAATTAACTAAATAAATAAAATTATAACATAAAAATAAATGAATAAAGGGAATAAATTAAATAAAATAAAACGAGTCTAGTCCTCGGATAATACCTCAAGATCGGTATTGACAGTTGAAGTCGGTTGATTCCACGAATCGTGATTTTCCGGTGTTTTTTGTGTTTTCGGTAAAATTTTAACTTTTAGGAAATTCGGAATTTTGAGGAAAAAAAATGTTTTTTCCCAAAAAATAACTTTCTCTCTCTAAAAAATGTTTTAGAGTGAGAAGCTCCCAAAAAATCCCTCTATAAAATGCATGGGGATCCATGCCTTTTATAGGCACTGATCCCAATAATTTTTGGGCGTAGCCCGAAGGGCGTCGGGCTACGCCCAAAATGGTTGGGCGGACGCCCAACTAGTGTTGGGCGAACGCCCAACTTGGTTGGGCGTACGCCCAACCTCTGTTGGGCGTGCGCCCAACCAACGTTGGGCGTGCGCCCAACAGATGTTGGGCGTTCGCCCAACAAACCTTGGGCGTTCACCCAACTTTGGTTGGGCGTGCGCCCAACGGACGTCGGGCGTTCGCCCAACGGATGTTGGGCGCGCGCGCCCCGTCGTCACTAGGCGTGTGCCCCGCGCTGCTGGGCGCGCGTCCAACTGCCATCGGGCGCGCGCCGGCTGCCGCTAGGCGCTCGCCCTGCGCCGCTGAGCACCCGCGAGCCGTCCCCTCGACGACCGCAACCCCTTCAGACCCTCTCGTGATTCTTATTATTATTTTTGCTTTAAATTATCGGAACCGACCGCTTTAACCGTCTTGTTATGGGTTTTCATCACAGGTCCTCCGACTCGGTGTCTACAGTTGCCCCTACTTTCCTATGTTGACAGCGATGTGTGTGTTTTGAAAACGTTTTTTACTAACGCAACACATGCAATGTAAATATATTAAAGTAAAAGACACGTATAGAGTAGGAGGAACAATACCTGATCTCCATGCCGCATGCTCCGGCTTCGTCTTCGATCTTTGCCTTGTCCGTCCCGCTTTTGCCTTTAAATCGGCCGTGGATGGACGTTCTTTCTAGGGAACCTAGTCTCTAAATCGACTGCTGGTATACCGTCTCAATAGTAACCCCGATCTCTAGATCGACCGTAGGTACAATGGCTTAAAAGCAACCCCGGTCCACGACCGCGGGTAAAACGGCTCAAAAGTAACCCTAGTCTCTAAATCGACCGCAGGCAAAATGGCTCAAAAGCAACCCTGGTCTCTACATCGACCGCAGGCAAAATGGCTCAAAAGCAACCCTGGTCTCCAAATCGACCGCAGGGAAAATGGCTCAAAAGCAACCCTGATCTCTAAATCGACCGCAGGCAAAATGGCTCAAAAGCAACCCGGGTCTCTAAATCGACCGCAGGCAAAATGGTTCAAAAGCAACCCTGGTCTCTAAATCGACCGCAGGCAAAATGGCTCAAAAGCAACCCTGGTCTCTAAATCGACCGCAGGCAAAATGGCTCAAAAGCAACCCTGGTCTCTAAATCGACCGCAGGCAAAAATGGCTCAAAAGCAACACTGGTCTCTAAATCGACCGCAGGCAAAATGGCTCAAAAGCAACCCTGGTCTCTAAATCGACCGCATGCAAAATGGCTCAAAAGCAACCCTAGTCTCTAAATCGACCGCAAGTAAAATGGCTCAAAAGCAACCCTGGTCTCTAAATCGACCGCAGGCAAAATGGCTCAATAGCAACCTTGGTCTCCAGATCGACCGCAGGCAAAATGGCTCAAAAGCAACCCTGGTCTTTAAATCGACCGCAGGCAAAATGGCTCAATAGCAATTCTGAATTTTAAAACACTGTCGTCTGTGTTTTACTAGGGTTATCGTCTCGGGTATTCATTAATAGGAACGTGCTTATCCTTTTCTCTGGAACGCTTTTGACTAAAAATCATTTTTCTGCTGACTGTTGTCTGTATTTTGACTGGCGCCACTGTTCTGTAAAATTCTGACTGTCGTCTAAAATTATGTCCTTAGGGTATTGGTCACAGCCTGGCAGAAACGCAGGCTGAAACAGACTGCGAATCGGAGGTCTGTGCACCTGGTAATTAATTATTTACTTTTCACCTTTATGTCACGTCGTACCTTTTTCACTATTTACGGGAATGTCATTCCCTTCTCATATATAAGGTGGTGGGGTTTCATTTCAACCCCACACCTTCTCTCTCTTCTCTCTCTCTCTAGCACTAAACTTAGAGCATTCTTGATGGATTCGGATAGGCACGATGGCACGAAGGGCATGGATGCGGGTTTTGAGAACTTGACTAGAGTGGTTCCTTTTCAGCACCCTACTTCTCATCTGAGCCGGACCAACATCAATCCGGTAAGTACCCCCTTGATCTTTATCTTTTGACAAGAATTCTAGGCCTTAGCAGCCCCATTTTGAACGTCGTTTGCATGCCAACATTTAGACTGCTTAGAAGACTTTTAATTAGAAAATGAGAATTTTTATGCACGTGAACAATGCTTTATGCTTTTTGTTTGTTGAAAGAATGTGAACTATATACATGGGAATAGTAAAAATACGGATAATGCATGCCAACCGTAAAAATGCAAATAATGCACGTGAATAGTAAAAACATGAATAATGTCCGTGAATAGTAAAGACATGAATAATGCATGCTAACCGCAAAAAACGTGAATAGTGTACGTGAATAGTAAAAACATGAATAATGCATGTTAACCGCAAAAACGTGAATAGTGCACGTGAATAGTAAAAAACATGAATAGTGCACGTGAATAGTAAAAACGTGAATAGTAAAAACGTAAACAACTAAATTAACGCTTTTGACTCAAGTTAGAATTAGGTTAAGCTCTTCGCAAGCACGCGGGAGAGTGGAACACCAAAGAATAAAGGATTAACCAAATCTTATACAAATGATTCTACGAACGAAATCTCACAGAGTAACGATCTTAACTGACAGGAACTTCTAGGTTAGATTTAAACATAACCGAAAGAATAGCTAGGTTAACAAACTTTTATTGGACGTATGCATAGAAGCGAGGTTCTCGAGGAGTAATGACTTTATTTTGGCCCTTTTCCTTACCCGTTCCGTTCCTTCCAGGTCATTGGTATTTCAGGGACCACTGAGGGTATTCACATCTGGCATGCCATGCTTAGCCCGGCGGCTAAAGCCCGGGTACGAGAGTTGGGTTTTGAGCCTTTCATCCTGGCGCTGCCTCGCGCCAACGGGGTGTGCGACCGGTACGGCCTGCGCGCCTTATGCGAGAGATGGGTAGACTCGACCCACACCTTTCACTTTTCTTTTGGGGAGATGACGATCTCGCCCCGCAACTTCTCCTTGCTGACCGGATTGCGGGGTAGCGGCATCCCGGTCCCGCTTTTCTTTGAGATGGTGCGTCCTCGGGTTGACCGTACCGAGATATATGCTTTGATCGGACCCGGAGTCTATACCGGCATCAAGTCTACCCCGGCAAAGTTTGTCACCACCTACGGATTATTGAGTCGTAGGGACTTCTGTGACCGAGATGACACAGATCAGGCCACTCGCAGTTTCCTTCTGTATGCTTTGGGCGAGACGATCTTTCGCACTAAGAGCGGGACCATACATGCGGGTCTCATCCAGGCTTTCCGTGATTTGGATGTGGTGTTGTCCTATAATTGGTCAGGAGCCGGCTTGGCTTTTCTATATAAATTCCTGGACCTGACTTGCCGGAAGCGCAAGGATTTCGGCGGTTACACCTTTGCCCTTCTGGTACGCCTTCTATCATTGGCTTGTCCCTTTATTCTTTCCGCGATTTATGTTTCTGACATCCGTTTCTACGAGCAGGTTTGGGCCTATGAGAGGCGGATTCTGCCGTGCACTCGCAGGAGTAGGCCACGCACGGTCAGACTTCCACTTATGGCGAGGTGGAGTGACTTTGATTTGCGTACTGAGAGGAGGCGGACGGTGGCCCGACTCCTATCATGGATCGACACGCGGAGCTTGGGACAGGTGAACATCTCTTAACCATGATGGATTTTGTTTGATCTTGTCTGACCTTTCTTTTGTTTTTTCAGATTTCCTTTAGATGGGACGACCTCGACTTCGGTCCCGATTATGCTTATGTTACCCGCATTCAGGGGCAGCAGTGTGTGCTCACCGGCCCGTGCGTGCGAGCCTGGTATTTGGGGGACCGGGGTTTTACCGAGGTTAGTGCCACACATTGGACGCCAGGTGAGATTCTCGTGTCCATGTTTGCGGTGAGGGTCATGCCTTTGTCGGACATCCGTCGCGATTTGACCCGTCGATTTGCCCCTCGGGATGTGTGGGACCATGCAGGGGGTCGTGCCCGCTATTTATCGACTCTGTTGACCCCGTTGGATCCTCCCGAGGTCACGATGGATGTGGACCCTGCAGATGACGTGTTTTCGGCGGAGGCTGTTGCCGCGGTCTTTGGTCAGGAGGAGATTCCGGTGAGTTCTTTGACCTATTTATTCTTTATTTACGAGGTGGTTATGGGTATTTATTGTGTCTTTACGTGCAGGAGGGTTCCTTGAGGAGCGCTCGGACGTCTGACTTTTTCGATGGTGCTCGGGCCCGGACTTCTGTGAGCGAGCCTTCCTATTATGCAGGCGAGTCCTCCGGCGTTGCTCAACCCGAGCGGCTTCGCCTCGGCACACCCTTCCCGATCCCAGGGAGAGATTTTCCAGTGATTCATTACGGCGAGGCGGGTGTGGCCTACTCCGGCATCGAGACAGCCCCTTCGGTTTTTACCTCGAGGATGTCGTTCGATCCCCCTGATGCTCTCTATACTTCGAGGGAGACGTGTACTGATTATATGGGATTGTCCGGTTATTTCAGAGAGCAGCTCACTCTACGCTGCACCGGCCACCTGGTGAGTATTCTTATTCTGTATTAGTGTAGTGAAATGTATGCGTGTGATGCACATATGTATGTATGATATATTTTCTTTCCTTCTTTTGTTTATTTGCAGAGCGATCTTCATGCAAACGAGCAGCGGTTCAGTGAGTCGCAGCGGGATGCCGATGCTAGAGTCGGGCATGTCTATCGCGAGAGAGATGCTCATTGGTCGGAGAGGGTGCGAGTTGAGACCGAGGGGCGTCTTGCCGCAGAGGAGATGACACGATTGGAGACCGCGGGGCGCCTTGCCGCCGAGGAGGGTCGTCGGGTTGCCGAGGAGGCCTTATCTGCGGAGCGGGCTTCTCATCTGAGGGACTTTGAGGACTTCTGGGATTTTCCTCCTCATTAGGCTCATTATTTGCAGTTTTCTCATTAGTATTACCCCGATGTATAGTTTGTATATAGGGAGAGGGGTGGATAGGACGTAGGCTTTTATGTGAAAGAGGTAGGAAATGTATAACTCATGATTCATAATACAATGCATTCAGTAGATTGTAATGATTCCAATCATCCTCTTCGAATATATTCATGCCTTTATTTATTTACAAACAATAGAAATACTCAGCCGCTTACACATTATTTTCATGATTGCTCAAGATATAACTACTGTTACCAGGACCCGCCTTTTTTCGATTTTCAGATCCCAGCGATTTTTCATCTCTCCTTTTATTATCCCGGAATTTTCAAACGAGTGCCCTTTCGGGTTTTCACCCATTGGGATGTCCCTTATTATTGCATAGGTCGCCCTTTGCGGGTTTTCAACCTATCGGGAATTTCCATTTCTTTCTCTTTTTTTTTTATGAAAAGTATTTCTTAAGCCTATCCAGATTGGTAGGTTCGAAGAACTCCATGCCATCCATAGTAGTTAGCTTCACCGCCCCTTTGCTTAGGATTTTCTTCACGAGGAATGGTCCTTCCCAGTTTGGCCTGAACTTGCCCTTAGGGTCGGTGTGCGTCATTCGGATCTGTTTCAGCACCAGGTCCCCTTCTTTGATAGGGCTGGCCTTGACCTTTTTATTGAATGCTCGGGCCATTCTTCTCTGATATAACTGCACGTGGTAAAGGGCCTCCATCCTTTTCTCGTCCACCACTGCTAACTGCTCATATCGCTTCTTCACCCATTCCGTCTCGGGAATTTTTGATTCTACTGCGATTCTTAACGATCGCTTTTCAATCTCAATTGGGAGGACGACTTCGGCCCCATACACCAAGGAGAACTGTGTTGACCTAGTTGACGTTCTAACCATCGTGCGATAAGCCCATAAAGCGAGCGGAAGCTGCTCGTGCCAATTCCGGTGCGATTCTACTGTCTTTACGAGAATCCTTTTAAGGTTCTTATTAGCCGCCTCTACTGCGCCATTAGCTTGTGGGCGATACGGAGAAGACCTATGATGCTCAATACCGTACTCTTGGAAGAGACTTCTCACCTCTCCCTGAAACTGGACCCCATTATCTGTGATCATGTGATGAGGCACTCCGAACCTGGTGATCAAGTGCTTTTCAATGAACTTCCTCATCTGCTTAGAACCCAACTTGCTAAATGATTCTGCCTCTACCCACTTGGTGAAGTAATCGATGGCGACTGCAATGAATTTATGTCCGTTCGACGCATTAGGCCTCACCTCCCCGATGATATCAATACCTCAAGCCGTAAACGGCCAAATGGGTGCTAGCACGTGTAGTTCCATAGCTGGTAAGTGACTATAATCTCCGTGGATTTGACAATCATTGCATTTCTTCGCATATTCGTTACAATCTCTTTCCATGGTGAGCCAATAGAAGCCTTGCCTCACGATTTTCCTTGCCAATACTGCTCCTCCCATATGGGCTCCACAAATTCCCGAGTGTACTGACTCCATTGCCTCACGGGCTTCTCCCTCATCCAAGCACCTGAATTGTAAACCATCGGCGTGTCTTTTGTAAAGCAAGTCATTGTGGATGACAAATTGCTGAGCTAACCTTCTGATCACAGCCTGATCCCTAAATTCTGATTCCGCGGGGTATGTTCCACTTTTCATGAAGTTTACGATATCGAAATACCAAGGCTTTTCATCTGCCCCCAACAGCATTACATCTTCGTAGCATGGTTTGTGAGACCTCCTCAATACCAAAGGCTTTGAGGCAAGATTCCGGGGATTATCCCATACCGACACCAAAGTGGCCAAAGCATCCGCTGCCTGATTCTGTGCTCGAGGAATGTGATAAAAACGACACTCGCTGAATCTCTGTGCCAATCCCTCCAACTGGTCTAGGTATGGACGCAACCTTTCTTCCCTTACTTCCCAGTTTCCCTGTGCTTGCTCGATAATCAGTTTTGAGTCACCCCAAATTTCAACATATGATGCTCCCAGTGCTGCTAACGACTCTAACTCGTAGATACATGCTTCATACTCGGCCATATTATTGGTGAGAGGAAAGGATAACTTCTTTGCCATTGGGACCCTTTCTCCTTCTGGTGAGATAAGTAGCACTCCTACCCCAGCTCCATTTGAGTTAACCGCTCCATCGAAGAACATTTTCCACGGTATCACTTCGATTGCGTTCAAGTGCTCATTGGGGAAATCATAGTTTATCTCTTCATCTTCCGCATTTAGAGGCTGATTGGCCAGAAATTCTGCTACGGCTCTCCCCTTAATAACCTTTTTCGTTACATATTCGATGTCAAATTCGGACAAGAGCAACAACCATCGGGCTAGCTTCCCTGTTAGAGACGGAGTTTGGTACAGATACTTCACGGGATCCATCCGGGAAATAATGATCACCTTGTAGGATTGAAAATAGTGCCGTAGTTTCTTTGTTAGCCATAGTACTGCCACGCACGTCTTTTCGATCATGTTATACTTAAGCTCGTATTCCAGGAACTTCTTACTCAGATAATACACCGCGTGCTCCACACCGGTGTCCCCTTCTTGGGCCAGCATTGCCCCAATAGATCGCTCCTCGATTGCTACATAGAGGAGAAGCGGTTTTCCAAGTTTAGGCGGTCTTAAAACTTGTGGATTAGACAGATAGTTCCGGACACTCTCCAATGCTTGCTGGCACTTATCATTCCAAACCGTCGGTTGATCTTTCCGTAGCAGCTTAAAGATCGGCTCGCAGATCGCAGTGAGTCATGCTATGAACCGACTGATATACTGAACCTGCCCCAAAAATCCTCTCACTTCTTTCTCATTCTTGGGTGCTGGCATTTCCTGTATGGCCTTTTCCTTGTCGGGATCCACCTCAATCCCCTTGTTACTGATCACATAGCCTAAGATCTTCCCCGATGAAACGCTAAAGAAGCACTTCTTCGGGTTCAACCTTAGCTTAAATTCTGCAATTCGGGCCAAAAACTTCTCAAGTGCAGCGAAATGCCCCTCTCTCTTGTCTCCGACTTGACCATCATGTCGTCCATATAAACTTCCACCTCTTTGTGTATCATATCAGGGAACAGTGCCGTAGCTATCCGTTGATAAGTTGCCCCGGCATTTTTCAAACCAAACGGCATTACCCTATAGCAGTACGTTCCCCACTCAGTTGTGAATGAGGTCTTTGCCTTGTGCTTTTCTGCCATTTGAACTTGCATGTAGTCCATGAAGCCGTCAACATTCGTGTGCAAGACGCTCGATGCAGCACTGTCGATTAATACTTCGATGTGAGGCAATGCGAATTCATCTTTGGGGCAAGCCTTGTTGAGATCTCTATAATCGACGCACATTCTCACTTTACCATCCTTCTTCGCGATTGGCACTACATTTGCGACCCAAGGGGGATAGTCAATTACTTCGATGAACCCTGCTTCTAACTGTTTCTTCACTTCCTCTCTGATCTTATCTGCCCATTCCGGCCTCATGCGTCGGAGTTTCTGTTTCACGGGCTTAGCATCGGGATATGTTGGGATACGGTGAGTTACGATTGATTGATCGATTCCTGACATGTCTTCGTATGTCCAAGCAAACACTATTTCGTATTTTTTAATTATTCTCTCAAATTCTTTCCTCTCTTCAGTAGTTAATTCTTGAGGAATTTGTATAAGTTTAGGATTTTCATCCGTGCCAAGATTGAAAGTTGACATTTCTATTGTATTGATTTCAAATGTAGGCATGTTATATGAATGAGAATGCATGGAATGATCAGAATCAACATCAAGCAAGTAAGCAAAATCAGAATTCATTTCATTAATAGTGTTGGCGAGTACATCATCGGATTCAAATAAAGCAGTAATACAATTTTCATCATCGGGGTTCTCGGGTTTCTCATAAGCCTTGGAGGTGTTGGGCTCGTCCACCGCTCCCACAGTTGCTTCAATAGTGATGACCTGCTCCTCAGCATTCAGATCTAACATCATGATCTCCTCGACGAAGCAGCTTGCTTCTCCTTTGCCCCAGCTGGTGACATCATTGAAGATCTCAAAGCCTGGCAGAATCTTTCCTTCGGCGCTAGTCCATGACTCGGGAGTCCTAGAATAAACCTTCCCATGCCCCTTATTCACAAAATACTTCTTTAGGCCCACCTTTCCTTCACCACCTGTGTTGGACGGACCTCCCAGCTCATATCCCAAACCCCTCCGGGTTTTCTGACTCTTGAAGTCCAGAGATTCTGGCAACCCTTGATGGTGTGCTCCCAAGCCCATACCGGGGATGAAGCCCCCTTTCATCATCTTCACCACATCGGCGGTCATGCTAGACTCGTATATCCCTGAAACTTGAAATCCGGAGAAAAGCTGAGGCTCAATTCCCAATGTCGCCATTGAACTCAATTTCTCAGCTTTGATCGTCACTATCTCCTCCCCGAAGGGAAATTTGATCATTTGGTGGAGCGTGGAGGGCACCCCTCCTAGCTTATGGAACCATGGGCGTCCCAATAACACAGCAAAAGTCACCGGTATATCCAGCACAGTGAACTCTGTTTCTTCCTCGTGCGGCCCCACCTCCAACTTGGCCTTAAAGACTCCTTCAATGTGCCTACGGCTATCATCGTAGGCTCTGATCACGGTTTCTGAGGCAGTCAATTCTCCTTTTTCCACTCCCAACTTGGACAAAAGTTTGAGCGGGCAAACATTGATGGCCGATCCATCATCAACCATCACACAGCTAGTCTTCTTTCCGTTAATTTCAGCTCGGATGTATAAAGGCTTGTTGTGAGCCTTACCCTCTTCCGGGAGATCTTCGTCGGTGAAAGTGATTTCAGCCTTCTTCCGGGCCATAATCGCCCCTACTAATGCTGTCGGCTCAGTATCGTTAGAAATGACCAAATTCTGCAGCTCCTTCATCAGATTCTCACGGTGGTACTTGGAATGACATAGGACTTCCCACACCGTAGATTTAGCTTGTGTTTTCTTCAACTGCTCGAGGACTTGGTCATCTGGCTTGGGAGCCGATCCTTCCCTTATTTCTGTCTCAACCATGGGTGCCTTCCCTTCGGCCACCCGACCTGATCTTGTCATAACGGCGATCTCCGGCTCATCATCAGATTCATCCCAAATATTGATAGGAATTCTCCGATCAACATCCTCCTCATCCGAGGAACTTTCCCAAATGTCCACAACCATCAGATCCATTACGTGAGGAACGTTTGAATTCAAATACAAGGGATCCGCTGATCCATACATAGCCCAGCCTATCAAATCATCATAGTCCCTGAGGGACACTCTGTTCATCCTTCTTGCCGCCATCGGAATTATGCCTCTTTGTATGCACATGAGCTGCACCTTATCACTCATCGTCTCTTGACACTGCTCGTAGCGGTACCTCCACCTCCTAGCGTAATCCACAAATGGTTCCTCGGGGAATTGCCTGATCCTATCCAGATCTTCCAGGGATCCCGTCCATGGAACATACATCTCATACCTTGACACAAAAGCATCCCCAAGGGGTATCCAATGACCCATTTCTTCCTCTGATAGGCCTTGGTGCCACAATAAGGCTTCTCCCATGAGAGTTTCCGGGAAGTGTTCATGTAACTCATATTGAGGGAACCCGGCATCATACATATGGTTGCGGAACAAGCTTGCGTGCTCCACGGGATCCCGATATCCACCATACTTGGGCATTGCCAACACCGCTTTAGGTGATTCATAAGAGGGTGAGTCCGATGTTTGCTCCGCAAGCATCCATACTGTATATTCCTTAATGAACCTTTTGGTCATCGCGGCCCAATCGCACTTGATACGCATCGGGAGAGACATATACCACATCAGCAGCTCCCCCATCAGTGAATTGCAAAACAGACTGGTGATCTCTTCTTCTTTAAAACCCAACGGCCCCATGGCTGATAAGTAGAAGTGAAGGTGCTCCATTGGATCCTTATTGCCGTTGTATTTACTGACAATTGGCAACAGATGCTTAATGGGCCCAATTTGCAGCGCAAAACACTCTGCGGTCCTATCCTTAGCTTTCTTGTACTTCTCTAGGAATAAATCGGACAACTGTTCCCAATCATGCTTGCAGGAGTCAGGCAATGAGTGGAACCACCCCAAAGGCTCGCCTATTAACGAATGGTGGAACCACTGAGCAATCTCGTCCACCCTAAAGGATTCAACAAACATATCATGCATATACTCACGCAAGTGCACATCAGGATTCTCTCCTCCACTAAATAGACTCAATTTTGGCACAATAGTTCGAGACGACCCTTCCCCGGTCTCTTCAGCACTATCTTCATCATACGGTGCTCCGCCGTCTAACCCTTCATCCATCGGTTCACCCTCCTGCTCCTTGCCAAGGAAGGACACGTATAAACCATTTCCAACATTACTCTTCTCATCGGAGTCCAACAACTCCTCTTCATTTTCCCCGAAGGATTCCATGACTAAACTTGCTCCGAGCCCAGATCCGATCATGCTCACCCTATGGTTAGGCAATGGATTATGCCTAGTGGAAGGGTTCGCTGACGAAGGATCGGCTATCTTCTTTTCCTCAATCAAATCCTGAATCTCGTGTTTCCGCCTCTCGCAGTTCTCAATAGTGTGCCCATAATTACTGTGGAATTCACAGTATCCCCTAGCTTGCATTGAAGGAGTAGGCGGCGCTTTGCTATAAGGAGTGAGGGCTTTCAACAACCCCTTTTTCTGCAATCGTTCGAAAACTTTTGCGTAGGTCTGATCAAACTTGGCGAACTGCCTCTTCTCGATAGCATTAAGATCAAGCACTTTCACTGCGGCCGATTCTGTACTCGCGCTTGGCCCTCCGACACTATATCCAGACTTTGTCCACTTGGTATAGGCTTTCTTCGGCTCTCCGTCCCCCTCGACTGTCAAGGCGCAGCTATACATCTGATTAAAATCGGTAAAAGGCATATACCGCAGCTCATTCTTAATATATGGCAATGTGTTGCCAATTACCATTCGGATCTGATCCTGCTCAAGCGGCTTTTTCTTCATAACCGTCGCCTTGGCTCTCCACCTCCTCACAAAATCGGAAAAAGACTCACCAGTTTGTTGCTTAGTGCTTTCCAGCTCCTTTAGAGTAACCTCAAGCATAGTGTTGAAACTATACTGAGTGATAAATGATTTTGCCAACTCTTTCCAATCTCTCTTCGTCACCAATGGCAACGCATGAAACCACACGAGGGCAGCTCCCTCTAGATAGGCATTAAACAGTCCCAGGACTTGATCCTCAGTCAGGATCGTGTGCTTCATTACTGCAATATACTGATTCATGTGGGCAGTAGGATCCCCAGTTCCATCAAACTTCTTCATGTCAGGGAGCCGAAACTTCAAAGGCAAAGCAGTTGCCGACAAACAATTCTTCAAATTATAAAAGTCCTGACTTCCGGAGCTTCCCCCACGCAGATCCTGCACCTCTTGAGTGATGTGCTGCTTCCACTCCTCTTCCTTAGCCTTCTCTTTCTCAAGCTGTTTCTGGATATAATCCTGATAGTCATCCTCATTCCCGAAGTGGGGACCAGTGTTCACTTCATTCTCAGCGCGCTTACTACCACTCTTGTTATCCTTCAATGCCAGCTCAACTAGCTGGGCCAAAATTGCGGCCAGCTGATCATTAATGTTGTTCACAGAATTTTCTAATTCGGCCACTTTTTCGTCAGTCGCAGACATATTGGCAGAAGACTGAGTATACTTGGACGAAGATGATTCAGAAGCCACAACTGCCGATTCGGAATTGTCAATCTGTAGCTGATCAAACTGCCTGACTAGCCGGTTACTCTCGCGAAACCACAACCGCTTAATGATGAAGTCTGCGCGAACGGCATCCATTAGTATGTATGCATGATTTTATATGCATGATTCGTGGTGTGTGCGTTTATTTATTTACGGATATATAAGATAAGAAGAACAAACGTCAGTCTAATTACACGTATCACAACATCTCTCTTCCACCCTTATTCCTCCACACACTCGATGGTCCAAGTCCCTTTCTTAGGATTTTGGTTTGGGGCTCACATTGCGGTCCAGGGGACGTGTGATGCCGTCGATTATTGCGGAAAAGTAAATCATCCATCAGACTATATAGTTCGTTTTGACGCATCAACGTTCAGTGACTAAGATATCGACCAAATTGGATTGTCCTTTTGGAGTAACTCATCCCTCGTTATTTTACGAGATGCATCAGTTCTGGTTTTGACACCCTTTGGACGTATCTCGCGGTACGAGTTATTCCTCTGGTTCAATCGTTCGTTATTGATAATGACTCGCTCCCTTTTATTCGCGTGGGTTCGTGTCTCGATTTTGGATTACGACGGGATCTTTTGGATCTATCGAGAGACGTAACCACGTGTTTATTTAGTGATGATATCACTATTATATTAGGGAACGGACTCATCGCATAACGCGTTTGTTTTTTTAGTGTCAGGAATCCGTTTGCTCATTTTTGCTACGTGAAAAGACAGCGAGTCTTATTTGAGCGCACGGTAACCTTTCGGCTATCAACAATTTTTTATTTCTTCCAATCTAAGGGATATATCACCCTAGCGTGGTTATAGAAAATCAATGTTTCGTTGAATCGCATGCTTATTCGAGGCAGGGATATTACCGTTCTTTTTTCATTTAGGCACGAGTCAAGCAAACACGCAGATCGGGCCATACTTCTTGTAGTTTTGGTAACGGTCGAAATGATCGAGCCATTAGTCAAACCCACAGTCTTGTCCATATGGCGCAATTATGCAGTTTAGCTTAATTCGGCTTTATGATTTTTAAACGGCGTACATACCGGCTCGAGGCACGTATTTAACGGCATTGGTTCATTTTCTTTAACTTCCCTCGGGATGGATATACATCGTAGATACAGAATGACTTTGGTCGTTTGTTTATTTTTGCTTTTCTTTTATTTTCTTAGTCACCTTTGCGGACACATCCATTTCCTTTAAGAACAACACAAGGCGTAACGTAAGAGTTCATTTTTCAGTCAAAGGGACGGGCCACGTTTGTGAAACTCTATACGTTACCATGGGGTTATTCGAAACAGAAATGTTCTTCGTTTTCGTTTTGTCATAATCTCGTTTTATCCCAACCTATTTAAAGAATGTGAATAACGGCTACTGTTAATATAGTCTTTTGAATCGAGATATAACTATCCTTAATACCAAACCGATTCATACTAATACGTGCTTACATCATAACGCATTTTCTGAACATGTGCCTTCTTCGGGACACGGAAAGGGACCAGGCGGGTCGCACAAGTTCATTCGTACGAGATGACTAAGTCGTCTTTAGTTCGAATCGTTTCGATGTTTTTGGGGTAATTTGTATATCGGTTTAAGAGTATATATTAACGTATCGTTTCATTTTCTTTACATATTTTAGGATTAGACACGTATCATGGCAATTTGAAAACACGAACTGATTCATTTATCACATCAAAAATATTAACGGGTAATCCTATGGCAACTTCTAAGGCTGCTATATGCTGACACGACTGATCGCGGGACCTCACAGGACCGCACAAATTCGCCCCTAACGAATGGATGGGGACCCTTTGGCGCCTTACTGTAAGGGGGAACTTACACTAGCCTCTTTCGAGCGACGAATGGACTCTCGCTAGAGGTTTCGTGGAAATTACCCAAAAGGTTTGCAATAATGCTTATGAATGCATACGAAAAGAAATAATACGATCCGTCCCCGTTAAGGGCTTAATACACGCCTTCCGGAATCAAATTTCTCGCTTCCCCAGCAGAGTCGCCACTTGTTAGACAAGGTGCCGAACGGCCTCGCTCGGGCGGACCGGGGGGTGGACACCTCATGGCGACGTAAGCGGTGATTGGCACCAAAAGCAACCAATCGTGGAATCAAGCTGCTCGGCAGGACCGGAGCTCGGAGTATGGAAGAGTCGCCACCCACGAATGGGAAAATGAACACCGATCCCTTGCGGGAGACCGGTGAGAGTTCGGGAAACTTAGGTACGAGCCGAGAAGGCTAGCTCCTTTCCGGAGAAAGGCTACTAGGCACCCCAACATCGCCCGGTTATGAACCACCGGCCTCCTACTCAGCGTGTTAGGCGATAACAGACTAATCGCATATTTCTTTAAGTTTAAAATTCATTTGAAACCTTTTCTTTCTCGCTTTGAAAACCGTTTTGAGCATGTCATTAAAAGCCATTTTAGTAAAGAATCACTCATTTTGCATAAATTTAAAATACATAGGAGAGAGAGGGGGAGAAGAGAGAATTGATTTATTCACAGTGTGATTTTATGCCTTAGTCTATACACTAATTCTAAGCTAATCCCATTCCCCAAAAACGAGTTTATTTACATGGTTCGTACCTTAATCGCCGTTGAAACGATTTAGGTACGTTTCAAAACCCCGTTAATGATGTTCCCTCGAATCGCCGTTGGAACGACTCGAGCGTTTGAAAACATTGAGCAAACCATTTTAATCTAAAAACGTGATTAAGCATACAAGTCAATTTATTTTGTACAAAACCATTTAATTAGGAAACGATTAAAAAATCTATTATTTACAAATAGAAAACGATTTTAATTACAAGGTTCGCTTAACCCGCCGTTGGAACGAATTAAGGTTTCAACACGTGATATTTTAGAAACGGTTTAAAATGACAAAAATCTTTTATTTGTACTTGAAGAGTATCTAGAAAAACTTTAATTCAAACAAACAACTTGAAATCTCTTTTTGTCTTTTATTTTCCCATTTTCACTCAATTAACCTCCATTTGAACATAATTACAACAATTAATGAATTAAACCCAAATTCATCCAACCAAAACACCTTCAAAACATATATATATATATATATATATATATATATAGGAAATTTAAAAGGAAAAGAAGAAATATGTACATATACATATATTTTTAGTAGAAATGGTGACTATACCTATAGATTAAAGAGCAGGTAAAGAGAAGATATATATATATTATGATTATCAATAGGTAAAAATAGTAATGAAAATAATGCTAGATATAATATACTTTTATTTTAACTAAACAAACATGTAAAAAAATGAATAAGATTCATAAAGAAGAAAATGGTATTTAACCCCCAAAATGGTTTATGATAAGTATATATAGAAAATAACCCCTAATAACCTCAAAATAACAAATATGTATAGTTTAAATGAATTAAATGGAAAATCTACAAATCTACATATAATCTTATCAAATCAAATTGAAAAATAATAATATCTAAACATGTTAAATAAATATATACCCAAAAAATTAAAAATGATTTGAATACATATATTACATAATTATACATATATAAATCAAGGACCAAAAGTCTAAAAGTTAAGAAAAAAGGACCGAAACAGCATTTTTTACATTTCAGCAGCTTTTCCGACGGAAATTCCGTCGGTAAACTGCCTTTTGTGACAGAAAATGGAAAATTACAGAAACAGTATCTAACATTCCAGATTTGTTCAAACACTTTAAATTAGATCTATTCTATCATTTTGGACCTCCGAACTACCCAAATAGGATCATAGTCTATAACGGAGACTCCTAAAACGATGTTTTATTTTTAAAACGTTATTTAGAAATATTTTCAAAACTTATAATTACAACGTTTCTTAATCCCGAACTACCTTTGAATCGGATCACGGTTCATATTGCGATGTTAAAACGAGGTTTTTTTTATTTCAAAACAAAACCGAATGTTTATTTAATACGAGACAAAAATTAAATAAATACAGAAGATTAAATAAAACGTGATAAATAAATAATTAACTAAATAAATAAAATTATAACATAAAAATAAATGAATAAAGAGAATAAATTAAATAAAATAAAACGAGTCTAGTCCTCGGATAATACTTCAAGATCGGTATTGACAGTTGAAGTCAGTTGATTCCGCGAATCGTGATTTTCCGGTGTTTTTTGTGTTTTCGGTAAAATTTTAACTTTTAGAAAATTCGGAATTTTTAGGAAAAAAATGTTTTTTCCCAAAAAATAACTCTCTCTCTAAAAAATGTTTTAGAGTGAGAAGCTCCCAAAAAATCCCTCTCTAAAATGAATGGGGATCCGTGCCTTTTATAGGCCCGGATCCCAATAATTTTTGGGCGTAGCCCGAAGGGCGTCGGGCTACGCCCAAAAATTTTGGGCCTACGGCCAAAATGGTTGGGCGGCCGCCCAACTAGTGTTGGGCGAACGCCCAACCAGCGTTGGGCGTGCGCCCAACAGACGTTGGGCGTTCGCCCAACGGTGGTTGGGCATTCGCCCAACATCGTTGGGCGTGCGCCCAACGGATGTCGTGCGTTCACCCGACGGATGTTGGGTGCACGCCCAACGTAGGTTGGGCGCGCGCGCCCCGCCTCCACTGGGCGTGTGCCCGTGCTGCCGGACGCGCGTCCAACTGCCGTCGGGCGCGCGCCGGCTGCCGCTAGGCGCTCGCCCTGCGCCGCTGAGCACCCGCGAGCCGTCCCCTCGACGACCGCAACCCCTACAGACCCTCTCGTGATTATTATTATTATTTTTGCTTTAAATTATCGGAACCGACCGCTTCAACCGTCTTGTTATGGGGTTTCATCACAAGTCCTCCGACTCGGTGTCTACAACTGTTGATACAGATTGAAAGTGATAAATGGAGGTTTTAATCGTAAACCAACAAAGATCTTCTTCTCTAGCTAGACTAGAAGGAGTGAATCCCGATAAACAAAGGTATAAACCTTAATCTCAATGAGAAATGATATTTGATTCATTAAAAGTTGCCATATCCTTACAAAATGAGGGTTTAAATACAACCTCTAAAAGATAAGCAAAGGACAGAGACTACCCTTACTAGGGTTACAATACAGTTAATAACAAGAGGGTAAGACAGGTAATGCGCCCAGACAGCAGGTACAGAGGTGCAGGTACGGAGCGTCAGAGGTTGTTGGTGAATTCCTTCGGCAGGAAGTAAACTTGAGATCTGCCCAGTGTAATTGTTGGTACGCCTCATAGCGTACGCCTAGATCCGCCCCGCTCGCGTGTCCAGGGGATCCGCCCTCTTAGATACAACCTCTGTGGGAACGCCGAGAGGGGATCCGCCAAGGAGCGTGGTATTATTGATCCCAGTTAGGATGTCCGCATCATTCTCCCCTTCTTTAAAAGAATTCGGCACTGGCTGGTCTGTGTTGTTATCCAAAGGGCCATCTGACTTCCACGGGCTAAGGTCACGAACATTGAACGCCGGTGAGACTTTACCAAGCCAATTTGGCAAAGCTATGTGATAGGCATTGGCATTGACCTTCTTGGTGATCTTATATGGCCCGTACTTTCTCGATCGAAGCTTGCTGCTTGTGGCGTTGGCGAGTCTCTCTTTTCCCAAGTGAACCATAACCTCATCTCCCACTTCGAACTGTAGGTCCCTGCGGTGCTCATCCGCCTTAGCTTTTAGCTTCTGGTTTCTCTCCTCAAGAGTCTCCTTCACCTCTTGGTGCATCTGGACATAGTCTTTGGCTAGCTGGTTTGCAGTCACGTTTCCTTTGGGAAGATGGGCTATATCAAGGACGTGATTCGGGGTCTTAGTGTATACCACCTCAAAGGGTGACTTCCCAGTTCCCGAGTGTACAGATCCATTGTAGGCGAACTCAGCTTGTGCCAAAACCACGTCCCACATCCTGGGCTTATCCTTACATTTGCTGCGCAGTAAGTTTCCCAGAGTCCGATTGACCACTTCGGTCTGTCCGTCTGTCTGAGGGTGGGCGGTGGTACTAAACTTCAGAGAAGTATCAAAAAGAGCCCACAAGGTCCGCCAGAAGTGACTCAGGAACTTTGTGTCACGGTCTGAGACAATGCTCTTTGGTACACCATATAGTCTGACAACCTCTTTGAAGAATAGCTTGGCAGTCGCTGAGGCGTCGTTAGTCTTACGGCATGGTATGAAGTGTGCCATTTTCAAAAACCGGTCAACAACCACGAAGATGGAATCCATGCCTCTCTGAGTTCTGGGTAACCCTAGGACAAAATCCATGGACAGATCCTCCCATATGGTTTCTGGTACAGGCAAGGGTAGCTGTAAGCCAGCATTTGTAGCGTGTCCCTTGGCGGTCTGGCAGATATAGCATCGTTCTACCAGGTACGCCACATCTCTTCTCATTTTAGGCCAGAAATAACGGGAACTCACTGCAACATATGTCTTGTCTCGCCCAAAATGTCCCTCTAGTGATCCGCCATGTAGATCTCTGACCACCTTCTCGCGGATAGAAGTGCAGGGTAAACAAAGTTGGTTGCCCCTCATTAGATACTCATCCATCACGTGATACGCCCCATCCCCAGGTTGGCGCTGGCACTTCTCCCAGATACTTCCAAAGTCAGGATCCGCCAGGTACTCTCCTCTGATGTGTTCGAAACAATCGGTCTCCAGGTTGACTGTTTTTATTAGTGCAACCCTCCGACTCAAGGCGTCCGCCACTATGTTCTGTTTTCCCGCCTTATGGATAAGCTTATAGGGGAACTTATCTATGAAGGCAGACCATTGGGCATGCATGGCGCTTCGAAGTTACTTCTGACTTCCCAGGTATTTGAGAGCTTGATGGTCAGTGTAGAGGATGAACTCTTTTCCCACCAAGTAATGTTCCCATACTTTCAACGCCCTCACTACAGCATAAAACTCTTGATCATACGTTGCCCACCTTTGCCGTGCTTCACAGAGCTTCTCACTGAAGTATGCAATGGGCCTCTTCTCTTGCATCAAGACACCACCAATCCCAATCCCACTGGCATCACACTCAACTTCAAACAGTTTGTCAAAATCGGGATACGCCAGTACTGGCGCTGTACTCAGCTTTTCCTTGATCAAGGCGAAGCTCTCTTCTTGGGCGTCCGCCCACTCGAACCCCTTTCCTTTCTTCAAACATTCTGTCAACGGGGCCACTATGGAACTGGAGTTCTTAATGAATCGGCGATAAAACGTTGCTAGCCCATGAAAACTCCTGATATCCCCCACGTTCCTCGGGGTAGGCCATTCTCGGATGGCTCTTACCTTCTCCCCATCAACTTGGATTCCATTCCCACTGACCACGAATCCAAGGAAAACCAAGCTCTCCATGACAAAGTCACACTTCTTGGTGTTGGCGTATAGCTGGTGTTTCCGTAACAGGTCAAACACTATCTGCAAGTGCTCTTCATGTTCCGCCAAGGTCTGGCTATGGATCAAAATGTCATCAAAATACACAACTACGAACTTCCCAATTACTGGGCGAAGCACCTGATTCATCAGTCTCATAAAAGTACTAGGGGCGTTGGTCATCCCAAAGGGCATAACTAACCATTCATACAATCCATCTCTTGTCTTGAAGGCAGTCTTCCACTCATCCCCAGATCGGATTCGTATCTGATGATACCCACTCCTGAGATCAATCTTGGAGAAGACTCGAGATCCGCCAAGTTGGTCCAACATGTCATCCAACCTTGGAATCGGGAACTTATACTTGATGGTGATCTTGTTAATAGCCCTACTGTCAACACACATCCGCCAAGACCCATCCTTCTTCGGTGTAAGTAAAGCTGGAACGGCGCAAGGACTCATACTCTCCCTAACGTATCCCATCTCGATGAGTTCCTCCACTTTCTGTCTCATGATGTCATTCTCCTTTAGGCTCATTCGATAGTGTGGGAGGCTTGGTAAACTAGCCCCGGGCACAAGATCGATATGATGTTGGATGTCCCTCAAAGGTGGTAACCCGCTTGGCAGTTCGTTAGGGAACAGATCCTGATATTCGCCAAGTAGGCGGGTCACTTCATTCGGCATCTCCCTTTCGTCCCTTTGGGCGGATTCGTGATTCGCCTTAACCATTACCACATACACCATTTGGCTCTCTTCACATTCGCTGACAAACGATCTGTGTGTAGGACAGACTACCAAAGTAGATTTCTCCTCGGCCTTTGGTTCTCTCATCATTGGCGTAAGGACGAACTTCACCCCATTCTTCACAAATTTGTAAGTGTTCTCTCTTCCTGCATGGGTGGCGTTGTTATCAAACTGCCAGGGCCGGCCCAACAATAGGTGGCATGCGTCCATGTCGACCACATCACAACAGACTTCATCATGATAGTTACCAATCTCAATCGGTACCTTGCATCTCTGGGTCACCCTCAACTCGCCCACGTTCTTGATCCATCCCACCCTGTAGGGATCAGGGTGCGCCTCTACCAACAACCCGAACTTCTGAACGGCGCTGCTACTCACAATGTTCTCTTGGCTCCCACTATCTATTATCACGTTACATCGCCCGCCCTTCACAAGACAGCGGGTCCTGAATAGTCGGTGCCTCTGATCACCCTCTATCCGGCTAGAGACTAACAAACGCCGTACCACATGAATGGCGTACCTCTTTTCACCCGCCACCTCATCATCTTCTCCCAAGGGTTCACAAAATACTTCATCCTCTTCGTCATAGTCATCTTCATACCTTTCCACCATGTTGGCGCT
The DNA here is from genome assembly GCF_963576675.1 of Euphorbia lathyris. NCBI lineage: Eukaryota > Viridiplantae > Streptophyta > Magnoliopsida > Malpighiales > Euphorbiaceae > Euphorbia > Euphorbia lathyris. The sequence continues at coordinate 34,283,335 of NC_088911.1, forward strand.
CTTTCTTCTAGGACACTCGTTGGATCTATGTCCTGGCTCATTGCACCGAAAACATTTGAAAGGTGCTGGCCTTGCATACGGATTGTTGCTCTTGGGTGGTATAGGTGCTTCTTTGTATGGTCTAGTATCTCCAACGGATCCCCTTCCCACACTGTTAACCTTGGCCCCACTAGCACTCGCCACCTGCTTGCCTTTGTCATAAGACCTTACGTTATCTCTTCCTCCAGGCATATACTCAGTAGTGGCGGATCTCCTGGATCTCCCGGTCAGCTGGGATTCAGCCTTGAGGGCTAAATTCCTAGCATCTTGTACTCGCACCACCATCTGTGTGCCAATACGATCCTGGATGTTGTATCTCAGCCCTTCTAGATACCTAGAGGTCTTTTGGCTTTCAGTCTCAGACAAGTTGGCTCTCGTCGAAAGCCTCAAGAACTCTGAAGTATACTCATGGACACTTCGGGTCCCTTGAGAACATCCCCTGTATGAGCTGTAGATATACTGCTCATAATCCGACGGTAAGAACCGCTCCCTCAACATCGCCTTCATCCGTAGCCAAGATCTAATCGGATCTCTGCCCCCTCTTCTTCTTTCCTCCCTCATCTGATCCCACCAAACTGATGCGCCACCCTTCAAGCGATACGCCACCAGTCTAACTTTCCTGTCATCAGGAATACCAGCATACTCAAAGAAACGCTCAACTTCCGATAACCAATCTAAGAATCCCTCTATATCCAGCTCGCCACCAAAAGATGGCAAGTCTATTTTTAGCTTAAAGGCATCATCTCTGTCAAAGTTTCCTAGGTATGGTTCTGCCCTAGCCATACCCACACGCCGGTTATCAATCGGACCACCATTCCTCACAGTTCTAAAGGCACCATTGTCCCCAATATCCTCAAAATCATCACTATCACTATCAGCGTTATGTACAAGGACAAAGTTGGGTCTTCTTACCTCAGGATCCCTAGGACCCATTTGTGGAAGTTGGACATTTGTCAACGGCAGTCGAGGTGGCGTGGGTTGCCTTTGGGGTCGTGGTTCAAGGACTCCTTCCCTCCTCTGGTCGGACTCCCCGGCGGCTGGTCTGACCACTGCACGGATCTCCAACCTGAGATTTTCCAGGGAAGCGGTCAGCTCCTGGAACCGTTGGTCGTTTTGTTTCTACCGCTCCAGGCTGGCCTGGATTTGTTCCGCGAGGTGCTCTCTCAGCTCCTTATATCTCCGGTCACTCGTTTCCATGGAATCTTGCGGTTGTCGGGGTTGAACCATTGCCAAAAGAAGTTTCGGGTCAGAAAACGATTGGCTCTGATACCAACTGATACAGATTGAAAGCGATAAATGGAGGTTTTAATCGTAAACCAACAAAGATCTTCTTCTCTAGCTAGACTAGAAGGAGTGAATCCCGATAAACAAAGGTATAAACCTTAATCTCAATGAGAAATGATATTTGATTCATTAAAAGTTGCCATATCCTTACAAAATGAGGGTTTAAATACAACCTCTAAAAGATAAGCAAAGGACAGAGACTACCCTTACTAGGGTTACAATACAGTTAATAACAAGAGGGTAAGACAGGTAATGCGCCCAGACAGCAGGTACAGAGGTGCAGGTACGGAGCGTCAGAGGTTGTTGGTGAATTCCTTCGGCAGGAAGTAAACTTGAGATCTGCCCAGTGTAATTGTTGGTACGCCTCATGGCGTACGCCTAGATCCGCCCCACTCGCGTGTCCAGGGTATCCGCCCTCTTAGATACAACCTCTGTGGGAACGCCGAGAGGGGATCCGCCAAGGAGCGTGGTATTATTGATCCCAGTTAGGATGTCCGCATCAACTGTCCTATGCAAAGATGAGAAAAGTAAGTCAATAGATAGTGAACTTTATCGAGGTATGATAGGCTCCTTACTTTATCTCACTGCTAGTAGACCTGATATACAGTACTCAGTATGTTATTGTGCAAGATATCAAGCTGACCCAAGGGAATCTCACTTAATTGCTGTAAAAAGAATTTTTAGATATTTGCAGAGCTCAGTTGATGCAGGTTTGTGGTATCCAACTTCAAATGACTTCACACTCATAGGATACACTGATGCTGACTATGGACGGGATAAGCTAGAACGTAAGAGTACTTCAGGAGGATGTCATTTCCTTGGAAGCTGTCTAGTATCTTGGTTCAGCAAGAAGCAGTCATCAGTTGCTCTGTCTACAACTGAAGCTGAGTACGTTGCTGCTGGAAGCTGTGTAGCTCAAGTCCTATGGATAAAGCAACAGCTTGAGGATTATGGAGCAAAAACTGAAACAATAGAGATCAAATGTGACAACAAGAGTGCCATTGATCTATCCAAGAATCCTATCCAACACAGCAGGATGAAGCATGTCAGCATAAGGCATCACTTCATCAGAGATCACGTACTAAAGGGTGAGATCAAGCTGACCTATGTGCCAACAAATGAACAACTTGCAGATATCTTCACCAAGCCTTTGGCTCGTGAGCAATTTAACATACTAAGGGAAGCTATCGGTATGTCTAATCCTCTTCAATAATTCTAAATATTTGAATAAATGTTGAGTGATTGTCATGCTGACTGATATCAATCTAGTAACTACTGCACATTGAGCTTAATAGTTGTTAGACGAGGTGCCGCGGCCTAATCTCCTGGGCGGACCGGGGGGTGGACACCTCATGGCGACGTAAGCGGTGATTGGCGCCGAAAGCAACCAATCGTGGAATCAAGCTGCTCGGCAGGACCGGAGCTCGGAGTATGGAAGAGTCGCCACCCACGAATGGGAAAATGAACACCGATCCCTTGCGGGAGACCGGTGAGGGTTCGGAAAACTTAGGTACGAGCCGAGAAGGCTAGCTCCTTTCCGGAGAAAGGCTACTAGGCACCCCGACATCGCCCGGTTATGAACCACCTGCCTCCTACTCAGCGTGTTAGGCGATAACGGACTAACCGCATATTTCTTTAAGTTTAAAATTCATTTGAAACCTTTTCTTTCTCGTTTTGAAAACCGTTTTGAGCATGTATTATTGAGAGCCATTTTGGTAAAGAATCACCCATTTTGCATAAATTTAAAATACATAGGAGAGAGAGGGGGAGAAGAAAGAGTTGGTTTATTCACGGTGTGATTTTAGTTTGTACACTAGTTCTAAGCTAAACTCATTCCCCAAAACGAGTTTATTTATATGGTTCGTACCTTAATCGCCGTTGGAACGATTTAGGTACGTTTCAAAACCCCGTTTAATGACGTTCACTCGAATCTCCGTTGGAACGACTCGAGCGTTTGAAAATGTTGAGATAAAAGCTTTAACAGGAAAACGTGATTAAGCATACAAGTCAATTTATTTTGTTCAAAAACCATTTAGGAAAACGATTCAAAAACTCTATTATTTACAATTAAAAGCAATTTTAATTACAAGGTTCGCTTAATCCTTTGTTGGAACGAATTAAGGTTTTAAAACGTGATGTTTTAAGAAATGGTTTAAAAATGTCAAGAAAACGTTATTTACACTTAGGAATATCTAGAAAAACTTAAGTTTAAATAAACAAATTAAACTCTCTTTTTGTGATTTTATTTTCCCTTTTTCACTCAATCAACTCTTTATTCACACATAATTACACTAATGAACCAATTAAACCAAAATTCACCAAGTAAAACTCATTTGAAATATATACATGTATACAAAAATAAAATAGAAATATATATATATATATATATATATATATATGATTTTATCTAAAAATAAGGATATATTTATATATATAAATAAGTGAGAAATACTATATGATATAATAAAGAAAATGAAAAAGAATACAAAATATAATACATTTTCATCCTAACTAAAACTATGTAAAAGTAATGGAAGACCATAAATAAAAAAAATGATATAATAAGCATATAGAAAACACCATCCCCAAATAATAGCTAAACCCCACATTTTGATAACCCAAAAATATATATACATATATACAAATAATGAATCAAAACAAATTAAATTTCAAATATGGAATAAATAACTACATAATAGATAATTAATAGTTATATGACCCCAAAAATAATTTTATAATCATATTACATAATTACATACTTACATATATAAGAATCAAATACCAAAAGGTTGAGAAAATGGGTTAAAAATATGAATTTTCGTTTTCCAGCAGATTACCGACGAAAAATCCGTCGCCAATCTGCTATTAGTGACAGAAAAGGGAGAATTACAGCAGCAGTCCAAAACTTTCCAGATTCGTTCAAAAGCTTTAGATTAAGTCTAATTCGATCATTTTGGATCTCCGAACTACAAAAAATGGAGCATAGTCTGTGACGGAGTTTCCTAAAACGACGTTTTTATTTTCAAACGTTATTTGAAAATATCTTTTTTAAAACTTATAATTACAACATTTTTAATACCCGAACTACCTTTTAATCGGATCACGGTTCGTATTGGGATATCAAAACGAGGTTTTTTATTTTAAAACAAAACCGAATTTTGACACGGGATAAAAATAAATAAATACGGGAAATGAAATAAAACGTGACAAATAAATAAATAACTAAATAAATAAAATTATGACATGAAAATAAATAAATAAAGGAAATAAATTAAATAAAATAAAACGAGTCTAGTCCTCGGATAATACCTCAAGTTCGGTATTGACGGTCGAAGTCGGTTGATTCCACAAATCGTGATTTTCCGGTTTTTTTTGTGTTTTTCGTCTTTTTTAGTAAAAATTTAACTTTTGGGAAATTCAGACTTTTTGAGAAAAAAAAATATTTTTCTAAAAAAAAATCACTTTCTCTCTCTAAAAATGTCTAGAGTGAGAAAGTCTCCAAAAATCCCTCCCCCCTAAATGCATGGGGATCCGTGCCTTATATAGGCAACGGATCCCCGGAAATTTGGGCGACGCCGGAAGAAAATTGGGCGTCGCCCAAAGCCGGTTGGGCGAACGCCCAACATGGTTGGGCGTACGCCCAACTTCAGTTGGGCGCGCGCCCAACTGACGTTGGGCATTCGCCCAACGATCGTTGGACGTCCGCCCAACGTCGCTGGGCGCTCGCCCAGCGGCTGCCGGGCGCGTTCGCCCAGCGGCCATCGGGCATGCGCCACAAGCTGTCGGGCGCGCGTGCCCCACGGTCGTCGAGCGCGCGCTTCGCTCTGCCGAGCGTGCGCGCCCAACGGACGTCGAGCGTGCGCCTCGCGCTGCCGGGCGTGCATCCAACTGTCGTCGGACACTCGTCGGCTGCCGCTAGGCGCTCGCACCACGTCGCTGAGCACTCGCGAGCCGTCCACTTGATGACCGCGACTCACATTAACTTTTCTTTTCTTATTATATATTTTTGTTTTAAAACTTCCGGAATCAACCGCTTCGACCGTCTTGTTTACAGGTTTTCGTCACAGGTCCTCCGACTCGGTGTCTACAGTTGCCCCTACTTTCCTATTTTGACAGTGATGTGTGTGTTTTGAAAACGTTTTTTGCTAACGCAACACATGCAATGTAAAACATATAAAAGTAAGAGACACGTAAAGAGTAGGAGGAAGAATACCTGACCTTTGCGCTGCGCGTTCCGGCGTCGTTCTCGATTCTTTCCGTCCTTGCCTTTGAATCGGCTGTCGGTGGATGTTCTTCTTACGGACCCTAGCCTAAGTTGACTGCGGGTAAAAAATGGCTCAAAAGCAACCTTGGTGCACGACCGTGAGTAAAATGGCTCAAAAGCGACCCTAGTCTACGACTGTGGGTAAAGTGGTTCAAAAGCGACCCCGGTTTACGACCGTGGACAAAATGGCTCAAAAGCGACCCGAGTCTACGACTGTGGGTAAAATGGCTCAAAAGCGACCCCGGTTCACGACCGGGGTAAAATGGCTCAAAAGCAACCCTGGTCCACGACCGCGGGTAAAATGGCTCAAAAGCGACCCCGGTTCACGACCGTGGGTAAAAATGGCTCAAAAGCGACCCTGGTCTACGACCGTGGGTAAAATGGCTCAAAAGCAACCCTGGTCGACGACCGCGGGTAAAATGGCTCAAAAGCGACCCTAGTCTATGACTGTGGGTAAAATGGCTCAAAAGCAACCCTGGTCCACGACCGCGGGTAAAACGGCTCAAAAGCAAATGTTCTTTCTAACAATTCTGAATTCTTTTAAAAACACCGTTGTCTGTATTTTCTCACTGGAGCTAGTGTCTTGGAGGTTTGAATGGTTCGATAGGAACGTCTTTTTAGTCCGGAATGATTCAAACTAACAATTATTTTTCCGTTGACTGTCGTCTGTATTTTGACTGGTGTCGCTGTTCTGTAAAAATTGGCTGTCGTCTATAGTTCTATCTCTACATTATTGGTCATTGTCTGGCAGAAGTGCAGGCTAAAACGGACTGCAAATCGGAGCTCTGTGCGCCTGGTAATTAATTATTTACTTTTTACCTTTATGTCACATCGTACCTTTTTCAATATTTACGGGAATGTCATTCCCCTTTTCTATATAAGGTGGTGGGGTTTCATTCCAACCCCACACCTTCTCTCTCTTCTTTCTCTCTCTAACTTCGGATTTGGATTATTCTCGGGATGGATTTGGATCAATATGATGGCACGAAGGGCATGGAGGAGGGTTTCGTGAACCTTACTACAGTGGACCCTTTTCAGGACCCCACATCTCATCTGAGCCGGACCCGCTGTAACCAGGTAAGGACTTTCTTATTTCCTCGTCTTTTGACTAAATTTCTAGGCTTTAGTATCCCTACTTTGAACATGGTTTGCATGCTAACCCCTAGGTTGCCTTAGAAGACCTTAGTTAGAAAACATGAATTTCTTTGCTTGCAAGTAACACTTTATTTGTCTTTTTGGAAGAATGCGAATTATATGCATGCGAATAGTAAACATACGAGCAATGCATGCCAACAGTAAAAACGTGAATAGCACGTGAATAGTGGCACATGAATAGTAAAAACATGAATAGTAAAGACATGAATAGTGCACGTGAATAGTAAAAACGTGAATAATGCACGTGAATAGTAAAAACGTGAATAATACACATGAATAGTAAAAACATGAATAATGCACGTGAATAGTAAAAACGTGAATAGTGCACGTGAATAGTAAAAACTTGAATAATTCTCTTTGCCAATGCGGACAAGAGTAGATCAAAGAATAATGAATTAATCAAATCCTATGCAAACAACCCTAAGGGAGAGATTTCACAAAATGACGGTCCAAATTGACAAGATGTCTCTAGGTTAGATTTGACCGAAAGAATAGCTAGATTAACGTGCTTTCATCAGATGCAAGCCTAGGAACAACATTTAAACTTACATGTTCCGTTCTTTCCAGTTCATCGACATTTCCGGGACTACGGCAGATATTCATGTGTGGTATTCCATGCTAGGCGCCGCGGCGAGAGCCCGTGTGCGAGAGTTGGGCTTTGAGCCCTTTATTTTAGCGCTGCCCCGCGCCAACGGGGTGTGCGACCGTTTCGGCCTACGGGCCTTATGCAAGAGATGGGTTGACTCGACCCACACCTTCCACCTCTCGTTCGGGGAGATGACGATCTCGCCCCGCGACTTCTCTTTACTGACCGGGCTGCGGGGGAGTGGTACTCCGGTTCCCTTCTCATTTGATACGATGCGTCCACGGGTTGACCGTCCTAGGTTGGCTGCTTTGATCGGGCCGAGAGTTTATACGGGTGTCAAATCCATCCCGGCGAAGTTCATCACTACCTCGAGGCTTTTGAGTCGTAGGGACTTTTGTGGGACCGACGGCACTGATCTGGCTGTCCGCAGCTTCCTGGTATATGCTTTAGGCGAGATGATCTTCCGCACCAAGAGCGGGACGATACATGCGGGTCTTATTCAGGCCTTCAGTGATTTGGACGCAATGGCATCTTACGATTGGGCAGGAGCGGGTCTAGCTTACCTGTACAAGTTTTTGGATCTGACTTGCCGGAAGCGCAAGGACTTCGGCGGTTACACTTTTGCTCTTCTGGTACGTGGTTCATCCTTAACTTGCCCCTTTTATCTTCTTCGCGCCTTCTGTTCATAACCTTTGTTTTTACAAGCAGGTTTGGGCCTACGAGAGGCGGATTCTTCCCAGCGAGCGTCGGCGCAGGCCATGGGTAGTGAAGCCCCCATTTATGGCTCGGTGGAGCGAGTTCGGTCTAGGTACCGGGGAGAGGCAGACGGTGGCGCAGCTCCTAGATTGGATTGATTCACGGACCTTGGGGCAGGTAAATATCTTCTAATCGCGCTAGATTTTTGTTTGATCAGACCTGACCTTTTCTTGGTGCTTTCAGATTAGATTCAGGTGGGACGATTTTGACTTCGGTCCCGATTACGCGTACGTCACCCTGATCCAGGAGCACCAGAGCGTGCTTACCGGCCCTTGCGTGCGGGCATGGTACTTGGGCGACCGGGGCATCACCGGGGTTAGTGCCTCATATTGGACACCAGGCGAGATCCCCGTCTCCATGTTTGTGGTGCGGACTATGCCCTTATCAGTCATTCGTCGGGATTTGACTCGCCGCTTTGCTGGTAGAGATGTATGGGTTCATGACGGGGGCCGTGTTCCCTATTTATCGACATTATTGAGCGCGAGGGATGCCCCAGCGGGGGCGATGGAGGTGGACCCCGTGGCAGATGTGTTTTCGGGGGAGGCTGTCGCTGCAGTCTTCGGTCGGGAGGCGGTTCCGGTGAGTGGTTCGGCCTATTTATTTTTATTTACGAGATAGTTAGTGGTATTTACTGTGCCTTTGCTTGCAGGAGGGTTCCTGGAGGAGTGCCCACACGTCAGACTTCTTCGATGGTGCTCGAGCTCAGACGTCTGCGAGCGAGCCGCCCTATTATGTCGGCGAGTCCTCCGGCGCCGCCCGACCGGAGAGGTCCCCTTTGGGCGTACCCATCCCTGACTTTAGGAGGGATTTCGCGACCGTTTGATATGACCAGTCCGGAGTGGCTTATGCCGGTGTCGAGATGGCCCCTCCTGCCTTTACGTCGAGGATACCGTTTGATCCCTCAGACGCTCTCCAGACTTCGAGGGAGACGTGCACCGATTATGTGGGGCTATCCGGTTTCTTTAGAGATCGACTCAGCTTGTGTTGCGCCAGCCACCTGATATGTATCTTCATTTTATTTTAGTGTAGTGGAATGTATGCACATGTGTATGTATGACTTCTATTCTAGTCTGTATTTCTTTTTTATATCTGTTTTTTCTTCTTTTTTTTTATAGAGCGATCTCCGTGCACATGAGCTGAGACAGAGCGAAGCGCTGCGGGAGGCCGATGCTAGGGTTGGCCAGGTGTATCGGGAGAGGAACGACCACTGGTCCGGGGTGATGCGGGCGGAGACCGCGGGACGCCTTGCTGTTGAGGAGAGGGTGCGGGAGGAGACCGCGGGGCACCTTGCTGCCGAGGAGAGACTTCGAGTCGCCGAGGAGACCCTATCTGCGGAGCGGGCGTCACATCTGAGGGACTTTGAGGCCCACTGGGATTTCCCTCCTTATTAGGCTTATCATGTATAGCTTCGTAGCTTTTATTAGAATTACCCCGATGTATAGCTTGTGTATAGGGAGTGGGGTAGATAGTACGTAGGCTTTTTATTGTGAAAAGAAAGGTAAGAAATGTATAACTCATGATTCATATTATCTTGCATTCAGTAAATTATAACGATCCCAATCATTCTCTTCAAATATACTCATGCCTTTATTTATTTACAAACAACAGAAATACTTAGCCTCTTATACATTATTTTTATAATTGCTCAAGATATAACTACTGTTACCAGGACCTGCCTTTTTTCGGTTTTCAGATCCCAGCGATTTTTCGTCTCTCCTTTTACTATCCCGGAATTTTCAAATGAGTGCCCTTTCGGGTTTTCACCCATTGGGATGTCCCTTATTGTTGCATAGGCCGCCCTTTGCGGGTTTTCGACCTATCGGGAATTTTTCTTTCTTTTTTTTTACGAAAAGTATTTCTTAAGCCTATCCAGATTGGTAGGTTCGGAGAATTCCATGCTGTCCATAGTAGTTAATTTCACCGCTCCTTTGCTTAGCATCTTCTTCACGAAGAACGGCCCTTCCCAGTTTGGCCTAAACTTGCCCCTCGGGTCGGTGTGCGTCACACGGATCTATTTTAGCACCATATCCCCTTCTTTGATAGGGCTGGCCTTGACCTTTTTGTTGAAGGCTCGGGCCATCCTTCGCTGATATAACTGCACCTGGTAAAGGGCCTCCATCCTTTTCTCGTCCACCAATGCTAACTGTTCATACCGCTTCTTCACCCATTCCGTCTCGGGAATCTCTGCTTCTACTGCGATTCTCAACGATCGCTTTTCAACCTCAATCGGGAGAACGGCTTCTGCACCGTATACCAAGGAGAACGGCGTTGCCCCAGTTGACGTTCTAACTGTCGTGCGATAAGCCCATAAAGCGAGTGGAAGCTGTTCGTGCCAGTTCCGATGCGATTCTACTATCTTTACGAGAATCCTTTTAAGGTTCTTATTAGCTGCCTCAACTGCGCCATTAGCTTGCGGACGATACGGAGAAGACCTATGATGTTCAATACCATACTCTTGGAATAGACTTTTCACTTCTCCTTGAAACTGGACCCCATTATCCGTTATCATATGATGAGGCACTCCGAACCTGGTGATCAAGTGCTTTTCAATGAACTTCCTCATCTGTTTAGACCCCAACTTGCTAAATGATTCTGCCTCCACCCACTTGGTGAAATAATCAATAGCGACTGCAATGAATTTGTGCCCGTTCGAAGCATTAGGCCTCACCTCTCCGATAATATCAATGCCCCAAGCCGTAAACGGCCAAATGGGTGCTAACACGTGCAGTTCCATAGCTGGTAAATGATTATAATCTCCGTGGATTTGACAATCGTGGCATTTCTTCGCATATTCGTTACAATCTCTTTCCATGGTGAGCCAATAGAAGCCTTGCCTTATGATTTTCTTTGCTAACACCGCTCCTCCCATATGGGCTCCACAAATTCCTGAGTGTACTGACTCCATTGCCTCACGGGCTTCTCCCGCATCCAAGCACCTCAGTTGTAAACCATCGGTGTGCCTTTTGTAAAGCAAGTCATTGTGGATGACGAACTGCTGAGCTAACCTTCTAATCACAGCTTGATCCCTAAGTTCTGACTCTGCCGGGTATGTTCCACTCTTCATGAAGTTTACGATATCGAAATACCAAGGTTTTTCATCTGCCCCCAACAGCATTACATCTTCGTAGCATGGTTTGTGAGACCTCTTCAATACCAAAGGCTTCGAGGCAAGGTTCCGAGGGTTATCCCATATTGATACCGAAATGGCCAAAGCATCCGCTGCCTGGTTCTGTGCTCGAGGAATGTGATAAAAACGACATTCGCTGAATTTCTGCGCCAATCCCTCCAACTGGTTTAGGTATGGACGCAACCTTTCTTCCCTCACTTCCCAGTTTCCCTGCGCTTGTTCGATAATCAGCTTTGAGTCGCCCCAGATTTCAACATATGATGCTCCCAGTGCTGCTAATGACTCCAACCCATAGATGCACGCTTCATATTTAGCCATGTTATTAGTGAGAGGGAAGGATCTTTGCCATCGGGATCCTTTCTCCTTCTGGTGAGATAAGTAGCACTCCTACTCCGGCTCCATTCGAATTAACTGCTCCATCGAAGAACATTTTCCATGGTATGACTTCTATTGCGTTCAAGTGCTCATCGGGGAAATCATAGTTTATCTCTTCCTCTTCTGCGTTCAGAGGTTGGTTGGCCAGAAATTCTGCTACGGCCCTCCCCTTGATGACCTTCTTCATTACATATTCAATATCAAACTCGGACAAAAGCAACAACCATCGGGCTAGCTTCCCTGTTAAAGACGGAGTTCGGTACAGATACTTCACGGGATCCATCCGGGAAATAATGATCACTTTGTAAGATTGAAAATAGTGCCGTAGTTTCTTTGTTAGCCATACTACTGCCACGCACGTCTTTTCGATCATGTTATACTTAAGTTCGTACTCCAGGAACTTCTTACTCAGATAATATACCGCGTGCTCCACACCAGTGTCCCCTTCCTGGGCCAGCATTGCCCCAATAGATCGCTCCTCGATCGCCACATAGAGGAGAAGCGGTTTTCCCAGTTTAGGCGGTCTCAGAACTGGCGGATTAGACAAGTAGTTCCGGACGTTCTCCAAGGCTTGCTGACACTTATCATTCCAAATCGTGGGTTGGTCTTTCCGTAGCAACTTAAAGATTGGCTCGCAGATTGCGGTGAGTCTTGCTATGAACCGACTGATATACTGAACCTGCCCCAGAAACCCTCTCACTTCTTTCTCATTCTTTGGCGCTGGCATTTCTCGTATGGCTTTCACTTTGTCGGGATCTAGCTCAATTCCCTTGTTTCCGATTACATAGCCTAAGATTTTTCCCGATGAAACGCCGAAGAAGCACTTTTTCGGGTTTAACCTTAGTTTGAATTCTGCAATTCGGGCCAAAAACTTCTCAAGTGCAGCGAAATGCCCCTCTCTTGTCTCCGATTTGACCATCATGTCATCCACATAAACTTCTACCTCTTTGTGTATCATATCATGGAACAGTGCCGTAGCCATTCGCTGGTAAGTTGCCCCGGCATTTTTCAAACCAAACGGCATCACCCTATAGCAGTATGTTCCCCACTCAGTTGTGAACGAGGTTTTCGCTTTGTGTTTCTCAGCCATCTGAACTTGCATGTAGCCCATGAAACCGTCCACATTCGTGTGTAAGATGCTTGATGCTGCACTGTCGATCAACACGTCAATATGAGGCAACGCGAATTCATCTTTGGGGCACGCCTTGTTAAGATCTCTATAATCGACGCACATTCTCACTTTACCGTCCTTCTTTGCGATGGGCACTACATTCGCGACCCAAGGGGGATAGTCGATTACTTCGATGAACCCTGCTTCTAACTGCTTCTTCACTTCTTCTCTGATCTTGTCTGCCCATTTCGGTCTCATGCGTCGGAGTTTCTGTTTTACGGGCTTAGCATCGGGGTATGTTGGAATACGGTGAGTTACGATTGATTGATCGATTCCTGGCATGTCTTCGTATGTCCAAGCAAACACTATTTCGTATTTTTTTAATTATTCTCTCAAATTCTTTCCTCTCTTCAATAGTTAATTCTTGAGCAATTTGTATAAGTTTAGGATTTTCATCCGTACCAAGTTTGAAAGTTGACATTTCTATTGTATTGATTTCAAATGTAGGCATGTTATATGAATGAGAATGCATGGAATGATCACGATCAACATCAAGCAAGTAAGCAAAATCAGAATTCATTTCATTGATATTGTTGGCGAGTACATCATCGGATTCAAATAAAGCAGTAATACAATTCTTATCATCAGGGTTCTCGGGTTTCTCATAAGTTCCGGAGGTACTGGGCTCACCTATCGCTCCCACAGTGGCCTCAATAGTGATGACTTGCTCCTCGGCATTCAAATCTAACATCATGATCTCCTCGACGAAACAGCTCGCCTTTCCTTTGCCCCAGTCGGTAACATCATTGAAGATCTCAAAACCTGGCAGAATCTTTCCTTCGGTGCTAGTCCATGACTCGGGAGTCCCCGAATAAACCTTTTCGTGCCCCTCATTCATGAAATACTTCTTTAGGCCCACCTTTCCTTCACCACTTGTGTTGGACGGACCTCCCAGCTCATATCCTAAACCCCTCCGGGTTTTCTAACTCTTGAAATCCGGAAATTCTGGCAATCCTTGATGGTGTGCTCCCAAGCCCATACCGGGGATGAAACCCCCCTTCATCATCTTCACCACATCGGTGGTCATGCTAGACTCGTAGATCCCAGAAACTTGAAATCCGAAGAAAAGTTGAGGCTCAATTCCCAATGCCGCCACCGAGCTCAATTTTTCCGCTCTGATCGTCACTATCTCCTCCCCGAAGGGGAATTTGATCATTTGATGGAGCGTGGAGGGCACACCTCCCAACTTGTGGAACCATGGGTGTCCCAACAACACGGCAAAGGTTACCGGGATATCCAGTACCGTGAATTCTGTTTCCTCCTCGTGCGGCCCCACTTTCAGCTTGGCCTTAAAAACTCCTTCGATGTGCCTACGGCTATCATCATAAGCCCTGATCACAGTTTCCGAGGCCGTCAGGTCCCCTCTTTCTACTCCCAACTTAGACAAGAGTTTTAGCAGGCAAACATTAATGGCCGATCCATCATCGACCATCACACAGCTAGTCTTCTTCCCGTTAATTTCCGCTCGGATGTATAAAGGCTTGTTGTGAGCCTTCCCCTCTTCTGGGAGATCCTCGTCAGTAAACGTGATTTCGGTCTTCTTCCGGGCCATAATTGCTCCTACTAACGCTGCCGGCTCAGTATCGGTAGAAATAACCAAATTCTGCAGCTCTTTCATCAGATTTTCACGGTGGTACTTGGAATGGCATAGGACTTCCCACACCGTAGACTTAGCTTGTGTTTTCTTCAACTGCTCGAGGACTTGGTCATCTGGCTTGGGAGCCGATCCTTCCCCTATCTCAGTCTCCACCATAGGTGCCTTTCCCTCGGCCACTCGACCTGATCTTGTCATGACGGCGATTTCCGGCTCATCATCAGATTCATCCCAAATATTGATAGGAATCCTCCGATCAGTATCCTCCTCATCCGAGGAACTTTCCCAAATATCCACAATCATCAGATCCATTACATGAGGAACGTTTGAATTCAAATAAAAGGGATATGTTGATCCATACAAAGCCTAGCCTACTAAATCATCATAATCCCTGAGGGATACCCTACTCATCCTCCTCGCCGCCAACGGAATTGCGCCTCTCTGTATGCACATAAGCTGCACCTTATCACTCATTGTTTCATGACACTGCTCATAGCGGTGCCTCCACCTCCTAGCATAATCCATGAATGGTTCCTCGGGGAACTGCCTGATCCTATCCAGATCTTCCAGGGATCCCGTCCATGGAACATACATCTCATATCTCGCCACAAAAGCACTCCTAAACGGTATCCCATGACCCATTTCCTCTTCTGATAGGCCTTGGTGCCACAACAAGGCTTCTCCCATTAGGGTTTCTGGGAAATGTTCATGTAATTCACCTTGCAGGAACCCGGCGTCATACATATGGTTGCGGAATAACCTCGCATGCTCAACAGGATCTTGGTATCCACCATACCTAGGCATTGCCAACACTGCCTCGGGTGTTTCATAAGAGGGTGAGTCCGGGGTTTGCTCTGCCAGCATCCATACCGTACACTCTTTGATAAACCTCTTTGTCATTGCCGCCCAATCGGTCTTGACATGCATCGGAAGTGACATATACCACATCAACGGCTCACCCATCAATGAATTACAGAACAAACTGGTGATCTCTTCTTCCTTAAAACCCAAAGGCCCCATGGCCGACAAGTAGAAGTGAAGGTGTTCCATGGGATCTTTGTTGCCATTATACTTACTGACCCTCGGTAGCAGACGCTTGATAGGTCCGATCTGCATCGCGAAGCGCTCTGCAGTCCTGTCCTCAGCTCTTTGGTACTTTTCTAGAAATAAATCTGACAATCGATCCTAATCATGCTTGCAAGAGTCAGGTAATGAGTGGAACCACCCCAAAGGCTCACCTATCAGCGAATGGTGGAACCACTGAGCAATCTCGTCCACCCCGAAGGATTCAACAAACATCTCGTGCATATATTCACGCAAGTGCACATCGGGATTCTCTCCACCACTAAACAGACCCAATTCTGGCACAATAGTCCGAGACGACCCTTCCCCGGTCTCTTCAGCACTATCTTCATCATACGGTGCTCCACCGTCCAACCCTTCATCCATCGGTTCACCCTCCTGTTCCTCGCCAAGGAAGGACACATATAGACCATTTCCTATATTGCCTTTTTCATCGGAGTCCAGCAACTCCTCTTCATTTTCCTCGAAGGATTTCATCACTACACTTTCTTTCAGACCGAATCCGATCATGCTCACCCTATGATTAGGCAATGGATTATGCCTAGTGGAAGGGTTTGCTGATGAAGGATCAGCTATCTTTTTCTCCTCAATCAAATCTTGGATCTCGTGCTTCAACCTCTCACAGTTCTCAATAGTATGCCCATAACTGCTGTGGAATTCGCAGTATCCCCTAGCTTGTATTTGCGGAGAAGGTGGAGCTTTGTTATAAGGAGTAAGAGCTTTCAGCAACCCCTTTTTCTGCAATCGTTCGAAAACTTTTGCGTAGGTCTGATCAAATTTGGCGAACTGCCTCTTTTCGATAGCATTAAGATCAAGCACTTTCACTGCTGCAGATTCTGCACTCGCACTTGGCCCTCCGGCACTATATCCAGACTTCGTCCACTTGGTATACGCCTTTTTCGGTTCTCCATCCCCCTCAACTGTCAAGGCACAGCTATACATTTGGTTGAAATCGGTAAAAGGCATGTACCGCAGCTCATTCTTAATATACGGCAATGTGTTACCGACTACCATTCGGATTTGATCCTGCTCAAGCAGCTTCTGCTTCATAACCGCGGCCTTGGCTCTCCATCTTTTTACAAAATTGGAAAAAGATTCCCCAGTCTGTTGCTTAGTGCTCTCTAAC
Organism: Euphorbia lathyris; assembly: GCF_963576675.1. Lineage (NCBI taxonomy): Eukaryota > Viridiplantae > Streptophyta > Magnoliopsida > Malpighiales > Euphorbiaceae > Euphorbia > Euphorbia lathyris. The sequence goes on from NC_088911.1 coordinate 34,299,895, forward strand.
TCTTTCAAAGTAACCTCAAGCATGGTGTTGAAGCTATACTGAGCGATGAATGACTTTGCTAACTCCTTCCAATCTCTCTTCGTCACCATTGGCAATGCATGAAACCATGTGAGGGCAGCCCCCTCTAGATAAGTGTTAAACAGCCCCAGGACTTGATCCTCAGTCAGGATCGTGTGCTTCATCACAGCAACATACTGATTCATGTGGGCGGTGGGATCTCCAGTTCCATCGAACTTTTTCATGTCCGGGAGCCGGAATTTCGAAGGCAAAGCAGTTGCCGATAAACAATTCTTCAAGTTATAAAAGTCTTGGCTCCCGAAACTTCCTCCACGTAGATCCTGCACCTCCTGAGTGATGTGTTGCTTCCACTCCTCTTCCTTAGCTTTCTCTTTCTCAAGCTGCTTTCGGATATAATCCTGATAGTCGTCCTCATTCCCAAAGCGGGGACCATCGTTCACCTCGTTCTCAGCGCGCTTACTGCCACTCTTGTTGTCCTTCAATGCCAGCTCAGCTAGCTGGTGCGGCCAACTGATCATTGATATTGTTCACAGAGTTTTCCAATTCGGCCACCTTTTCATCGGTCGCAGACATACTGGCTGAAGACTGAGTATATTCGGATGAAGATGATTCCGAAGCCACAACTGCCGATTCAGAACTGTCAATCTGTAGCTGATCAAACTGCCTGACTAACCGGTTACTCTCGCGAAACCACAACCGCTTAATGATGAAGTCTGCGTGAATGGTCATCCATTAGTATGTATGCATGATTTTATATGCATGATTCGTGGTGTGTGTGTTTATTTATTTACGGATATATAAGATAAGAAGAACAAACGTTAGTCTTATTTACACGTATCACAACATCTCTCTTCCACCCTTATTCCTCCACGCACTCGATGGTCCAAGTCTCTTTCCTAGGATTTTGGTTTGGGGCTCACATTGCGGTCCAGGGGACGCGTGATGCCGATGATTTATTGCGGAAAAGTAAATCACTCATCAGACAATACAGTTCGTTTTGACGTATCGACGCTCAGTGACTAAGATATCGACCAAGCGGATTGTCCTTTCGGGATAACTCGTCTTTTGTCATTTTGTGAGATGCATTAGTTCGGGTTTTGACTCCCTTTGAGTGCATCTCGGGTCTTTAGACGTGGTACGAGTTATTCTTTCAGTCCAACCGTTCGTTATTGACAATGACTCGTTCCCTTTTATTTGCGTGGGTTCGTGTCTCGATTTTTGGATTACGACGGGATCTTTTGGATCTATCGAGAGACACAACCACGTGTTTGTTTAGTGATGAAATCACTTTTTAAGGAACGGACTCATCGCGTAACGCGTTTGTTTTTAGCGTCAAGAATCCGTTTGCTCGTTTTTTGCTACGTGAAAAGACGGTGAGTCTTATTTGAGCGCATGGTAATCTTTCGGCTATTAACAACTCTTTATTCCTTCCAATCTACGGGATATATCACCTTAGCGTGGTTATAGAAAATCAACGTTTCATTGAATCGCATGCTTGTTCGAAGCAGGGATATTACCGTTCTTTTTTATTTAGACACGAATTGAGCAAACACGCCAATCGAACCATATTTCTTGTGGTTTTGGTAATGGTCGAAATGATCGAGCCATTAGTCAAACCCACAGTCTCGTCCATATGGTGCGATAATGCGGTTTTTTAGCTTAATTCGGCTTCGTGATTTTAAACGGCGTACATACCGGCTCGAGGCACGTATTTAACAGCATTGGTTCATTTTCTTTAACTATCCTCGGGATGGATATACATCGTAGATACAGAATGACTTTGGTCGTTTGTTTATTTTTGCTTTTCTTTTATTTTCTTAGTCACTTTTGCGGACACATCCATTTCTCTTAAGAACGACACAAGGCATAACGTAAGAGCTCGTCTTTTATTCGGAAGGGACGGGCCACGTTTGCGAAACTCTTTACGTTACAACGGGGTCATTCGAAACATAAATGTTCTTTGTTTTCGTTTCGTCATAATCTCGTTTCATCCCAACCTATTTAAAGAATGTGAATAACGGCTACTGTTAATATAGTCTTTTGAATCGAGATATAACTATCCTTGATATCAAAGCGACTTGAACTAATACGTGCTTACGTCATAACGCATTTCCTGAACACGTGCCTTCTTCGAGACACGGAAAGGGACCAGGCGGGTCGCACGAGTTCATTCATACGAGATGACTAAGTCGTCTTCAGTTCGAATCGTTTCGATGTTTTGGGGTAGTTTGTATATCGGTCTAAGAGTATATGTTAACATATCGTTTCATTTTCTTTACATATTTTAGGATTAGACACGTATCATGGCAATTTGAAAACATGAACTGATTCATTCATCACATAAAAAATGGTAACGGGTAATCCTATGGCAACTTCTAAGGCTACTATATGCTGACACGGCTGATCGCGGGACCTCACAAGACCGCATAAATTCGCCCCTAACGAATGGATGGGGACCCTTTGGCGCCTTACTGTAAGGGGGAACTTACACTAGCCTCTTTCGAGCGACGAATGGACTCTCGCTAGAGGTTTCGCGGAAATTACCCAAAAGGTTTGCAATAATGCTTATGAATGCATACGAAAAGAAATAATACGATCCGTCCCCGTTAAGGGCTTAATACACGCCTTCCGGAATCAAATTTCTCGCTTCCCCAGCAGAGTCGCCACTTGTTAGACGAGGTGCCGCGGCCTAATCTCCCGGGCGGACCGAGGGGTGGACACCTCATGGCGACGTAAGCGGTGATTGGCGCCGAAAGCAACCAATCGTCGAATCAAGCTGCTCGACAGGACCGGAGCTCGGAGTATGGAAGAGTCGCCACCCACGAATGGGAAAATGAACACCGATCCCTTGCGGGAGACCGGTGAGGGTTTGGAAAACTTAGGTACGAGCCGAGAAGGCTAGCTCCTTTCCGGAGAAAGGCTACTAGGCACCCCGACATCGCCCGGTTATGAACCACCGGCCTCCTACTCAGCGTGTTAGGCGATAACGGACTAATCGCATATTTCTTTAAGTTTAAAATTCATTTGAAACCTTTTCTTTCTCGTTTTGAAAACCGTTTTGAGCATGTATTATTGAAAGCCATTTTGGTAAAGAATCACCCATTTTGTATAAATTTAAAATACATAGGAGAGAGAGGGGGAGAAGAAAGAGTTGGTTTATTCACGGTGTGATTTTAGTTTGTACACTAGTTCTAAGCTAAACTCATTCTCCAAAACGAGTTTATTTACATGGTTCGTACCTTAATCGCCGTTGGAACGATTTAGGTACGTTTCAAAACCCCGTTTAATGACGTTCACTCGAATCGCCGTTGGAACGACTCGAGCGTTTGAAAATGTTGAGATAAAAGCTTTAACAGGAAAACGTGATTAAGCATACAAGTCAATTTATTTTGTTCAAAAACCATTTAGGAAAACGATTCAAAAACTCTATTATTTACAATTAAAAGCAATTTTAATTACAAGGTTCGCTTAATCCGTCGTTGGAACGAATTAAGGTTTTAAAACGTGATGTTTTAAGAAATGGTTTAAAAATGTCAAGAAAACGTTATTTACACTTCGGAATATCTAGAAAAACTTAAGTTTAAATAAGCAAATTAAACTCTCTTTTTGTGATTTTATTTTCCCTTTTTCACTCAATCAACTCTTTACTCACACATAATTACACTAATGAACCAATTAAACCAAAATTCACCAAGTAAAACTCATTTGGAATATATACATGTATACAAAAATAAAATAGAAATACATACATACATATATATATATATATATATATATATATATATGATTTTATCTAAAAATAAGGATATATTTATATATAAAAATAAGTGAGAAATACTATATGATATAATAAAGAAAATGAAAAAGAATACAAAATATAATACATTTTCATCCTAACTAAAACTATGTAAAAGTAATGGAAGACCATAAATAAAAAAAATGATATAATAAGCATATAGAAAACACCCTCCCCAAATAATAGCTAAACCCCACATTTTGATAACCCAAAAATATATATACATATATATAAATAATGAATCAAAACAAATTAAATTTCAAATATGGAATAAATAACTACATAATAGATAATTAATAGTTATATGACCCCAAAAATAATTTTTATAATCATATTACATAATTACACACTTACATATATAAGAATCAAATACCAAAAGGTTGAGAAAATGGGTTAAAAATATGAATTTTCGTTTTCCGGCAGATTACCGACGGAAAATCCGTCGCCAATCTGCTATTAGTGACAGAAAAGGGAGAATTACAGCTGCAGTCCAAAACTTTCCAGATTCGTTCAAAAGCTTTAGATTAAGTCTAATTCGATCATTTTGGATCTCCGAACTACCAAAAATGGATCATAGTCTATGACGGAGTTTCCTAAAACGACGTTTTTATTTTCAAACGTTATTTGGAAATATCTTTTTTAAAACTTATAATTACAACATTTTTAATACCCGAACTACCTTTTAATCGGATCACGGTTCGTATTGGGATATCAAAACGAGGTTTTTTATTTTAAAACAAAACCGAATTTTGACACGGGATAAAAATAAATAAATACGGAAAATTAAATAAAACGTGACAAATAAATAAATAACTAAATAAATAAAATTATGACATGAAAATAAATAAATAAAGGAAATAAATTAAATAAAATAAAACGAGTCTAGTCCTCGGATAATACCTCAAGTTCGGTATTGACGGTCGAAGTCGGTTGATTCCACAAATCGTGATTTTCCGTTTTTTTTGTGTTTTTCGTCTTTTTTAGTAAAAATTTAACTTTTGGGAAATTCAGACTTTTTGAGAAAAAAAAAATATTTTTCTAAAAAAAAATTACTTTCTCTCTCTAAAAATGTCTAGAGTGAGAAAGTGTCCAAAAATCCCTCCCCCCTAAATGCATGGGGATCCGTGCCTTATATAGGCAACGGATCCCCAGAAACTTTGGGCGACGCCCGAAGAAAATTGGGCGTCGCCCAAAGCCGGTTGGGTGAACGCGAAACCTAGTTGTGCGAACGCCCAACTAATGTTGGGCGAACGCCCAACTTTCGTTGGGCGTACGCCCAACTTCAGTTGGGCGCGTGCCCAACCAGCATTGGGCGCGCGCGCCCAACGATCGTTGGGCGTCCGCCCAACGTCGATGGGCGCTCGCCCAGCGGCTGCCGGGCTCGTTCGCCCAGCGGCCATCGGGCGTGCGCCATAAGCTGTCGGGCGCGCGCGCCCCACGGTCGTCGAGCGTGCGCTTCGCGCTGCCGGGTGTGCGCGCCCAACGGACGTCGAGCTTGCGCCCCGCGCTGCCGGCCGTGCGTCCAACTGTTGTCGGACACGCGTCGGCTGCCGCTAGGCGCTCGCACCATGTCGCTGAGCACTCGCGAGCCGTCCACTTGACGACCGCGACTCACATTAACTTTTCTTTTCTTATTATATATTTTTGTTTTAAATCTTCCGGAATCAACCGCTTCGACCGTCTTGTTTACAGGTTTTCGTCACAGGTCCTCCGACTCGGTGTCTACAATAGTCTATGCTGAGTAGATACAAATGTTGAGTAAATATTCTGTGCTGAGTAGATAAACATATTGAGTAATCACCTTATGCTGGGTAGATGTACATGCTGAGTGATTAACGTATGTTGAGTTACTAAGAGATAGAAAATCCATCTACGTAGAATTAAATACTCAGTATCATAAACGATTCATATTCTGGCAAACTGAGTAAAAGCGCACTTGTACCAATGAACAATGACACGTGTAACAAATCATACCTAGAAAAACGCAAGTAATAATGAATACCCATGCGCCGAACCTGTCATAAATGGCAGAATCTTTGTCGATTAAAGTCCCAAGAAGAAAACGGCCAGTTCATTAATTAGGAATGATTCAAGACCCTATAAGTAGTGGAAGGATCCCCACTCATTACTCTTTACGCTTAAAATCTTCTGAAATCGAATCCTTCTCTCTCCCTAAACCTTAAAACCTTCATCTGTAACAATGGCTTCCGGCAAAAACGAAATCCCTAACTTCACCACTCAGCTTGGCCAAACCTCTGGCAACCCCACTCAAGCTGACCCCGCCGGTTCATCAAAGCCAGTAGAAAGGAACATGATCAAGGTCTATAAGAAGGTCAACAACTTGAAGGTTCTAAAATGCAGATGGTTCTCTCCAGGATTCATCACTTCTGAGAAACCGTTCTGTGACTGGATCGAGAAGAACAAATGGACCGGTCTCTTCTCACTCACCGGAAAAACATACCCTAGGTTGGTCAGAGAGTTCTACTCCAACATTTTTGTTGATGAAGAAGATGCTGACTATTTGGAGACCACGGTCAAAGGACAGAAAATCACCATAACCCCTGCCTATCTAGCTACTCTGCTAAACTTACCAGACGAAGGAATGGAGTTTAGGACAACAAAAGAAAAGGTACCAAAGGAAAAGCTTGACTAGATCAAGGGGTTCTGCAAACCCAAGAATCATAAAGGTGAAATACCCAGCACGTGTATGGGGCAAAACCAGAAGATGGCACACTACATATTGACCAACTTCATCTTCCCCAAACTCAACTCAGCCTCATCTGCCTCCAACTTTGAGTAGTGCTTCATATGGCACATGCTGACCTACACCCCTCTCAACCTTCCGGTATTTCTGGTTGGTGCGCTCCAGCGAGGAGGTAAGAAACTTCGGTTAGGTTCTTTAATCACTAAGATCCTCGAGGATAAACAGATCGAGACCATAAAAGAAACTAATACCTTGGGAAGTGAGATCACAGCAGCTCTGCTGGTTGGATTATTATACAATCAACCATTGAAAGGATATGAAGAAATTGAAGATATTGAGGAAAATGATGAAGCTGAACAGGAAGATGTGCCTGAGCATGAGCCTGAGAAAGAAGTGGAGGCTCCTGCTGAGTCCCCTAAGAGCAAGAAGAAAAGAAAAGCGCTGGCAACATATGCAAAAGATATTGACGCAGTGCCCAGGAAGAAGCGGGCTATGAATAGAGCTAAGAATGTTGATACTGACGAACCTCAAGGTACACCTAGGTCGGCAGAGAAAAGAAAGAGGCCAGAAGAGCCTAAGGATGAAGAAGAGGAAACTCCGGAATCCCCTTTATGAAAAGGAAGAAGGGTCATACCTTCACAGTTGAAGCTAATCCCTTGGATTGGGTTGTACCTCCAAAAGGTCATGGAATTGACCTAGACCAAACTCATGCTGAGCCGGTCAAGGATGCTGAGCAAGAAACTCCTGTTGAGGAAGAAGTCAATACCGAGCAGGAACAACCTACTGATGTTGAGCAACATCAGGATGATGCTGAGCGGAGAGTTGAGGAAGAAGAAAATGTTGCTGTTGAGGATCACGTTGAGCAACATGAGAATCCAACTATGGAAGAAGAGACAGTTGATACTGATGAGGAGGTTATTCATGCTGACCCATCTCCTCCTAAAGAAACAAGGTTCAAGCGACTCAAGAAGAAGGCACAAAAGCACATTGATCTTCTGGATGATTCTCCTCCTCAAGATATTGATGCTGAACTCTCCAAAATACAGTTCAAATATTTCTCCCATGATGCTGAGCCTGAGTCTCCTCCAACGGATCTTATGCAAAACCAAGCCTCTGTTACTCATATCGAGGAACAAGCCAAGACTCCGAAGAATCCAAATCCAACTGCTCAAGATGGAACAAATCCTGCCTCGACTTCACCCACTCAAGTTGAGCAGGTCAACATGACTAACCAAACTCCACCTCCAACACAGCATGTTGATAAATCAGCTCCTGAAGCCAATCCGCATCAAAGTCCTGTCACCAATCAAAATGATCAATCTGGCAAACAGCCAAGCTCAATTCCAGCCTCTAAGACAAATGCTGCTCAATTTATATACTTGAATGCTACTGAGTCAGGACGACGAATCATTGCCTCTGCTCAGCCCTTGCTTCAAGATTTGAACCCTCCTCAAGCTGACGCTACTAGATCTTCTCATGCTGAGTCCTCCCAACTGTCTGGTATCACTCAGCTTCTCAATGAACTAAGAGGACTCAAGGATCTTGTAAGCGTTATGACCACCGTTCAAACTCAGCAACCCAGGCAAGACCAAATAGCAAAACTGACTGAATTGGTACTCACAATGGTGAACCATCTGAACTCGCTTGAAGGCAAAATCCAACAACTGTCGGAAGTTAATCCAGGGTATGCAACTCCCATTGAGCTTCAAGGCTATTTTGCTAAGTTAACTGCAGAACTGACCAAATCAAGTGCAACTGGCAATCCTGAGTATGCTACCTCTGTTGAGTTACAAGACTGCTTTGCCAAGCTAACTGCTGAACTGACCAGTACGCGTGAATTAGTATCTTCTACCTCTCAGTGCACCATTGACCAACTGAGTGAAGTGGTAAGTCTACTTAACGTCAACAAGGCTCAGATGGATGTTGACCTAGTCTCCAATGGTCAACTCTTGAGCTTTTCCCAAGCAATTATGAAGGCAATGCGCATCAACAATGCTCAGCGCATGTTTTATGGCTCTGCCATACTAAAGATGTACCACCAATCTTTTGCTCAGCTCACCAGTGCGCACACCTGGCTTAGCAAATCACATGAATGCCTACTCAGTATGATTAGCAGCTCTCTCCGGGTTCCTCGCCATGTCCAAGATGACAGTGTCCCTGTCATTGATGGCTTGAGTGAAAGCACAAAGAGGCTCCAGCGTTACTCACATTTCCTCTCCACTGCAGCTATAAACGAAACCTTCCTTTATGTACCCGATGATGGCAAAACGGGGGAGAAAAGCCAAGACGGAACTCAGCTTGCAAGTAATGCCTCAAGAAGTAAAGATAAATGCAAAGGAGTATATCGACCTGACCATCAAGCTCAGGTCAATATGAAGGAAAAAAAGAAGAACTAGATATAGCTTAGTCAATGTTTAGAACTTAGCATCGAATCTTTCCTCATATGTTTTTGCTTAATCTATGACAAGTACCATTTTCTCAACCTGGCTGATAAAATTGAACAAACAAATTGAGAAGTAAAACATACTCAGTATACATTAACACTAAAATACTTATGTAATAAACTGAGTAACAACATACTTCTAATATTTTTGAAAACTGACTTAAATCCAATTAGCTCAGATCTTGAAAAATCTAAAATTAAACTAAGTCAGTATACACAAATGTCTTAAGGTTAATTCAATTAAATCTTGGAAGGTTTAGAATTAAGTTAAGACAATATGTGCAACCCTTACGGGGGAGTTATTTGAAAAATAAATCAATCATGGGGTAACTTATAACTGAGTTCCATAATTATGTATTTTGCCAACATCAAAATGGGGGAGTTTGTTGAAACACCTTTCCACAAGATTTTGATTTGACAAAATCATCCATGATTAAGAGGCAATTAAATTTAAATGCTTTGATTTAATTGTACTAATGTGTTTGTTCAATATTGAGTGCAAAAATATATATAAAGTTAGACAGGACAAAAGTCAGCATAAGCCAAGCTGAGTGGAACGGAACTCAGCATGAAAGAATAGAAGCTGAGTGGAGTAGAACTCAGTATCAGAAGTCTCCTTCAAAGTTGCCAGAACGAAGCTGACTAAATTAGAAGACTCCTTCAGAATTGTATAAACAGAACGAAGCTGACTAAGAAGGAACTCAGCATGGAAGTTGAACATTCGAAGATAACGAATGGAGCTGAGTGACAGTCAGGACAGCATGAAGGATCCGTTCACTAAAGGACAAAGTCTGCCAATCTTCTGCACCAATAATTGAAGCCTCGAAAATACACAGAAGACTAATTCCAAAAAACATGGGTCAATGGATTATTGGTAAAAGACAACTGTCACAAAAAGACAAGTCCGTAGGAAGAAGACAAGGCTGACATCTGAAGAAAACAGATGACAGGATTGGCCTGCAAAACTGAAGCTGACCAGAAGCTGTCTACTAAAAGAGCCGTTTTGGAATCAACGGACACACCAAATTCAAACGGTCTAATCTCCAGAATTCATCTATAAAATGGACAAGGATTTCACTTGGACATAAGCCAAATTACAAAGAAGAAAAATCCAAGAGAGAAATCTTCAAAACACTCAAATACAAAGATCTTACACCAAATCTTCTATTCTCTGTGTAAATGCTAGAGTGATTCTGTGTAATCTTCTAAAGTGTTCCTTACTGAAAAGAGAACAAGTGTTTATCAATTGTAATATTGAGAGTGTATGCTGAGTGCTTGGTTGTAAGCATTCAGTGGTAGAAAAATCTAAGTACTGGGTTGTAGTACTTAGTAGGAGCTGAGTAGACGAATAGAGGACGTACTCTTGCATACTCACTGCCTTGTAAAGGGTTTGTGCTCTACCTTGAAAGAGCTCAGTATTGGATTGAAAATCCCAGGAGGAACTGGGGACTGGACGTAGGCAGAGAGGCCGAACCAGGATAAGTCGTGCTGAGTAACTTCTAAACTCTTTCTCTCAATATATATATATATATATATATATATATATATATATATATATATATGTGTGCATGTGTTGCTTGTGATATTTACTCAGCATATAAATTGTTAAAACTGAATCTGAGTAAATCTGAGTGCTGAGTTGAAGCTGACCTCTCAAGAGTCAATTCCCAACTCTCAGGTCAAGTAGTCTTAGTCAGCATAGAACTAAAACTGTCTGACTAATCCAGGGTATGCAACTCCCACTGAGCTTCAAGGCTATTTTGCTAAGTTAACTGCAGAACTGACCAAATCAAGTGCAATTGGCAATCCTGAGTATGCTACCTCTGTTGAGTTACAAGACTGCTTTGCCAAGCTAACTGCTGAACTGACCAGTACGCGTGAATTAGTATCTTCTACCTCTCAGTGCACCATTGACCAACTGAGCGAATCGGTAAGTCTACTTAACGTCAACAAGGCTCAGATGGATGTTGACCCAGTCTCCAATGGTCAACTCTTGAGCTTTTCCCAAGAAATTATGAAGGCAATGCGCATCAACAATGCTCAGCGCATGTTTTATGACTCTGCCATACTAAAGATGTACCACCAATCTTTTGCTCAGCTCACCAGTGCGCACACCTGGCTTAGCAAATCACATGAATGCCTACTCAGTATGATTAGCAGCTCTCTCCGGGTTCCTCACCATGTCCAAGATGACAGTGCCCTGTCATTGATGGCTTGAGTGAAAGCACAAAGAGGCTCCAGCGTTACTCACATTTCCTCTCCACTGCAGCTAGAAACGAAACCTTCCTTTATATACCCGATGATGGCAAAACGGGGGAGAAAAGCCAAGACGGAACTCAGCTTGCAGGTAATGCCTCAGGAAGTAAAGATAAAGGCAAATGAGTATATCAAGCTGACCATCAAGCTCAGGTCAATATGAAGGAAAAGAAGAAGAACTAGATATAGCTTAGTCAATGTTTAGAACTTAGCATAGAATCTTTCCTCATATGTTTTTGCTTAATCTATGACAAGTACCATTTTCTCAACCTGGCTGATAAAATTGAACAAACAAATTAAGAAGTAAAACATACTCAGTATACATTAACACTAAAATACTTATGTAATAAACTGAGTAACAACATACTTCTAATATTTTTAAAAACTGACTTAAATCCAATTAGCTCAGATCTTGAAAAATCTAACATTAAACTAAGTCAGTATACACAAATGTCTTAAGGTTAATTCAATTAAATCTTGGAAGGTTTAGAATTAAGTTAAGACAATATGTGCAACCCTTACGGGGGAGTTATTTCAAAAATAAATCAATCATGGGGTAACTTATAACTGAGTTCCATAATTATGTATTTTGCCAACATCAAAATGGGGGAGTTTGTTGAAATACCTTTCCACAAGATTTTGATTTGACTAAATCATCCATGATTAAGAGGCAATTAAATTTAAATGCTTTGATTTAATTGTACTAATGTGTTTGTTCAATATTGAGTGCAAAAATATATATATATAAAGTTAGACAGGACAAAAGTCAGCATAAGCCAAGCTGAGTGGAACAAAACTCAGCATGAAAGAATAGAAGCTGAGTGGAGTAGAACTCAGTCTCAGAAGTCTCCTTCAAAGTTGCCAGAACGAAGCTGACTAAATTAGAAGATTCCTTCAGAATTGTATAAACAGAACGGAGCTAACTAAGAAGGAACTCAGCATGGAAGTTGAACATTCGAAGATAACGAATGAAGCTGAGTGACAGTCAGGAAAGCATGAAGGATCCGTTCACTAAAGGACAAAGTCTGCCAATCTTCTGCACCAATAATTGAAGCCTCGAAAATACACAGAAGACTAATTCCAAGAAACATGGGTCAATGGATTATTGGTAAAAGACAACTGCCACAAAAAGACAAGTCTGTAGGAAGAAGACAAGGCTGACACCTGAAGAAAACAGATGTCAGGATTGGCCTGCAAAACTGAAGCTGACCAGAAGCTGTCTACTAAAAGAGCCGTTTTGGAATCAACGGACACACCAAATTCAAACGGTATAATCTCCAGAATTCTTCTATAAAATGGACAAGGATTTCACTTGGACATTTGCCGAATTACAAAGAAGAAAAATCCAAGAGAGAAATTTTAAAAGCACTCAAATACAAAGATCTTACACCAAATCTTCTATTCTTTGTGTAAATGCTAGAGTGATTCTGTGTAATCTTCTAAAGTGTTCTCTACTGAAAAGAGAACAAGTGTTTATCAATTGTAATATTGAGAGTATATGCTGAGTGCTTGGTTGTAAGCATTCAGTGGTAGAAAAATCTAAGTGCTGGGTTGTAGTACTTAGTAGGAGCTGAGTAGACGAATAAAGAACGTACTCTTGCATACTCACTGCCTTGTAAAGGGTTTGTGCTCTACCTTGAAAGAGCTCATTATTGGATTGAAAATCCCAGGAGGAACTGGGGACTGGACGTAGGCAGAGAGGCCGAACCAGGATAAGTCGTGCTGAGTAACTTCTAAACTCTTTCTCTCAATATATATATATATGTGCATGTGTTGCTTGTGATATTTACTCAGCATATAAATTGTTAAAACTGAAACTGAGTAAATCTGAGTGCTGAGTTGGAAGCTGACCTCTCAAAAGTCAATTCCCAACTCTCAAGTCAAGCAGTCTTAGTCAGCATAGAACTAAAACTGTCTGACTAATCAATCGGCCGTGCTGACCAACACGCTGAGTTAAGAAACTCTCAAAATAACATTAAGTCAGCACAATTAAAAGCGAAAAAGTTACATTAGTTCCTATCCCCCCCTTGGAACTAATTACTAGGGACCAACACAAACCATATGCATTATTTTTGGGGGCAAATTAAGGCTCCATAATTTCTGCCAAAAGGAGGAACTCATGGAGGAGGAGGCTTGCCCTGCCCAGTTGGGAAGACCTACAGCGGCAATCCTATAACCAGTCTTCACCGAGTACCTCCCCGTTTTAGTGTCTCTCCAATAGATTCTGTCAGCCCCTGCGTTTTGACTCAACGGGAGATAAAGGATTGCTGTTGCGACTTCAGGTGCGAAACACTGAGTAATTAAATCCGATTTCCAGCAGAAATCATTAAAATTTATGAGGCAGGATACCTTTCGAGATGGCAAATCATGAAAGAGGCTTAACGGTCTGTTGCAAAGGACCCCTTCTATCCACCGATGCTCAAAAATATCCACCAATTGCCCATTTCGGATTCGCCAAGACGACCTTCGAGAATGATTTGCTGTGCTTTCAGAATGCTGCGCTGTACTTGACTAGGACAGAAACCAATGCAGGCATTCATAATCTCATGCCTAGGATGGTATTTGTACTTGAAAATTTGAGCACACAGAGAGTTGGGGTTCTCAATAAGCCTCCAAACTTGTTTTGCAAGAAGTGCCATATTAAATGCTTGAAGGTTACGGAACCTCAGGCCCCCATCCTTTTTTGACAGACACAGTTTGTCCCATTTGCTCCAATGGATTCTATTCTTATTCGGCTCATTACTCCACCAGAACTTTGCAATTTGCTGTTGGAGTTCTTCACAGAAAGTCTTCGATAACAAGAAGCAACTCATCACATACACTGGGATCGCCTGAGCTATAGATTTGATAAGAATCTCCCGTCCCCCCCGAGAGAGAAGTTTCTCTTGCCAACCCCCAATCCGTCTAGCCAGTCGTTCCTTGAGGTACTTGAACACAGCTTTTTTTGAACGACCAAGCATCGCTGGGAGGCCAAGATATCTGGAGAAGCGCTCAACCTCTTGAATGCTAAGTATGGATAGAAGTCTTTCTTTTCTCATTTGGTTAACCCCCCTACTAAAAGTGGCCTCCGTTTTCTCAAGATTTATTTTCTGACCTGAAACTGCTTCATAGAGACAGATAATTTCTTTGACCTTGGAACACTCCGTCTCAGTGTGGAGCCTTTATTCTTAATATTTATAATAAAATAATATTTTGTAGGATTATAATGGATGAAAAAGACAATAAAATATTATATTTTGGGATTATGTAATAAGTTTTGACACTCTTTTAAGCAACCTCTATTGGAGATGCTTTAAGAGTAGGGATGGCAACGGGTACTCTACCCGTGGGTACCCGGCACTATCCGACCCTAATGGGACTACCCTTACCCTGTATAAAATGGTATGAGACGGGTATGAGATCAAAACCATTACCCGTTAGGGTAATGGGACAGGCATGGGAAGACCCCACAGGGTACCCGTTACCCGTCATAACGTTTTTATATATTAAAAAATATTATTGTGTTTTAGATGTAATATATGAGATTTGAACACCAACCTTTCGTTCTTCGACTATTAAGTGATACCACGAAACTACTTTATTTTTATTGATTAAGGTTCAATTTGTTCAATTTTTAGATGGATGATTTATTAAATTTATATTTTATTAAATTTGTAATATTTTTAGTTTTATTTATTGATTTTTAACGGGTAAGGGTACCCATGAATTAAATGGGACGGATATGAAATGCAAAACATATACCCGTTAGGATAATGGGAAGGGTACGGATACTTAAAAAATAAACGGGTAAGGGTTTGGGATTGGGATTGACACTACCCGTGGATACCCTACCCGTTGCCAACCCTATCTAATAGCCTAACCATCTCTTTTATCTTGAAAATATTCCTTTTCTTATTCATTTGAGAGGGTTAAGGTGCAAAAATACCCCTAACGTTTTGGGTCAGGAGCAATTTTACCCCTAACGTCTAAAATGGTGCAATTTTGCCCCTAACGTTGGAAGTCAATAGCAATTTTGCCCATAACGTTAATAAATTGGGTCAATTTCAGACACTATTATAAAACACAGATATTTTTGTTCCTTATAAATTTGGTGAATTTTTTGAATTTATTGTGTCTAATTCGTACAAAAAGACAGTATATTTTTTTATTTTTTTATTTTTTTTCACATCCCAATGTATGTTTATGATTTGTTACTGATAAAATGACACATGTATGAAGTGTAAATGACAAGATTCATGACCGAGGAGACAGTTTGATGAATTATTTCTCAAATTGACTCAATTTATTACCGTTAGGGGTAAAATTGCTCTTGGCTTCCAACGTTAGGGGTAAAATTGCACTATTTTAGACGTTAGAAGTAAAATTGCTCCTGACCCAAAACGTTAAGGGTATATTTGCACCTTAACCTCATTTGAGGTATACGTTTTTTATATTTTTCTCGTGGAGTAAGAAAATTCGGTGGTAACACCTAGGATACTTTTTTTTTTTTTAATTAGCAAACTCTTTTTTAAATTAGGAAAATGTCCTTTTAATTACTCATGGAGTACTAATCTATAATTATGTCCTTGCATTGATTACTGTAATTATGGAATTATAGACTTCCCAACGTGTTAATTTCAATCTAATAAATCTCTTTTGTTTTTTTTTTGTTTTTTTTTAATGAAAATGCTTATAGCTTCATTAGATACGAAAAGAACAATTACAACAAGAAATAAAAAAGGTAAAAAACCTTACAAAATCCACAATGGGACCAAAACGACTACGAAGAGCATAAAAAGCCATTAAAGGTATAAAACACACAGAAAAACAAAAGTACATATATTTCATGGAAATCAAAATCCGCAGAAAAGCAACTGCAATCGAATCTTCATCATTTAGGCCATTGCGAACATTCGGATCTGAGTCCTTTCTTTCATTGCAACCACGTAGATATATTGATCTACGTATAAAATAAATCGTTTCCGCGCTAAATCCGAAAAAGGTATAAATAGCAGAATAATTGAGGGAAGATACAATTCAAACGGATAAAAGAAATCCAATAAAATATATAAACACTGATTAAAGAAAATACAATAAAAAATAGTAAATTTAACCCGTTGAGAGGAGGAAGAAAGAATTTCCTTCTTCCTCTTCAAAATAGATCTACAGGCTTGAAGATAAATAGAAGAAAAGGCTTGAAGATAAATAGAAGAAAAGAAATAGAAGAGAAGAAAGGGAAGAGAAGGATGTCGGGCGGTTTTTTACAGAGAAAGGAAGAGACTAACTAAATCTCTTTTGTTACCCACCAAAGAAGCAATCAATTACTATAAATTTATAAAGTGACTAACTAAATTCATCCATGAAATTATTATTTTTTGAAAGGATTCATCCATGAAATTTTACAACCTATATCGTTTCAAGCACATGTTTGGTTGAAGTGAACATTAATTAATTAATTAGTGATTCTAAACAGATAATGATAGACCTAACTAAACAGAGATATCTTTTACTTGAATTTTATATTAAAAACAAACACAAAATATAATTTAGCTATAAAATAAAATAAAATGTATTTGAACCAAAAAACACGTATAAATAGTAATAGAATATGAGTGTTGTCGTATCGTAAGGTGTAAGACTGAAGCAGAATATAGACATATGCCAAACAAAGTTATAATTATATATATTAATAGATCCAATGTCCAACCATTTTATTTGAATTCAAACATTTCCATCCACCTAAATCTATATTAAGACTTTCTTAAAAAAAATTATATTAAGACCTTGACTTTTGTTTGGCATATATATACTTTAACTAATTAGGTATTGATGAATTAAATTGTCATGTTCATTCTAAAAAAAAGAATCATGTACATGTCCTCCCTCTTAAAAAATATCAAATAATTTTTTCAATCTCAAAAAATATTTTAGGCTTTAGTACGAGAAGCATGCATATACCCGTATATATTTTTTTTATGGATATATGTCAACACTGAAGTTTTTTTTAAGGAAAAAAAATACTTCGTTAAAAAACAATAATGCAAGTTTATATCAAATATTCTCAAGAAATCAAGAAATACAGGAATAAATCAACATCAAGCCCTACAATGAGGATTCTCTGTGGCGCCTCCTTTTCCTTTGGTGCAGCTAGGTCTTGTGGCCTTCATGGTTTTTCTTTAAACGTTAACCTTACCATTTATTTTCCCTTTCCTATCTCTGCAATTCCGCTGTTTTTATTGTACGGTCGCCCTATATTAAATCTAGCATGGACAACTTAGAAAAGCAATGGAGACGATTGAAACTTACTGATGCTGAGGATGCAGCTGTTATAATTGAAGATCAGGTGTCGGGCTGCGATACGGACTCAGCCAGGAAACTTGTGGGACAACTGCTGTCGTCAAAACCACTGAATATCAGATCAATGTCGAACGCCTTTAATGCTATATGGAAAACGTATAAAGGCTTCAAAGTTAATGAGTGTGGCGAAGGGCTCTTTATCATTGAATTTCAGTCGACAAAGGATAAGGAACGAGTACTACGTGACTCTCCATGGCATTATGATAGGCAATTGGTAATATTGGCTAGTTTAGAAGGTGTATCTCAGCTCTCTCGGATTGATATTTATATATGTGAATTCTGGATACGTATGGTGGATATGCCACTAAATTGCAGGAAACCTGATCAGAAGAATAGCAGGAAGAGTGGGGGATGTGGTGGTCATTGATGAAGACAGTGTTGATAATCTTGCTACATATGTAAGGGTACGGGTCAGATTGGATGTGACAAAGAAACTCCTCCGTGGCATTATCCTGATGAATGGAGACGGAGAAGAGATTTGGGTCCCGGTGTGATACGAAAAATTGCCAAACTTTTGTTACATGTGTGGTATTATTGGTCATGTCTATGATGACTGCGAAGACCCCGCAGAGAGGCCGGACGAATACGAATGGCCATATGAACCATACCTACGAGCTTCACCAACTTGTCTACGTCGCGTTAGCTGTGGCTTTGATGAGCACAGAACAGCAGAGGGACCCACTAAAAAGAAGGACTCCACAGACATCCAAACCACTCCAAAGCGATGCCTATTCCCGGAGGGACCAATTACAGGGCCAAAACAATCTGATCTAGCGGCCTCTAGGACCACGGCTGAACACAACAACGCAAATCATGCGGAAAAAGTGGTTACTGAAATAATTGACATGGAGGAAGACGTCGATGCTGCTGGTGTTGATGTAACTACTGGCATGGGAGGAATGGTTTTGGGGGTTGTAAGCAACCAAACTCAGGTTATGTTGGGCATGGGAGCGGGCTCGAACATGAGGACTAAGAACTCCAATGATCAGGTATTGTCATTAGTGGGAAGCCAGACAAAGGGCACAAGACTGAGGAAAGCCAAAATAAAGCATCTGCCTAGGGGCAAGCAGTTAGTAATTTCTACATCATAAATGGAACCACCTGCTTTAAGTGCTGTGTTGGGAGGATCAAAGCGAGCCCGAGAGAGCTTTGAGGAAG
The DNA here is from genome assembly GCF_963576675.1 of Euphorbia lathyris. Taxonomy (NCBI): domain Eukaryota; kingdom Viridiplantae; phylum Streptophyta; class Magnoliopsida; order Malpighiales; family Euphorbiaceae; genus Euphorbia; species Euphorbia lathyris. Next base: position 34,318,606 of record NC_088911.1, read on the forward strand.
ATGGGAGTGATATCAAGAGGGATGGTCCCAACAGGAAGAAGAGCTTTAATAATAATGACCAAAGGGTGGAGGCCGACACCAGGCCCCACCCTACCTTATGAAAATATTGAGTTGGAACATTCAGGGCATGGGTAATACCTGGACGTTCCGTACCCTCTGAATGATGATGAGGGATTATTATCTAGACGTGTTTTTCTTGATGGAAACTCGTATGAAGAAAAACGACTGCTCTCACTTATATCAAAGCTTCCCAGATTTTAATCTATTTATTATTGACGCTTTGGGTCTGAGTGGGGGTCTGATTTTTGGTTGGAAAAAGGAGATTGACGTTGTGATCTCTCGTTATTCGTTACATTGTGTTTACTTTTCAATTTTGATAAATAATGCAGTTGTGTGGACAGGAGCGGGTATTTATGGATGGCCCGAACGAGTGAATAAAAAGCTCACATGGGATCTCTTAAAACACCTAAACAACATTGATCAACTCTCGTTCTTGTGTTTTGGTGACTTCAACGAGATTTTGTGGAACTCTGAGAAGAGAGGAGACCGGTACCGAGATGATAGTGCCATGGCCGATTTCCATTCTTGTCTTGAGGAGTGCAGATTGAGTGACTTGGGTTTTGTTGGCAGCGAATTCACGTGGTATAACAGACGTATGGATGAGGGGGCAATTTGGGAACGGCTGGATCGAGCTGTGGCCAACCAAGAATGGATTGATTTATATCCGGCTACTTGCGTCAATACTCTAGCCCGGGTATCCTCCGATCACCATCCGATTTTAATAAACTGTGCAGTTGAGATTGGGGAACATCACAGGCCGAAGCATTTGTTCAGATTTGAGGCGATTTCGGTCAGCGATTCACAATGTCGGGAGGTGATTGACGAATGCTCGAATCAGACCTGTAGGGGCGATACGGTACAGGAGAAAATTGGGAAATTGTCAAGGGCGCTGCAAGGATGGAATTCATAGACTTTTGGGAATATTGAGAAGGAAATTCGACATTTGCAGGCTGATGTTGCAGAAATCCAACGCAAGGTTGATCCACGGCTACTTGAAAGGGAATCAGCACTAGCTCTACGACTGAAAGAGCTTCAAGACCGAGTTGAAATTAGATGGAAGCAAAGGGCAAAAATGGATTGGTTAAAGGCGGGGGACAGAAACACTAGGTTCTTTCATGCGAAATGCACAACTAGGAAGAGGAATAATAAAATATCGAAATTGCGCGACAAAAACGGGATTTAGAGAGAGGGATCAGAACAGTTAACTGTTATTGTTACCGATTATTTCACTAATCTTTTCAGCCCTGCAGAGCCGCACAATTGTGAGCCTTTCCTTGCTGCTGTGGATTCAACTCTGACCCTAGATCAACAATAGGAACTGTCCGGTGCTTTCAACAGAGAAGAGGTTTGGCTTGCTTTAAATCAGATGCACCCAACAAAGGCCCCAGGACCTGACGGTATGTCCCCTATTTTTTTCCAAAAATACTGGTCTATTATTGTAAAGGATGTGGTATCTATGGTGATTGATTGCTTAAATCTTGGATATTTGCCTGAATCGCTGAACCATACTTTCATTACACTTATCCCAAAAGTTAAACACCCGTCAAACATGAAGGAACTTAGGTCGATTGCACTATGTAATGTATTGTACAAACTCGTCTCTAAAGTGCTTGCTAATAGAATGAAAGGTGTCCTCCCTAGTTTAATTTCTGATACACAATCTGCTTTTGTTTCGGGCCATTTAATTACAGACAATGCTATTTTGTCCTTTGAAGCTTTTCACGGTATGAAGACAAGAATCAAAGGCAATAGGGGCAATTTTGCGCTTAAACTTGACATGAGAAAGGCCTATGACAGGATGGAATGACACTTTTTGGAAAAAAAAGGCTAAATCGAATGCGCTTCCCTGCACATTTTACCAAACTGATCATGATGTGTGTTTCAACTGTCTCAATGGCGTTTATGATTAATGAGCAACCAAAGGGTTATGTGAAACCAGCCAAGGGGCTAAGACAGGGAGACCCTATCTCACCATACCTATTCCTCATTTGTGCTGAAGCACTGTCCGCCAACATCAGGAAAGCGGAGGGGGAGGGATCATTGCACGGTCTCAAGGTCTCTCGCAATAGCCCAAGCATCTCGCACTTATTTTTTGCCGATGACTCTTATTAAGCCCAAAATATACCTAAAATATCATTAACATTTACATCAGTTTTGCTATAAAATCGTACTGTTTATATCTATTTCAAGAACTTTTACGTCCGAATATGTTTCTTTCGTGCAAGGTACCTAAATATTTGGTAAAATCCAAATAGGAATGAAAAGAGGTCAAAAACGAAGGAAAACCCTACAAAAGGAGTCAAAGACGACGAAAATCAAACGCACCGAAACGAGGACGAGGACGAAGTCAGAGATGGAGAAAAACACTCTGTGTCGCGACCGAGAATCCTCTATTCTCGGCCGCGACATGCGTCGCCAGCTCTCCTCCTTATCATATCGAAGGCTGAAAATCTGTTTCCCCATTCTCGGCCGAGAATTTACATTCTCGGTAAGATCAGATTTTCTGGAAGCACTATATACACTTGTTCGTTTTCAAAGAAACGAGTCCGTTCGATTGGATAAGAACGTCTCTTCGCAGCAGACACATTCCTTAGACCCGACTCTTCAACATCTATAAATAAAGAATTGATTTTAGAGTTGAATATAGAAATATTGAAGAGAAGAGTTAGTACAGAATTAATGCAGAAATTCTGAGTCAAGCAATTCAGAGTTAGAAGTTCGATTTTGTAAAAAGCAAAATGATATACACACATTGTTTATCAAATAATTACAAACACAATAACATTTAGATTTAGATTAAGTTTTGTTCATATTAGTTTACATTTTGGTAGTAGAAGGAACCGTCACTATTCCGAAGATTCAGTGAGAAGATTTAGTAGAGGATTCGACCCAGGAGCCTGACAAACTCTAATCGAGGTTCGAGGAAAGGATTGATAACCCGTTCACTTGAAAGTCGACGAAATCTTCCATGCTTCTTTTTCTCTGTAAACTTGTATCAAATTCATACTTCATCTAATAAAGTTCATATAATTCAATATATTTTTATGTAGCACTTCTGTAATTGATCCGAAGTGAGTTCTGATGTTTTCATTAATACGTAGTTGAATTCAAAATCATTACAAGGAAACTTTGTTGAACACTTAGGCAAATTGATTCTTGCAAAAGTATTAATTTGGTTAAGGTAGCAATCTAACCCGACCGTAGGAGGATTGTCTGCAGTTCAAAGCCTTTTAATTGAAGGAGTTTACGTTATTACATTTTTATAATTTATACAAAGTTTAAAGTTGTTTTCTTTGCTTAATGCAAACGAATACATTTATTCCCTTTTCTAAAGCACTAAACGTTTCTGTTTTGTAAATTTATACTCAAAACAGAATTGATTTCTAACATTCTACACATTCTAATCTAATTCTTATTCTATCAATTTCAAAACCAATTTCAAATAACGATTATCTATTTATATAAACCTTAAAGTTGTATAGATACACACTCTAATAAGTTTTTGTTGAAAAACGTTCCCTGTGGGATCGATATCTTTTTATTACTACAAGCGAAACCGTGCACTTGCGGAAATCGCTCAACAACTCTTTAATCTTTGGAAGAGCTACTGTGTCTGAAATTGCAGGTCTACAATATATACTTGGTGAGTATGAACGATGCTCAGGGCAAATGATCAATTTTGATAAATCAAAAATTTTCTTCAGCCATGGAGTACCAGTAAGCAGGAGAGAGATAATTACTGGTAGCCTTCGAGTTCGGGAAACTGGCGCCTTCCCAAAATACCTTGGCCTTCCTACTATCATTGGGCGGAGTAAAAAAAGCGGTCTTTGAAAACATAAAGGAGAGGATTCAGCGCCGACTCAAAGGATGGGGGGAACGCTTCCTGTCAGCAGGGGGCAAAGAGATTTTGATTAAATCCATTATCCAAGCTATCCCAACATATGTTATGTCCTGTTTCCTCCTACCTGACTCTCTCTGTGCTAATATTCAGGCATTGATAAGCCGATTTTGGTGGGGAGGAAATGAGACGAAAAGACCCGTTTATTGGCTTGCATGGGATGCAATGTGTCAGGCTAAGGAGGAGGGTGCAGTGGGGTTCCGGTGGCTAAGATCGTTCAATCTGGCACTCCTAGCAAAGTAATACTGGCGCCTGCTTAAGTGCCCCGATTCATTTTGCTCAAGGATCCTCAAAGCGAAATACCACCCCCACTGCGAGCTATCCAGTGCTGCACTCTGTCCCAACCCAAGTTATATGTGGTGAAGCTTATGGGAAGTAAGGAATTTAGTCAGTGATGGGATTATGTGGCGGGTAGGGGATGGCGAGAAGATACGAATATGGCAGGATAAATGGATCCCCTCTTTAAACTCAAAAAAACCCCTGGTTGCAATGGCTGAACCACGCTCGACCCTTGTCAATGAACTGATATCTGATACTAGTAATTCCTGGAATTCTGATTTGATTAACTCTATTTTTGTTTCATATGATGCTGCAGAAATCTTAAAAATCAGAATCATCTCATCCCGATTCCATGCCGATTTCTACTGGGGTCCGACACATGATGGCCGCTTTTCTGTGAAAACATGTTACTGGATGGCTGAACAGAGATGCAAGGCGCCATCAACCGCGTCATCTTCGTTATCAGGCCTGCATAGAATATGGAAGCAAATATGGTCAGTGAAAGTCCCTCCCAAAGTTCAGCACTTCGTTTGGAAATTACTGCGCGGTATTCTACCTTGCAATTCACTCCAACAACGTCGCAGTATCAATGCCCAGGAGGGATGTCGCATGTGCAACGGATCGGAAGAAACCCCAAACCATATCTTCCTCAAATGCCCAGCGACGGTACCGATTTGGAAAGATGCTAGGTTAATACTCTGGTGGGATTGCGTGAGTGCAGGGGACTTTTGCGAGTGGCTGGACGAGTGCAGGAAAAAATCCATGGGGTCTGAGTTCGAGCTTGGGTTAATCCTGCTCTGGTGGATCTGGTATCGGCGGAACCTACTGCTCCATGAAAATATCTACCCCAACACGTCCGTAGTAATTACCAAAGCTCATAATTTCCTTACCGAATGGACACATACAAACGCACCAGGGCCTTCAAATTCCCAAAGCGCATTACCTCCTGATCCTTACAAGGTTTGGCATCCCCTTCCTGATGGCATCATCAAAATTAACTGTGATGCCGCATAGGAGGGCAATGGCTTCTCTGCAAGGATTGGGGTGATCGCTAGGAATTCACAGGCCCAAGTTTTGGTGTCGGCAGGAGCTCCTATACCACCCTGCAGTTCAGTCGAGGCTGCTGAATTACTAGCTATCCGGGAGAGTCTACAAATTGCTAAGGATTCTAACTTCCAACAAATCTGTGTGGAATCCGACGCAAAAATTGTTGTTGATTTTCTCAATGCTGGCTCACTTCCTCTCTATGCGCTTCATTTTTTATATATGGATGTGCTTGAGATGGCCCGTTCTTTTTCCATATGTCCTTTCCAGTTTGTAAAGCGGGAAGGGAATAAGGTAGCTCATAGCATAGCCAAATGGGCAAGAGACATTCAGTTACCTTTAGTTTTGCAGGGAGATAGCCCAAGTATTGTTTGACCTCTTATTGTTCATGATGTTGCTGGCATTTAATTTATGAAATTACCTTCTTCTTCAAAAAAAAAAAAGAAATACAGGAATAATAAAACAAGTAAATGAATTAGTATTGGAACATACATTATAGGCTATAAGTAAATGAATTAGTATTGGAACATACATTATAGGCTATAAGTAAATGAATTAGTATTGGAACATACATTATAGGCTATAACAAGAGCCATAGGGATTGCTAATCAAGGATCAAAAGCAACTGAATAATCTTGGTCTGAATAACCTTAATAACACTTTGTACTTTATGAGATCCCAATTTTTAAATAACAAGTTGTCGACTGCTGTTTTTAATATCAGATTCAGACACAATGTGGTTATAGCCCAAAGATAGAACTCACTCCATACTAGTATGCAAAGTAAGAGTTTCGGCCAATTTTTTCGGTATCACGCCATCCGCGACCATACTATAGCCAGCAATAAATTTCCCTTCACTATCTCGAACAACAGCTCCAGCACTGAACTTGACAGTTTTTGGAAAAAGTGCAGTGTAAGGTCCCCGACACCAGCCTCTCCCAATTATTCCTACATCTCTCGTAAAATATCGAACTGCCCCTGCTACGAGCTTGTTGCTCTTCTTTCCAATCTGATACATACTGAAGTGGCGCAATAGTAGCTACTAATACCGGTATGCTTGCTCTGTTTCATAGCTTATTTTCGAAAGGAGAGCTAGCTTTCATAGTTTATTCCAACCCTCATTATGTGTCGATTCTCCCCTAGTACTTTCAATCACCATATTCCCTGATTTGGAGGAGTAGACTCCATCCTTAGCCTAATGCCAAATTAGGCAATCAAACCAACTCGTCATAGGCCAACCAAACTATATACCTCATCCACCTCATTTGCATCAAACCAAAGGTTAATTTTACCACGATACCACATTCTAGTCCTCGGGATAAACAAGTCCAAAACACAAGCATCACAGTTCGCACGTGTACACTGGGAGCCAATATGGAATAAATTACCACTTGGAAACCAAAGATCTTTCCAAATGGAAATCTGATCACCCTTACCAATCTGCTGTTGGTCCCGTGTGATTAGTTCCAGGGGGGTTAGGAACTAATACAATTTTTTTGATTTTAATTAAGCTGACTTAATATAATTCTTTGAGTTGAATAACTCAGCTTTTGGTCAGCACGGCCGATTTTGTCGTAAGACAGCTTTAGTCAGATGTTGACTAGAACTGTTTTACTTGTAAGTTGAGAATTGACACTTATGTGGTCAGCTTCCAACGCAGCACACTTATTTACTCAGAGTCAGCGTGAACAATTTATATACTGAGTAAAGATAACAAGCAACACATACAGATATATATATATATATATATATATATATTGAGAGAGTTCAGAGATTACTCAGCACGACTTATCCTGGTTCGGCCTCTCCGCCTACGTCCAGTCCCCAGAGTCCCTCCGGGCTTTTGAAATCCAATACTGAGCTCTTTAAAGGTAGAGCACAAACCGTTTACAAGGCAGTTGAATATGCAAGAGTACCTTCCTCTATTCGTCTACTCAACTCCTACTAAGTGCTATAACCGAACACTTAGATTTCTCTACCACTGAGTATTTACAACCAAACACTCAGCACAACACTATCAATTTACAATTGATACAAATTGTTCTTTTCGAATGAAGAGCACTTTAGATGATTACAAGATCACTCTAGCTTTTACACAGAATAGAAAAGTTGGTGTAAGATCTCTTTTTATTTTGATGTGCTTTTTGCTTGTATTTTTCTCACTTGTATATTCTGTAAATCGGCAATGATCCAAGAGGTTTACTTGTCTCTTTATAGTTGTAATCTGAAGATCAAATCATTTGAATTTTGATTTGTCCGTTGAATCCAAAACGGCTCTTTTGGGAGACAAGGCTCTGGTCAGCTTCAGGTTTGCAGGCCAATCCTGTCGTCTGATTTCCTCAGGTGTCAGGCTTGTCCTTTTCTTGCAGTTTTGTCTTCTTGTACAGGTTTCGTCTTTTAGCTAACGGACGTTTGACCCATGCATCTCGAAATCATATTTGTGCGTAATTCCGAGGTTCCTATTATTGGTTCAGACAGTTGTCAGACTTGTCTTTTAGCTAACGGATGTTTGGTGCTGTCTTGAAGATCACTCGTCATGACTTTATTATTCGTTGGCTTCTGATTGTTGTTAATCCAGATACTGAGTTCTCTTTTACTCAGCTTCCATAGTCAGCTTCATTCTGCAAGAACTTAGTTCGAAGACTCTTTTATTCTTGATACTGAGTTTCGCTCCACTCAGCTTCATGATCTCTAAGCTTCTGTTCCGAAGATGACTTATCTTCTGTTATGCTGAGTTCCACCCTGCTGTGATCTTATGCTGACTTTGTCCTGTCTTAATTTTTTTATTTCTATTTATATTTATATTTATACTCCACATTGAACAAACATATTAGTACAATTAAATCAAAGCACTTAAATTTAATTGTCCCTTAATCATGGATTAACTTAAATGATTTTGTCAAATCAAAATCGTGTGGAAAGGTGTTTCAACAAACTCCCCCATTTTGATGTTGGCAAAATATTTAATTGATGGAACTCAGCATTGAGATTCCCCATGATTGAAATTCTTTTTATTACTTCTGAAATTACTCCCCCGTAAGGGTTGCATCTATTGACTTAACTTAACTCTAAACCTTCTAAGATTCAATTGAGTAAAATTAAGGCATGCTTATACTGACTTAGTTCAATTCTAGACCTTCCAATATCTAATTCAGATGAGCCTAGGTCAGCTTTTCAGAAGTATGTTTTAACTCAGTTTTGATACATGATTAGTTTGATAACATAGTTATGGGAAAAAAATTTCAAAGCAAATGTATCAAGTCTAATGTATACTGAGTTCATTCATTTTTCTTTTGTTTGTTTGTTCAATTGAGACAGATCATCATAAAGCACAAAACGTAAGTGAGCATCGCATACAATTACTCAGTTTGGAATAAAAAGATGCATAATATATAGGTAATCAGCAAGACAAAATTCTCAATACAAGTTAAGAATAAAAGTTAGCAACCTAGCTAAACTACTTCTTCCTATTGACTTGGACATGGGCAGTATTGATTTTGCCTTTTCCTTTTTGTTGCTGACTACCGGACGCTTCCCTTGCATGCTGAGTTCTATCAGCTTGTTCTTTCTCCCCCGTTTTGCCACCATCTGGCGGAGGAGGAACAAAAGTGTCATTTAGAGCAGCACGAGTTAATCTGACTGAATAGGCCTTAAGCCTCTTCGTGCTTTCCCTTAACCCATCAAAAATAGGTATACCATCGTCTAAGGTATCGCGAGGAATGCGGATGGAGGCACTGAACATACTGAGTATATACTCCTGGGATTTTCCAAGCCATGTGATTGTGTCAGTCAGCTGGGCATAGGCTTGATAGTACATTTTAAGCAGACCCGAATCATAAAACTGACTTTGAGCGTTTGTGTGACGCACATGTTTGTAAGTTGCCCGAGAGTATTGCAATAGTTCATTGGTCTTGAGTTGATCAGTTTCCATTTCCTCTTTACTCAAATTGAGTAGACAGACAGCTTCACTTATTTGGTCGACCGAACATTGAGAAGTTGAGGAGATTAGCTCGCGAGTGCCGGTCAGCTCAGAGTTCAACTTGGTAAAATGTTGATTCAACTCAGCAGAGGTAGCATAGCCCGTGTTGACCGCAGAAAGAGTATTAATTTGGCCTTAAAGGAAATTCAAGTGATTCACCATCATTAACTGTAGTTCGGCCAGCTTGACGATGGATTCTTACTTGGGTTGCTGTGTTTGGACAGTTTCCATTACACTTACCAAATCTTTGAGACCCTTGATCTCATTAAGGAGCTGAGTGATAGATGAGATTTGGGGTGACTCACTATTAGCAGACCCAGCAGCATCGACATGAGAAGTATTCAAATCCCGAAGAATGGTTTGAGCGGAGTCAATAATGCGAAGTCCGGACTCAGTAGCATGAATATAGGCATATGTTGTTTCAGGAATTGGCCCAGTTGCCGGAAATCTGGTGGAAGCAGAGGGGCCAGCTTGGGTAACAACTGGACTTTGATTAGCAGCAGGAACTGACTGCTCAACATTCTATGATATTGGATGGGGAAGAGGTGGATCGACAGAGATATTGACCTGCTCAACGTTGGTGTGAGTTGGTGTAGGAGGAGGCAACTCAGTTTGAGAAGGATTTTCCTTAGCATGCTTGTCACTTTGAGCAGCTTGGACTTCGAGCTCTTGCTCGACATGAATTGGATTTTCCGGAGACTTGGCTTGTCCCTCAGGATGAGTAACAGAGGCTTGATTTTTCTGAAGTTCTGTTGGAGAAGGCTCAGTGGGATTCGAGAAGAACTGGAACTGCATATCCGATAGGCCAGTAATGGGATCCCGTATAGGAGAATTACCCAAAAGGTCAATGATTGGCAACTTCTGAGCCTTTTTCTTAAGCCTTCTCAATTTCTTAGCTTTAGGATGAGAGGGGTCAGCTTGAATAGAATCAAGAGAGTCAGAAAGTGAATGTACCCCCAGGTCAGCATGTTCCTTTGTCGTGGGCTCAGCTTGCTCTTCAACCATCTCAGTATTGACTATCTGTTCATGCTCAGCACCTATTGTTGGCTCATCATCCACTTCCTCATGTTGCTCTACATTTGCTGTCTCAGTTTGCTCAATATGATCTTGCTCCTCAGCATGAACATTTTCATGCTCTTCAGTATCAACATTTCTTGCTCCTCAGCATCAACATGTCCCTCGAGATTTTCAAATTCTTCTTCCTCTTGGTCAGCGGGTGGTCTTTCGAGATCAATGCCTTGACTTCTCACAAAATGGGAGTCAGGAGTTACTATCAGGTTAAGAGGAGCAGCTTCAATAGGTTGCAAACCAGAATTCTTTTTTTTCTTCTGTAGAGGTTGATCTGGAGTCTCTTCACTTTCTTCTTCAGGCTCATCTTGCCTTTTTCTTTTCTCAGCTGACTTAGGTGCTTCCTGACTTCGCTCAGCTTCAGCCTTCTTTCCCCTTGACACAATTTTCAGCTTCTTTGGCACTGTGTTAATGTCTTTAGCTGCTTGGTCAGCTTTCCTCTTTTTATCCTGCCGAGTGCGGTTAGCAGGTTTCTTTTCTTTTTGTGGATCTTGACCTTCAATTGCGGCTCCTTTTCCTTTCTTAGGCCCTATTTGTTGATCGAAGGCAAGACCAAACAATACAGCAGCTGTGATCTCTGTGCCCCAGACGTTAATTTCCTCCACTAAGCTTACTTGGTGGTCTTTGAGGATCCTGGTGATTAGAGAACCTAATCTAAGGGTACCCGTACTTCGCTGGAAACCACCGATGAGAAAGATCTGCATGTTGATCGGCTGATAGGTCAGCATGTGCCATATAAAGCATTGCTCGAAGTTGGATGCTGAGGACGCAGTATTGATTTTTGGGAAGAGGAAGTTGGTCAGTATATAGTGGGCCATCTTCTGATTTTGACCCATGGATGTGCTAGAGATTTCCCCGATATGATCGGCAGGTTTGTAAAAACTAGCGGGATAATCAATTTTGTCCTGGTCACCTGATTTTCTAAGTTTGGCTCCTTCGTTTTTTAATTTTAGCAGTGAGGCAAGGTAAGAAGGATTGATGAAGATATCTTTTCCTTGAACCTTGGTGACCATATAGTCCCGGTTGTCGTCAGCGGCTCTTAGGTTAGTGTAGAACTCCTTTACTAACTCAGGGTAGGTGGCTTCTCGAATCGAAAACAGCTCGGTCCAGCCGTTCTTTGAGATCCATTCATAGAAGGGTTGCTCGGCTTCCACAAATCCCTTCGAGAACCAGCGGGAGTGGTCAACTTTGTATCCCCTTACACTGCTGTAAACCAGGGAGTAGGTACGTTCCATTGGTTTCTTTCCCTTGTCCTGCTTTTGTTTCCTTTTCGATGAAGCAGCCAAGTCAGCATGAGAGCTTTTGTTCGGAGTTTGGTCATGCTGACCAGGTTCTTGAGAGTTAGGATTTTCATCGGGGTGGTTTTTGTCGGAACCAGCACTGGAGAGGTTTTGTGAGTTCTTAGACATGATTCTTCGAAATCTTTGAGAGGTTTGGGATTTTGAGAGAGAAAAGATTGATTTCCAGAAATTCCAAGCGTAAAGAGAGATAAGTGAGAATTCTTCCACTATTTATAGAAGTTCGAATTGATCCTATTCGTTGAACTAGCCGTTTTACCTCGAGATGATCAATCGACAAAGATCCTGGCATTTATGACACATTCGGCGCATGTGTTTTCTCATTATTTCTTACGTCATCCTAGGTGGCTATTTAATTCGCGTGCTAGCATTTAATGTTGCAAGTGGGCTTTACTCAGTTTGTCAGAATACTAAACGTTTGTGATACTGAGTGCACAGTTTGTTTACGTAGAGAGTTTTCATATTGCTTTAGTAACTCAGCCTAAATTAATCACTCAGCATGTATGTCTTACTCAGCATAGGGTGATTTTCTATAACGTATATCAAGCTCAGCATGTAGAAGTTACTAATTTAGCACATATCACTCAGCATGGTAATCACTCAACATTCAATTAAGCACATAGTTCTATTGAAGAGGATTAGACATACCGATAGCTTCCCTTAGTATGTTGAATTGCTCACGAGCCAAAGGCTTGGTAAAGATATCCACAAGCTGTTCATCTGTTGGAACGTAGGTCAGCTTGATCTCACCCTTGAGTACATAATCTCTAATGAAGTGATGCCTTATGCTGACATGCTTCATCCTGCTGTGTTGGATTGGATTTTTAGATAGGTCAATGGCGCTTTTGTTGTCGCATTTGACTTCAATTGTTTCCGTTTTGACTCTATAATCCTCAAGCTGTTGCTTAATCCATAGGACTTGTGCAACACAGCTTCCAGCAGCTACGTACTCAGCTTCAGTTGTAGACAGGGCAACTGATGACTGCTTCTTGCTGAACCAAGATACCACACAACTTCCAAGAAAGTGACATCCTCCCGAAGTACTTTTACGTTCAAGCTTATCTCGTCCATAGTCAGCATCAGTGTATCCAATGACTGTGAAGTCATTTGAGGTTGGATACCATAAACCTGCATTAACTGAGCTCTGCAAATATCTAAAGATTCTTTTTATAGCTATAAGGTGAGATTCCCTGGGGTCAGCTTGATATCTTGCACAATAACATACTGAGTACTGAATATCAGGTCTACTAGCGGTAAGGTAAAGTAGAGAGCCAATCATACCTCGATATAGCTTGCTATCTACAGATTTACCTTTCTCATCTTTGCATAGGACAGTGTCAGTACCCATTGGGGTTGATATGGGTTTACAATCCCCCATATCAAACTTCTTTAGCATTTCTTTGGCGTATTTGGACTGACTAATAAAGATGCCGTTCTTACCTTGCTTGATTTGAAGTCCAAGGAAAAAGTTGAGTTCACCCATCATGGACATCTCGAACTCAGTTTGCATCTTTTTACTAAACTCTTTGCACAAAGATTCATCAGTAGCACCAAAGATTATATCGTCTACGTAAATTTGTGCCAGCAGGGTATGTTTACCCTTTTTCTTAGTGAACAAGGTTGTGTCAGCTTTGCCTCTGACATAATTCCTGGTCAGCAGGAAGTTGGTCAACCTCTCATACCAAGCACGTGGTGCATGTTTTAGGCTATACAGGGCCTTCTTGAGTTTATAAACGTGGTTTGGAAATTTTGGATCTTCAAACCCTGGAGGCTGACTAACATATACCTCTTCGTTTATAAAGCCATTAAGAAAAGCACTTTTAACATCCATTTGGTATAATTTAAAATTCATATAGCTAGCATATGCACAAAGTATTCATATAGCCTCTAACCTAGCAACGGGTGCAAAGGTTTCACCGTAGTTAATGCCCTCTTACTGACTATACCCTTGGGCTACAAGTCGGGCTTTGTTTCTGACTACGTTGCCTTGCTCGTCTAGTTTATTTCTGAAGACCCACTTAGTTCCTATGGTCTTTTGATTCCTAGGTTTTGGTACTAAATCCCATACCTCATTTCTTGTGAATTGATCAAGCTCTTCTTGCATAGCATTGATCCAATATTCATCGTGCTCAGCATCGGCAAAGTTCTTTGGCTCATGTACTGAGACGAATGCGACATTGCTAAGGTATTTTCTAAGCTGATCTCTTGTCATCAGCTTGTTATCAGCAGCATCAAGAATGGACTTCTCCGAATGTCCTCTTGGGATTTTTATTTCTTTAGGTAATGTTGAGTTGTCTGGAGTAGGTGTTTCTACAACATCTGTAGGAACAGATTTGTCAGCAAAGGTAATTTCGGTTTCGTGTTTACCTTTGGTCAGTCCTTGTACTGATGACTCAGTGGCTCCTGTTTGGTCAGCGGAAGCTGAGCTTGGTTCATCTTCGGCAGACTGAGTTGTCTTTCCTGCATGGTCAGTTTCATCGAACTCTATATGGATAGACTTTTCAACAATTTGAGTTCGTTTATTATATACTCTATATGCTTTGCTGTTAGTTGAGTACCCTAAAAAGATCGCTTCGTCAGCTTTAGCATCAAATTTTGCAAGGTTATCTTTTGTATTGAGTATAAAACATTTACACCCAAAGGCACGAAAGTAGCCAATGTTGGGCTTTCGTCCTTTCCAAAGTTCGTATGGGGTTTTCTTAAGAATAGGTCTAACTAAAGACCTATTGAGTATGTAGCATGCTGTGTGGACAGCTTCACCCCAGAAATACTTTGGAAGCCTATTTTCACTCAGCATAGTCCTAGTAATTTTGACAATTGTTCTGTTCGTCCTTTCAACGACCCCATTTTGTTGAGGCGTTCTAGGAGCAGAGAAATTGTGGTCAATACCACCAGCTTCACAAAATTCGTCAAACTGTTGGTTTTTTAATTCTCCACCATTGTCGCTTCTAATATGAGCTACTTTTAGGTCTTTGTCATTTTCAAGCTTTTTAATCAATGTGGTGAACATCTCAAATGTTTCATCCTTGCTACTCAGCAAGATGATCCAAGTATACCGAGAGAAATCATCTACAATGACTAAGGAGAATTTCTTACCGCCCAAACTGAGTGGCTGGATAGGTCCAAAAAGGTCCAAGTGTAGTAATTCCAATGGTCTCTTGGTTAAGACAATGTTTTTACTTTGAAAAGACTTTTTCGTTTGTTTCCCTTGCTGACAAGCATTACATAATTGATCTTTTTCAAATTTCAATTTGGGCAATTCCTCAACTAGTTGCTTTCTAGCTAATTTGGCAAGGAGATCCATGCTTACATGACCAAGTCTTCTATGCCATAGCCAGGAGTTATCCTCTTTAGACATTAAGCATATATTTTTGGAAAACTGTTTTTCTAAACTCAACATATAGACATTGTCAACCTGAGGGGCAGTTAAAATCAATTTGTTTGTTTTTCCCTCGAGTATCCGACACTGAGTAGCATCAAATATAACCCATCTACCGCTATCACAAAGCTGAGCTACGCTCAATAGGTTATATTTGAGACCCTTAACTAAGGAGACTGACTCAATGGTGGGGTTACCTCCGATAGTACCTAATCCTACTATCTTACCCTTCTTATTGTCTCCAAAGCTTACGTTTCCACCTCGTTTAAGTTCAAGTGTGATGAACTGAGTTTCATCACCAGTCATATGCCTCGAGCATGCGCTGTCAATATACCACAGTTTTGACTTCTCCATGCACCTCAGGCTCACCTGCATTTTGAATCATTCATCTTTAGGTACCCAATTCTTTTTGGGTCCTCGTTTGTTAGCATAAACAGGTGCAAAGTCATATTTTAACTTGTGACGACATACTTTTATTGTGTGGCCAGCTTTACCACGGAAGTCACAGAATGTTACCCTCTTGGGGTGACTTTGTTTTTGGTCAGCACCATTGTGCTGAGCATGCCAACATACCTTAGTGGTATGTCCTTTCTTTCCACAGAAGTCACATTGGACAATCCGCTTGTTATACCAACACACATCTCTTGTGTGTCCCCTTTTTCCACAACAGTCACATTGAGTGAACTGTTTATGCTGACTAGTACCTGGGTAATCAGCATGGGATTTATTTTTGTTTGAGCCTTTAGTTTGGCTCTGAAGATTTATGACATCCTTTCTCAGTTTCTTTGAATCTGATTGGACCTCCGAAACAAACTTGTGCATAATTTCAATGTTGCTATGCAAAGTTGAGTTAATGCATATAAATCACTCAGGGCGTTAATCATTTCTTTTCTAAGCAAATGTAAGGATGTTACCTCATTTGAGTATTCCTCCTGCTCAGATTCTTCAGAGAGGTCAGCATGCTCAGATTGAGCGTGGTCAGCAGCGTCATCAGCCATGAAGCATATGTTTGCCGACTCAGTGGCTTCAGCTTTTGACGATGTTGAGTCATCGCTGTCACTCTATGTGGCCACCATTGCCTTTTTGCTTCCCTTCTTGTCTTTCTTTAGATTAGGGCAGCTTGACTTAATGTGCCCAGTTTGATGGCACTCAAAGCACGTGACAGGCTTGGAGCTGTCCTTTTTGTACTTGTCACTAGACTCAGCTTTGTACCTATCACCTCTTCTGAATGGCCTCTTGCTGTTCTTTTCATTCTTTTTGAACATCTTCTTCATCTTTCTTGTGAACATGGCCATTTCCTCATCATCTGATGAGTCAGCTTCAGTTGAGTCAGCTTTCATGACAAGTGATTTTTGTTTCTTATCTTCTGACCTTTCTTTTGCTTCAAAAATTTTCATAGAGATCTCATGAGTCAGCAGAGATCCGATCAGCTCGTCATATTTATATGTGGTCAAGCCTTGAGCTTCCTCCACGGCAGTTTTCTTAGCTTGCCAACTCTTTAGTAAGCTTCTTAGGATTTTCTTCACCTGCTCTTCTTCGGTGAAGTTCTTGCCGAGCCTCTTTAGTTCATTTATGATGTTGGTGAATCTGGCATTCATTCCTGAGATGTCCTCATCGTCGTTCATCTCGAACAGCTCGTATCATCTCATATGTTGATTCACCTTTGACTCCTTGACCTTGATTGTACCTTCGTAGGTTACTTCAAGCTTTTTCCAAATCTCTTGTGCTGACTCGCAACCTGAAATCTTATTGTATTCTGCAGCATCTAACGCACAGTGAAGCATATTGATAGACGAAGCATTGTTTTGTAGTTTTTTAAGGTCATCTTCTGACCACTCAGTTTCATTCTTAACAACTTTCTCATTGTTAACAGTTTTATATGGCACATATGGGCCTTGAACTATTGCAAGCCAAGCACTCATGTTTGTGGCTTGTATAAACTTCTTCATCCTATTCTTCCAGAATGTATAATTGGATCCAAAGAATAGGGGAGGCCGACTAATTGATAATCCCTCTGGGAGTATCTGTGTTTTTTGGTTCCCGGGAAGGAAACGAGTGCTG
This sequence comes from Euphorbia lathyris, assembly GCF_963576675.1. Classification (NCBI taxonomy): domain Eukaryota; kingdom Viridiplantae; phylum Streptophyta; class Magnoliopsida; order Malpighiales; family Euphorbiaceae; genus Euphorbia; species Euphorbia lathyris. Next base: position 34,335,672 of record NC_088911.1, read on the forward strand.
TTCTCGGCCATTTATCGGGATCAGCTCAAGATTGTTAAATCTTTGAATAGTGAGCTATTTAGCTATGATACCACTTGTTGGTCCCGTGTGATTAGTTCCAAGGGGGGGGGGGGGTTAGGAACTAATACAATTTTTTCGATTTTAATTAAGCTGACTTAATATAATTCTTTGAGTTGAATAACTCAGCTTTTGGTCAGCACGGCCGATTTTGTCGTAAGACAGCTTTAGTCAGATGTTGACTAGAACTGTTTTACTTGTAAGTTGAGAATTGACACTTATGTGGTCAGCTTCCAACTCAGCACACTTATTTACTCAGAGTCAGCGTGAACAATTTATATAATGAGTAAAGATAACAAGCAACACATACAGATATATATATATATATATATATATATATATATATATATTGAAAGAGTTCAGAGATTACTCAGCACGACTTATCCTGGTTCAGCCTCTCCACCTACGTCCAGTCCCGAGAGTCCCTTCGGGCTTTTGAAATCCAATACTGAGCTCTTTAAAGGTAGAGCACAAACTGTTTACAAGGCAGTTGAATATGCAAGAGTATCTTCCTCTATTCGTCTACTCAACTCCTACTAAGTGCTATAACCGAACACTTAGATTTCTCTACCACTGAGTATTTACAACCAAACACTCAGCACAACACTCTCAATTTACAATTGATACAAATTGTTCTTTTCGAATGAAGAACACTTTAAATGATTACAAGATCACTCTAGCTTTTACACAGAATAGAAAAGCTGGTGTAAGATCTCCTTTTGTTTTGATGTGCTTTTTGCTTGTATTTTTCTCACTTGTATATTCTGTAAATCGGCAATGATCCAAGAAGTTTACTTGTCTCTTTATAGTTGCAATCTGAAGATCAAATCATTTGAATTTTGATTTGCCCGTTGAATCCAAAACGGCTTGATAACAAGCAGAGAAATTCTGATCAACTTCCGTCCCTGTGGGGGCGTCGTTGGGTTCGACGGGGGGAAGCTCCGATGCCAAAGTCAGTAAGGTGAATCAAAAGAACAAACTGAATTGACAATGGATGTGAGAATGTGTACCTTGATAGCCTAGGGATGTAGGCTATATATAGCTAGGAAGTCGTAACCTTCAGCAACTAGAAAGTCTCCATTAATGCTCCATTAATGGCGGTTACAGGTTATCTTTAACCTGGCGGTTAGCTAATTGATAGCTCATTAATGGTCTTTATGGCCGAGTCGACGTTCAACCGTTACAGTGACGAATCAGGTGAATGAGGAGATTCGCCTCCTAGGTTCGCCAGCGGATCCCTTCAAACTGGGTCAAGGAGATCTGTACACGGCGTTTCTCCAGGTGAATATCCCTTTCGATCCTTGGGATAATATCTCAATGTTATCAGAAGCCCCCCCAAAAGTCCCTTAAAGTCCTTTAGGGCTTTTGAGCTTCCGCGCGCCTTCATGAACACCTGTATTAATGCGCACTCTGTTCGATGCCAATCGAGGAGTGACACGTGTAACAGGCGCACTGTCCTAGGAAAGAGAAGACGTCCTTCTTTCTCCCTTGCTTTCTCTTTCTTCTTCATTTCGTCTTCACTTTCTTCTTTACTTCTCGAAGCTTTTCTTGGGAATTTCAGAGTTCAAAGCTTTTCGATTTCATGTAAGTTCATCTTTTCTTACTTGATTTGTTCTGAATGTTTAGGAGTTCTTCTTCATCTTCTAGATCAACTTCGGAGCTTTTTAATTCGACCCCTTCCCCTGAAATAGTAGTTGATTTTAGTTGGACCACTTCGTCATCGGAGAACTCATCTTCCTCCGAGGACTCCATTAGCTCTGAGTTAGCTGGGTTTTATAACTCGGCGTGTAATCGCTACCAAACTCGTTCCACTAGGAATCAAGTTCTTTCTACTTCTGTCTCCGGTACCGCTCCGGCCGCTAAGTCCAGGTGTTTTCCGGGGACAATGGCCTCTTCTTCAATCCAACCTAGGAAAAAGAACCCTCGAGCGGAGTCTACTCCGTCGCGTATGAGTGCCGCGGATCTAATGGATCTGGCGTATCGCTTCCCTTGGATCAATAATTATGAGACTCAGTTAGCCGCAGCCCATCAACGACCCTCCTGTCCGCCTAGTGGTTTTCTAACAGTATATTGCAGTCATGTGGAGAGAGGGTTCCGACTTCCTCTTCCAAAGATGATGGCGGACATCCTCTCCTACTTTGATATTACGGCCAGCCAACTGCATCCCAACGGTTGGTTGGATATTGCTTTAGACTGCTACCTCGCCTCAAATTTAGGAGTGGTATATACGGGTGTAGACACCGAGTCGGAGGACCTGTGACGAAAACCTGAAAACAAGACGGTTGAAGCGATTGATTCCGGAAGTTTTGAAAAATATATAAAGAATAATAAGCGAAGGAAAATTAGCGGCAAGGCGCGGGTGCTTAGCGGCATTCGGCACGCGGACGACAATGGTCGAACGCCCGCTCGGCGGCGCGGGATGTGCGCTCGGCGTCCGTCGGACGCACCGCAAGTGGCACGCTCTCGACGTCCGAGCAATGCCCGGGTCCGGTGGCACGGGGCGCGCTCTCGTGGGCCGCTGAGCGCACGTGCCTGGTAGCGCGGAGCGCGCGTTCGGCGGCCGCGACGTGTGAGCGTCCGGTGGTGCGGGACGCGCGCTCGGCGGCCGCGGGGTGCGCATGCCCGATGGCTCGAGGCACGCCCCGAGGGTCGTCGGGCGGACGCCCAACCACGTCGGGCGAACGCCCGATGGAGGTTGGGGCGCGGGCGCCCAACCTAGCGTTGGGCGCTCGCCCAACGCCGTTGGGCGATCGCCCAACAAATGTTGGGCGGCCGCCCAACTCTTGTTGGGCGGCCGCCCAACAAGGTTGGACGGTTGCCCAACACTAGGTTGGGCGGCCGCCCAACCCCAATGGGCGACGCCCAATTTCTTTTGGGCGTCGCCCATTGGTCCGGGGACCCGTTTGCCTATAAAAGGCACGAATCCCCATGCAAAAAAAGGGAGGAAAAAAAAAGAAAAAAGGGAGGAGGAATCCTTAGAGAGCTTCTCACACTAGATATTTTTCTAGAGAGAGGAAGTTGATTTTTTTAGGAAAAAACATTTTTTTTCCTAAAAATTGAAAATCTCTAAATTTCCTAAGTTCAATTTTTACTAAATTTTTTATAAAAAATGGAAGCTCGTGGTTCGTGGAATCAATCGGCTTCAACTATCAGATACCGAATTCAAGGTATTATCCGAGGACTAGACTCTTTATTTTATTTAATTTATTCTCTTCTTCTATTTTTATGCTATAGTTTTTATTCATTTATTTATTTTGTCACATTTTATTTAATTAGCGTATTTATTTAATTTTTGTTTCGTGTTAAATAAAATTCGGTTTTGTTTTAAAATAAAAAACCTCGTTTTGATGTCCCAATACGAACCGTGATCCGATAAAAGGTAGTTCGGGTATCGAAAACGTTGTAATTACAAGTTTTTAATTTAAAAGGAATTTCCAAATAATGTTTTGAAATAAAAAAACGTCGTTTAGGAATTTCCGTTTTCGACTATGATCCATCTTTGGTAGTTCGGAAACCCAAAACGATTGAATTAGATTTAATTTAAAGCTTTTGAATAAATCTGGAAACATTTAGGAGTGCTGCTGTAATTTACCTATTTTGTCACTAAATGCTGTTTACCGACGGATTTTCCGTCGGTAAATCTGCCAAAATGTAAAAAATGTCATTTCAGTCCCTTTTTCTTAACTTTTAAACTTTTAATCCTTAGTACATATATATAAATATGTAATATATGTTTTTCAAATTATTTTAGAACTTTAGCATATATAATCATTCTAGAATATTTGTATATTATTATTTATTCCATTTTACAATATAAGTATAAGTATATATATGTATTCCTTTTTATTAATTTGGATTATGTTTTAAATGTTAGTTATTTGGTATTTTGAGAAATAATTAATATATATTAGCATATGGTATTTTTGGTATTTAAAACTATAGTAGTTATGTATATGTATAGTTTTTGGAACATTTGGATTATTTTAGTGATTATTGAATAAAATTATTTTTGGATAAGAATTATTTTCTTAGTTATAGGATTTACTTATTATTTTCACATTTTCAAAGTATAGATATATTGTACCTATTATTTTTATATATACATATAGCTTCTTTTGTATTAACTCTTATTTTATATTCTATTTTTGATTTAAATGTATATACGTATGTACAAATTATTTTCTTTACCCTTTGAGCCCATTCATGGGTCCATATTTCAAATGGACTTTATTTAAGTGTAAATATTAGTTAAAATAAGTTTATTGTTGTAATTATAACAATTAGAGAGTCCATTAAATAAGTGGGGAAAATAAATCACAAAAAGAGAGTTTTCAATTGAATTATTTAAACTAATGAGTTTTTTTTCTAATGTAAATAAATAGAGTCATTCTTGTTAATATTCCAAATCGTCTTCAAAACACCACGTTTTAAAACCTTAATCCGTTCCAAAGGCGGATTAAAGGATCATTGTAATTAAAATCGTTTTCTTTGCAAATAATAGATTTTTGAATCATTTTCTTAAAGGATTTGTACAAAATGAAATTGACTTGTATGTTTAACCACGTTTTCTTATTAAAAGGTTCTTTATCTCAAACGTTTTTAAATACTCGAGTCGTTCCAACGGCGATTCGGGTAAGCTTCATCAAACGAGGTTTTAAAACGCTCCTAAATCGTTCCAACGACGATTAAGGTGCGAACCATGTAAATAAAACTCGTTTTGGGGAAATAAGTTAGTGTAGAATAAACACACAACATAATATTTAAATACGGTTGTAAATAAATCATTTCTTTCTTCCCTCTCTGTGTATGTATAAACATAAATGGGTGATTCTTTACTGAGGTGGCTTTTCAATATCATATGCTCAAAATGGTTTCTAAAAAAAGAAAGAAAAGGGTTTCAAATGAATTTTAAACTTAAAGAAGTATACGATTAGTCCGTTATCGCCTAACATGCGATGTCGGGGTGCCTAGTAGCCTTTCTCCGGAAAGGAGCTAGCCTTCTCGGCTCGTACCTAAGTTTCTCGAACCCACACCGGTCTCCCGCAAGGGATCGGTGTTCATTTTCCCATTCGTGGGTGGTGACTCTTCCATATCTCCGAGCTCCGGTCCTGCCGAGCAGCTTGATTCCACGATTGGTTGCTTTCGGCGCCAATCACCGCTTACGTCGCCATGAGGTTGTCCACCCCCCGGTCCGCCCGGGAGATTAGGCCGCGGCACCTCGTCTAACAAGTGGCGACTCTACTGGGGAAGCGAGAAATTTGATTCCGGAAGGCGTGTATTAAGCCCTTAACGGGGACGGATCGTTTTACTTCTTTTCGTATGCATTCATATGCATTATTGCAAACCCTTTGGGTAATTTCCGCGAAACCTCTAGCGAGAGTCCATTCGTCGCTCGAAAGAGGCTAGCGTAAGTTCCCCCTTACAGTAAGGCGCCAGAGGGTCCCCATCCATTCGTTAGGGGCGAATCTGTGCGGTCCTGTGAGGTCCCGCGGTCAACCGTGTCAGCATATAGTAGCCTTAGAAGTTTCCATAGGATTACCCGTTACTATTTTTGATGTGATAAATGAATCAGTTCGTGTTTTCAAACCGCCATGATACGTGTCTAATCCTAAATTATGTAAAGAAAATGAGGCGATGCGTTAATATATACTCATGAATCGACATACTAATTACCCTAAAACATCGAAATGATTTGAACTAAAGACGACTTAGTCATCTCATATGAATGAACATGTGCGACCCGCCTTGTCCCTTTCGGTGTCCCGACGAAGGCACGTGTTCAGGAAATGTGTTATGACGTAAGCACGTATTAAGTATGAATCGGTTTAATGTTAAGGATAATTACATTTCGATACAAAAGACTATATTAACAATAGCCGTTATTCACATTCTTTAAATAAATTGGGATAAAACGAGATCAAGACGAAACGAAAACGAAGAACATTTCTGTCCTGAACGACCCTGTCATAACGTGAAAAGTTTCGCACAAGTAGCCCGTCCCTTCCGAATGAAAGACGAGCTTTTACGTTATGCCTCGTGTCGTTCTTAAGAGAAATGGATGTGTCCGTACAGATGACTAAGAAAATAAAGAAGAGAAAAATGAACTAAACGACCAAAATCATTCCGAATCTACGATATATATCAATACCGAGAGTAGTTAAAGAAAATAAACCAATGTCGTTGAGTACGTGCCTCGAACGAGTGTATACCCCGTTTAAAATCACAAAGCCGAATTAAGCCAAACCATATAATTGCGCCATATGGACGAGACTGCGGGTTTTGACTAACGACTCGATCATTTCGACCGTTACCAAAACTGCAAGAAATATGGCCCGATGTACGTGTTTGCTTAATTCGTGCCTAAAGGAAAGAGAACGGTGATGTCCTCGCTTTGAATAAGCATGCGATTCAACGAAACGTTGATTTTCTATAACCACACTAAGACGATATATCCCGTGGATTGGGAAGAACAACGAACTGTTGCTAGCCGAAAGGTTACCGTGCGCTCAAAATAAGACTCACCGTCTTTTTCACGTAGCTAAAATGAGCAAACGGATCCTCGACGCTAAGAACAAACACGTTACGCGATGAGTCCGTTCCCTAAAATAAAATCCAAAAGTGATTCCATCACTAAATAAACATGTGGTTACGTCTCTCGATAGATCCAAAAGATCCCGTTGTAATCCAAAATCGAGACACGAACCCACGCGAAAAAAAGGGAACGAGTCATCGACAATAACGAACGATTGAACTAGAAGAATAACTCGAACCACGTCTAAAAACTAAGATGCGCTCAAAGGGAGTCAAAACCCGAATTAATGCGTCTCGCAAAAGGACAAAAGACGAGTTATTCTGAAAGGACAATCCAACTTGGTCAATTTCTTAGTCACCAAACGTGGATACGTCAAAACGAACTGTGTTGTCTGATGAATGATTTAATTTCCCGCAATAATCGACGGCATCACGCGTCCCCTGGACCGCAATGTGAGCCAAAAAACCAAAATCCTAGAAAAGAGACCTGGACCGACGAGTGTGTGGAGGAATAAGGGTGGAAGAGAGATGTTGTGATACATGTAAATAGAACTAACGTTTGTTCTTCTTATCTTATAATCGTAAATAAATAAACGCACACACCACGAATCATGCATACATACTAATGGATACCGTTCGCGCAGACGTCATCATTAAGCGGTTGTGGTTTCGCGAGAGTAATCGGCTTGTCAGACAGTTTGATCAGCTACGAGTAGACAGTTCGAAATCAGTAGTTGTGGCTTTTGAATCATCTTCGTCTGGATATACTCAGTCTTCCGTCAGTATGTCTGCGACCGACGAGAAAGTGGCTGAATTGGAGAATTCTGTGAATAATATCAATGATCAGCTGGCCGTGATCTTGGCCCAGCTAGCTGAGTTAGCACTGAAGGACAACAAGAGTGGTAGTAAGCGTGCTGAGAATGAGGTGAACGATGGCCCTCGCTTTGGGAATGAGGAGGATTATCAGGATTATATCCGAAAATAGTTAGAGAAAGAGAAAGCTAAGGAAGAGGAGTGGAAGCAACACATCACACAGGAAGTGCAGGACTTGCGCGGAGGAAGTTCCGGGGTTCAGGACTTTTATAACTTGAAGAATTGTTTATCGGCAACTGCTTTGCCTTTGAAATTTCGGCTCCCCGACATGAAAAAGTTCGATGGAACTGGAGATCCCACCGCTCACATGAATCAGTATGTTGCTGTGATGAAGCACACGATCCTGACTGAGGATCAAGTCCTGGGGCTGTTTAACACCTATCTAGAGGGGGCTGCCCTCACATGGTTTCATGCATTGCCGATGGTAACAAAGAGGGATTGGAAGGAATTAGCAAAGTCGTTCATCGCTCAGTATAGCTTTAACACCATGCTGGAGGTCACTTTGAAAGAATTAGAGAGCACTAAGCAGCAGGCTGGGGAATCCTTTTCCGATTTTATGAAAAGATGGAGGGCTAAGGCCGCAGTGATGAAACAAAAGCCGCTCGAGCAGGATCAGATCCGAATGGTGGTTGGCAACACGTTGCCTTATATCAAGAATGAGTTGCGGTATATGCCGTTTACGGATTTCAATCAGATGTATAGTTGTGCCTTGACTGTCGAAGGTGATGGGGAGCCGAAGAAAGCTTATACCAAGTGGACGAAGTCTGGATATAGTGTCGGAGGGCCTAGCGCGAGTACGGAATCCGCAGCAGTGAAAGTGGTTGATCTTAATGCTATTGAAAAGAGGCGGTTCGCCAAGTTCGATCAGACCTATGCTAAAGTTTTCGAGCGTCTGCAGAAAAAGGGATTGTTGAAAGCCCTTACCCCGTATAACAAAGCTCAACCTACTCCGCAGATTCAGGCTAGAGGGTACTGTGAGTTCCACAGCAGTTATGGACATACGATTGAGAATTGCGAGAGGCTGAAACACGAAATCTAAGATTTGATTGAGGAGAAGAAGATAGCTGATCCTTCGTCAGCAAACCCTTCCGTTAGGCGCAATCCATTGCCTAATCATAGGGTGAGCATGATCGGAGCTGGTTTGATAGAAACTGTAGTGATGGAATCCTTTGAGGAAGATGTAGAGGAGTTGTTGGACTCCGTCGAAAAAAGCAATGTGGGAAAAGGTCTGTATGTGTCCTTCTTGGGTGAGGAACGAGAGGATGAACCGATGGAAGAAGGGTCAGATGGTGGAGCACCGTATGATGAGGATAGTGCTGAAGAGACCGGAGAAGGGTCGTCTCGGACTATTGTGCCAGAGTTGAGTTTGTTTAGTGGAGGAAGAGATCCCGAGGTGCACTTGCGTGAATATATGCACAACATGTTTATTGAATTCTTCGGAGTAGATGAGATTGCTCAGTGGTTTCATCATTCGCTGGTAGGCGAGCCTTTGGAATGGTTCCACTCATTACCCGACTCTTGCAAGCATGATTGGGATCAATTATCAGATTTATTCTTAGAAAAGTACCAAAGAGCCGAGGACAGGGCCGTAGAGCGCTTCGCAATGCAGATTGGACCTATCAAGCGTCCGCTACCGAGGGTTAGCAAGTATAATGGCAATAAGGATCCTATGGAACACCTTCATTTTTACTTATCGGCTATGTCACCCTTGGGTTTTAAAGAAGAAGAGATCACTAGCTTGTTTTGTAATTCGTTGATGGGTGAACCGTTAATGTGGTACATATCGCTGCCGATGTATGTTAAGACCGATTGGGCAGCAATGACGAAAAGATTTATCAAGGAGTATACAGTATGGATGCTGGCAGAGCAAACCCCTGACTCCCCGTCTTACCAAACACCTGATGCGGTGTTAGCAATGCCTAGGTATGGTGGATACCAGGATCCTGTGGAGCATGCGAGGATATTTCGCAATCATATGTATGACGCCGGATTTCCGCAGTGTGAGTTGCATGAACATTTTTCGGAAACCTTGATGGGTGAAGCCTTATTGTGGCATCAGGGTCTATCAGAGGAGGAGATGGGTCATTGGATACCGCTCCGAAGTGCCTTTATGGCGAGATATGAAATGTACATTCCATGGACGGGATCCCTGGATGATCTGGACAGGATTAGGCAATTCCCCGAGGAACATTTTGTGGATTATGCTAGAAGGTGGAGGCACCGTTATGAGCAGTGTAATGAGACAATGAGCGATAAGGTGCAGCTTATGTGCATACAACGAGGTGCTATTCCATTGGCCGCAAGGAGGATGAGCCGGGTGTCCCTCCGTGACTATGATGAGTTGATAGGTTGGGCTTTGTACGGATCGGCGGATCCCTTTTTCCTGAATCCGAGTGTTCCTCACGTCATGGATTTAATGGTCGTGGACATTTGGGAGAGTTCCTCGGACGAGGAGGATGCCAATCGAAGGGTTCCTATTAATATTTGGGACGAATCGGATGATGAGCCGGAAATTGCGGTAATGACGAGATCAGGTCGTGTGGCCGAGGGAAAGGCACCAATGGTAGAGACTGAGATTGGAGAAGGGTCGGCTCCTAAGCCCGATGACCAAGTTCTTGAGCAGTTGAAGAAGACGCAAGCTAAGTCTACGGTCTGGGAAGTTTTATGCCATTCTAAGTACCATCGTGAGAACCTGATGAAGGAGTTGCAGAATTTGGTTATTTCCACCGATACTGAGCTGGCAGCGCTAGTAGGGGCAATTATAGCTCGAAAGAAGACTGAGATCACATTTACCGACGAGGATCTCCCAGAAGAGGGGAAGGCTCATAATAAGCCATTGTATATCCGAGCGGAAATTAACGGGAAGAAGACTAGCTGTGTGATGGTCGATGATGGATCGGCCATTAATGTTTGTCCGTTGAAACTCTTGTCGAAGTTGGGAGTGGAAAGAGGAGACTTGACGGCCTCTGAAACAGTGATTAGAGCATATGACGACAGTCGTAGGCACATTGAAGGAGTCTTCAAGGCCAAGTTGAAAGTGGGGCCGCACGAGGAAGAAACTGAGTTCACGGTGTTGGATATCCCGGTAACTTTTGCTGTGCTGTTGGGACGCCCTTGGTTCCATAAGTTAGGAGGTGTGCCCTCCACGCTCCACCAAATGATTAAGTTCCCCTTCGGGGAGGAGATAGTAATAATTAGAGCTGAGAAATTGAGCTCGGTGGCAGCATTGGGAATTGAGCCTCAACTTTTCTCCGGATTCCAAGTCTCCGGGATTTACGAGTCGAGCATGACCACCAATGTGGTGAAAATGATGAAGGGAGGTTTCATCCCGGGAATGGGTTTAGGAGCATACCATCAGGGGCTGCCAGAGTTTCCGGACTTTAAGAGTTAGAAAACCCAGAGAGGTTTGGGATATGAGCAGGGGAGTCCGTCCAATGCGAGTGCTGAAGGAAAAGTAGGCTTGAGGAAGTATTTTGTGAGCGAGGGGCATGGGAAGGCATATTCAGGAACCCCCGAGGCATGGACTAGCACGGAAGGGAAGATTCTGCCAGGGTTCGAAATCTTCAATGATGTTGCCGACTGGGGCAAAGGAAAGGCGAGCTGCTTTGTCGAGGAGATCATGATGCTGGATTTAAATGCCGAGGAGCAGGTCATCACCATCGAAGCGACTGCGGGAGCGGGAGATGAGCCTAGTACCTCCAAAATTCACGAGAAGTCCGAAGGCCCTAATGATGAAAATTGTATTACTGCTTTGTTTGAGTCAGATGATGTAATCACCCATGCTATCAATGAAATGAATTCTGATTTTGCTTACTTGCTTGATGTTGATCATGATCATTCCATGCATTCTCATTCATATAACATGCCTGCGTTTGAAATCAATACAATAGAAATGTCAACTTTCAATCTTGGTACGGATGAAAATCCTAAACTTATACAAATTGCTCAAGCATTAACTATTGAAGAGAGAAAAGAATTTGAGAGAATAATTAAAAAATACGAAATTGTATTCGCTTGGACATACGAAGACATGCCTGGAATTGATCAATCGATCGTAACCCACCGCATTCCAACTTACCCCGAAGCGAAGCCCGTAAAGCAGAAGCTCCGACGTATGAGACCAGAATGGGCAGATAAGATCAGAGAGGAGGTGAAGAAACAGTTAGAAGCAGGATTCATCGAAGTAATCGACTATCCCCCTTGGGTCGCAAATGTGGTGCCCATCGCAAAGAAGGACGGCAAAGTGAGAATGTGCGTTGATTACAGAGATCTTAACAAGGCATGCCCCAAGGATGAGTTCGCATTACCTCATATCGACGTATTGATCGACAGCGCAGAGTCAAGTGTATTACACACGAATGTGGACGGTTTCATGGGCTACATGCAAGTTCAGATGGCCGAAAAGCACAAAGCGAAATCCTCGTTCACAACTGAGTGGGGGACATACTGTTACAAGGTAATGCCGTTTGGTTTGAAAAACGCCGGGGCAACTTACCAGAGAATGGCCACAGCACTGTTCCATGATATGATACACAAGGAGGTAGAAGTCTACGTGGATGATATGATGGTCAAATCAGAGACAAGAGAAGGGCATTTTGCCGCGCTCGAGAAGTTTTTGGCCCGAATCGCAGAATTCAAGCTAAGGCTAAACCCGAAGAAGTGCTTTTTCGGTGTTTCGTCGGGGAAAATCTTAGGGTATATAATCGGAAATAAGGGAATCGAGGTGGATCCTGATAAAGTGAAGGCCATACAGGAGATGCCGGCGCCGAGAAATGAGAAGGAAGTGAGAGGGTTTCTGGGGCAGGTTCAGTATATCAGTCGGTTCATAGCAAGACTCACCGCAATCTGCGAGCCAATCTTTAAGTTGCTAAGGAAAGACCAACCCGCTGTTTGGAATGATAAGTGTCAGCAAGCTTTGGAGAGCGTCCGGAGCTATTTGTCTAATCCGCCAGTGCTGAGACCGCCTAAACTAGGAAAGCCGCTTCTCCTCTATGTAGCGATTGAGGAGCGATCTATTGGGGCAATGTTGGCTCAAGAGGGAGACACCGGTGTGGAGCACGCGGTGTATTATTTGAGTAAGAAGTTCATGGAGTACGAGCTCAAGTACAACATGATCGAAAAGACATGTGTGGCAGTAGTATGGTTGACAAAGAAACTGCGACACTATTTCCAATCGTATAAAGTGATCATTATTTCTCGGATGGACCCCGTGAAGTATCTATACCGAACTCCATCCTTGACGGGGAAGTTAGCCAGATGGTTGTTACTTTTGTCCGAGTTTGACATTGAATGTGTGACGAAGAAGGTTATCAAAGGGAGGGCCGTGGCAGAATTTCTGGCCAACCAGCCCCTGAATGCAGAGGAAGAAGAGATAAGTTATGATTTCCCCGATGAGCACTTGAACGCAATCGAAGTTATACCATGGAAAATGTTCTTCGACGGAGCAGTTAATTCGAATGGAGCCGGAGTAGGAGTACTACTTACCTCACCGGAAGGAGAAAGGATCCCGATGGCCAAGAAGTTATCCTTCCCTCTCACCAATAATATGGCTGAGTATGAATCGTGCATTTATGGCTTAGAGTCATTAGCGGCACTGGGAGCGTCATATGTCGAAATCTGGGGGGACTCAAAGTTGATCATTGAACAGGCACAAGGAAACTGGGAGGTAAGAGAAGAAAGACTACGTCCATATCTAGATCAGCTAGAAGGGTTGGCACAAAGATTCAAGGAATGTCGTTTCTATCATATTCCTCGAGCACAGAACCAGGCGGCGGATGCCTTGGCTACTTTGGTGTCAGTTTGGGACAACCCCCGGAACCTTGCTTCGAAGCCGTTGGTATTGAGAAGATCTCACAAACCATGTTACGAGGACGTAATGCTGTTAGGGACAGATGAAAAACCATGGTATTTCGATATCGTGAACTTCATGAAAGATGGGACATATCCGGCAGAGTCAGAACCTAGGGATCAAGCTGTGATTAGAAGGCTTAGTCGTCAGTTCGTCATCCACAACGACTTGCTTTACAAAAGGCACGTTGATGGATTACAACTCAGATGCTTGGATGCGGGAGAAGCCCGCGAGGCAATGGAATCAGTACATTCGGGAATTTGTGGAGCCCATATGGGAGGAGCAGTACTAGCTAAGAAAATTATCAGACAAGGCTTCTATTGGCTCACCATGGAAAGAGATTGTAACGAGTATGCAGAGAAATGTCACGATTGTCAAATCCACGGCGATTGCAGTCATCTTCCGGCCATGGAACTACATGTGCTAGCACCTATTTGGCCATTCGCTGCCTGGGGCATTGACATCATCGGCGAAGTAAGGCCTAATGCTTCAAATGGACATAATTTTATTGCAGTCGCCATCGATTATTTCACCAAATGGGTAGAAGCAGAGTCGTTTAGCAAACTGGGATCCAAGCAGATGAGAAAGTTCATTGAAAAACACTTGATCACCAGGTTCGGAGTGCCTCATCACATGATCACGGATAACGGAGTCCAGTTTCAGGGGGAAGTAATGAATCTTTTCCGAGAATATGGCATTGAACATCACAGGTCTTCTCCGTACCGTCCACAGGCTAATGGGGCAGTAGAAGCAGCTAATAAGAACCTTAAAAGGATTCTCGTAAAGATGGTGGAATCACATCGGAAGTGGCATGAGCACCTCCCACTCGCGTTGTGGGCTTATCGCACGACAATCAGAACCTCGACTGGGGCAACGCCATTCTCCTTGGTATACGGAACAGAAGCAGTCCTGACGATTGAGATCGAAAAGCGATCGTTGAGAATCGCAGTGGAAGCAGAAATTCCCGAAACGGAATGGGTGAAGAGGCGATATGAGCAGTTGGCTTTAGTTGATGAGAAAAGGATGGAAGCCCTTTACCATGTACAGTTATATCAAAGAAGGATGGCTCGGGCTTTCAATAAAAAAAGTCAAGACCAGCCCTATCAAAGAAGGAGATTTGGTGCTGAAACAGATCCGTGTGACGCACACCGACCCGAGGGGGAAGTTCAGGCCTAACTGGGAAGGACCATTCGTCGTAAAGAAGATACTAAGCAAAGGAGCGGTGAAGTTAACCATAATGGACGGCATGGAATTCTCCGAACCTACCAACCTGGATAGGCTTAAGAAATACTTTTCGTAAAAAAAAAAAGAAAAATAAAGAAAAATTCCCGATGGGTTGAAAACCCGCAAAGGGCGACCTATGCAACAATAAGGGAAATCCCAATGGGTGAAAACCCGAAAGGGCACTCATTTGAAAATTCCGGGATAGTAAAAGGGGAGGAGAAAAATCGCCGGGATCCGAAAACCGAAAGGCGGGTCCTGGTAACAATAGTTATAACTTGAGCAATTACAAAAATAATGTATAAGAGACTAAGTATTTCTGTTGTTTGTAAATAAATAGAGGCATGAATATATCTGACGAGAATGATTGGAATCATTATAATCTACCGAATGCATGGTAATATGAATCACGGGTTATACATTTCTTGTCCTACTTTTCACAAAAAGCCTACCTACTATCCACCCCACTCCCTATACATCAGCTATACATCGGAGAAACCCTAATAAAAGCTACAAAGCAACAATGAAAGCTACAAAGCAATAATGAAAGCTACAAAGCAATACATAACGAGCCTAATACGGAGGAAAGTCCCAATAGTTCTCAAAATCTCTTAGGTGTGATGCCCGCTCCGCAGATAGTGCCTCCTCGGCAGCACGCGCTCTCTCATCAGAAACTCGCGCTCTCTCATCAGAAACTCATGCTCTCTCATCAGCAGCTCGTGCTCTCTCCTCTGCAGCAAGGCGTCTGATCGACTCATCACGCGCCCTCTCCTCGACGGCAAGGCGACCCTCAGTCTCCCGTCGTATCATCCCCGACCAGTGGTCGTTCCTCTCTTGATACACATGACCAACTCGGGCATCAGCTTCCCGCACTAGCTCGCTCTGTCTCCGCTCGTGGGCATGCAGATCACTCTACAGAAAAAGAAAAAAAAAAGAACAGATAAAAGGCAGCATAGGCAAAAACATAAATCATACATACATGCATACATTTCACTACACTAAAGTACAGTAATGATACATACCAGGTGATCGGTGCAGCGCAAGCTGAGGCGGTCTCAGAGATAACCAGACAGCCCCACATAATCCGTACAAGTCTCTCTCGTGGTCAGAGAAGCGTCCGAGGGATCAAACGGGACCCTCGAGGAGAAGATAGGAGGGGCCGCCTCAAATCCCGCGTAAGGTGCCCCGGACTCGTCATAGCAGATCGTAGCATAATCTCTCCCATAGTCTGGTATAGGCACGCCTAGGGAAGACCTCTCCGGTCGGGCAGCACTAGAGGACTCGCCAACATAGTAGGGCTGCTCGCACACTGGCGTCTGAGCCCGAGTGCCGTCGAAGAAATCAGATAAGCGGGCACTCCTCCAGGATCCCTCCTGCAAACAAAACACACCATAAAACCTCTGAACATCTCATGAATAAAAGGGGTAAAATAAAAAGGGAATGGAATCACTTACCGGGACCTCCTCCTGACCAAAGACTGGCACGACAGCCTCCCTCGAAAATACATCCGCCACCGGATCCACCTCCATCGTCGCCGCCGGGGCATCCCTCGCGCTCAGCAAAGTAGACAAGTAAGGCTCACGGCCCCCGGCGTGAATCCACACCGCTCTACCAACATACCGACGGGTCAGGTCCCGACGAATGACTGATAGTGGCAGGGTCCGCACCGCGAACATAAAGACGGGGATCTCGCCCGGCGTCTAGTGAGCGTCCCTAACTCCGGTGATGCCTCGATCCCCTAAATACCACGCCCGCACGCAGGGCCCGGTGAGCACACACTGCTGCTCCTGGATCATCGATACATATGTATAACCAGGGCCGAAGTCGAGGTCGTCCCATCGGAACTTAATCTAAAAAAATGCACAAAGAGAAAGTCAGAAAGACTCAAATAAAAAACCAAGCATGTTTAGGCAAAATCTACCTGTGTGAGGGTCAGCGAGTCGATCCGATCCAGAAGCCGCGACACTGTCCGACTCCTCTCGGCGCTCAAGTCAAAATCCCTCCACTGAGTCATGAAAGGCGGCCTCAGTACTCTCGATCGAGATCGAGATCGGCTGGGAAGGATGTGTCTCTCATACGCCCACACCTATGGTAAAAACGAGGACTAGGAGTGTGAAAAATGCGAAGAAGATAAGACGGATAAGTCAAGAAGGCGTCACGTACCAGCAGAGCAAAGGTATAAACACCGAAGTCTTTGCGCTTCCGGCAAGTCAGATCCAAAAACTTGTAAAGAAAGGCTAAGCCTGCCCCCGCCCAATCGTAGGAAGCCGCTGCATCCAAATCGCTGAGCGCCTGAATGAGGCCCGTATGTACCTTCCCGCCCTTCGTGCGGAAAATCGTCTCACTCAGAGCATATACCAAGAAGCTACGAACCGCCAAGTCGGTATCGTCAGTCTCGCAAAAATCTCGTCTACTCAAGAGGCTCACGGTGGAAACAAATTTCGTCGGAGTAGACTTGGCGCATAGACGAACTCCCGATCCAATCAAGGCAGCAAGCCTAGCAGGGTCGACCCGCGGTCGCATCATACCAAAATGGAAAGGGACGGGAGTGTTGCTCCCTCGCAATCCGGTCAATAGCGAAAAATCTCGAGGCGAGATAGTCATCTCCCCAAAAGAAAGGTGGAAGGTGTGGGTCGAATCAACCCACCGCTCACACAAGGCCCGTAGGCCAAAAGGATCGCATACCCCGTTGGTGCGGGGCAGCGCTGCAATAAAGGGCTCGAAGCCCAACTCACGCACACGGGCTCTCGCCGCGGCGCCTAGCCTATCATACCACGAGTGAAACTCGGCGGTGGTCCCCAAAATCTCAATGAACTAAAAAGGAACAAGATAAGAAAATTTAAATACAGCTCCTAAAGCATGCAATTGATAAGAACGCGTTAAGACTAGGTATTCTTTCATTTTCTAACCTAGAGACATCCGGTCAGTTAGGACCAATTTTCTGTAAAAATCTCTCCTGTAGGGTCATTCACGTAAGGTTTAGTCAATTCTTTAATCCACCCTCGTCTGCGGTGACGAGGAGCATAGATTAGGCTTTACTATTCACGTGCATTAGTTAAGTTTTTACTATTCACGTGCACTATTCACGTTTTTACTATTCACGTGCACTATTCACGTTTTTACTATTCACGTGCATTAGCTAAGTTTTTAGTATTCACGTGCACTATTCACGTTTTTACTATTCACGTGCATTAGCTAAAGTCTTTACTATTCACGTTTTTACTATTCATTTGCACTATTCACATTTTCACTATTCACGTCTTCACTATTCACGTCATTTTTACTGTTAGCATGCATAAATTCGTAGTGTCACTATTCACATGCATATAGCGCGCATTCTTACAAAAATAAACAGGTGTTATTTGTAAATAAAGGAATTCACTTTTTCTAGCTAAAGTCCTCTAAGGCAGTCTAAGGGTTAGCATGCAAATCATGTTCGTATAGGAATGCTAAAGCCTAGAGTTCGAATCGAATAAAAGTGAGAAATTACTTACCTCGTTGCAGCGTGTCCTGCTCAAATGCGTCGTAGGGTCGTGAAAGGTATCCACTCTATCCAGGTTTACGTAAACCTCGTCCATGCCTCTAGTGCCATCCCATTCATCTAAATCCATCCCGAGAATAATCCAAATTGAAGTCTAGTGAGAGAAAGAGGAGAGAGAAGGTGTGGGGTTGAAATGAAACCCCACCACCTTATATAGGAAAAGGGAATGGCATTCCCGTAAATAGTGAAAAAAGTACGATTTGACATAAAGGTAAAAAGTAAATAATTAATTACTAGGTGCACAGACCTCCGATTTGCAGTCCGTTTCAGCCTGCATTTCTCCCAGACAGCGACCAACATTGTCAAGAGATGAACTCTAGACCACAGTCATTTTTTACAGAACAGCGACACCAGTCAAAATACAGACGACAGTCAACAGAAGAACGATCATTAGTCTATATCATTTCAGACTAAAACACGTTCCCATTGAACCTCCGAGATGAAAGCTCTAGTGAGAAAATACAGACAACAGTGTTGTAAGAAAATCCAGAAACAATCCCTGCTTTTGAGCCATCTGACTCACGGTCGCAGACCGGAGTTGCTTTTGAGCCATCTGACTCGCGGTCGCAGACCGGAGTTGCTTTTGAGCCATCTGACTCGCGGTCGCAGACCGGAGTTGCTTTTGAGCCATCTGACTCGCGGTCGCAGACCGGAGTTGCTTTTGAGCCATCTGACTCGCGGTCGCAGACCGGAGTTGCTTTTGAGCCATCTGACTCGCGGTCGCAGACCGGAGTTGCTTTTGAGCCATCTGACTCGCGGTCGCAGACCGGAGTTGCTTTCGAGCCATCTGACTCGCGGTCGCAGACCGGAGTTGCTTTCGAGCCATCTGACTCGCGGTCGCAGACCGGAGTTGCTTTCGAGCCATCTGACTCACGGTCGCAGACCGGAGTTGCTTTTGAGCCATCTGACTCGCGGTCGCAGACCGGAGTTGCTTTTGAGCCATCTGACTCCCGGTCGCAGATCGGAGTTGCTTTTGAGCCATCTGACTCGCGGTCGCAGACCGGAGTTGCTTTTGAGCCATCTGACTCGCGGTCGCAGACCGGAGTTGCTTTTGAGCCATCTGACTCGCGGTCGCAGACCGGAGTTGCTTTTGAGCCATCTGACTCGCGGTCGCAGACCGGAGTTGCTTTTGAGCCATGTGACTCGCGGTCGCAGACCGGAGTTGCTTTTGGGCCATCTGACTCGCGGTCGCAGACCGGAGTTGCTTTTGGGCCATCTGACTCGCGGTCGCAGACCGGAGTTGCTTTTGGGCCATCTGACTCGCGGTCGCAGACCGGAGTTGCTTTTGAGCCATCTGACTCACGGTCGCAGACCGGAGTTGCTTTTGGGCCATCTGACTCATGGTCGCAGACCGGAGTTGCTTTTGAGCCATATTTATCTAAGATCGTAGACTAGGGTAGCTATTGAGCCATCATCCTCGCAGTCGCAGACTAAGGTAGCTTTTGAGCCGTTTTTACCGAAGATTGTAGACTAAGGTAGCTATTGAGCCATCATCCTCGCAGTCGCAGACTAGGGTAGCTTTTGAGCCGTTTTTACCAAAGATTGTAGATTAGGGTAGCTATTGAGCCATCATCCCCACCGCCGTAGACCAAATCGCTTTAGAGCCGTTCTCATCGCAGTCAGCCAACGTAGGCCGGAGTCGAAAAGGGGGACATTCGCCAGCAGCCGATTCAGAGGCAGCACGGTGCAACCCAAAGCAGAGTCTGAAGAAATCAGAGAACAACGCCGGAGCGCGCAGCGTAAAGGTCAGGTATGCTCCCTCCTACTCTTTACGTGTCTTTTACTTTTATATGTTTTACATTGCATGTGTTGCGTTAGCAAAAAAAAACGTTTTCGAAACACACACATCACTGTCAAAATAGAAAAGTAGGGGCAACTGTAGACACCGAGTCGGAGGACCTGTGACGAAAACCTGAAAACAAGACGGTTGAAGCGATTGATTCCGGAAGTTTTGAAAAATATATAAAGAATAATAAGCGAAGGAAAACTAGCGGCACGGCGCGGGTGCTTAGCGGCATCCGGCACGCGGACGACAATGGTCGAACGCCCGCTCGGCGGTGCGAGACGTGCGCTCGGCGTCCGTCGGACGCACCGCAAGTGGCACGCTCTCGACGTCCGAGCAATCACCGGGTCCGGTGGCACGGGGCGCGCTCTCGTGGGCCGCTGAGCGCACGTGCCCGGTAGCGCGGAGCGCGCGTTCGGCGGCCGCGACGTGTGAGCGTCCGGCGGCGCGGGACGTGCGCTCGGCGGCCGCGGGGTGCGCACGCCCGATGGCTCGAGGCACGTCCCGAGGGTCGTCGGGCGGGCGCCCAACCACGTCGGGCGAACGCCCGACGGAGGTTGGGGCGCTCGCCCAACGCCGTTGGGCGGTAGCCCAACACTAGGTTGGGCGGCCGCCCAACCCCAATGGGCGACGCCCAATTTCTTTTGGAGGATCCCCATGCAAAAAAAGGGAGGAAAAAAAAAGAAAAAAGGGAGGAGGAATCCTTAGAGAGCTTCTCAAACTAGATATTTTTCTAAATAGAGGAAGTTGATTTTTTTAGGAAAAAACATTTTTTTTCCTAAAAATTGAAAATCTCTAAATTTCCTAAGTTCAATTTTTACTAAATTTTTTATAAAAAACGGGAGCTCGTGGTTCGTGGAATCAATCGGCTTCAACTGTCAGATACCGAATTCAAGGTATTATCCGAAGTTCATTTAGTCATTTATTTATTTTGTCACATTTTATTTAATTAGCGTATTTATTTAATTTTCGTTTCGTGTTAAATAAAATTCGGTTTTGTTTTAAAATAAAAAATCTCGTTTTGATGTCCCAATACGAACCGTGATCCGATAAAAGGTAGTTCGGGTATCGAAAACGTTGTAATTACAATTTTTTAATTTAAAAGGAATTTCCAAATAATGTTTTGAAATAAAAAAACGTCGTTTAGGAATTTCCGTTTTCGACTATGATCCATCTTTGGTAGTTCGGAAACCCAAAACGATTGAATTAGATTTAATTTAAAGCTTTTGAATAAATCTGGAAACATTTAGGAGTGCTGCTGTAATTTACCTATTCTGTCACTAAATGCTGTTTACCGACGGATTTTCCGTCGGTAAATCTGCCAAAATGTAAAAAATGCCATTTCAGTCCCTTTTTCTTAACTTTTAAACTTTTAATCCTTAGTACATATATATAAATATGTAATATATGTTTTTCAAATTATTTTAGAACTTTAGCATATATAATCATTCTAGAATATTTGTATATTATTATTTATTCCATTTTACAATATAAGTATAAGTATATATATGTATTTCTTTTTATTAATTTGGATTATGTTTTAAATGTTAGTTATTTGGTATTTTGAGAAATAATTAATATATATTAGCATATGGTATTTTTGGTATTTAAAACTATAGTAGTTATGTATATGTATAGTTTTTGGAACATTTGGGTTATTTTAGTGATTATTGAATAAAATTATTTTTGGATAAGAATTATTTTCTTAGTTATAGGATTTACTTATTATTTTCACATTTTCAAAGTATAGATATATTGTACCTATTATTTTTATATATACATACAGTCCCGTTCAATTGGATCCTAATGACCAAGTAGAATTTGGACTTTCACCGTTAGATCCAGCCAATTAATAATCCTATGGTTAACCAATTATTTAATTTAATATTAAAACAAATATCTTTTTTATCCTTTTTATGTATTGATCCTAATTAAACCTAAAAATAAGGAACAAGTTTAGGAGAGAGGAAGAGATTTGCAGTTCCGGAACAAGTTTAGGAGAGAGAGGAAGAAATTCATATGAGCAGTACCCAAATTCCTTTTTTTTTCTTTTTATGTATTAATCTTAATTAAACCTAAAAATAATAAGGAACAAGTTTAGGAGGGAGGAAGAAATTCCCTAAGCAGTTCCAGAACAAGTTTAGGAGGAAGAAATTCAGAGGAACGGGTACCCAAATTCCTTTCTTCAACTTTGCAGGAGCCAAAATCGATTGCAGGAGCCAAAATAGATTCTTCTTCGAATTCTTCTTCTTCGACTTTGCAATTTGGATTGAATTTCTCGACTTCACATAAAATTTCTCTCAGAAAATTGAACGATTAAAACGTAAAAAGGATAAAAAAAAAGAAATTGGTTTTATAATATTAAATTGAATAATTGGTTAACCGCATGATTATTAATTGGCTAGATCTAACGGTGAAGGTCCAAATTCTATTTGGTCATTAGGGTCCAATTGAGCGGGACTGTATATACATATAGCTTCTTTTGTATTAACTCTTATTTTATATTCTATTTTTGATTTAAATGTATATACGTATGTACAAATTATTTTCTTTACCCTTTGAGCCCATTCATGGGTCCATATTTCAAATGGGCTTTATTTAAGTGTAAATATTAGTTAAAATAAGTTTATTGTTGTAATTATAACAATTAGAGAGTCCATTAAATAAGTGGGGAAAATAAATCACAAAAAGAGAGTTTTCAATTGAATTATTTAAACTAATGAGTTTTTTTTCTAATGTAAATAAATAGAGTCATTCTTGTTAATATTCCAAATCGTCTTCAAAACACCACGTTTTAAAACCTTAATCCGTTCCAAAGGCGGATTAAAGGATCATTGTAATTAAAATCGTTTTCTTTGCAAATAATAGATTTTTGAATCATTTTCTTAAAGGATTTGTACAAAATGAAATTGACTTGTATGTTTAACCACGTTTTCTTATTAAAAGGTTCTTTATCTCAAACGTTTTCAAATACTCGAGTCGTTCCAACGGCGATTCGGGTAAGCTTCATCAAACGAGGTTTTAAAACGCTCCTAAATCGTTCCAACGGCGATTAAGGTGCGAACCATGTAAATAAAACTCGTTTTGGGGAAATAAGTTAGTGTAGAATAAACACACAACATAACATTTAAATACGGTTGTAAATAAATCATTTCTTTCTTCCCTCTCTGTGTATGTATAAACATAAATGGGTGATTCTTTACTGAGGTGGCTTTTCAATATCATATGCTCAAAATGGTTTCTAAAAAGAGAAAGAAAAGGGTTTCAAATGAATTTTAAACTTAAAGAAGTATACGATTAGTCCGTTATCGCCTAACATGCTGAGTAGGAGGCCGGTGGTTCATAACCGGGCGATGTCGGGGTGCCTAGTAGCCTTTCTCCGGAAAGGAGCTAGCCTTCTCGGCTCGTACCTAAGTTTCCCGAACCCACACCGGTCTCCCGCAAGGGATCGGTGTTCATTTTCCCATTCGTGGGTGACGACTCTTCCATATCTCCGAGCTCCGGTCCTGCCGAGCAGCTTGATTCCACGATTGGTTGCTTTCGGCGCCAATCACCGCTTACGTCGCCATGAGGTTGTCCACCCCCCGGTCCGCCCGGGAGATTAGGCCGTGGCACTTCGTCTAACAACAGGTCGTGTTTTTAGAGCTTTCCATAAACCCTCGAAAAGGAAGTACGAATCATATCTCACTTTCGCCAAATTCGGAGTATATTCGCCATTTAGTGACAAAATGTCCAATGTCCATTGCTGGGATGAGAAATTCTTCTATGTGAAGATAAAAGAGGGTGAATCACTGGGTTTTCCCTCGTTTTGGAATCCCAAGCCTTTACACATGGCGGGGCGATATGCGAATATTGACCGATAGTGATGAAGTGGTGGCGGAGCTCATGAAGAAGATCAAGGCGGATGCATGGACATACGCAGACGGTTTAGCCTTCATGATGAGCGATATTCCGTTGATTTGCCGAGAGGGGGAGCAGTTCATTTACTCCAAGATTGCGCAATTTGACCAAGGTAACTTTTATTTCTTCTTGAACTTTGATTACTTTAATGTTTTCTTTGGCAGGGGTTTATCTAAGGCCAATCACGCTATTGTAGAGAAGCGTAGGAAGTTCTTAGAGGCTGAGGCGCGTAAGAAAGATCAAGTGGTGAATCCTCAAAAGGATACTGGAAAACGTCCTGCGGAAACAGTGGTTGAGCCGCCACTAAAAATGAGGAAACCTGCAGCTTCTGGAGGTTTTAAGCTTATGGCGGATGCCATGAAGTCCGCCATGCCTATAGGGGAGATGGAACAGGTTAGTTGCCTTTTATTTTTATCTGTTTATCAAGTTTTGGACTTGAGTTTTGACCCTTGAATGTTTGTGCAGATGGCGAAGCCTGATATGGGCGGATACTGGTCCGCTAAATATGGCGCTCAAGGATCTTTTGAGAATGAATCCATCATAAACGACTTGGATGAGGCCCTGGGTCAGGTGGGCAAAGTGCAAAGGAATCAGAACTAAATTCCTGGTTCCATTCATGCGCAAAAGGGGAAAACGGAGCTCCTTATGGTGAGTCCCCTAGAAAGGATTTCTTTTTGTAGAGAAAGTTGTTCCTTTGCTCTTTTCTTTTAACGAAACTGTTTGTTTTTGACAGATGTATACTCGCATACGTGCTATGGAGGCCGAGCTCCTTCAAGGTGTGGCGGATAAGGCAACCATTGAAAAATTGGAGAAAGAGGTAGCGGATGCCAATGCGAACATTGCTTCTGCTAATGCGAACCTTACCTCTGCCACAGCCGCCTTAGTCCTTAGAGACGCGGAGATCGAGAAGCTAAAGGAAAAGATTGTGACAGACGCCAAGAACCATGAGGACGCCCTAGGAGAAGCTGAATATACGGCGGGTGAGCAAGCCTTCTATTATGGCGAACTGCTCATGGCGTATTTTTCCCTGGCGCATCTCGAGATTGATTTTATAGATCCGCAGTTCGCCGTCCCCGAACCAGAAGACGTAGCCAAATATGACAAAATGTCAGACACTAAGGAATACCTCCGCGAATATGTTCGGAGATGGATGAAGGGACCCATGGAAGAAAGCAAACCTTCCACTAATGTCACGCTAGTGGAGCTTGAGGAAGTGCCCCCCAAGGCGGGTGAAGAACCGATCACTGATAAGGCCCTTCCTCTTGGTCCCACATCTTCCGTGGAAAAGGAGGTACCCTTGGTTGGCGTATCTGAGGCTGTGGAGAAGGAGGCTTCCCAAGCAAGCACCGTAAGCAAGGATAGTGTAAAGGAGGATGCTCCCATTATTACTTAGTTGTTTACTTGTGATTTGTAAAAAATCGTTAAGTACAATTTGTTTTAATCCTTTATGGCAGCTATTTATTTTACTATTACGTTTGCGTAAGTAAATATATAGGCATCTAGGATTTATTTTGGAGTAGGTGGCCAGCCATACTCCATTGCATGGACCTTTATGAAGGTTAGAAGCTGTTTTATTCCATTGAAGGAAGTAAAGCTGCCTAGGGGATCAATTTGCTACCTGTCTTTGAGGTGAAGTGATCCGCCCGTAGGACTTGTGAATCCTTTTTTGGGAAGGATATGTAAGAGAGTGTAAAGACCTTGCGTCCAAGGATCGTTTTAACTCTATCGGAGATTGGGATCCTCTCAGAGATGGATCCGCCCATAAGATAGATTCTCTTATGTCTAAGGAGAAAAAGTAGCTATGAGATAGCGATACTTTGTTAATGCGGAGAGCGTTGGATGCCCCCCTTCTTTTTAAGACTGGAATATTGATATTGCTACAATAAACTTTAAAAAGAACACAGATAATAGTACAAATGATGTTTATTAATGGGAGAAATGCTTTATTACAGCAAGCAGGTCTTATAGGTGAGCCTCGTTAAAACCTTTAGTAAGAAAAACCACATGGGAAAAAACTTACTAAAGGAAAAAGAGTACTCAAGACCGTGTGTACACCTCATTTTCTGACAAAATATTTGCGGAGATTTTGGAGGTTCCATGTGCGCGGCAATGTGTTGCCCTCCATGTCCTGAATTTTAAATGTGGCGGATCCAATCTTGTCCACTATCTGATACGGACCCGTCCAGTTGAGCCCTAACTTGCCCTTGCCTTCTCGAGACTGGATTTTGTCGGCCTTTCGGAGCACAAGATCACCCACATTTAGATCCACAAGCTTGGCATTTTTATCATGGTAAGCGGCGATCCGTTGTTTATACGCCGCCATGCGTACATAGGCTTGGTCTCTTCGATCTCCTACCTGGTCCAGACTTTCCCTTAGCCTTTTGCCGTTGTCCTCCTCACAATAAAAGGCCACTCTATCGCTTGGGACCTGTATTTCGACTGGGATCACAGCCTCTACACCATGAGAGAGGGCGAATGGTGTTTCTCCTGTGGCCGTCCTAGGAGTGGTGCGATAAGCCCATAAAACGCTCGTCAGCTGATCCGCCCACTTCTTATCATGCTCTCCCAATCTCTTCTTTATCCCTTTTACGATCGTCCGGTTCGTGACTTCGGTCATTCCGTTGGACTGGGGATAATAAACGGAGGCAAATCTATTCAGAATGCCCAACTCTTCACAGAAAGTTTTGAACTCGCTACAGTTGAACTGTGTTCCATTATCGGTGATAATGGTATGCGGAACATCGTATCTTCCTACGATGTTGTCCTTGACGAATTCCACCATTCGTTCTGCAGTGATGGAGGAGACAGCTTCGGCTTCTACCCACTTGGTAAAATGATCCACTGCCACTACCACATACTTCCTCTGTCGGCGAGTTGGAGGGAATGGTCCGACGATGTCTATTCCCCAGAGGGCGAATGGCCGTCCTTCTACGATGGGCCTCTGGAGATGTTTGGCAGTATGTGATTCATTCGCATGAATCTGGCAATTATGACAAGATTCTACCAATTTTTGTGCATCCAGTTCGGCCATGGGCCAGTAGAAACCTGCTAACCTGGATTTCTTCAAAATGGTGGCGGATGCTTCATGGGCCCCATATGATCCCTCATGTAGCTCCTTGAGGACTTGTTGTCCCTCTTCCGGCAGAATGCACTTTAACCAAGGGTGGCTAAAAGATTTTCTATAAAGGCCATCGTTGATCATGGAGAAATAAGCCGCTCTTCTAACTATCCGCCGTGCCTCTTCCTTATCCTCAGGTAAAGTTCCACATAGTAGATATTAGCGAATGGCCGATCTCCAATCATCTTCTACTGTTGTGAGTAGGGATACTTCCTCTGAAGCGAAGGCTGGAGCTATTTTAACTTCGAAGGGACATTGTGGATCTGTCCAGTTCTCCTCACTAGAGGCCATTTTGGCTAAATGATCTGCCTCAGTGTTGGACCCCCGGGGTACATGAATCAGTTCCCATTTGGTTTCTTTTGCCTCAAGGTGATCTAGCAATTTTTTGACTTCTGCTACGTATTTGGCCAAAACATCATCTTTTACCTCGTAATTCTTGATTACTTGATTGACCATTAGTTTGGAGTCACTATAGATCACAATCTGCTCGGGAGTGATTTCTTTGAGTAGGCGTAATCCCAATACCAGAGCTTCATATTCAGCAGCATTATTAGTTGCATGAAAATTCAATTTTGCTGTGTACCGTAACTTTATGTATTGGGGACCCTTAATCACAACGCCTATGCCTGCTCCATTCGCCGAAGAGGCGCCGTCGGTGTACATTGTCCACTCTTCCATTGGAGGCTTGGGATGATCTATCCCCTCTTCAGTGAATTCATTCACAAAGTCTGCCAAGACCTGACTCTTCAAAGCTGACCTGCTTTCATATCTCACATCGAATTCACCAAGGCGGATTGCCCATTCCATCAACCTTCCAGAAGTGTCCGGCTTCTGTAACACCTTTCTCATCAGTATATTCGTTCGAACCACCACAGTATGAGCCTGAAAATATGGCCTAAGGCGGATTGCTGTGGTGACAACAGCCAGCGCCATTTTATCAAGCTTAGAATATCTGGTTTCGGCATCTTTCAAAACCTTGCTCACATAATAAATCGGAAACTGCTGGCCATCCTCTTCTCGTATCATGACCGTGCACATGGCTTTATCCGTAACCGATACGTACATGTAGAGGTCCTCTCCTTTCATCGGCCGACTCATCACGGGCGGTTCCATGAGAAACCGTTTGATCCCCTCAAAGGCCTTTTCACAATCCTCGTTCCATTCGAACGCCTTTTGTTTCTTGATAACCTCGTAAAAGGGCTGACATCTGCGCGCTGAACAGGAGATAAACCTGCCCAAGGCTACGATCCGCCCGTTAAGGCGTTGCACTTCTCTGATGTTCCATGGTGCTTGCATTTCTAGGACAGCCTTAACCTTGTCAGGATTTGGGCTAACTCCTTTTTCGCTGATCATGAACCCTAAGAATTTTCCATACGTCGCACCAAAAGTACACTTCTCCGGGTTCAGCTTAATATTGTGGCGTCGGAGTACGTCCAGTACCTCCTTTACATCATCTGCATGCTTTTCCACGGTTGTGCTTTTAATGATCATGTCATCCACATAGACATAATAGTTATCACCTTTACTATCTGCGAATATCTTGTTCATCATCCTCTGATAAGTGGCACCCGCGTTCTTAAGCCCAAAGGGCATGACTTTGAAGCAATAAGTGGCCTGATGTGTTACGAATGAGGTCTTGATTCTATCTGAGGGCTCCATGGGGATCTGATGATAACTTGACTTCACATCCGTAAAGGAGTACATGGTGTGACCGGCGGTTCCGTCCACGAGCATGTCAATACATGGCAGAGGATAGTTGTCTTTGGGACAAGCTTTATTGAGATCCGTAAAGTCAATACACATGTGGTAAGATCCACCCGCCTTCTTTACCAGAACGACGTTCGCCAGCCATTGAGTATAAAGCACCTCCTCAATGGCGTCCGCTCGTTGGAGTTTGGTGATCTCTTCTTCTATCACCTTCTGCCTTTCAAGGCCATGGTTTCTCCGCTTCTGAGCTACAGGAACTGCATTTTTATCAATGTTGAGCTTGTGAGTGATCATGTCTGGACTAATTCCGGGGAGAATCTTATCCTTCCATGCGAAGACATCCTCCGCTTCACGGAGTACCTTGGTGATTGCGTCTTTAATTTCGCCCTTGAGCCCTTTAGCCATTCGCACCTGCTTTTCATCCGCCATAAGGTACATTTCTGTCTCGCCCAAGGCCATTGTGATGAGCTCCTCTTCATCCTCCTCTTTAGATTGGGGGCGAATCATTAGTGATGCCGAATATGTCTCCTGGGCCACCTTTTGGCTACCTCTAATCATTACACCTCCCTTGGCCATGGGGATGTAAAGCGTTAAGTGGCGTATGGAGATAAGGGCTGCTACTTCAGAGATAAAGGGCCGTCCGAGGATGATATTGTAAGCTAACTGACCATCCAAGACAGAAAATTCCAGATCACCTTTCCAGACCTAATCATCATCTGTAAGCTCACAATCCAGAGTGACTTGGCCTTTTGTTTGGATAGTGTGTCCCGTCACTCCTAGGATATCAACCACAGTTGGCTCTACTTGGACTGGATCAATCATGAGTTTGGCGAAAGCTCCTCTGGTGATGACATTGCACGAACTTCCAGTATCAATCGTCACTCTTTTCATCTCCCAGCCTTCTACCACCATAGTGACGACCAATGCATCCGCATGGGGAGAGATTTCAGGACCTACATCGGCAAAGGGGCGATTTAACGATGTTCTGTCAAGAGCGGTGGTCTTTGCCTTTTTTAGCATTGGTTGGTATCTAGGTCCGCCTGCTATGACATTAATGGTACCCTTTCCCTTCTTCTTTGGGTCCTCTTTGGATCTATCGCCATCTCCTTTCTTGCCATCACTTTGGATGAACCGATCCAACTTGCCTCTCTCAATGAGACGCTCGATTTCCCGAGCTAACTCCCAACATGCATCGGTGTCATGGCCATTTTTCCTGTGATATTTACAATAATTTTTAGGATTTTTACCAGTATTGGTGTACTCCCCCCTTTTGGTTCGGGGTATGAAATGCTCCGTTTGTGTTGACTGTTCTCGATCCACATAAGGACTTCACTTTTAGAAGCGTTGAGAGGTGTGAAAGAGGTGACAAACGTTGATTTGTTCTTAGAACCTCTTTGCCTGCTTCTAGAGGAAGAATCCTGATGCTTGTCTTTGTCTCTATCTCGATGGTGAGATTTGCCCTTGTCCCTTTTAGGCGATGACAGTGATCCTCGGCGAATGTCATCCACCTCGATAAAGTCTTTACAACGCTCCATCAATTCTGCCATGCTGGTGGGTTTCTTTCGAATTAGATCTTCTTCTAAGCTCTTACAAGTGGTGTTTCTCACAAAACATTCCACTGCTACGGAGATATCCACATCAATGATTTGTATGCACAATTGGTTAAAAGTGTCCACGTACTCCCGAAGGGATTCATTCGCCTTCTGCTTTAACTCAAAAAGCTTCCCTGATTTAACCACTAGAGGAATACAGCCGGCGAATTTAGCGCAAAATTCCCTGCTCAATTGATCAAAACTGTTTATCGAGCCCGGAGGTAGAGACTGAAACCACCCATAGGCTGGACCCCCTAGCGTGGTGACAAACATTTTGCAGAGCACCGGCTCGGTGGCACGATTGAGTTTAAGCAGTATTCGGTATTTTCTGATGTGAGCTTCCGGATTGTCAACACCTGTGTATATAGCGAGATTAGGTATTTTAAAAGCGCTATCTGTTTCCTCCGCCTCAATCCAAGCTGCGAAAGGCGAATCTCTATTGGCGAACGGATTATGCCTGACATTTTCCTCATTCATACGGAGTACTAGAGCTCTAACTCTATCATCAAAATTCTCCGGATCCGCCCTTGGGCGACCCCTTCGTGGAGATCTGCTTGGAGAGGAAGAAGAGCTTGACCCAGATGATGGATCTGATGGTGAACGCCCTCCTCCGCTTCCGCTTCCGCGTCCGCCTCCTCCTCCGCTACTACCTCCTCCGCCCCCACCTGGGGGAGCTTGCCCACTACCCCCTCCATGGCTTCCCGACGGGATGTGACCAACAGTTCCTGGGGGTGGTGGCGGCGGTGGTCCACTCAAATGGGGTGTCTCCTTTGGCCTTTTACTCCGTCTACGACTAGTAGATGGGGGCGATCGGCCACGATGGGAGGATTTCGGTCGTCGAGACGAAGGTGATTTAGACCGCCTACCTTTCTCCTTCCTATGTTTTTTGTGTGTTCGCCCTTCGGATCCGCCAAGGGAGAGATTTGTCCGTGGGCGCCTCGGGATTTTGGACCCACCTAGATTTAATCCAGGACCCGTAGATCCGCCCGGAAGGGTTGAATCATTCCTTTGACTTCCTTCTGCGCCATCAGGGAATAACTCCCGATTGATTTGTCGTTCTCCAACTGCCGCCGTAGTAGTTACCATGGAATCCGTGTTGTGAGCTTGGAGAAATGAAGAACTCTGGGCGCCCGGTCCAAAGTTTAACAAGGGCCAAGATGATACAGCCGATGTGGACGCCATGCTCCAATGCGGAGGGAGGGTCATAAACGACCGCAGGCGATTCCCTGTCTCGGGTCCAAACCGCTCTTCGATTGCTTGTGCACACATGCTGATGAAAGCATCAGGGTTCATACTACTTTCGACGTGCGTTGCAGGAGCAGTTGAATATGTGCGGCCAGCACTAGACGGTGTAACTAATGGTGTTTCAATCCCTGAAGAGGGATTCTGATCTCTAGTTGTCATAGTTTCTTAATGTGAACGAAAAACCCTTTGTTTGATTAAGGATTTCCACGCTCACCGCACCAATTGATAACAAGCAGAGAAATTCTGATCAACTTCCGTCCCTGTGGGGGCATCGTTGGGTTCGACGGGGGGAAGCTCCGATGCCAAAGTCAGTAAGGTGGAATCAAAGGAACAAACTGAATTGACAATGGATGTGAGAATGTGTACCTTGATAGCCTAGGGATGTAGGCTATATATAGCTAGGAAGTCGTAACCTTCAGCAACTAGAAAGTCTCCATTAATGCTCCATTAATGGCGGTTACAGGTTATCTTTAACCTGGCGGTTACCTAATTGATAGCTCATTAATGGTCTTTATGGCCGAGTCGGCGTTCAGCCGTTACAGTGACGAATCAGGTGAATGAGGAGATTCGCCTCCTAGGTTCGCCAGCGGATCCCTTCAAACTGGGTCAAGGAGATCCGCCCGCCGGATCTTCTTTG
Organism: Euphorbia lathyris; assembly: GCF_963576675.1. Taxonomy (NCBI): domain Eukaryota; kingdom Viridiplantae; phylum Streptophyta; class Magnoliopsida; order Malpighiales; family Euphorbiaceae; genus Euphorbia; species Euphorbia lathyris. Next base: position 34,367,725 of record NC_088911.1, read on the forward strand.
GGGATCTGTACACGGTGTTTCTCCAAGTGAATATCCCTTTCGGTCCTTGAGATAATATCTCAATGTTATCACGGCTCTTTTGGGAGACAAGGCTCTGGTCAGCTTCAGGTTTGCAGGCCAATCCTGTCGTCTGATTTCCTCAGGTGTCATGCTTGTCCTTTTCTTGCAGTTTTGTCTTCTTGTACAGGTTTTGTCTTTTAGCTAACGACGTTTGACCCATGCATCTCGAAATCATATTTGTGCATAATTCCGAGGTTCCTATTATTGGTTCAGACAGTTGTCGGACTTGTCGTTTAGCTAACGGATGTTTGGTGCTGTCTTGAAGATCACTCGGCATGACTTTGTTATTCGTTGACTTCTGATTGTTGTTAAAACAGATACTGAGTTCTCTAAGCTTCATGATCTCTAAGCTTCATGATCTCTAAGCTTCTGTTCTGAAGATGACTTATCTTCTGTTATGCTGAGTTCCACTCTGCTGTGATCTTATGCTGACTTTGTCCTGTCTTACTTTTTTATTTCTATTTATATTTATATTTATACTCAACATTGAACAAACATATTAGTACAATTAAATCAAAGCACTTAAATTTAATTGTCCCTTAATCATGGATTAACTTAAATGATTTTGTCAAATCAAAATCGTGTGGAAAGGTGTTTCAACATCTGCCACCTAAGACCTCTCTGTAATACATCAATGCAACTCCACACACTCCTAAAAAACTAGGATTAGTGCCCAATTTGGAGGAAAGGAAAGACCCTCAAGGGTAGTATTTAGCTTTGAACATGCGACTAACCAAAGCATGAGAACTATCAATATTCTTCCATCCCTGGTTAATTCGTCTGATGCTCTGATGAGGAAATATCCTTTTATCTCTGGAGTTTTTACCATCTATGAAAACCAGATACGAAATGGGTTTTCATACCCCTCCATGGTCCTTTAGCTCTAATATTAAATGGCCTTCAATTGTCTCCTTCCTAAATCCACCCTTTATCTTAAATTGATTTGATATGCTTGTTTTGACTATGTGAAAGTATGGGGCATTCTTTGAACTCCCATATTTTCTCTTATTTTCATTATCCTACAAGCCACCCCAAAGAGATTCATACTATTTTCTTCCCCTCAGTTGACTACCGGATTAAGATCCTCTGTGATGAAAATATTCCTTTCCATGAGTCTTAAAAATGCAACTTTTTTCACATGCACACTCACCTCTTGATCTAAACACCAATCTGCTTGTTCTTTCTTGCTCACGGTACCTACAAAAAGAAGATAAAAATTATTTAAAAATTAGAACTTGATTCAAAATCAAGAGAAAAATGCATCTACTTATAGAAATCACTGAATTCCATACTCCATTTGAAAGAAAACTTCTTTATAATGACTCTAACTTCTGTAAGCATAATTACCCTTTCTAAGGGAAAACCTCCCTAAGAAATTTTACTATATATTGTTTGTCTAAGTTGGGTATCTTATGAAACCTCCATCCCTTTCATATCCATTGGCACACATCCACGAATTCATCTAAAAGATTCTATTATTTCTCAACAAGGATAGGGTCCATGTTTGACACCCAATAGCCACTTAGAGGTCTCGTTTTTAGTTTTCAAGCAAGGTCTTTACTCACTTGTGGGTGCCCGAACCCAAAGGGAAAGGTTTCCCATTTGTAGGAAACAAGAAGGGTGTCTTATTTCTCATAATAAAAAATTTATTTTTCCACTTATGGAATTTATGGTGGGTTTGAAGAGGAACGAGCATTTCTATGTGTTATAGTGTAGAAGTCACAAATGTTCTTTGTAATGGTAAAAAGTCTTTTTATTAATTAGAACGATAGTGAATCTGTATCTCTTTGTGATAACCTAGAGAAACTGATGAACTCCATCTGGTGGGGTTCGACTGGGAGCCAGGGTTCTGCTATCCACTAGAAATCTTGGGATAAACTGTGTATGCCTAAGGCGGAGGGTGGTTTAGGCTTTCGACGAATGCACCCGTTTAATTTATCCTGGCTAAACAAGGGTGGCGCCTCCTCTCAAATCCTAGTTCCTTAGTAGCTCGGGTATATAAAGCTCGATATTACCCTGACTCTTCATTTTGGGAGGCTAGGATACACAACAACCCAAGATTCCTTTGGAGGAGCATCATGGCGGCCCATAATATTATCACTGGCGGGGTGAGGAGGACTGTAGGTACAGGGGAGAACATTAACTTATGGGAGGAACCTTGGCTACCGGATGATAACCCGTTTATGGAAAGTGACAGAATGGAGGGATTTGAATGTGAGATGGTATCGGATTTGAGGATTCCAGATGAAAAGGGCTGGGATATGAACTTGGTCCAGGGCCTGTTTACTGAGAGGGATGCTTCCCTAATCGCGAGAGTCTAGCTTAGTTTTCGTGAAGTTGCAGATTCGTGGAGCTGGCGTTGGTAGATGGCGGGCTGTTTCTCAGTCAGTAATGCATACCAGCAGGCTATGCGAGAAGTGGCTGATCCACGACACTGTATTGTTGGGGTTGATTGGAAAACTATTTGGAAACTTCAGGTACCTCCAAAAATTCATAATTTTTTATGGAGAACTCTGGCGGATTGTCTGCCGACATGCTCAGTTCTTAGATGGAGGCATGTTCAGATCGCTACAGTATGTCAGCGCTACAATGCTAGGAGGAATCTCCATTCCACGCCCTGGTGGGATGCAGGTACGCTCGACAAGTGTGTAATTATTCAGCTATTAGGGATGTGAGCAACAACTTCGTAACTTTTACTGAGTTCTGGTCCTTTGTCTCATCTGGTAAGCCGAGGAACATTGTGGAACAAGCCGCAGCAATCTGCTGGGCTGTTTGGCTCGACCATAATGAGGTAGTGTGGCAGCAGCACAACACGACAGCAGGAATCACCTTCGGTAAGGCAATGGCCTTCCTAACACAGTGGCAAGCTGCCTAGATCAGTACCAGCAGCAGGGCTGCTCGTGGTTCCCAATGAGTCGATCGATGGTCTCCCCCTCCAAACGGAATGTATAAGGTTAACTTTGATGGCGCGGTATTTACGAGTCAAGAAGTTGGAGGCTTCGGTGTAGTTGTAAGGGACGACATGGGTGAGTTCATTGCTGCAACGAATGGTACCTTGATCTGTGAATTGGATCTGCTGCTCATTGAGGCCCTCTCGTGCAGGGAGGCATTGAGCTGGCTGAAGAGGAAAGGATGGAGGAACTTTATGCTCGAATCGGACTCACAAATGTTAGTGTATGCTTTACAACGAGAAACTAGCGGTTATTCGACACCGGAGCTCATAATAGATGATTGTAGGCGTCTACTAAATGACCTTAATAATATGTTTGTCACTTTTATTCGTAGATCAGCGAATTCGGTAGCCCATTGTTTTGCAAGGGCGATTGGTTCTGGGTCTGGTCGTGGGGAATGGATCTCGCATTCGCCCCCTTTTGCTTGTAATGTTATTCTTTTCGATTATTAAATACATCATTCTTTATTAAAAAAAAAAAAGTACAAATGCCCAACAACATGTAATATTAACCATATATATAATATGATATTAATAAGTCAAAAATCATTTTTAATGAAATTTGTTGATATAAAGAAAATCGAATAACCAAACCGAACCGACCGAATTATTCGATTAGGTTCGGTTTGGTGATCTATTATAATTCGGTTAGATTCGGTTTTTATTTTTAAGCTTATTTGGTTTTCGATTATTTTGATTCGGTTCAGTTTTTAAACCAAACTGATCGATGAACACCCCTAATGGCAGGGCAATCGACTATTTTCCTGCATCTCAGGCCCATGAGCCTCCAATATGTAAGACCCTCAAACCTTGTGTACCATGAATATTAAGGTCACATCATCTGGAGTTAATACGCTAGCGACTTCGTCAACATGAGAGAGTTTTTTCAAAGGTGTAGGATGGCAATGCTCGAATCTACTGCTAAGCATGCTCTATGACTTTGTTCCAATCCACAATTGCCTCTTGACATCTTCATATAAGGTTTTTAGATCGACATTCGCATATTTAAAATCTCGAGGGACGAAAAATTCTTTTGTGTATTTGATTACGGTTCGATAGGATGCCTTTTGGCGCGGGTCTAAGACTCCTGTTTATTTTATTTTTTTCGACATAATGATTTTTATATTTCTCGCTAGAATCGTCAATTCCAGAAATATCTAATGAGGGAGAAAGTTTGGGCATCTCACAAAAAAAAAAAAAAGCAAAGCAAGGTCTAAGACTCTAAAGAGAGATGACCGGCCAAGTAAGCTTAAATTGAATGCAATGGAAACAAGGAAAAATACTAAGAGAAAAATAAGAATTATGAAGCGCAAATAACCTAAACAAGAGAAGATTCTTTCTTTCTGGGATTTAAATGTCAATGAAATGTAGCCTTTGTATCTTATAATCGAGAACCACTGAATACGAGAAGGTTCTATCCGACTCAACAGAAGCTTATATAACCACTATAGGTGACTATCACTTGAATGATTACAGAGGCCTGAATCAATAATAATCAAATCTCGGGATAAGAGTGATGTTCACATTTAAGTTTGGAATGAGAGTAATGAGAGCATGTTAGACCAAGCGTAAATGGAGACCCGGTAAAAGTTCCAATAATAAAAAGGAAGCCTCCAAAGTCCGATTAATTGGTTTGAGATTTGTCAGACACTTTTTAAGTGAAAATTCTTCCAATTAAAGTTTTATACACTAGGATTCGAACCCGAAATCACTAGATTAAGTGGCTTCAGACCCTTAACTAATCATGAATTATGGTGTTTACTTATAATTTCACGCACCGAAATTAATTACTTTGTTTATCCCAAAATTAATTGATATATATAATATTTGGTATAATGTGATTGGCATGGATGAAAAGGAATACTAAGTCGCAACCATGTAGGTGATCCCGATCATATTAATGTAATATATAGTATTCATGCAATGCATATTCCATTTGATATTGATAGGGTATTTTCTTGTTGAAATTCATATACTCATCTATCTAATTGCTGATAATAATGGTGGAATTTAATAATAAACATCGTTATCCCTGTGTTCCCATAGTGTTTATCTCCATTCTTTTCAGATTTTGTTGCATTAATTTTTAAAGAAAAAACAATAGCTAATGATTAACGAATTTGTTCAAGAAAAAAAAAAAGATGAATGAATAATGAATTAGGTAGTTCTATTGACTAATTAAACGCGCAAAATATTCCAATCAAAATAGCACCTCCACGACGGAGACAAATCAAATCCTAATTACACCAACCGACCTTGTCTTTATCTGCTTTTTTTTTTTTTTTTTTTTACTTTTACAATTTAATTAGTAATTAATTAATATGAATGTAGTTTATTGTATAAAAAATGGCTATCTAAATCAAAATGCAACTGCCCTATTTGCATAGTCATCTATATAGATTAAAGTCATCTTGTTGTTAACTTTTTTACTATTGTTACTATATGTATTAGTAAATATTAATTTTTTTTGGTAGATAACAAAGGTTCAACGGTATGGGAAAACAAAAAAAAAAAACAGGAAAACTAAGAATGAATAATAAAATTTCCTGGAGACCTAGGCGCATCAAACTCATAATGATCTAAAGGACAAGAATCTGCAAAATTGACTAACCAGTAAACAACATGATTATCCTCTTTAAGACCTTGTTTGGATGGAGGTATTTTAAAGTAAGATAATGTAAGGTAAGGTAAGGTAAGGTAAGTGAAGTGTATGAAATAACTTATTGTGTTTGGATTGAATGTAGGGTAAGTAATGATTTAATAATGTAATTATGTTTGGTTTGATGGTAAAGTAAAGTAAGGTAAGGTAGGTTATATATAAATTTACTTTTATATCCAAATAATGTCTTATTTTAAAATAAAATATAGAGGGTAATTTTGGAAAAGAAAAATCTGTCACTCACCTACCCTCCAATTTGGGGTGTAAAGAAAATAAGCCAAATTTCACCTCACCTACCCTCACTTACTATTACATTCAATTACACATCAAAACAAACAAAATTAGCTATCCTCACTTACCCTAAGATTCCTCCATCCAAACAAGGCCTGAGAGTGTGTATGTACAAAAGTAATTGACCGAACTCTATCATGGATCTTTTGGCATTGGGCGAGCAACTAGGAATACGGGTGATGTTAGTAAATATTAATTGATTTCTGCTAAAATCGTCTATTTTCAATTCTCATAAAAAAATTTAATTTCCTATTTATAATTAAAAAAAACAAAAAGTAAAAATTAGCTAATGGACACTTGATATCTATATTTTCTGAAACTTTTTCAATAGATCATTGTTTGTTTGATTTCACCTTAATTGATTATTATATTTGTAGTTTTAGATTATTTTAGTCCTGATTAATAAATTTGAAAAACATATATCTCATTTTTTTTTATTAATTGGTTTAATAGAAACAACAAAAAAAGTTAGGTGAATTAATGGTAAATTACACTTGGTGTATAATATTTGTTATATTTTACACTTTTATGTACAACTTTCAATTTTGCACATAAAACTGTATAACTTTTTGGTGACTTTCCGCTAAAGTTTACAACCGGTAATTGTGACCGGTCAACGTGAAGTCAACGCGTCACATCAGTAATTTCTCCTCCATAAAAGTCAAAAGTTGACAACACAAAGTTAATTTTACTTTTAGGGAGGACAACTTGATGACGTGACGCGTTGACTTTCCGTTGATTGATCATAATTATCGGTTGTACACTTTAGTGTGAGGTCACCAAAAAATTGTCCAGTTTTGTGTGCAAAATTGAAGATTGTACACTAAAATGTGAAATAGAATAAATGTTGTATACCATGTATGTAATTTACCCGGTGAATTACATATTACTCCTAAAAGAATAAAAAATGGTAAAATTCAGTTTTTAATGGTTTCATTGAGGTAGGGACTATGTTTATTTTGTTTTTGACAAAGTAAGTATTATTGTGTGTTTTCACTAGTAGAAATAAAATTAATCTAATGATGAAAACTCACAAAATAATAATGTTTATTTTGTTAAAAATAAAATAAATATAGAAGACTGTTTTAATATCGAATAATTTTGAATCACCATCTATATATATATATATATATTTTAGAAATCATATATAGTTAGAAAAGGCAAATGTCACAGAATAACAGTGCACTTTCCGATTGTTAGAACCATTTTTTGGGATAATCGCACCATCTGTCCACCCACTTTACTTTCTCATGTCTGATTGTATCTAAACGGATAAAGGCTAATCCATTTTCTTTCGATAAAAAATTATAAGGTCCTGTATTTTTAATTAACTTATTAATAGATCCATTTTATAAGTTTTAAATTTTATTTTAATTAATTTTTAATCTATTTATTTATTTTTATATACGAAAATATAAAAATATTCCTAATATACAAATAAATAACTTATCTTAGTTTTAAATAAGTTTATGTAGTATATATTTTAAATTTTATTTAATCTAATTTGATCTCTTACTCAAACATAAAAACTAAAGACACTACAAGAAAACAGCTAGTTAGCGACCAGATGAAATTCGGTCGCTAACGCTGCGACTGCTGTGGTCGCTAATTATTTTTCCAGTCGCAGAAAGTAGCAGTGAAGCTAGAGGCCATGCTACCACCAGTATCTTCGTTTAACCACCGTCATTTTCGTTCACTAATAATAATAATGAAAAAAAAAACTAAAAAAGAAAAAAGAAATATAAAATGACCTTAGAGAATGAAAAACCTAATTCCCTCTATTCACGACCTAAGCCGCCTCTCATCTCTTCTCTGCTCACTCACCTCGACCTACGCCGCCTCTCATCTCTTCTCTGCTCTCCGACCTAAGCCCACTCTGCCCTTCTTCTCCGACCTAATCCCTCTCCTTTCAGACCTCCGACCAGATCCTTCTCCGATTAACTCTAACAGAGAACCTTGAAGCATGCGAAACGTTTTGTATTTGCTGGAGTTTGTATCTGAAACTAAAGGGTTGAAATTCGATGAGGTTGAAAAGTTACTAGAGGAAAGAAGAAGGAGAAGCATAAGTTACTAGATATATTTTGACATAACTTTCTAAAATAACTTTTTTATGATATAGATTTTTTATCTAATATATTAGATTAATCTAGATTATGATATATTGTGTCATATTTTTGACATATTTAAGCTTCAAATATTTTAATTATTTCTAAATATATTTTTAGTTTCTAGAATGTTGTTAATTTATATGTGAATATTTAAATATGTTTATAATTGTATTTAATAATCCTAATTCTAATTACAATTATTATTATAGATAATTTATAACTACAATTAAATATATAAACTGCACAGTAGGTTACCGATGGAATTAGTCTGTCGATCTGATATTGTTAGTAAATTACCGATAGCTTTTCTGTCAGAAATTCATCGGTAAATCAATCAGCCATGTGTCGACCTAACCCATTAGCGACTATTTTTAGTCGCAAAATATGGTCGGTATACATTGCGACCAGTCATCGACTAAATCGAACAGTCGCTACAGTCTATGACTAACGTCGGAAATAGTCGGCATTTCTCCAGTGACTAGTGAGTTACCGACTGAATACGTTTGGTCGGTAAACCACTAAATTCAGTCGGTAAACAGCTTTAACTACCGCATCAGCTACCAAAATTGCGGTAGCTAACTAACTGTTTTCTTGTAGTGAGAGATGACAAAAAAAAAAAAAAAGAAATATAATCATTTTTAAACACACAAAAATTAACTAGTTAGTATGAAAAAATACAATTAAAACTTTCAATATATGTTTGGACTCAAACTTAAAATATAAACTCTTAACCATTTAAACCAATTTAGTTGGTATAAGAATCCAAGTTTTTGATTAAGAGATGGGGCTATAATTTAATTTTAACCATTGCTTTTGCAAATTTAACTATGGAGAGGGAAACTATTGTGCTCTAAAAAAATTCTCTGTAAAAACTGTCGGCACTCCTTCCTTTCTTCTATTTTCTGTCAAAGTCTTCAAGCCTTCTTTTTTGTGGGTCTACTTTGAAGAGGAAGAAAGAAATTCTTTCTTCATCCTCTCGTTGGGTTAGGTTTATTGTATTTTTCTTTCTTTTTAGTCTATGTTTATATATTTGATTAGATCTCTTTATCCGTTTGAATTGTATTTACTCTCTCTTATTCTGCTATTTGTACATTTTTTCGGATTAAACAAGAGCAGAAACGATTTATTTTATATGTAGATCAATATATCTACATGATTGCAACAAAAGAAAGAACTCAGATCCAAATATTCGAAAAAATTTAAATGATGAAGATTCGATTGCAATTATTTTTCTGCGCATTAAAATTTTAATGAAGTATATGTTTTATTGTTTTTCTATATAGTTTATACATTTTATAGCTTTTTTATATTTTTTTATAGTTATTTTCTTTTGTAAAGTTTATTACCTTTTCATATTTAATGAAGATATAGTATTTTCATTAAAAAGAAAAACAACTATGGAGAATAGACTTTGTTTAACGCAGTCAATTGGTTGACAGCTACATGTCACTGTATATTTTAAATTTTAATCCAATTTAGAATTTATTTGACTTTTTAAGAAAAAAACAAATAAGATGTCTGTGTATTTGACACTGGACTTATTCATCTTTGTGACTACGTAATAAATATTATAAGTAAATAGTCATGCACCGGCCTACTCGGCCTTATGGACAATTTTATATTTATACTATTTAAACAAAATATGGAGAAAAACCTACATTATGTATAAATAATTTGATTTAAAAAATGATTAATTATCAAAATCTTTATTGTGTAAAAATTATTTATCTTCTGTTAATTTCTGAACATTGTGATTTTTCAGAATTTATTATAATATTCTCAAAATAGTATATTTAATCAATCAATTAATTTTTTTTTTTGAAAAATTTAAGCCTTTCGTTCATTACTTTCATCCATTTTTTTGGAAATTCCAATAAGAAAATAATAAGTAATAAAACCTCACATAAATAAATGCAAAATCCAAAATTCATGAAAAGATGAAAATGACCAAAAAGAATAAAAAAAACTAATAAAAGGTATAAAAAGCACAAAACAATAATAAAATATATATTTTTCGTAAATCTAAATCTGTAGAAAAACACCTGCAATCCAAATTTCATCGTTTAAACTATTTTAAACATTCAGATCTGAGTTTTTTTTTTTGTTGCAACCACGTAGATTTATTGATCCACGGAGAAGATAAATCATTTCCGCTTTTGCTAAATCCGAAAAAAGTATAAACGACAGAATAATAGAAAACGGATACAATTCAGATGGATAAAGAAATCCGATAAAATATATAAATATAAATTAAAAAGAAACAAACAATAACAAAAAAAAAATACATAAACCTGTTTTTAACTTTTTTTCAGAATTTTTTTTAAAAAAAAAATTGTCGTTTGATGATGATATTCTATTTGAAAAATAATTTAACTTTGAAATTCTTAGGGACATCTCCTACAAACAGATTCGATAAAAAAGGAAAAAGTATTAATTATAGTTTAGAATTAAAATGTTTTTGAAAACAGTAGTTAGGTATTAATTGATGTCTAGATCTCCAAACTTAGCTTAGCTTGTTCATTGTATTAATCATTTAAAATGAGAAAAAAAAAAGTAACTAGAGGAGGGGTTTGGATCTGATGCTTAAATGAATGAATGACAGTAGTGAGAAGTAAGTTTTAGGGTACTTAAGAGAGATGAGTGAGTGAATACCTTTTGATGCTGTACCTAGTATTTATAGTAGTTTTGAGAGATATCTTATATTTTAGTAGGTTTTTACGTGGTAATACTTCGGTTATTTTTTGGAGGAGCATGCTGCTTCCGTTTATTCCGGCAGAAAAGGGGCAACGTTCGTGTGCTTTTCAAGATCTTCATTTGATTGGGCCATGTGTCTTGAAGTTAGACTTTTAGACAAAATAACCTCATTGGTCCATGTGTATTCCCTTTATCATAGTTCCCCGGTGTAAATTGTGATTGTTGGCAACCTTCAAATTATCTTGCTTTAGATTTAGTACTTGACATTTCACCATTTTTTTTTATCTTTCTTATGCGAAGTGCTAGGTAGGTGTATGGTATTCCACTTATTGAACACATGAGGTGACATCATTTAATTTCTCTGACCCATCGGGTGATGAAAACGTCATTTCGTAGCTTTTTTCTATTCCTTACGTCATCCGACGTCATTCTTTTCTATCATCCTTTTCTATCCTCGACCGCCCTTACATTTTATGTATTTATTAAAGTATTTGGTTTGCTAGAAATTATTTGTGCTGGAATTATTAGAGATTAGATGCCTCTGTTGTTTTTCGAATGGTTTGCATTGGTCTTAAGAATTGGCAGAGCCCTCAATCGATGAATAACAATATTTGTAGGATGGCCTCTCGATTAGAAGGGTCTTTATTTGAAGTTGTTGCATTGACAAAAACCTCTGATTGGCAAAGTGAAGTTGAATATTGATACTTTTGTTATTTCTGGCACAGGTTGGATATGTATCATTGCTACTCTTAAAGATTGTATGAGCTGCTTCTATATGGGTTTTATCCACTGTAGGGACGAATCTACAGTGGGGGCAATGGGGGCACTTGCCCCCACTGATATTTAGAACTGCATAGAATCCTATGTATGTAATTTTTCATTTTGGGAATTTGCCCCCAGACTCCATTGTTGCAGGAGAAGAAAAGTTGAAGCTTTTCTGCAGTTCAATCGCCAAAAATGAAGAAGAACATGGATTAGATAGATTTCACTTTTTTTTTTATAAGGAAAACGACAACGTTCCATGATGTTCCACTTAAATGGAACTGTGCCGTTTTGCGTCTAAGAGGAATCAAAATCTAAATTACATTTTCTTTTCAGTCCTTGGTTACAGGAATTTCTACTCTCCTTGTCTAGGCTTTTCCTAGGCTTGTCTAACTTCTTCTAGACTTAGACTTGTGTGTTTCTTCTGCCACAAATCTTTATTTCTAGATTTAATTTCAGAGACAAATGATACTCCTAGCACTATAATTAATGCATTTTAAATTGAATATAAGATTAATTGTCCCTAAGTTAGTGAAAAAAATAATAAATTTATCTTTATCTTATAAAATATTGTTTAATTGGACATCAGCTGAGGATGCTATTTGCTAATTGTATATGGGTATCAAATTTCAATTATATATTTTGTGTATCATTATTTTATTAAATTTTTGTCAAATCATGTTTATATTTGTATTGTTGTTGATTTTTTATAAAGCTTAAAAATAGTTCGATATTGATAGTTAAGAGCAATTTTATTTTTAATATTTAAAATTATAAAATTTTACCTCTAACGTTAGCAAGTTAGATCAATTTCAAATGTTATTAACACATTTTTTTTCTTTATTATGTATCTATTGCCAATCAGTTGGTTCTAAAAACTATATTTCGCATTTTTTGTGCTTTAATAATAATTGGAGATTGTTCATAAAAAATAATAATAATTGGAGATTAATATTTTTAATTTCGGTGAAATATTTGGATTTTTTTGTTCAACTAGTATAAAATACAGTTTGATGAATTATTTCTTAAATTCATCCAATTTGTCAATGTTAGGATTAAATTTGCTCTTTGCTACCAATATTAGGGGTAAAATTGCACAATTTTAAACGTTAAATAGTAAAATTGCTTCTGGCTATCAACATTAAAAATAAATTTTGAACTTTTTTTTATACGACATATAGTTTGCCCCCACTATCGAAAAATCCTGAATTCGTCCCTGTAAGTAACACATCATCTATTAAATATAAAAACAAATATAAATTACATAGGAGAGAACTCCTTGTATTCCCATTTAAACGGAATCTCCATTACCGTTTGAAGAATTCCCAGTTTAGTCGCAACTCTAGTTTTAGACCACTTTGTCAAGGTTGATCGTATAAACTTTTAAGCAGGTAGACCTACGCGTTTTTTACAAACAAATAATCTGAGGAGCAAGTTGACTTGACAGAACAGAATGCAATCAATATTAAATACTAGTAGTACGTAACCAGTTGAACCTACAATTAAAATAAATAAATAAATAAAACCACAGTTTCATAATTCCCTCTATAAATACAACAGTTCCACTTATTCAAATTCATCATTTTACCTTCTCCATAAAAATGGCTACTACAAACACTTTCTCTCTTCTTCTCATTCTCCTCACAATTCAATTATCTTCATCTTCAGCAGCTGATCCCCCCATCTCACCTGCATCTCTCTGTAAATTCACCCCTGACCCCTCCTACTGCAAATCCCTCCTCCCTAACCAAACCTCTAATGTCTACGACTCCGCCAGATTTTCCGTTCGTAAATCCCTCTCTCAATCCCGTAAATTCTTAGACTTGGTTAACAATTATCTCACTCGCCGGTCCTCTTTAACTGTATCTGCAATTCGTGCACTCGAGGATTGCAAATTCCTAGCTGAATTAAACTTCGATTTCTTATCAACTTCATTTCAAACTGTTAATACAACTAGTCAAACCCTTTCTTCAGTCAAAGCCGATGATATCCAAACCTTATTCAGTGCTATTTTAACCAATCAACAAACCTGCTTAGACGGTCTTCAATCGACTGCGTCTGCCTGGAGTGTCAAAAATGGTCTCTCTATTCCTTTATCTAATGATACAAAGCTCTATACTGTTTCTTTAGCTTTGTTTACTAAAGGTTGGGTTCCCAAATCTAAGACTTGGAAGCCTAGAGGGAATAATAGATTACCGGGATTTAGAAGTGGAAGATTGCCATTGAAAATGTCAAGCAAAACGCTTGAGGTTTATCAGTCTGTGAGCCGGAGAAAACTTCTTCAGGCCGATGATAGTGGTGTTTTGGTTAGTGATATTGTGACGGTGGTACAGAATGGTAGCGGCGATTTTGTTACTATTAATGATGCTATTTCTGCAGCTCCGAATAGATCGAATGGTGCTAATGGTTATTTCATGATTTATGTAACTGCTGGTGTTTATGAAGAATATGTCAACATTCCTAAGAACAAGAACTATTTGATGATTGTTGGTGATGGTATTAATCAGACTGTCATCACCGGAAATCGCAACGTCGTTGATGGATGGACTACTTTTAATTCTGCCACATTTGGTAATTTATTTCACCAATTTATTATTACAGGGTAAATAATTTATTAGTATACGATAATTAATATTTAATCTTATTTTTCAGTTGTGACAGCACCAAATTTCGTGGCAGTCAACATAACCGTCCGTAACACGGCAGGGGCAACCAAACATCAAGCAGTGGCAGTCCGAAATGGTGCCGATTTATCAACATTTTACAGTTGCAGCTTTGAAGCTTACCAAGATACATTATACACACATTCGTTGAGACAATTTTACAGAGAATGTGATATTTATGGGACAGTAGATTTTATATTCGGTAACGCTGCTGTTATACTTCAAAACTGTAACATATATCCGCGGATGCCGATGAGCGGACAATTCAATGCTATTACTGCTCAAGGAAGAACTGATCCAAACCAAAACACAGGCATTTCTATCCATAATTGTGTGATAAGAGCAGCCGATGACTTGGCTGCGGCCGGTTCGACGGTAAAAACGTACCTGGGAAGGCCATGGAAGGAGTATTCGAGAACTGTTTATATGCAAAATTTCATGGATGATTTGATAGATTCGGCTGGCTGGCAAATATGGAGTGGAGATTTTGGGTTGAATACATTATATTATGCGGAATATAATAATACAGGGCCTGGATCTGATACTAGTAATAGAGTTACATGGAGTGGTTATCATGTTATAGATGCTGTTGATGCTGCTAATTTTACTGTGTCTAACTTTTTGCTGGGCGATGCTTGGCTTCCTCTTGCTGGAATTCCATTTTCTGGTAGTTTAGTTTAGCCATTTGATTTTATTTTTTATTTGCTGCTGTTTTGGTTGACTGTAAAAAATAATTTTATTGTTCATTGCCATACCAAATGTAATTCTTTTAACCAAATTTTATTAAAATATTGCGAAAATATATTTTCTTTCTATTTTTTTTTGTATGTGTGGAATGTTAAGGATATGTTTTTTTATCACTTTCTTTTCTTTGGAATTTGGTAATTAAAATTGATGCGAAGATTTTAATTGTAACCCAACGAAAAATATAATCTTCTCAAACTTAAACTTGAAGGATGATGATTCCTAATGGAATAAATCCAACCTCCAATTGAGACTATATTGCTTGATTTGATAAAAGTTGAGTTTCATTACAAAACAAGAAGCATATATACCCCTTTCTAATTCAAGCAAAAGTACCAAAATGTCTCACTAGGGTTACAAATAACTATTCAACACTAGGGATAAGATAGGAATAGATAAATAGAGAAATAGTAGTGTAAATAGGATGAATGGCACAATAGTAATAATCAGACTAGCTAAACAATAATTAATTGATGGCAGCCATTTGTCATCCCCCCCGAATCAAGTTAGCGGAGAAGGAAATTAAAAGGACCTTACACGTCGTCCCATATTACTCCCACAGCTTGCGAGTCTAATGTTGGATCCTTGTAGTTTTCGTCCATCATTCGCACGGTGAGCTGCGTGGCACGTCAAGTGACACGTCATGCGGAGGACGACTTGGAGTGCTATGCTAATCCTACCCCTTCATCCTCTCGACTCCATTGGTGGCACGTCGTGTGGCATATCTGGCTCGACATGCCACACTGCTTCTGCCCCATCTGTGGTTTCTGCTCCCTTTGTTGTTTTGGTGGTAGAGATGTCTGCATCATTCATCACTTCTTCAAAGGAGTTGGACCCGAACTCATTCTTTGTAGTCTCAAGATGTCCATCCAGTTTCCACAAGCTTAAATCTCGCACATTGAAAGAGTTGGACATCTTCCCGAGCAAATTGGGGAGGGCGACTTGGTAGGCATTGACACTCATCTTCTTAGTAACTTTATATGGCATGTACCGCTCTGGTTTGAACTTCATTGGAGCATGTACAAGTCTTTTTTTACTCAAGTGAACCATCACCCTGTCCCTTACCTCAAATTGAAGATCCCTTCGGTGTTCATCCACCCGAGCCTTGACCCTACTATTGTTCTCTTCAATACTTCGCCTTCACCTCTTGATGCATTTAGTGGTAATCAATAGCAAGGTGTTGACGGCCACACTCTTCTTTTCCCTTTTTGGAATGTCCCCGAGATCCAACAGATGATTGGACACCTTCGTGTATACGATCCCAAAAGGACTCTTTCCCTTGGTGTCACTCACGGCAGAGTTGTATACCAATTCCGCTTCGACAATTACACAATCCCACATCTTGGGCTTGTCCCGACCCTTACTCCTTAATAAATTTTTCAAAGTTCGGTTGACCGGTTCGGTTTGCCCATCCGTTTGTGGGTGAGCGGTAGTGCTAAACTTTAGAAGGAGAACCCACAAAGTGCGCCAAAAATGGCTAACAAACGTGGTATCTCTATCTGAAACGATGCTCTTCGGAACCCGATGTAGTCTCACAACTTCTTGGACTTTATCATGTTTACATTTTGAAACCTGAAATCAATTTCTACTTAAAACTATTATATTCTGCGCAACCGCAGAATGCTTTACAGTCATCACATTACTTTATGCATTAATCCAGAATATCAATGCACTAATACTATTTTCAAGGATTCAGTGATATTTTTATCTCTGTTTTGAGGAGTTTCTATCAAAATTAATTGTTCATGGTCCATACTTCTGTTTTTAGATTTTTTTTGTTACTGCGGTTTTGGCTTCTATTTATTTTTTTCACATTTTATCACTTAATCTAATTAATTCATTACTAAAATTAAAATTCTAATTTCAATTAATTCTTATCAAAAGTTATATCTATATAAATAAAATACATCCAAAATTTATTTCTGTCAAAATGTTACGTGTCTGCGCATAATATAATAATTTTAAGTAGCAAAATAGTTTTCAGATATCAAAATGTAAACATATAAAGTTCAGATATCAAAAATAT
Organism: Euphorbia lathyris; assembly: GCF_963576675.1. NCBI lineage: Eukaryota > Viridiplantae > Streptophyta > Magnoliopsida > Malpighiales > Euphorbiaceae > Euphorbia > Euphorbia lathyris. The sequence goes on from NC_088911.1 coordinate 34,384,682, forward strand.
TTTAGGCTTTAAGGATTGATTTGATCATGAGTTAATTTGATATTTCATGCCAGCTTTAAAGACCGATTTGATACTCAAATATTGATTTGGACTAAATTGAACCTTCATGCCAACTTGCATGACGGATTTGACCCTTTATTCAAGGATGCAGCCCAAGGTTTTGGGAAGGTGTGGCGATCCAAGGATTCAGCATAATATATGTCTTTTAAGATTAAGCTACAAAAATTAAAAAATGCAATTAATTTTAACTAAAATACTTTGTTACCCTTATATTAATTGCATTCATCAATTAATTTTTATCTATTTCCCAAAATAACAAACAACAATATGAGTATATTTGATAAAAATTAATATGCATGAATTAAATCAGAATTTCATGTATTATGGAAAAAAAAATCTTTAAAAAGAGATTTTATTGTAAAACAAATGGATTACAATTTTTAAGATCACCTTTTTCTAAAACAAAAAAAAAATGAATTGTTATGTGGTTGAACTTTTACATCTGCAATGTACTTAATTAATTGGGAGAAGGTGTAAAAATACCTATAATATTGATCAGTTGTGTTTATATGGATCCTGATAACCACGTAAATTTGGTCATACACCGTTAGATCTAGGCGGATTATTGGTCATTCACCGTTAGATCTAGGCGGATTAAAATCCTAAGATAGAGATTCAAAACATCCTAAGTCTTATATTTAATCCGCCTAGATCTAAAGGTGAATGACCAAATTTACGTGGTTATCAGGGTCCATGTGAACGCAACTGTAACATTGATAGTAAAGAGCAATTTTAACATAATGTCTAAAATGGTGCAATTTTACATATAACATTTACAACAATGAGCAAATTTACCCATAACATTGATAAGTCGGATCAATTTGAAAAATAATTCATTAAATTGTTTTCAGTTATGTGTCATGTCATCTACATTTCACATTTGCGTCTTTTAATCATTCATTAGTAATATATCACAACAATATAAATAGACGTGAATTTTTTTTAACTAAAAAAATTTTAAAAATTATACTGTATTTTGTACGACTTTAACAAAAAAAATACAAATATTTTATCGAATTTAAAAATATTAATCTCAAATTCTTTTATTAAATCACAAAAAATGTGAATTTGTTTTTTTAGAACCAATTGGTATGCAACAATTGCAGAAGAATTAACAAAATATCGGTATTTTATAATGATTTCTGAAATTGATCTAACTTGACAACGTTATGGGCAAATTTATCTTAGCTACTAATGTTAGGCATAAAATTACTCCTGATTATCAATGTTAAGTGTATTTTTACACCTTATCCCTAATTAATTTCCTCTGGTGTAATGGGCTTTATGGGCTCATTTGAAATTGATTATCAACTCTAAGCAATCAGAGATTGGGCTCTCTTTTTAGGTTATATTAAAATGGATGGACCTCCTTTGAAATATAGGCCTACTTCCTACTGTTCCACGCAATTGCGTCATAACAATAAATATAGTACTAGTGCTTGTAGAATTTGTGCTTGTTAGTGATATTACTTTCCTAAATGGGAAAGGATTGGGTAAATCCTTTTTCTATATAAACTAAAATCAACTGTTCCTTCCTTCCCCTCGCAAAACAAGTGAAATTTGCTTAATTCCTCGATAACGTAAATGGCAAGAAGAAAAACGAAGCGTGTTCTTGGGACAAAAAAGAAGGCAATGGGAATGGAGAAATTGGAAACCAATTTCCCTTATTCATTTTGCAATCATAGTAAATCAGTTGAATGTATGTTTAATAAGAAATTGAGAATCGTACGAGCTGTTTGTTGTGTTTGCAAAGAAATCTACTCCACTCACTAGGTTGTGTTGAGAGCATAAAAAAAACATAAATTTCAAAAGAGAGTATAAAGAGTGAGTTGTGGTAATGTGGAGGTTGTGGGATTGTATAATTATTAAAAGTGTGAGTTCTTATGTGATATGTTATTAATAATAAAATGTCTATATTAAATTAAGTCCTGCGTATTTAACAAGTTATTACAAATACATTTTTTTTTATAAAAATTGTGACGATACAAAAGCATGTCCCTGACATTCCGACTAGATCGGTACCCTAGGACCAAGCCCCATAAAACCCAAAGAATCAACTAAGGTCAAATAACAAAAAAAGTCAAATATAAAAACGAAATACAACCACTGTTATCATTTATTTTGTGAAACTAAACCTCTCAGAAATCAGGATAGTAGAGATAATACAGTTTTGAAGATAAAATTATCAAATTTGATTCTAAAGAAGATCAATTTGAAGAAAAATCAACTTCTTTAATAACCTTAAAAACAAAATTGGCCTTAGTAGTTCTATTTTATACTCATACTAAAAATATTATATTTTTGGCTTAATGCTTCTCCAGTCCCCATTAACTTATTCAAATTGGTCATTTTGTTGGGCCCACGAGTTCACCAATAGCTCCACCATTAGTATGATATTGTCCGCTTTGGGCCAAGCCCGCACGAATTTGTTTTTGGGCTCATTCCCAAAAGGCCTCATACTAATGTAGTTGGTGAACTTCTTTATAAACTATGCAACTCCCTTGTATCTTTCCGATGTGGGACTTGGGATGTATACCCAACAATCCTCCCCTCAGACTAAGGACCACAAGCCTCCCCTTCAGCGATAATCTGTCTAATCATCTTGTACCGTCGCTAACCCGCGAAACACGCCGCCTGACCACCACAATATCAGGAAGACTTTCGACACAAGGCACCAAGCACAGATTTCCCATCGCGAGGTCACACTGAGAGCCTCCCACATCTCCTTAGATCTCATGCACATTCTTCCAACCGAACCATCGGCTCTGATACCATTTGTTGGGCCCACGAGTTCACCAACAGCTCGACCATTAGTATGATATTGTCCGCTTTGGGCCAAGCCCGCACGAATTTGTTTTTGGGCTCATTCCCAAAAGGCCTCATACTAATGTAGTTGGTGAACTTCTTTATAAACTATGCAACTCCCTTGTATTTTTCCGATGTGGGACTTGGGATGTATACCCAACACATTTTACCCCTCCAACTCATCGAATGTCTTATTTACCTCCTTAATTTCATAAAAATGGTATTTCTCACCCCCTTAATTTGTCCAAATCGGTCATTTTACACCTTCTCAACTCATCAAATGTCTTATTTACCTCCTTAACTCCATAAAAATGGTATTTCTCACCCCTTAGAAACCTATTTACCCTCTTAACTCCATAAAAATGGTATTTCTTACCCCTTTATAGTATAAAATTAATAGGACTTAGTCAAATGAGTTTGAAAAAATATATATATATTTTGATGGAATGAAAATATATATTTTTAATATCAACTTTTTATTTTGTTTTAATTTGATAATTATATTGATCCTTCATGTGTTTATTACAATAATATTGTATAATTAGATAATCAAAATTTAACTAGTCAAAAAAGTTAAAAAGAGAAAAAACGAATAAAAAATATAAATAACAAGAACATTAATATGAACAAGTTAAATACATTACATATAGGGATAATGTACCAAAATAGGCCTATGATTTTTGGGGAAGTATCAATTTAGATTCCACGTACAAAATAGCATAAATATAGGTTTAATGTTTAAAAAATGTTATCAATTTAGGCTTCAATAACGGATTGTAAGAGGTGAAAAATACCACTTTTATGGAGTTAATGGGGGTCAATAGGACATTATATGAGTTGGGGGTAAATGGACAAGTTGAGGAGGTGAGAAATACCATTTTTATGGAGTTAAGGGGGTAAATAGAACATTCGATGAGTTGAGGGGATATAAAGTGACTAATTTGGATAAGTTAAGGGGGTTCGGGGAGCATTAGCCCTATATTTTTTTTTTCTTCTTTAAAAAAAATCTATAAAGATTGAAAGAATATAAAATGTTGACCTAGAATTTTAAATGCGCCGAAATTGAGTTAGATATATATCTATTATATATATAAAGTGTGGAACAAAAAAAACACTTGGCAGAATTTTAAAGCCGGATTAAATGATGTGTCACAATATAAAGAGTTTTGCTAACGTGTCAATTTTTAAGTTTTTAGCATTTTTAAATTATTTTTCTTAATTGATTTTAGTGTTTTTAACTTACCGAACCACTTCCTACGTTTTTGTTTAAAAGAGAACCAATTCATTCATACTTCTCCGATCCCTTATTTGTTCAAATAAATTATTTGCTTCCTCACATTGCGATTGTGAATGTTATCTTCCATAGCGGCGCCACCTCTCCTTCCGATCACGATCTTGTGTTCGTCCTCAATCCTAGAGGTCTTTTTGGTTTATTTTTCTTCTGAGTCTCTCTATCACGTATGTCCAGTTCGAGGTGACATTTTAAGCTTCTTTTCATTTACCTGTTTTTTTTGTCTTCTCCATCCAGATTTCCATGCTATAACAAGTAATGGCCTTAATATGTATTAAGGATTGTGATCATAAGGAATTTGCATTTCTGGAAGTGGAATTTAGTAAAATTCATTTCCTTGAGGTCTTTTGTTTCTCTCAGTTCTCTTTGTTTTTCTCCTTTTATCATGTTGTTCTCTCATGTCATTGATAGTATATGTTTGAATATAGTGATAATTTAATACTGACTTTCCAACTGGCTAATCAAGCATTTTATACCTTTAAGTTTATTGGTTTAATTGGTTGCTGTGGGCTTTGCTTTCAGGGAAATTTTAACCTGAACAATTTCCAGGATGGTGTTCTATCATTCTATCATGTGATTTTATGGTTGGACTTCTTTTGGCTTGACCAATATTTGCATCCTTATCAAAAAGGTGAGCTCCTAAATGTACATGAAGTATGGCTTGATTAATAGGATAAATATAATTAGGCTAAAGCAGAACAATCTATTATATTACATAGAAAAAAAGTGATGGAAATATAAATTTCACTATAAAATTATCAAGAAATATCAGCATCAGTTTCTTTCTGAGAGTAAAAGGATAAATCTCCTCACACATAATAACATAGTTAAGAAATTGGACAATTTCTTACTCAATCCACGGATTTCTCAAGTATATTCCGTTAAAACATTGTTCAGTTTATATTTATTTATGTTATTTAAGGTAAAAGAGTCCATTCTTTTGTTTTTAGAATGCATTTGAAATTTGTATTTTCGTTGAGATTGCATAGCTTATTATCTAAATAACACATGTTAGCCAGGAGGCTGTTTGTCCAAGTTTGTCCAATTCAGAGTGATATTTGTGCAAAATAGATGATTTGGTTGGTTCTGTTTGTTCAAGTTTGTCCAGTCCAGTGTGATATTTGTCCAAAAAGGATGATTTGGTTCGTTCTATTTGTCCAAATATGTCAAGTTAAGGGTAGAATTTGTACCCCCATAAAACATAAATATGATGAAATTATCCTATATGATCTTTGTAAGGTAGAATCTAGGTTAAATGGAACTCAGAAATGTAGAAACAACTATTACAGGGAGAAAAATAGACTGCATGGAATTGAACTGGTTGTTAATATTAGATACCGGGAAGCAACTTTGGCCCTGTTTGGTAAAGAGCGTTTTGGGATAAAAAGAGCGATTTTGACAAACTTTAACGGTTTGACAACTGAAACCGCTGATTGGAGTGTTTGGTAGAGAGAGGTTTGGAAGAGAGTTTTGGCATGAAAACGCTAATTTAGAAAAAGTTCCTAGCGTTTTGCAATATTAAAATTAATGGACTTCTTTAACCCTACTTTTAGTTTCCAGGTCCTAAAATTAAAAAAAGAAATGCCCTTATTCGTCTTTTTGCACAAACCGCTATTATCAATCGGCTAAATTTTACCAAACAGGTCTACACAAACAGCTAGTCAAATCAGCTGATTCCCAAACATGGCCTGTGTTTTTTATAGGTTTATCTTTAATCGGTGCATAGATGCATTGGAAATTGGAATGAGTCCTTTAGGAATTTTTAACAAAATGAACTCAGCTAGGCCCATGTATTGCAATGGTTCCTGCTGCTTTTTACAATCTAATATAGCTTTCTTTTTTCCTATTTTTGTGAAATGGTTATATTCTTTAAGTTTTGTTCTGTTGCTTTTTGTATGCTTTTTTTGTGAGCTCATTTTGTGAGATTTTGTTTGATTTGGTTAGCTAATTTTGTGTTGAATTTGATATATGGATTGATCAAATAATACTATAAAATTGGAAGTCTGAATTAGTCATAAAAAAAGGATTGTAAAAAATATAGTGAGCAGCTAAATACCGCACTCAAATTACTATCACCGCCTTCATTTGGACTTTTTTGCCCTTCTCATAATTTTGATCAAAAACTAAAAATTCTCTCTCCAAAATCATAAACCCGAAAAACAATAATTGAAATTATAAAAATAATTGATGTGTAACAACCTGAACCACGAAAATGGACGATTACGAGTCGGAAACATTAAAATTTATGTTTTTTTATCAAAGAACTCATGAAAATAATACATATTTTTCATGACGATTTTGTATTTTTTGTCACAAAAAATTGGGGAATTTTGCATTTTTCGTCATAAAAAATTGAACGATTTAGTATTTTTCGTCACTAAAACTTTTACGATTTTGCACATTCAAAATTTGGCCTAAACGGATGCGGCATCCGTTCGGCCCATGGTGGGGGCGGACGTGGCACTCCGCCCCACCAATGGTGAGAACGGATGGCGCATCCGCCCGGCCCATGGTGGGGGCGGATGCGCCATCCGTTCTTGCCATGGGTCGGTCGGAGTGCCGCGTCCGCCCCCACCATGGGCCGAACGGATGCCGTATCCGTTTAGGCCAAATTTTAAATTTTTCTCTCAAATTTTTTTTCTCAAATTTTGAATCAAAAATTATGCAAAGGGTAAAATTGTCAAAAGATGGCGGTAGTAAGGAATTTAAGGGCGGTAAATAGCAATACCCAAAATATATGCTACATCCTCCTTTATAGCTTATATATAACATCATAACCCTAACTCAACAAGACTATTAAGAGGTCATGTTTGTTAATTTGCAATTAATATGTTCTTTTAATTTCAATTCTAAGGTCTTTCCTCTTCCCTTTTTCTTTCTTTTATAATTTCAATTTCAGCTGTACCCATCATAAATCAACCATCATATATCATAGATGAAAACTAAACCTAGAGTTGTACCATCATAGATCACAGATGAAAACTAAACCTTGAACCATTTTTCTGTTCTACAGAAATAAAATCAAGTTCTGGTGGATTTGTTTTGTTTGAGGCAACTGATAAATGGGATAAATTAGGTCAGCAATTGGAACAGAGCTGTATATGGGGTTTTCTCTTTGCATATTTTCTGTAAATTTAAATATTTAATTTTGCTCAAACTTCATTATCTTTTTGGAAGTGAATGTATTACTATCTTTTTTGATGTTTTTATAATTTGAACAGGAGTTAGGAGTTTCATGTTGATCATCTGAATTTTTTTTTTGGTGCCACAATAAATTTACGGTTGTTTTTTATTCCCTGAAAATTTTGATGATTTTTTTAGATTTATCCCTCTTAACTCACTATTTTTATCTTTCCTCAGGTCCTCTACACAGGGGGAATCCAGCATGAGGGCACTGGGGGCAGTTGCCCCCACTGACATTTGTATTTTTTTTTAAATTATAGGTAATAATTTTGAAGTTTTAGAGCTTTTCCCCCTTCATCAATGGAGGTTTAAGGTTTACTGGTTCTATAATTGAGGATGTAGAATAGTTTTAAATTTAATATTTTATTTTTATTTTTTTAATTCTGTTTTAAATCAAAACAACGCCGTTTTATTTTATTAGAACTATGTCGTTTTATTTACAACAAAAATAAATATTTAAATGTAAAACTAAATAGGTCCTAAAACAATTCATCGTTCTCTCTTACTCTATTTAATCTCTTTAGTTCTTCTTCCTCAATTCCTCTTTCCTTTTAATCCTAAATTGAAATCCCTAATTCTAAGTAAGATTAAATCAAAATCGGCAGTCAATCCCTCCGTAATTTGATCGTTGGTCCAGCACTGCATCTCCGATATTTGCCTCTCTGCTTTGATATTTTTTTGCTCCTACTTGAATTTTGATTTGATATTTCTACTACTATTTTACTTGAACTTGAGCTTTGATCTCTGGTTTTCTATAATTATTATTTTTTGAATAAAAATTATTTTAGTCGTATTGTTTGCCCTCATAGGGGAGAAATCCTGGATTCGCCCCTAGCTCTACATATTAAATTCTGGAAATTTGAAAAATAAATTTAATTAGCACTGATCTTGATTTAGGTTTAGTCTATCACCGACTGAAGAAGCATATAGACAAGATGATTCTTTGAAACTCTTTGAAACTGGAATTGGATGAGCGTGATAAAATCAGTTTCTCTAATAAATAGATTCGGTGATAACAGTTGTTATGATTGAAGGTTGAGATTAGAGTCAAGGAATCACTTTCAACCATAGGAGGAGGTTGCAGTCAAGAGCCAAACTCATCTCTTACTTTCTGTAATTTCATCATAGGAAAAGCAGCAAGTCTTTATAATCTAATAAGACAGATATAAAAATTATCACGAAGATTTTGTACTTTTATTGTAAATAGATATAGAATTAATGAAAATTAAGATAGATATTCCATAATAATCTATAAATTAATTAAATAAAAATTTTAATATTTTATCTTCTCCTAAATTTGTAGTATATTAAAATTTTAAATAAAAAGTTTACAACAATTGCAAGTATAAAGAAAGCACAAAATAAACAAGAAAAAGCATAAAATTCAACCGTGCATTATGTCTGTCTTCGATTAGCTTTTATAGTTTAAGTTTTTTAATATCGGAGTTATTAAAAAGTTATTTTTTTTAGTTTAAGTTTTTTTAATATCGGAGTTATTAAAAAGTTATTGAAAAATAATAAGTCAACTTTAATATGGTTAAGGTATAAAAATACCTCTAACATTTTGGGTTAAGAGTAATTTTACCCTAACGTGTAAAATGGTGCAATTTTATCTTTAGTGTTGGAAGTCAAGAGCAATTTTACAACTAACGTTGATAAATTGGATCAATTTGAAAAATAATTCATCAAACTGTCTTCTCGGTCATGAATTTTGTCTTCTACACTTCACACGTGCATCATTTTATCAGTAACAAATCACAAATATATGTTGGGATGTCAAAAAAAAAATTCTATCTTTTATATGAATTGGACAAAAAAATAAAAAAATTCACCGAATTTATAAATATTAATCTTCAATTCTATTATTAAATTATAAAAAACATGAAATCCTTTTTTTAGAACGAACTGATATGCAATTGATGCAGAATAAGGAACAAAAATATATGTATTTTATAATAGTGAACCAAATTATCAATGTTAGTGGTAAAATTGCTCTTGGCGAGCAACGTTAGGAGTAAAATTACACCATTTTAAACATTAGGATAAAATTGCTTCTGACTCAAAATGTTAGGAGTATTTTTGCATCTTAACACATTTTAATATTATATTTATCTAATATAGTGAAATCATATAACCCGTGCAATGCACGGGCTTAAATCTAGTTATTCTTATAATGATGAGCAACATGTCAAAGTAAAAGCACTATTTGGCTCTTGGGTTAGGCAATGCTTAATTTGTTTTTAACAAAATAAATTTTACTTTGGCCCTGGTTGGTAAAGAGCGTTTTGGGATAAAAAGAGCGGTTTTGACCAACTTTAAAGGTTTGACCACTGAAACCGCTAATTGGAGTGTTTGGTGGAGAGAGGTTTGGAAGAGAGTTTTGGGATGAAAACGCTAATTTAGAAAAAGCTCTTAAAAGGAGCTTTTTCAATTAGCGTTTTGCAATATTAAAATTAATGGACTTCTTTAACCCTAATAAATAGACTCACTCTTCTCCTGCGCCAAAATTAATGCCCTTATTCGTCTTTTTGCACAAACCGCTATTATCAATCAGCTAATTTTTACCAAACAAGTCTACACAAACAGCTAATCAAATCAGCTAGTCAAATCAGCTAACAGCTAACAGCTAATTCCCAAACAGTGCATTTGTTTCTTCCACCATTGGATGATGATAAACTTTGACAAAATAAGTTCATCCAATGGTAGAAAAAACAAAGTAAAGCTTATTTTGTCAAAAACAAAGTAAGCATAGAAGGCACTTTGACTCTTGTTTGTCGTTTGGTATTCAAAATTTTAAAACTCTAGTATTGTTTGGTAACATTTGTTTTTAAAATATTTACCTGACATTTGATCCATTTTAGATGAAAAATTATTTAATTTGTTAAATTTTCTGTATGACCCATTGTACAATTTTTAACACTGACATACACGTGCCGATTATTTTATTTTATTTTCTATATAAACTTTATATGGATAAATAAATAATTAGTTTTTTTATTTTTCCACATATAAAATTTATATGGAAAAAATAATTAAAATAATTTCATGTGTTAAAAATTGTGTTATATAAAAAATAAAAAATCAAATAATTTTTCATCTAAAATAGACTAAATGTTACTTATTCACAAATGATATTGAATGATACACGGAAAGGTAAATATATAGAGACCAAATAAGGCTTTATGCCAAGTAATAAAGAAATCAAAATAGGTGTGCTTGCTTTATTTTTGACAAAGTAAGTTTTATTTTGTTTTTTCTATCATCGGATGAACTTATTTTGTCAAAGATGATTACAATCCAATGGTGGAAAAAACAAAGTAAGACTTACTTTGTCAAAAACAAAATAAACATGCTTAACCCATCAAAATAATAGTGAGAAAAACTTATACGGGATGGGAACTAGGACATTTACGACATATGCATCAATCAAAACATTTCAAGTCTTTTATTCTTTTAATAGTGTGTATTGTTTGAAAATTAAACCGAAACGAACTGATTACCGCAATTACCAATGTAATAATATATAAAATTTAAATATAACCGAACAGAATGGAAAATATAGAACTGAAACTGAAAATATAAAAATTACTGATCAAAACCATGCCAAAAATATTTAAAAACAAATCAAAATTGTGTTTCAATTAATTGAAGAGTTTAATTAGCAGTTTCAACATACCAATAAATTGATTGGACTTTAATCCATTATATAAAAGATAACTATTTTTGAAAATCTAAAAATTAGTAATTAGAAAAGAAAATGTATAAATAGAGGAAGGCTACTTACAAATTATTCATTGTTTATCTTTGGAAGCGTTGAAGGTGAGATGATGACTGTGGCTGCTTTGGCTCCTAAAAAAGCTAAGAAGAAAGAAATCATTCAATCTTTCTTTCTGTCTTTTTGTCTTCTTTTGCTCTTTGGAGACTCAAAACAAAATCTTTTTTGTTTTTCTTTTCCTCGGTGATTGTATAATGTTTATGATTCTTTAATGTATTTTCGCCCCTAATTTTGTTTTCATTTTCTAAATTCATTTATCTAGGTGTTGATTTACTCTTATATTTTTAATGAATTTTTTCTTTTGATATTAGGTGTTGTTCCATGTGTAAAGAACAAGTTAGAACAAGATGAAAATAAAGGAAAAATAACAAGGTTGGGTTCGCATATCATTATTATTATTTATTGAATCAAATTGTTTATTATATATTGTTGGCGATATTTATATTCCTTTTACAACCTTGACTTGTGTGGAAAAATGCGGACATGTCAGAGAAATAGGTTCTCAACCTACGTTTAAGAAAACGGTTTTTATAGATATGCGCCTACGTCTAATGGATAACTGGCTAATAATCAAACAATTGTACGTGAAAAACAAGGATTGTGAAAATGTTTCACTGGGTTCCTAGTTGCCGTCAGTACAACTTTAACTAGAATTGGACCAATAGTTTCCAGTAATTAAAAATGTAAGAATAATAAAGCAAACACAAGAATTTTGGAATTTTTTCTTTATATTTACTTTAAATTAAGAGTTTTGGGTTACAATAAACCGAATAGGAATAATTACAGCCAAGACAAATAGCAAATTTAATATCCACAATGTCAAAAGCAATAAATATGATTGTAATTGAAATTGAAATGAACAATTGAAATGAATTAACCGAAGCGGTGAGCCGTTACGTCGAAGCGTCGCGTTGAAACATTGTGTCTGCCTGAGGTCGTTATCCCGAGACTGATGCTTGACTTGAGTAAGGTGTGTGTTTAGTGGTGCCAATTGATTGAGCTTGAATATTTGAAAATTGAGATTGTTGTGATAAGATTGATATTTTGACTAAGAAATTGAGTTTTTGGATGTGAATCTGAGTAGGAAAACGAATCGGGTTTGTGTTTGGTCGGAAAAGAACAAATTATACCGAATCAGGGACCGAGAGGGACGATTTTAGTGGCTAAAATCGGACAAAAAGGGGATGTTGTAAATTGATGTTCAAATTGATGAACAAAAGCTTGAGATTATAGCAATTATAGCTAAAATTGATGATAAGAATCAAGGATTTGATGATTGGAATTGGCTCGGAAGCTTGAAAATTGTGTTTAGGAATGAAATTGGACCGAATTTGGCTAGAAAGATATGAATAGGCTGAATATATTTGAGAATTGTATTGATATGTGTTGTATTTTGATTGATATTTGTTGTTGATTTTGTATTGTATTGATTGATTGTTGATTGATTTTTTTTAGGGGGGGGGGGGGGGGTGTTGAATGAAGAGGAAGAAAGGTTATTTATAGAAAGGATTTGCACCTACTAATCACACACTTACCAACTACTCATGCCATGATTCCACTTTATACAAAATGGGGTAGTGCTTCCTTGTTTTTAGGCCTCAACTTGGCTTGTGAAGTTTGACCCGAAATTGTGTTGTGTTTCTGCAGCTGACTTTGTAAAATCCTGCTCTCTCTCTCTCTCTCTGTTCGTCCTATGGTGCTGCTGAAGATGGATCCAGAAAGCTGGGGACGTCTATTTTCTAGATCCGAGCTCACTTCTGAAGTTCTTGAACGTTTAGCTCCCCGAATAATTTAATCAAAAGTGACCCGTGACCAATTTCGGATTTCATGCACTTAGAAGTTAGTTTGATGCATTTTCCCACTTTGTCACCCACTAACCCACTACTCTTCTCTTCTTTTGACTCTTTCTTTTTTGACTTTATATTTTTTATTTTTTTGTATTCTTTTATTTTCTTTTTATTTCCTTTATTTTTACACTAAAATAATAAAAATGACAAACGATAGGTTATAATTATAACCTATGGTTTGAATACGAATAAATGTAAAAATTAGCAAACTTAGGTTATAATTATAACCTATGGTAAAAATGTAAATAAATGTAAAAATTACATTTACCCCCAACATATATAAATAAAATAAAAATATAGAAATTAGTAATTAAAAAAAGTAAAACAGAAGGCCCCAAATAAGCCAGAAGTGAAAAAACTAGTAACCATTGCACACACATCTGCACCAACAATGTCCCAATAAGTCTGAAAGAAAGCCCCTCCAAAGCCATCAGGCCCTGGTGCGCTCCCCCTATCCATGGCAAAAACTGCCCTCTGTATTTCTCCAGTATCCGGATAAGAGGTTAGTGCGCAATTATCATCATTAGTAACCAGTCGCAGAGCCGGTGTGTAAACTGTAGAGAAATCCCTGGCAGAGTTCACATCATTCCGAAATAACTCGGAATAGAATTCATTAATGTGTTCAGAAATCAAGGAAGGTTCTGTTACCAAATGGCCATCAATTTGAAGGACATGGATACCTGGTGAAGCAGACCAGATGGAAGCTACACGGTGAAAAAATGCAGTGTTACTATCACCCTCCTTCAGCCAGTGAATTCTGCTATTGTCCCAAAGATATACTTCTTTCCTGTGTAGTGCTATATCTAAGTCAGAGTGTGCTTGAAGTTCCTGTTGATGAAGAGCTGTTGAGAACCCTTGTTCTATCAAATCAGCCCGAATTCGGCCCAAATTAGCTTCAGCCTTTTTAATATTTATGTCAAGATCCCCGAAGTTTTCCCTGTTCCATTTCTTTAAAAATCGGTCTTAGAAGCCTCAATTTTGAGCAAAGGGATTGCATAGGAGGTAGTCGTGGATCAGAGCCATTCCAAAAGTCCGAAATAACCATCCTGAGACTCGGATGAGACAACCACATCGTCTGGAAGCGAAAACGACTAATCGCTGGTAAGCTATTTGTGCAGGAGAAGAAAAGTGGACAATGATCCGAGTGATGCCTCGATAAAACCGTGCTACTGAATCGCCCCCAATAATATGAAAATTCTAACGAAACCAAGACCCGATCCAAACGGCATGTCCTGCCATTGCACCAAGTGAATAAAGGTCCATGTGATGGCCCTTCAAGAAAAGACCTCTCCTCAATAAACCAGCAGAAGTCTCTGCAAGGTCTAGAAGTAGGCGCTAACCAGTTTTCTCGTGGGATCCCAGCACTGCATTAAAGTCGCCTATAGTGACCCAACTGTCACCAAAATTCGAACGGAGTGCTAGGATATGTTGAAATAAGTCCAACCTTCTGTTGGCCCAGGCGCTACCATAAACAAAGCACAAATAATGCGAAGAACCAAACAATTGAACCTGTAGAAGAACACATTGCTAAGGGGAGGAGCAGATAGAAATAGATCGAGCAATTTTAGCTGTAGAAAAAATCCATAAAGATGGACTTTCCCTGTCGTTAGTAGCAACCAGTTGTAGCCCCAAACGAACCCATAAAGAAGGTTGCATTGTACTGAATTCAACCATAGGCTCAGACAAGCAGAGAAGGTTCGGTTTATGCATAAAACATAAATGTGTAAGATTCCTCTGTGTATCCAAATTGAGGATACCTCTACAATTCCAATAAATAACATTCATTTATAGTGGGCTGGGAGTTTACCTACCCATTTTGCACGAGTTTGTTCAATCCCTTCCATTTTCACGTCCTGCACTTAGATTGCGTAACTGTTTCCCATGTACTCTCAGAGTCTTCCTCCACCATATCAACCCAGGACTTGGAGCCTGGTGAGGCCTCAGGTTTATCAAGATCAACCGAGTTCTTGTTACTTGGCGATAAACGTCGATCAATTGACTCCAGCTCATAAACAGGCTATCGAATTTGTGGGTTACCTTGTAATGTGAGCTTTGCACATTCCTGCTGCACCACCTGCATTGATGTATTCTCAATCAAAGAAGGTCCCTCTTGATGCAAATCAGCAACAATTCGAGTTGCAACTTGTTTGAAGGAGATATCCATAGCTGAGTTAGGCCTTGGAGCCCTCTTTTCCATTGTGCTGGGCCCCCTCCGATCAGGGTCTGAGTTGCACTTCCCCTCTGGTGCCGGCTTCTTATTTCTCTAGGGAGTTTTTCGTACACTACCTCAACCCAAAGTTGCTTCCCCTCCATCTCAATTCGGATCTGCACTGGTAATTCAGAGTTTATATCAACATCCAACAACATTCGGGCATAGTGACCATAGTCGCCTTCTAGAGTGGACTGATCGATTCGTAACCTCCAATACATTTAGAGATATCCGATAAAATATATTATCCCAATATTCCCACAGTAAAGAAAGCAATCGAACCCATACCTGGGCGTTTGTTGATTTTTCTGCAAACGGATCGAAATTAGGCATCCAAGGCTGTAGTCTGAAAGTTCCAGGCTTAGCGATCACAATACCCTTCGCCAAAATGGCATTCTTTGTAGCCGGCGAGCTCAAAACTATCTGATTGAAGCCGCACCCGATTGAAATTAGACACCAGGACTCTTACAATCCCCAAGCTTTTGCCAAAGTCTGCTTTAGATCAACTAATTTCTAAGGAGTATCCCCCTTACTGAGAACTAACCTATCGATGAGTGAGGAAGAACGCATCACAGTGACTCGATTTTCATAGGCAGACTGGGAGATCTTAACCAATTTTATTCCCCTAACATCAGTGACGGTGGCTGACGACGGAGGAGCATCTGTGATGCGCCTCTAGTAGAGCGGTATGTATTATGTGATATTATGTGTGTGTGTGTTACGGTTATGATCTCTCTACGTGCTCTAACTCTACTAGACGGGTATGGATCCTCTAGAGTTGAAAAGCCTCTAGAGTTAGTGGAGTTGTAATCTCAACCATTAATTGCAACATTAATGGATGAGATTTAATTGATAAATTTTAATATTTAATTAATCATTTATTGATCAATCAAATCTCATCCATTCATTTTGTAATTAATGGTTGAGATGCATATAACTCCACCAACTCTAGAGGATTTCAACTCTAGAGGATCTCTACCCCTACTAGACACTACGTAGGGACAAGTGTATCTTGTCGTATCAAGTAATAAACTTGGTTAAGTCCAGGTATCGAATCCAGAGGATTTATACCTACAATTATTAAACTACTCGGTTCTATACGTTATCTAGACGGTGAATACTTTAGCTTTGGGTTTGGGTGACAATTACAACTACTCCTAAGCTATGGTGAAACAGACTTGTATAGTTCAAACTCTAACGAAGTGATACGGGTAATGATAAGTTATAACATACGACAAACAATTTAGACTATATAGGTTAATAATTTACTCTTGCAAAGAGGACTATCTATAGACCGAACAACTCCATGAGGTTCTTAGATCGTGATCCCCTCTTAAGGCGACTCTAATTCTTAGGATCAGAAACTAGGGCTCGTAAGTTCCGTGGCTCGTTAATTCCTATGGTTTCCGGATTGTCAACTCCGGTAAGGCAACACCTATGTGAATCCTAGTAGATTTCGGAGCTCGTAAGTGAGCTACACAATAATCAATTATGAGTATCGAAGCAAGTAATAAATAATAACACAGATAGTGAAACTGAAATTATAAATCATATATTATAAATATGGAACGCGTAAATACGGAATACAACCAAGCCTAGTACATAGAAAGAGTACAAGCTAATTAACAAGTAGAAAGGGAAGAAGAATCGGTCCTTAGAACTAGCTAACTGGACTCAAAGTCGTCTCTTAGGACTTGGAGGTGGAACTCTCGAGCTTGGTGGATGCGGATGGAACAAAATTTCGACGACGTGACGGAAGGAATACACAAGCTCTCAAGGTGGTAGAGTTTTATTAAACAAAATCTGAATATGATAGAGTTTTATTACACAAAATCTCCATATGATAGAGTTTTATTACAAAAAATGAGTGCCAAGCACTCCTATTTATACACAAATCAAGCTTGGGTCATAATTGTAATTACATTAAGTAAGAAGACTTTGAATGTGGAAAGAAGACTTTGCATTTGAAGAAGGACTTTGAATGCATGTAAAAGTGGTAAGAAGACTTTGAATTTGATGTAGAATAATGAAACATATGATGCTTCATTATTTACTTATTTTCTCCCTTACAGATTTCACACCCATGAATGATTTCCTAGGCTTCAACATGTCCAGTAATTTAGATTAATTATTTGAGCCTATTACGCTTCGAATTTGGAGATGATTATTATTAGTAATTTGTGCATCTTTCTCTTAGCTTTCCAACACCTTTTGAATCGCCTCAATCCGAGTTCGTATAAGGAAGATACAATGGAAATACAAAAATATGTCAAATTTTCTCTCAATGTGAACAAGGAGACCTGAACAACTCAAGCTCCACGTGGATGAGATTCTAACATCTTATTTCTGTTCTATAAAAGGTCCAAGCTCCACGTGAATAATTTGCTGAAGTTTATCAAACATTTCTCACTGCTTCAAGCTTCGCGTGGTACATGTTACGCTCCGCATGGATGAGTTGACCTGGGCAAAGATAAGATTGACTGTCGTATTTTAGTGGGCACCGCGTGAAGACCGACCAAGCTCCGCGTGGAGTGTGACACGCTCCGCATGGACATCAGAAATTAGACCTGTTTTCATCGCCTTTTCCGTCTCGTACGTTTATCCTGCAAAGCACAAGCACAACTATGAACACCGAGATTACTTGATTTATTTATTTACTTTATTTTTCTAAAATTGATAAAAAAAGTAATGAAAATTATCAAAAGTACAATTTTTACTATTATTTTGTTATTTATTCAAAACACACTTATTTTTGCAATTAAATTTAATTATTAGCTCAAAATAAACCGTAAATCACGCTAAAAAGATAGGGACAAAACATCCATATCAAACTGCCAAATTATTCCGCAGATACGATCTAGGAAATCTCCGTTGCGAAGGCGGAGGCGGTTGGGAGTAAAAACAAAATTTTGGATTGAAGAGAGTTCTTATATCACAGTAATAGTCAAGGAGATCAGAAGGTGAGGCGGCCGGAGCAGCCATGGCGTCCTGATTGGGAACCAGTCGCCGCTAGAGTTTTACTTAGGAAATATCATTAAAGGTACATCAAACATAAACAACAGTTGAAACATATATTGATCGTAACTCCAAATTCGCCGCAAACCAACTGTAGACCAATCTTCAACGTTTGAACCATTTTGAACCTTCGGATCTAAGTCCTATGTAGATCCAGTTATCTACGGATAAGATCTACCGTTTCTGCACTTGCTAAAACAGAAAAAGTTACAAAAATAGAGATTAGAGCCAACAGGCGCAGTTCAAATGGATTTAGATATCCGATAAAATATATAAGATCCAACTAAAAACCGACACAAATAAACGAAAAAAACAACTACGAAAAAAAACAGAAAAACAACAATGGTGGGAGGAGGAAGAAGGATCCTTCTTCCTCCTCAACTAGACAACAACAAAGAAGAAGAGGGACAAGAGGAGGTTCGTCGGCTTGGATTGGGAGGTAAGAAGAATGAAAGTGAGGAGGAGGGAGGCGGGGGTGAAAGCTGTAGAGGAGGAGATCTGATATTTTAGAGAGAAGAGACCTTCTCTCACATCACATCTAGGGGTCTAAACGAGCCTTGGTAGTTCTCAAACTATTCGAGCTTGGCTCGGTGAAAGCTCGATCAAAGCTCGGCTCGATAGGGCTCGACTCGAGTTCGGGATTGACTCGAGCACTAACGAGCTGAGTCCGAGCTTCCTCAGGTTCGGCTCGAAAGCTCGCGAGCAGGCTCGATTATTTTTAATTACTATATATATTTCATTATATATATATATATATATATATATATATATATATATATATATAATATATATTTGATTGGTTATTATTAGTTTTCATCATAATTCAGAACTCAAATAAGATTTAACTCATACAAAAAAAACACAAAAAAAAGCTTAGACATTTGAGTCTTTAACGAGACAATTAGGTTTTGATAAAGAATAAAATACATTACAAAGTTTAATATATATGTCATTGTTTGAAATTTTTCTCCGAGCTTGTGTTTTCCGATCACAAGTACCATATATTTTTCTGGAATCTCGACAATAACATGCTTGTTTTTCTTTATAAATATTTTAAACTCATATGGAGTATGTTATAAGGCTTTTCTATTTTTTTATGTTACTTATTCTATGCATGTATGATGAATTTGGTTAAAGCTCGTTAGAAGCTCGATAAAAGCTCGGCTCGGTCAAAACTCCGCCATATTCGGTCAAAGCTCGGCTCGATCAAAGCTTGTCAAAGCTCGATTCGAGAGGGCTCGGTTCGAGATATTAACGAGCCAATACCGAACCTACCTAGGGTTCGGCTCGGTTCGACTCGGTTGCACCCTAATCACAGCTCCCCGATATGTAATTGTTTCTGTTTTTTTAATCATGTTTCTTATGGCTTTAATTTGTAGTTATATTTTAACCTCATCAGTCTGATCACCCTATTACATATATATTTCTCCGTGATAAAATTTAGTCTTTAATGGTTTCAATTTAGAATAATTTTGGGCTAGGTGACAGTATCTGTAAAACGGAACTCATATCTAGATCTAGAAGTGGAGACAGTGGTGTAAATGAACCCAGCAGTTCATGAGTGGTTTGGTAGTTGGCTCGATAAAAACTCGGTTCGAGTTATAAATGAACCGCTTGTAAACATGATTTACTAGCTCGGTTTATAAACGAGCCGAGTTTGAGCATACCAAAGCTCGGTTCGAAAGTTCACGAGCAGGTTCGATTAAAACATTTATGAAACAAATTGTACTTTCGTAGAAAACTATAAAGTTTTGTGTCCGTTCATAAATATCTAAACTTAATATTATTTCATTTTTTATTAGACAAGTTTATTTACAAACATAATAAATGAATAATAGACGAACTATTTGTGAGCATTTTGTTTATTTATTCACGAACTTTGCATATGAGTTTGTTTATGTACACAATTAAAAAGCTATTTGCGAGCAAATTTCGTAAATATAATTGACGATTTACTAAAAAATAATTCATGGTTAGATAATTTTATTAATGAACCAATTTCAAAGAGGATTTTGGACTCAAAACAAATTCGAAACTCAACTCGAGCTTGTTTATTTTCTAATGAGCTGAACCGAACTTGAGCAAGCCAAAGTTTGGCTCGAGTTCGAGCTCGAGCTCGTTAATTTTATAACGAGCTGAGACCAAAGCTCGGCTCGGCTAGATTACAATCCTAAACAGAGACAAGTATCACAGGATGCTAATGCACCCTCAAACTGTCAAAAATCACGGTTTTTAGCGGTGATTGTACCACATGTTCGCTCTTTATTTTATTAAAAGAAAGAATACAAATAAATCTTGTGGTTTGGACCATTTTCAAACATAGATTATGTGGTTTAAAAGTTAGCAAACATATACCTTGAGGTTTATTCCGTTAGCAAACGCATTCCAAATTAACTAATGGTGTAAAAAAAGCCAAAAATCAAAGGGAAAATGATTAATTTTGTCCTTATATTTATTTATTTTATAAATTAACTCCTTACTATATAATTATCACAAAAAAAAACACTAAAATAAAAAATAAAAATTAAATATACTATCTTCTCTATCTCTCTTTAATTTTTTAATTTTTTTCGTCTTTCTCCCTTCTCTCTCGTTTTATATTTAATTTATTTAACAAGACTGAATTTATTTCGAAGTAGTGATTGTGCAAGATCCAGTTGAAGGAAGAAAATGAGAATTGGGAAAAGGCGAGGTATGAGCGGGGAATTGAAGTGGGTTTTTACAGAAATTGGATTTCTTTCAATCTAAAGAAATGTATAATCTAATTGATGCCATGGAATGAAGAGTTTGAAAGATAAGAAATCAAATTAGGGACTGAGATATGACATACCTTTTGGAAGGCGGTTGGCTGGAGAGAGAGATAATGGATGTTGAACCAGTGGAGAGTACGGCCAAATGATATCTAAAATGTTCTTTCCATATTTTTATTTTCGTTTTTTTTTGAAATAATATTTCTTGGAGGGTGATTTCAATGATATTAACACGTTGGATGATCAAGTTGGTGGAAGCCACGAATATACCACTCATGCGATTAATCACAAGACGTAGATGGAAGCCTGTGGAGTTATGGACCTTGGATGGACAGGAGCTCGCTATACCTGGAGACGGCAACTTTTATCGGTTCGCCTTGATAAGGTTTATGGTAACAATCTTAGCAGAATATCCTTCCCCGAAGCATCAGTTTTAAATCTTCCTTATCGCCACTCTGACCATGCCCCAATCTTGCTGAAATTGTTTGGGAATATTGGGAAGAGGGAGTTGCGGCCTTTTAGGTACCTGATGGCTTGGGAGGGAGCATGATGATTTCATAAATGTCATTAAAAACAGCTGGTCAGGGCCTATTCACCCAAAAATAGCGCCCGCTAATTTCAAAGCCCAGATTTCAGTTTGGAATAAAAAATTCTTCTGAAATATTTTCTCAAGAAAGCATCAAAATTTGAAAAGACTAGCTGGAGTCCAAGAAGCCATGGTTAGCGTAAAAGATGACTCTTTATCTCGATTGGAAAGGGCCCTTTAGAATGAGCTCACTGTAGTGCTAAGACAATAAGAAATCTTATGGTTTCAAAAATCTTGCAGAAACTGAATAACACAGGGAGACTGCAACACCAGATTTTACCATCTCTCAACCATAATCAGAAGGAAAAGAACAAGATAGAAGCTATACAAGATGATAATGGAAACTGGATTTATGATTTGGAGGGCATTCGGGCTCATGCTTTCGGGTTCTATAGAAATTTATTTCAACAAGAGACCTTGCAATCTCCCTAGGTTCTGAATTCAACGACATCTTTCCTACCATGAATGATTCCAGTATGGCAGAAATATTTCGGCCAGTTACTAAAAGAGATATTAAGGCTGCTTTATTCGACATGAACCCGTCAAAATCTCCGAGAATTGATGGGCTGCCTGCGAGATTCTACCAAAGACACTGGAAGATAGTTAAAGCCGGCTTGTATGAATTTGTCCTAAAGGTGTTTTTAGGTTCGGATAGGGTTGCAGATATCAATCAAACTCTCCTGGTCCTCATACCAAAAGTACCAAATCCAATCACATTGCTGCAGTTTAGACCTATCAGCTTTTGCAACGTCATTTATAAACTGATCACCAAGATCATAGCGAATCGAATTCAGCTCCTGCTTCCGGACATCATAGAGCCTTCTCAGTACAGTTTTATACCAGGGAGACACAAAGCATTCTGCGGCTACACAAAATATAATAATTTTGGGATAATGTATCAAAATAGGCCTAAGATTTTTGGAAAAGTACCAATTTAGGCTCCACGTTCAAAATAGTACCAATATAGGCTTAACGTTTACAACATACCATCAATTTAATGTTTACAACATAGCATCAATTTAGGAATTACTAACAGAACGTGATACGTCATCCGTTAAGTCTGCCAACTCAGCGCCACGTCACATAAGGTACCAAAATAGGCCCAAGGTTTGTAGAAAGTATCAATTTAGACCTCACGTACAAAATAGCATCATATAGGCTTAACGTTTACAAAATAATACGAATTTAAACTTAACGTTTACAAAAATATATCCAATTTAAGTTGTGTCAGAAAGATATTTTTATTTTTCTAGCATGGTACAAATTAAGAAACTGATATTAGACACCTTAGATTTTGTGTGGCTGTATGGTAACATTTTGAATACATTTTGAATGAGTTGTCAGTTGACAATTAATATTTTGTGTGCCAATATGGTCATATATCAATATTATTTTAATTAGTGTTCGAAATTTTGTGGATATTCAATTACTTTTGATTTGCTTATATTACATGAGCCCATGGAATATAGTAGTTATGTAATCATTGATGAAAAACCAATATAAGGTCTTAATGAGCAAGAATAATAATTAATTGTATTATAATAAATAAAAAAATAGAACTAAATAAAAAAAGATAACATAAAAAGTTAATAGGGAAATGATATGATATAATTAATTGTGACGTTTAGTTTAAATTGGATATATTTTTGTAAACGTTAAGCTTAAATTCGTATTATTTTGTAAACGTTAAATCTATATTGGTGCTATTTTGTACGTGAGGCCTAGATTAATACTTTCTACAAATCTTGGGCCTATTTTGGTACCTCATGTGACGTGGCGCTGAGTTGGCAGACTTAAACTTGACGTGTCACGTTCTGTTAGTAATTCTTAAATTGATGCTATGTTGTAAACGTTAATCCTAAATTGATGTTATGTTGTAAACGTTAACCATATATTTGTGTTATTTTGAACGTGAAGTGTAAATTGGTACTTTTCTAAAAACTTTAGACCTATTTTGATACTTATCCCAATAATTTTTAAATATCAAAACATAAATAATAAAATTTAAGTATTTTTTTTTTTTTGATAAAATGCCACATATCATTTCATTAACTTAAGAATACAAATACATCACGAAAGAAAGAGGAATAAAACCTCCATTCCATACAGGCAAAAACCCATAAAGGGAAGAAAAGACTACGAAAAGCAATACATAGACTACAAAGAGCAATAAAAGACTACAAAGAGCATTAAAAACCAGAAAAGATACAAATACAACAACCATAGAAGTCATATCATTCTCGTAAGTCGAATCCCGTTGAAAAACCGTTGTAATCCATACTCCATCATTTAGGCTCTTCCGGACGTTCGGATCTGAGTCCTTTCTGTTTGTGCATCCACGCAGATCTATAGATCTACGGACAAGATAAACCTTTTCCGCTCTTGCTAAGACCGAAAAAAGAATAAAAGTAGAAATATAGCTCACAAGAGTAGATCTAACGGAAAAAGAAGTTCAAGAAGGTAGATAGACTTCAAACTAACAACAAAACGTAAATCTAATGCTAAAAACGAAAACTAAAATATAAATGGGAGGAGGAAGAAGGAAAACAAGCTTCCTTCTTCTTCCTCAACGAGATAGCAGCGGAAGAAAAGGTAGAGGAGAAGAGATGGCAGTTCAAGAAGGGTGGGGAAGAAGAAAAGGCAGAAGGCGGAGGAGGCGGAAGAGATCTGGAAAAAGAGAAAGGAAAGGAGATAATAAAATTTAAGTATTAAAAATATATTATATATTTAGTGCTAATTTGATCCTCAATTAGTTTTACATTTCCTATTGATACTAAATTAGTCATCCTCCATACCAACTTTAAGCGGGAATTTCAACATTTATTCATTTTTTTCTTCTCTAAATAGTAAACAGTGAAAAATAGACTATGCTATATATTATAGAGCTTCAATTTGTCAAATTTAACTACGGAGAGGATACTTTGTTACACTGTCAATTTGTTGACAGCGACATGTCGCTGTATATATTTTAAATTTAATTTAATACTATTTGGAATTTATTTGACTTTTTTCCAGAAAAAAACAAATAAGATGTTTGTATTTGACACTGACTCATTCATCTTTTGACTACAGTCATGCACCGACGTAATTGGCCTTATATAGACAATTTTATATTTATACCATTTAAACAAAATATGGAGAAAAAAACCTACATTATGTATAAATAATTTTTCAAATAATTTTATTATAAAAAATTATTTATCTCCTGTTAATTTCTGAACATTTTGATTTTTTCAAATTTTATTATAATATTCTCAAAATACTATATCTAATCAATTAATTAAAATATTTTTTTATTATTTTTCAGAAATTTAAGCCTTTTTTCATTAATTTCATCAATTTTCTTTTAAATTTAACTTTTTTTCCACAATTTTTTGAGAAATTGTGGTTTGATGATATTGTATTTCATAATTATTTAGCTTGAAATTCTGATAGGAATATCTTATATGAAAAGATTTGATAAAGAGTGAAGATTATATCCATACATCAAAAGGGTGTAGATTTGGATAAAGTAAGGTTGTGTGCAGTGGCAGAGCCAAGAGTCAATGTTCGAGAAGTTATATTGTAGAAAGATTTTTTTTTTTTCAATAACGATTCAAGACTTTGATTCTTCCTCAAAATGTGTTTATAAAAAAGTTGGTTTGGATTTTTTTTCCAGCTTATTTTCACTAGTAATTGTTTGAGCAAATTTTTTTTACTATTAAATATTCAAACCAACATTTTCAAATTTTCGATAACCTAAAATAAAATTTATATTAATTGAAAACTTTAAGAGTATAGACCCTAAATTATCTAAATTAAACCCTAAATTAAAAATCTCGAAATTAAATCCTAAATTAGAAATATCTAAATTAATTAGAATTATTAAATTAGAATTCTTAAGTAAATAACATATTAGAAATCCTTAAATAAAATTCTAAATTAGAAATCCCTAAAAAAACCACAATTTAGAAATCCCTAATTTAGTTTAGAAATCATAAAATAAAACTTAGAAATAAAATTAATAATGGAAATGACAATGGAAAACTTATTTAAGAGCGGAAAAGAAAAAATGTTGGGTGAGTATAAAGGTTTTAGGGAATTTTCCCTTCAATTTGTTGAGCTACTTGGCTAAAGAGAAGGCTAGAAAAGCAAAAAGGGCATTCACGTCAAATGCTCATGAGATTCATGCTGGATGGAAAAAGTATTTTTGCCATTTCCATCCATTTTTAACCTATTGTAGTACAAAACGATGTCGTTTTGCGTTGCAGTAGGTTAAAAAAAATAAACAAATGCAGAAGATGATATCTTCTACAACTATAAATGTAGCCGCGATGGCTGGAGGGGGCTCCAGCCATGGCGACCCCTAGTGGAACCAAGGAGGAAACCCCCATCAGAGAGGTTTCTAGCGGGGCCGGAGGGTCGACCGACTCTTCCTGCCCCTAGTTGTGTGGCCTAGGAACATGGATGAAAAGTTTCATCGGAACATCAGAATGATTACCACCCGAACCTTGTATATATAACAAAGTCATATCTATTTAGCTCATGGAATAATCATTCCGCCCAAACTCCATATAATGGCCCTCACTTTTAATCAACCATTTCTCTTAGCTCTAACAAGTCTATTATATTCCTCATCAGATAATTTTCGTTCTGTGGAATTTTTTTGCCCAGTGTTCATACTTTTCTTAGCCACATATCACTTGTAACTAGACCGATGGGTCCAACGCAACCAACTTTTCATTTCCACCACCTTTCACTAACGAGGTGAGGCCACCTCTATCCAATTTCAGTAATTCGAAAATGTATCCCCTTGTTCGCAACAAAATCCAACATTCTCTTATTTTGTAACGTCCTCTTTTATAATTTCTCATTCAACAAATGTCCCAACTATCTCAATTAAACTTACACCATGCAACTACCAAATTTGGAGGACTAGCCATTTTGCAATTCTGTAAGCAATGCGTCCATTTGAACATGTTATTAGAGATATTCCTCCACCAATACGATATTGAGTCGATACTCTTTTTAAATAGCATATATAATATTTATATGTTTTTTCTTTCTCTTTTTTTTTATGAAAAGGCAGGCCGCAGAAAGACGGATTAGCAGGCATCCCAACTATGTTGGCACCCCCGAGCTAACACACGAGACCTGAGTCGATATTATTAAAATAGAAAAATAAAAATAATACAGATAGTAGCACTTAGGTAAATCGGTACACAGTCCAACCTAGTGAATTACAGAGAAAATAGGAACGACAAAAGGCCGTGATAAAGTCCCACCATTGAAGAGAAGAAGCAGACCTACCATTATTTGCTAAAACATTAGCCATTTGGTTTCCCTCTCTATAGATGTGTGAGATCGCAAAAGACATGTCCTCTAATTGTTTTAAACATTTTATCCAATCTTGTCTGACCTGCCACAGAACAACGAGAGAGCGGGAGTGGAACAACATGACCACGTACATCGAATCGCTCTCCCACTAGAGTTGCTTCCATCCCCTAGTAACAACAGCGTCGATGGAAAAAATGGAAGCCCTCCACTCCGTAAGAAATGCGAAGCTAGAAGATAACGAGAATGTGAAGGCTCCAAGAAAAGTGCCATTCACACAAATATTTTCATCTTCAAAATATATAAATAAATAAAAATTATCCAAATTTAAAAATAGACATATAAACTACATGGGAATGGAGATACCGGATAGGGAGAGATCCCCGTCCTTGCCCCATTCCATGTCGAAAAATTCTACTATAGTCCCAGTTCATTGGACTTTATCAATAACATTCGTACACTAATAATTTTTTCAATAAAGGGATATGTTTATGTTTTCTTCATCCGTCGAATCAGTTGTATCTGATACACTGTAAAATTTCTACTTCCAAACCCCATTTGAATGAATCTTAGGAAGTTAATTTCTCTTAGAGCATCTCTAGGGGTGTTTGTAAACTTTGGGTGCCACTTAAAAGTTACAACCCACTAAAGTCTTTGTTATTTCAATATTTGATAGGATAAAAAATTTATTAATTAAACAAATTAGATTGAAAATAAATTATCTATCAACATTCTTGCTTGTATACTAGTAAATAAAGTTAGCTTGTATACCAGTAAATAAAGTTAGTGGGTCATGAAAGAAAAGAAAATCTTTTTTCTTTATTAGATGCCCAAACACAACAGATGCCACATTCTTACCTTTTGCAATAGTTTATGGTTTTTTTTAATGTAATCAATTGAATTAATGAATAAGATCATTGCATAACGCGTCCTCTAACCAACTAGGGACAGAAAAATCAACATAAGTATTAGAATTGGAAATGACGTGTTTTGCTACAATATGAGTCACCCCATTCGCTAACCTTGGAATAAACGAAACCTGGAAAAAAATGCTTATTAGCAACAATAAGTCTGCAATCGTTTATAATGCATCCAAATTCAGACATATCTAATTTTGACAAGTGCAGACTATCCACCACCACTTTAGCATCGATCTCAAATTCCACTCGATCATAGTTAAGAGCGCTTATCCACACAAGCGTGTGTCTTAGCCCAATAGCTTCTGCCAAACTCGCGTCCACAAAACCATCCTCCTGCGAGCTGCGTAAAGCCATGAACTGTCCATCTGCTCGATGTAGAATGGCCCCTAAACCATACCGTCTCTCCTGTGCGAATAGCGAAGCATCCGAATTGCATTTGAGGAAGTTAGTGGATGGTCGACGCCATCTAATAGGTACTAGAACAGCAGACCTGGTGCGTTGATTGCCTAAAGGATTGAACCGACGCCAATCCGTGATATAACTTGCTTCGCCTCTGTTCCACAACACATTGTTTTGAGCTATCCATATCGTCCAGAAAACTGCAGTAGCTCGGGATGCACTCTCCTCCGAGCTGTTCAAGCAAAGCTGTAGAAACCAATCTCCAATAGTGTCGGTCAGATACGCATTTTTTGAAACGTTCGCCGATCTCCAGCAGTGATCAGTGAAAGGGCACCAGAAAAACTAGATGCTCATAGTCTTCGTATGCCTCCAAACACAGAACACAAGTTAAAGGAACACTAATGTTTCTTCCGCTTAGACAACATCGGGTTGGCAAACAATGCACACATAGCCTCCATAGGAACAACTTAAATTTAGGCGGAATATACAAATTCCACAACTTCTTCCATACCCCCGCCCACCAATCCATCTCTCGTGCTTCTTACAAGCACCGATACCCAGACTTAGAAGTGTAGATCCCATCCTTGGTCCAATTCCAAATCAAACAATCATTTTGAGTATGGTATGGTAACACGATTTTACACACTTTCTCAGCATCTCCCTGATTAAGTACACCCTCAACTCTTCCCCTATCCCAGACTCTCGTGTTATCAACCATTAAATCAGACACCCGGAGATCCTCAATACCCGCGGTGACTGGTGATTGGACCTTAAAATCCATATTGCCCTGTAACCAATGATCATTCCAAACTGATACATCTGCACCATCTCCAATCCTCCAACGCAAGCCTTTCCGAAGGACAGATTTTGCCTCCTACACACTCCTCCAAACATAACTAGGGTTATTGCCTAATTTGGAGGTAAAAAAGGAATCATTGTTGAAATATTTAGCTTTAAAAGCCCGACTCACCATAATGTATGGCTTTGAAATAAACTTCCACTCTTGTTTTCCTAGCAGGGAGATATTAAATTCTCGAAGGTCCCTGAATAGTTTATGGTTTTTAATGGTAACAATTATTATTTGTTACCATATTGGTAACAAACTAATTTTAGCTACAACCATCCTTAGAGGTGGCAAAAGTATACACGATCCGGTTACACGGTATGAAACCGACATGTCATTTTAGTGTTTGGGTTTAGCTTAGTAGGTAATGTGTCATTTTTCGGTTGACACGCAAAATTTCGGTTATGTTATGGTAGATATGCTAGTCTGAAAACAATATTAATATTTAAAACTATTGTTATATTCTCTTATATTTTTATATATCACTTTATAAAGATAATAAAATTATAATTATTTCTTGTAAATATGATTCAAACCTCATAAATTATTATAGACACATTACATGATTGTCTAACATGATATTAGCAGATTTTTCGATGATAGTGTTAATATACTAATTTAAAAATGACATAAAATATTTAAAAATAGTATTATATCTTCTTATATATTTAAAAGTTATCATTAATATATATACATACCAAAATTACATATAACTCGAAAACACGACAAGAATTCGACACTAACTTAAATAGGTTAACACGATTGTGACACGAAAGTTCTTGAATTTACAATTCTTAACACAAATCCGAAATAACATGACACGAACACAATCCGAACACAATAATTGTCAGATTTAACCATCCTAGTAGTTGATTATTACTCCTTTTAACAAAAAAAGTAACAAACAAAAGTTGGCAACCCGTTTAAGACCAATTTGGTAAGCAAGTAGACTTACGCGTTTTTTACAAAGAAAATATTCGAGTAAATTGACTTGGCAGAATGCTATCAATTTGAAATAGTACGTAGAACGAATTTCTCTAAAGAATAATTAAAATAAATAAATAAATAAATAAAACCACAGTTTCATAGTTCCTTCTATAAATACCAGACTTCCACTTATTTAAATTCATCATCCATTCTACTTTCTCTGCGTATACCTTATCCATAAAAATGGCTACCATAAACACTTTCTCTTTAATAACATTACCTCTTCTCCTTCTCTTCACAGTTCAATTATCTTGTGCAGCAGCAGCTGATCCTCCTCCTACCAATCAAACCTCACCCGCAGCTCTGTGTAAATTCACCCCTGACCCCGCCTACTGCCGATCACTTCTCCCTAACCGAAACTCAAATGTCTACGACTGTGCCAGATTTTCCGTTCGTAGATCCATCTCTCAATCCCGCAAATTCTTAGACTTGGTTAACGATTATCTCACTCGCCGATCCTCCTTAACTCTATCTGCAATTCGAGCTCTCGAGGATTGCAAATTCCTAGCTGAATTAAACTTCGATTTCTTATCAAGTTCATTTCAAACTGTTAACACAACTAGTAAAACCCTTTCTTCAATCAAAGCCGATGATATTCAAACCTTACTCAGTGCTATTATAACCAATGAACAAACCTGCTTAGAGAGTCTTCAATCCGAAGCTGCGAGTCTAGAGAATGGCCTCTCTAGTCCTTTATTTAATGACACTAAACTTTACAGTGTTTCTTTAGCTTTCTTCACTAAAGGTTGGGTTCCCAGGACTAGGACTTGGAAGCATAGAGGGAATAACTTACCCGGGTTTGCAAATGGAAGATTGCCGTTGAAAATGTCAAGGAAAACGCTTGAGGTTTATCAGTCTGTTAGTCGGAGAAAACTTCTTCAGGCCGGTGAGAGTGGTGTTTTGGTTAGTGATATTGTCACGGTGAATCAGAATGGCACCGGCGATTTTGTTACTATTAATGATGCTATTGCTGCAGCTCCGAATAAATCGAGTGGTGCTAATGGTTATTTCATGATTTATGTAACTACTGGTGTTTATGAAGAATATGTTAACATTGCTAAGAACAAGAGGTATTTGATGATGGTCGGTGATGGTATTAATCAGACTATCATCACCGGAAATCGCAGCGTCGCGGATGGATGGACTACTTTCAATTCTGCAACATTTAGTAATTTAGTTTAATTCACCAATTTATTACTCTTTTTCTGATAGTAAAATTATAGGGTCGACAATAATTAAAACTCGTTTGTATTTTTCAGTTGTGACAGGGCCAAATTTTGTGGCAGTAAACATAACCGTACGTAACACGGCAGGGGCAATCAAACATCAAGCAGTAGCACTCAGAAGTGGGGCTGATTTGTCAACATTTTACAGCTGCAGCTTCGAAGCTTACCAAGATACATTATACACACATTCACTGAGACAATTTTACCGTGAATGCGATATTTATGGAACAGTAGATTTTATATTTGGTAACGCTGCTGTTATATTACAAAACTGCAACATATATCCGCGACTGCCAATGAGCGGACAGTTCAATGCTATTACTGCTCAAGGAAGAACTGATCCAAACCAAAACACAGGCACTTCTATCCATAATTGTGTGATAAGGGCATCTGATGACTTGGCTACGTCGGGTTCGACGGTTAAGACGTTCCTTGGGAGGCCATGGAAGGAGTATTCGAGAACTGTTTATATGCAAAATTTCATGGATGATTTGATAGATTCGGCTGGCTGGCAAAAATGGAATGGAGATTTTGCGTTGAGTAGTTTATATTATGCGGAGTATAATAATACAGGACCTGGATCTGATACTAGTAATAGAGTTACATGGGATGGTTATCATGTTATAGATGCTATTGATGCTGCTAATTTTACTGTGTCTAACTTCTTGCTCGGCGATGCTTGGCTTCCTCTTGCTGGAATTCCATTTTCTGGTAGTTTAATTTAGCCATTTGATTTTCTTTTGTTCCTTTCCAATTTTGTTGTTGTTTTGGCTTTGGATGTATTTTCATTTTATTATAAGCTAGCTATAGTTAGATCTTTTTGGCCTTTGCCGATAATTTGAACTTTGAGATTCAAAGAATAAAAAAATAAATGTAAAATAAAAGAAATAAGTTCTTCTGTTTGAGACTGATTTATAAAAGGCTCGAACTCGAAATCTCTAAATTAAGCAATTTGAAACTTTTAACTATCTAATGCTAATTTTGATTGATGGTTTTATTATATGCTTTATACTAGGAAATCTCTCGCGGTACTTTGAAAATTGGAAACCTAAGTTATAGAATTTTAGTAATAATATATATAAACCAATAAATAATAATAGGATAGATAAGAAAATAAAGAGTTCAGAAATATATAGACAATATATTGATGCGGCATCATTTGTGTTTCATTGTATAGTAATAAATTTATTCACGGTGAACAAAGCAAAAGCCACATGGTTGATCACTCTTAAATGAAGATATGTAAACTTTTTAGTAGGTAGCATAATTAATTATTATGGAACAATAAGTGTCCTTTAATGCTTACTTTAGACTGCTTTTGTTCAAAATCTAATATAGGAGTAGGTTGATCCGACTCTTCAATGTGTATTTTGCTTCCATTTTCATTTGATTATGAGCTTGTAAAGTTTTCACCGAATTATAGTGGTCTATGCACATGGGGGATTGATAAAAGTGACGCGAGAGAACAATGCAATGAAGCAACATTGGTTGGACTTGGAGTTTTTTTTGTAGGGAATTTGCCTTTGAAAATGTGCGTGACTTTGAATAATATATTACATGGATCATGAACATCACTACTAACTTAGATTTTGAATATTTTTCTAGTTCACTCAATTTCAAAAACATATGTGGAATTTCATCTGAAAATTCAAAAACTAAATTGCTAACTGGCATTAATATCAGTAGCAATATGACTAAATATGATAAATGGGTCTTCAGAAATACTGTCAGGAACTCTAATTGTAATTTTCTAAGTGTTAATTTATGAAGAACGAATTTAAATTTATTGTAAGTGTTAAAACAATAAAGTTATTGTAAATTGAAATTTTTACTATGGAAAAGGAATGTTATCACACCATATCTTGTCCTCGTGAGTTTTTACACTTGTTTTACAGCTAAGACATGCTCTGTACCACTAACCATCAACGTTATCTATATACAGTGGCGGATCCATGATTCGCTTTCTATTGTGATTTATGGATACTAAATTGATATTTTTTTATTGTTTTTACATAAAAAAAAATTTAAAACCCGTACACAATTAGAATTTTCAGCGTTTTTTTGACAAGCAGTGGATGCTCAAGCCCCCATCTGGATCCATCACTGTCTATATATTTTATTCTTGCTTAGCATGTGAACTTGATATCCAATTTTGCAAAATAATTGTTTAGTTAGTGTAATAGCTTGGAAAATGAATTAATCAACTGGGTTGAAATTGTACTGAAGACTTTATTTGTATAAATATCAACATCCAAATAGTTCCCAAATTGTTTTTTTGTTCAACATTTTCTCGGATTCAAATTTTGAAACCATATTCAATCAATCAACAACTTGTTTGAAGCCATATTCAATTTTTGTCAATCTTGTGTATGGTTTTGGTAATCTATAAAAAAAAAAAAAATTACATATTGAACTGTATGCATTTATTTATAATTTTAAAACTTATGTAACTTCTTGTAAAAAAAATTGAGATATATGTTATTGACGGGTTAATGCATAACTTTATAGTGGACGTGCTATACACTTTATGTTACTACTATTTCAACTTTATGTTACTACTATATTTTTGGTAATAGAGATACAACTCGACTGGACTACTAATCCACATAAGTTCGAAGTAATAGAGACATAACACGATTGGACTATTGGTTCGTAGTAGACTAGGTTCTGGACTACTAGTCCGTAGCTCAATAGGACTCAATTTCTTATTAGACTGTAGTCTGAAACTCACTAGTAGTCCAACTGAGTTATATCTCTATTTATTTATATATATGTGCAAAAATCTAAGTTTTACTTTTAAATACTTAGTGCCCGTTTGTTTACATTTTTCGGAACTATTTTTTTCCTTTTATGGTTTAAACATGAGACAAAAAAATGTTTGACAAAAATTCTAAACAGTTGATTTTAATAGAAAAATCAACTAATATCTGTTATCTACCAGTAACACCTAACATCAACAGCGAATAGGAACATGTGAAACAAACGAACCCTTAATTTAGGATATATATAATAACATTTTTCCTTCCACCAAAAATTCAAGGACCAAATTATAATATTTACGATTAAGTGCAATTTAATTGTAACAAATTGTTCTTGCTCACGTAAAATTAATGACATGTTCAAAATCTAATAATCTAACTCGCGATAGAAAAACATCAAATCTATATTCTTTAAGATACCAAAAAAATATAATAGTAATTAATTAAGTCGTTAATTATTTTCTATTACATTATATTAATATTTTTGGTTGGCAAACCTATCAAGTAAAAATGTTCTTAAGGAATATGTAAATATTTTCTTAACTTAGCATAAAGTTTGTATAATTTTAATGAAAATTAATCCCATCATTACAAAACTACAAAATTTATTTTTATATTTATGAATTATAACTTTACAACATTCGTTAAATAATAAATTGTTGGACGTTACGGTGGTGAATGATAACAGTTAGAAACTTGGTATTGGGAGGGTTTTGGACCTTTACTTCCAGCCTCTTTTCTTTTGCAAATCACAGAAAATTTTTTTCCAGAGGTTAGTGGAATTGCTAATATTTGTTTCGCATTAGTAATTTTCTAAATGGATTGTTAGAGGAGAAAAGTGAAATAATTTTATTTTAATTATTGAAGAAATTCAACCGTAACATGTCTTGATTCAAAAGCTATTTTCTTCATTGCCCTTTTGCGAGGGAAGTGTGGCTGATCGTCTTTGGTGATTCTAGAATGAATGGGGTGGGAGATTTTGTGTATTGGTTTAATCAATCTTTATTATTGACTGCTGTGGATAAGGTGGAGGAAATTGCTGGGATTATTTGGGGTATTTGGAAACATAGGAACTCGGTTGTGTGGGAGGGGAAATGGTTGCAGCCGTGGGGTTTGATTGAAGGCGTTAGGAATGAATTAAGAGCCTGGAGAGAGGCTAAAAGTTTTGGGGCTGATCAGGGTGGTCTGTGCTGTCCTGTGTCTGTTAGGTGGATTCCTCCATCGGAGGGTCGGTTTGCTTGCAACGTTGATGCGGGTGTTTTTGCCGCGGCAGGCTATTGTTCTGCGGGGTTTGTGATTAGGGATCATTATGGAGCTTGCCGATGGGCTGTTCAGAAGGCTTTTGCGGGTGCTTTTGAACCAATTTTAGCGGAGGCAATGGCAATTAAGGAGGCGTTATCGTGGGTAAAGGTTGCAGGTCTTCGAATGGTGGACTTTAGATCTGATTGTTTATCTGTTGTTCAAGCCATCCTACATCCTATTTTTTCATTATCTTACCTTGCGGATATAGTTAGTGATTGTGTGATATTGTTGAGAGATTTAGATGATTGTTCGATCTCATTTGTTAAGCGGACAGCGAACTCTGTTGCTCATTGTCTTGCAAGAGCGGCTAGTTCTGAGTCTGTCTGTAGGGAGTGGTCGATTCCACCTCCGTTTCTTGTTAACACTTTGTCTGATGATTTAGTTCAATAAATGTGTTCGGTTTGTTTCAAAAAAAAAAAAAAGCTATGGCATACCACATCCATATTCTAATGTGGTATAATTTTTTCAAATCAGCTTATGTAAGACTTTTCTATTATTAGTTAATGCATACCGCATCATATTCTGTTAAGGTGTTTTATTTTGAGTTTGGAATATGGATATGTGTTTATGTTTCTCAATTTTGATCCAAAATAATTTTAATATAAATTATAAATGCTTCATTATTAGAAATATGATATTATTATATATATTTTTAAATAATTTTTCCGGTAAGCTGAGAGAAGTCTTCATCCTTATCTTATATCCATCTCTAGAAATCGAGAGCGATGAGAGAGGCAAACATTAAGCTTACACAATTCAAATGGAGAACTTTCTAGCTACCTTTTTTTAGGGTTCAACATGTAACCTTGTTATTCGAAGGCGGTCACTTTCTTTAAAGCAATAAACTTACATATTCGATGAAGAACTTTCTGTTTCTGGGTTTCGATTTTTTGCGGACTATCTTTGTAAAAACATTTTAGGATT
This sequence comes from Euphorbia lathyris, assembly GCF_963576675.1. NCBI lineage: Eukaryota > Viridiplantae > Streptophyta > Magnoliopsida > Malpighiales > Euphorbiaceae > Euphorbia > Euphorbia lathyris. Next base: position 34,420,877 of record NC_088911.1, read on the forward strand.
TGGTCGATTTTTAAGCAAATCTCTTTTCTGGAATGAGAATATGATACAGGGAAAGAACACTAGTACATAAATGGTCTTTAGTGTCGCCTTATTAGCGATGGTTGCTACCTCCAACCGATGCTAAAGGTCATTGGAGTCGGTTGTTACAAACAACCGACTCCAATGATAACTTACTGTCGATGGTTATTACAATTAACAATCATTGAAGGTCGGCATTTCGAATGGGCGTTTAATTGAGGGTCATTAGCGTCGGTTGTTTACAATTAACCAAGGCTAATGACCCTAATAAATTAGGATAAAGTTTTCTTCAACCGACGCTAATTAGGGTCGGTTATGTAAATAACCAACACCAATGACCATCATTAGAGTCAGTTGTTTAAATATCTGATGCCAATTACCTAAATTAGGATCTTTGGCATCGATTAGTTACATAATCGACCTAAAGACCTAATATAAAAAAACGAAATGTCTTGCTTTCTTTTTCTTTCATTTGCGCAAACCTTATCCATTTTCAGTTCTTTCTTTCTTCTTCATTCTGCTTGAGTTTGCGATTTCAATTGATTAAATCATAAACTTCCCTTTCGGTCTTCTTCTGCTTGAGTTCTTTCTTTCCTCTTCCTTCCATTGTGCGATTAAACCCAATTTTGACAAACTTCATTCAAGTTTGAGTGGGCAATTTTGTTCGAGAATCCAATGACCCTAAAATCAAATGCAACAATTGATTTCAATGTATGGGTCATTACCGTTTGTTTCTTATTGTAATTTACAAGCTTCAAACGAGCCTTAACTATGGAATTTAGATGTAACATTTAGATATTCTCACACAACGAGTTTCAGGAAATGGGTTTCATTGCTTGTGAGGTAGAATTTAGATAGACAAATAGGCAAGGGTTCTTGATCGGATCCTGGCCCAAAACAGGCAGAATTGAATTGATACATTTTTTCTATTGATTTTGATGATGGAGGATGGTGGTTCGGGGCTACTGTCTAGCTAGCAGTGACATTCTGGGCGTTGATGACTTTGATGGTGGTGGTGGTGGAGGTACTGAGGATTTGTCGATGGATATTGATTTATTTTTTAACATTCAATATCCATCGACACATCCTCATCACCTCCTCCACCACCACCATCGAAGTCAGCAACGCCCAAAATGTCGGTACCAGACAATAGCCTCAAACCACCATCCTCCATCATCAAAATACATAGAAAAATGTATCAATTCAATTCTGCATATTTTGGGCCAAGATCTGATCAAGAACCCTTACCTATTTGTATATCTAAATTCTGCCTCACATGCAATGAAACCCATTGTGTGAAAATATTTAAATGTTACATCTAAATTCTATAGTTAAGGCTTGTTTGAAGACTGTAAATTAAATGAGACACAAAGTGAAATGACTCATACATTAAAATCAATTGTTGCATTTGATTTTAGGCTCATTGAATACTCGAATGTCCACTCACACTCGAACTCGAACGAAATTACCCATTCACACTCAAACTCAAATGAAATTTCCCACTCACACTTGAACTCGAATGAAATATGTTGAAATTTGATTTAATCGCATCATGGAATGATGGAAAAAAGAGGAGAGAAATGACTCAAGCAGAAGGAAGAAGAATGAAATGGAAGTTTAGGGTTTAATCAATTGAAATCGCAAACTCAATCAAAAGAAAGAACTAAAAATGGATAAGGTTCGCGCAAATAAAAGGAAGAAGAAAGAAAGATATTTCGTTTTTTGAGGGCTTTAGGATCGGTTATATAATTGATCGACGCCAAAGAACCTAATTTAGGTAATTGGCACCAATTATTTAAACAACTAATCTAATGATGGTCATTAGCGTCGATTATTTACATAACCGACCCTAATTAGCGTCGGTTGAAGAAAACCTGATCCTAATTTATTAGGGTCATTAGCCTTGGTTAATTACAAACAACCGATGCCAATGACCCTCAATTAAATGCCAATTCGAAATGCCGACCTTCAACGATGGTTAATTATAATAACCATCGCCAGTAAGGCATCATTGAAGTGGGTTGTTGGTAATAATCGAATCCAATGACCTTTAGCATCGTTCGGAGGTAGCAAATAAGGGGTCATTAGTTCTTCATTTGAGTTGTGTAAGTTTACTGCTTTCCTCTTTTGTCATTATTACTTTCTCTCTTTACTACATGCATATAATTTCTTTTTTGAGTTATCTATATAGACCTACTAGTAAGGCCTTCTACTATTGTTTAAATAGAACTAGATGAGACAAAATGTTATGCATAAAATCCTTATGGAATATTTTGGATTGTGTATTACAGTGGAATGATAGGGGTCAAAAACCCCTATCTTTGGGCACGGTTTTAGGACGGGTTTTAGCATTATTTCATGAATAAGCGAGCAATTCTCGCATTTATATGCTTTTGTGTGAGTTAGTTAAAAATTGGAAATGTTTTATTTACTTTTCGTTGTTTAGGCTCGTTTTCGGATCATTTTAGGCAAATATGGCCAAAATGGCATGTATGTTATAATTCCATTATCTTTTGTAGCTAATTGATCCGCCAAAAGTCGCACCAAACAGAGCGTTTGCTCAAAATGAGCGATTGGCGGGTCAATTTAGCCCTTGGACTAATGTTATTTGGAGTTTTCGTGCATGTGCAGATTAAAGCAGGAACGAGTTCGGGTGAAAATCGCGTCTCGGGGACCCCCGGCAGTCGCTCGGCGAATTGAGCATCGGTGAGCAGCCTAGGCGTTGCTCGGCGCGCAGCCCAAGCGCTGCTCGGCAAGCTGCCCAGGCGCTGCTCGGTGCGCGGCCCAGGCGCTGCTCGGCTAGCTGCCCAGGCGCTGCTCGACGTGCATCCCAGGCGCTGCTCGGCAAGCGGCCCAGGCGCTGCTCGGCGAGCTGCCCAGGCACTGCTCGGCCGAGCAGGACCCTGGAGGCCAGCTCGCCGAGCAGGCACCCTGCTCGGGCGAGCTGACCTGCGGGAAATGGTCAAAAATCTCAATTTTGCCCCCACGACTCCACGACCGGTCCCACAACTTCCCACCTGCATAAGGACACGAAATAGGTCAAAAAGAGGGCCCGAGCTACATCTATAAATAGAACTTTTCCATTGTAAATTAGACATCTTTTATCTTTGTAATTTTCTTAGCTTTCAGCTTGAGAAATCCTCTCCACCTCCTCCATATCCTTCAAACCTCCATTGAAGACACCTCCGAAGCTCCGTTCACCGAGGATTGCTCAAGCTCCATCCTTAAGTCCTAGGAAGACGCCTGCATTGGTAGACAGGTTCCCTGAAAGGGATTTTTCTTCGTTTATATTCTGTCTAGCCTCTGATCCATGTTATGAATCCTAGGCTCATTGTATCTTCGTGACAATACTTTCATCTTTGATATATATTATAGTTTTGTTTATTCAATTGTTTTATTGCTTTAATCTTTGTCTTACGCTTTGTCTGATTGGTTTAACTCATTCGATAATCCCAAAATTAAGTTGGCACATATTGCGAGCTGAATCTGACCTAGTCAGTGCCTATAGGATTGACGACCCTATAGAAGATTAAGCCCAAATTGCTGAGCCTTAGAGGTAGTTTCGGCCTTACAAGGGAATCACGAACTAGGGACCTCAGGAGGATAGGTAGGGTTAATCGCCTCGGACACAAGTGACTTAGATTAGGTCTTAATTCCATTGTCTAAACAATCTATTTTCATTATCATCGTATCCCTTTATGTTCCTTCGGATAATTACATTGGTAAAAGATCACCTAGGAGTAGTTTAACTTAATTAGGGGTAGAGTAACTTAATTAGGCGTAGAATAACTTAGTTAGAATTAGATAACTTAGGTAGGAGTAGTATAATACAACCTAGGAGTAGATTAACTTAAGAAAAACCAAACTCAAAACCCCCAAAGCCTAGATAACACCTGAGACCAAGTAGTTCGATACTTGCAGAAATAAATCCTGTGGACGATACCTGGACTTTCCAGAATTTTATTACTTGATAACGATGGGGTACACTTATCCCTTAGTGAGTCTCTTTTACGGGAGGCGCATCAAGTTTTTGGCGCCGTTGCCGGGGATTTATTTCTTCTGCAATATCAAACCAAAGGTTGATTTGTTAGTTTAGGCATTCCTTTGTCAATATCCTTTGTTTATATCGTTTATACCTGTTTATATATAATTCTTTATAACTTTTATACTTGTTCATATCTTTTTTATTTGTTCATAACTATATACTTTTACTTATCAACTTTTGTGCTAGAACTTCACTTTTTCTCAGCATTCTCTGATCAATGAATTGGCAAGAAAGAGTCGAGTGGCAAGCTCAAGAGTTTACTATCCCATCAAGACAATACATTCATGCCCTGGAGAATGAGGCTCCCAATCCCTCCATGGCCGAGTTAAATAAGAAACTGGATATCTTGATGGCGAAAATGAGCCTCAACACCAATGAAAGTGTAAGTTTTGTGGGTAATCACCAAAGGTATAATTCTAAGTAGTGATTGGAGGAGACCTCAACACTCAAATCTGTCCTACGGGAACCCTAACATGTTGAGGCCTCCAAATAGGTTTGTTAATGAGCACAGGGAAAACGAATTGGGAATGTTCCCTTACGAACAAGCAAGCCAAGTTCCTCTACAACCCTCTAGCTTACGAGATGAGGTGTTGTCCCTTTTGAAAGGAATATCAGTCCGACTTACAATCAACGAGGAGGTTTGCAAGGACTTGAGCAACCAATTGGCTCAAATAAACCATGAGATGCAAGAGCAATCCCGAGATGCTCTCCCAGGCATAAAGGAAAACATAGAAATCCCACAAGGGGAATCAGCTCAAGCCATCTCCTTGAGGAACGACAAAAAGGTTGAACCAAGCCCACTGTCACATGCATCACTCAAGGTACGGATTATTTGTTAAGGAATTCAAGTTCCTAACGCGGATAGAAGCTTATACTTAGGAAGGAACTCTATGTCGAGCTAACCGACTATAAAAGTAGCGCTTCTTGGGAGGCAACCTTAGTTCGGATTAAAATTTTTCTAGGTTTGTTTTTCTTTTTATAAAATTTTATAGATATACTTTTAGGTTGGTTTAGTTCTTTTAGGTTTTTATTTTCAGTGTTCGGTTTAAATTAAAATTTAAAAAAAAAAATATTTTTCCGGAACTTCTGCCTGCCAGCTCGCGACGAGCTGAAAAAAAATCGTAATTTTGCCCCGGGCACCCTAGCTCAGGCGAGTTGGGCACTGCCGCCCAGCTCGGGGAGCTGGGCACTGCCGCGCAGCCCGCCGGGCACCCCAGCTCGGGCGACATAAGCAATATTTCGGGATTTTTTCCAAATGGAGCTAAAAAAAAAAAAATTTTGGCACCGCAAATCATCAAGTTTTTTATTGCGATAAAAATCAGTAAGTTGTCTTCTCCACCCTAACTTTTTGCACATGCGCTTGATGGTTTTGTATGCAATGTTGGAACTTATTGCATGATTTAAGGGTGAGGAGGAGGGGTAGACAAACTTACAAAAATTTGTATAATTTTTAAATTTTTGTTGCGTCGTGTCTAGTTTAGTTTAAACGTTTTCGGGTTTTATTTATGTTTTTGCATGTTTAGGACCTAAAACCGTGAACCTCCTTCGAATCTAAACTTCATTATTTGTCCTTGAGGGCTGAGAACCGAATCTAAGATTGCATGACAACTAGTTTAGGTGTAGGACACAATCCTTGTATCTGTAAAAGCATGAGCTAAAGTTTGCATTTAGACCCTACTTTTGAAGAAATGCTAAAATCATTATTTAGTTAGATAACTTAAGAATTGAAGGCATGTGATATTAAACTTGAGTTTGGGGAGAACTAGTAAGCACAAATTTGAAGCCCAAGAACTGTGAGTTGAATTTGAGCCCAAGAGCGAACATCAAAAAGCTCTTTTTCTTGACATTTTTGTGTGAATGCTTTGACTTGTGGAAAGATTACAGATTTTGCACCTAATACTGAGTTGAACCTACATGCGATGATTTGAGATGTTAAACGATGAATCAGCCTCATTAGAATTAACCCTTTTCTTTACCTTATTTTCTCTTTTTCATCCACTCTAGGAAGTCCCTTTGAGCCTATATTTTTTGTAGTTTGTAGATTTTTCTTTCGTCCTAACCCAATTTTTGCAAACCATCACTTGGTTTGTTACTTAACCGGAGTTTTTGCAAAGCTCGCATTGAGCCTTTGTTTTCTTCTAGAGCTTTATCCTTGTTTATGGCACCATAGTAGCAATCCAAAAGGCTAAAAAGTGAATGAGCATCACTATCCAAAAAGAAAAAAAAGAGAAAAAAAAAACAGAAAAAAGAAAAAAGACGAACAAAAGAAGGAGAACCATATCTCCCAAGTCTTAAAATTAGAACGTCTCAGAAAAAATATGTGAATAAAAAGCTCAATCATTTCACAATTTGCTAAAGCCATTTTTAACTTTGTTTTTCTAGCGCTAGAACTCCTAACCCTTATTGTACCTTTAACCCTCTAACAACATTACAACCCCAATTCGAGGCTGTTTTTTATATCATCGGAGTCATATAGCATAGTAGAGGAACTCGGATGAACGTGCAAAATCAACGTAATCCTAAGCAAGAACATAAGCCGAGAGTAAACACTTTAGCCACCAAAATTGTGTGAATTGAGTGAACTACCTATGGTGAGGTGTTTTACTTAGCTATCCCCTTAAGCTCGTTTAATTGAACATGTGTCCTTTTTATTAAACATATGACCTGTAATAATTGAAATGCGGCTTTTGGATATCGTGTCTCTACTTTGTATTTCCGAATGCATGTAATTACAGATGCTCGAAATTGTGTCAAGCACCTAGTCAAACCAGGAGGTTTTCTAGCTTGCTTGTGATTTCGGGTTTAGTTTTTTAGTTTACTTGGGGGCAAGTAAAGTTTTAAGTGCGAGGAGGTTTGATAGGGGTAAAAAAATCCCTATCTTTGGGCACGGTTTTAGGACGGGTTTTAGCGTTATTTCATGAATAAGCGAGCAATTCTCGCATTTATATGCTTGTGTGAGTTAGTTAGAAATTGGAAATGTTTTATTTACTTTTCGTTGTTTAGGCTCATTTTCGGATCATTTTAGGCAAATATGGCCAAAATGGCATGTATGTTATAATTCCATTATCTTTTGTAGCTAATTGATCCGCCAAAAGTCGCACCAAACGGAGCGTTTGCTCAAAATGAGCGATTGGCGGGTCAATTTAGCCCTTGGACTAATGTTATTTGGAGTTTTCGTGCATGTGCAGATTGAAGCAGGAACGAGTTCGGGTGAAAATCGCGTCTCGGGGACCCCCGGCAGTCGCTCGGCGAATTGAGCATCGATGAGTAGCCCAGGCGTTGCTCGGCGCGCAGCCCAGGCGCTGCTCGGCGCGCATCCCAGGTGCTGCTCGGTGAGCTGCCCAGGCACTGCTCGGCGAGCGGCCTAGGCGCTGTTCGGCGAGCGGCCCAGGCGCTGCTCGGCGAGCTGCCCAGGCGCTGCTCGGCGCGCAGCCCAGGCGCTGCTCGGTGAGCTGCCCAGGCGCTGCTCGGTGAGTTGCCCAGGCACTGCTCGGCCGAGTAGGCCCCTGGAGGCCAGCTCGCCGAGCAGGCCATGCCACCTCACGACGAGCTGGCCAGCTCGCCGAGCAGGCACCCTGCTCGGGCGAGCTGACGTGCGGGAATTGGTCAAAAATCTCAATTTTGCCCCCACAACTCCACGACCGGTCCCACGACTTCCCACCTGCATAAGGACACGAAATAGGTCAAAAAGAGGGCCCGAGCTACATCTATAAATAGAAATTTTCCATTGTAAATTAGACATCTTTTATCTTTGTAATTTTCTTAGCTTTCACCTTGAGAAATCCTCTCCACCTCCTCCATATCCTTCAAACCTCCATTGAAGACACCTCTGAAGCTCCGTTCACAAAGAATTGCTCAAGCTCCATCCTTAAGTCCTAGGAAGATGCCTGCATTGGTAGACAGGTTCCCTGAAAGGGATTTTTCTTCTTTTATATTCTGTCTAGCCTCTGATCCATGTTATGAATCCTAGGCTCATTGTATCTTCGTGACAATACTTTCATCTTTGATATATATTATAGTTTTGTTTATTCAATTGTTTTATTGCTTTAATCTTTGTCTTACGCTTTGTCTGATTGGTTTAACTCATTCAATAATCCCAAAATTAAGTTGGCACATATTGCGAGCTGAATCTGACCTAGTCAGTGCCTATAGGATTGACGACCTTATAGAAGATTAAGCCCAAATTGCTGAGCCTTAGAGATAGTTTCGGCCTTACAAGGGAATCACGAACTAGGGACCTCAGGAGGATAGGTAGGGTTAATCGCCTCGGACACAAGTGACTTAGATTAGGTCTTAATTCCATTGTCTAAACAATCTATTTTCATTATCATCGTATCCCTTCATGTTCCTTCGGATAATTACATTGGTAAAAGATCACCTATGAGTAGTTTAACTTAATTAGGGGTAGAGTAACTTAATTAGGCGTAGAATAACTTAGTTAGAATTAGATAACTTAGCTAGGAGTAGTATAATACAACCTAGGAGTAGATTAACTTAAGAAAAACCAAACTCAAAACCCCCAAAGCCTAGATAACACCTGAGACCAAGTAGTTCGATACTTGCAGAAATAAATCCTGTGGACGATACCTGGACTTTCCAGAATTTTATTACTTGATAACGACGGGGTACACTTATCCCTTAGTGAGTCTCCTTTACGGGAGGTGCATCATGGAACCCACTCTATATTCTTCATCGAAGTTGGAGACAATCTCAATAATATGGACCAACATTGAAAAATGGATTCTGCAGTGTCTAAACCATGTAAGTATTCAAAAATTTTAGTATATATTTGTTTATTGATATTTAAACGGATGGAAAATGATAAAGAACCATGTCCATGGAGAATATATGCTTCAAGGGTGGATAGAAATGACAAACAAAATCACATTATGCAGGTGAAGAGTAGTTACTTTAAACACCACTACTGCAAGGTACATACAAATCTCCACATGACATATAAACACCTTGGGAGGAAGTATTTGGATGACTTCAGAAGTGATGCTGATTAGAAGGTCCGTGCAATTATAGATGACATTAGAAGGGAGATGTCTTTGAGTATTGGCAGAATGACAACCTACAAGGCTAAATGCTTTACTTTTAGAATTATCCATGGGGATGAGAGGAGCTAGTATGATAACATCTACAAGTATATATTCTTTGGTGTTTTTTTCCTTTGCTAAAATTATACATGTTAATTTAATTACAATTTGCACTTGCTTTTTATGAAGATACATGGCTGAGATAATGACATCCAATCCAGGCAGCACATTTTTGGGAAGGTCAGATGAAGGGAAGTTTATGAGCATATCTGTATGCTTGAATGTTTTAAAGTCAGTTTTCAAGGTAAGATGTAAAAGACTTATATATCTCTAGATGGTTGTTGGTTGAAAGGTTTGTATGGAGGTCAAGTATTATCAACAATGGGTATTGATCCAAATGATTGTATATTTTCCATTAGATATGCAATGGTGGAGACAGAAGCAGAGAAAAGTGGTCATGGTTTTTAGAACTACTAGCCCAAGATTTGGACATTGAAGATAGCAAACAATGGACAATAATGTTAGATCAACATAAGATATATTTGTGCTGATTGTATTAGTTATTTTGTAGCCCTGGTTGCTCATTAACTTAAGATATTTACCTGCATGGATTAATAGGGGCAATTGAGATGTTGTTCCCTGATGCTGAACACAAGCTATGTGTACGCCACATATACACAATTTCAGAACTAAGTTTAAAAGGAAAGAGTTGAAAGATCTACTTTGGAATGCATCAAGAGATCCATATATGGGCAAACATGCGGAATGGATTAGAAAGATTGATGCAAAACCGCAGGCTGCACCAGGCAGAAGACAACAGAATGTTAGACCCCAGGATGCACCAGGAAGAAGACCATTCACAAGAAGTTCATCTACAAATGCAAAAAGGTCATGGTTTTAAGATCACATTGAACTTATGATATGTTTGCCATATGCTATTTATTTTTTTTATTTTTTTTGTTATTGCAACATTTTTCTTGTTTTGAATTGGCCATATTCTATTAGCATTATGTACATTTTGTGTTGTTCTATTTTGACCATATTCTGTTAGCAGTATGTACATTTTGGAAAACATGAATTTCCTTTTGAACATTCTTCTTTAAAATTTGCAGTTCAGTTTCTACTGCTAAATGTATTTATTCTGTCAAAAAGTGTTCAATCTAATCTGCAAACACCTGTCAAACCTATCTCACATCCATCACAACCTTCTACATCTCTACAATATTCACTAGTGGAAAAAAGACAATGGTGACACGCTTTTAAGGTCATCATCGATGCACGTAGTGCGTACTAATTTTTACGTCGCAATTGCTCAGCGACACACATCGCAACTGTCCCAAGGTAATAGCGACACAAGTTCTATTGACAAAGTCAACAGCGACGCTCCTTCCATTAGAGTGTTGCTATTGGCAAGGTTAATAGTGACGCTCCTCCCAATAGAGTGTCGCTATTGTTCTTATCAATAGCAACGCGCTATTGACAAGGTCAATTGTGACACTCTTTGAGAATGAGCCTCACAAATGATATTTCTTTAAAAAAAAATTTCTCTAATTTCTCTAATTTAAATAATTATTCTCAATTTTAAAATATTCCAAATTATAGAAATTAAAAAAACAAAATTTTACAATATTGAAAGACTGTTTATTTTGAAATAATCGGCAGAGTTCAAATGTTTGCTTCTCTGCAACCTAATTGGATTGTAAAACCTCATATCTCTCATTTTAAGAGATAACTAGAAGTTAAAAATGCAATGAAATATCCACCTTTCCATTCAACACGGTGAAATATCTCTATCTTTTGTCACTATTAACCCTTTGATCCTTTGTGTCTATTTTTTTAAAGATTTTTAACCGTTATATTTGACATAAACGGATAGATAGAAAATATAAGATCCCTATTTTGGTCCCACTATTTTGAACCCCCTAACACACTATTTAGTCCTCCTATTTTGAAAAACACGTTACAAAGTCCCTATCTTGTGTTTTTTTTTATAGATTTTTAACCGTTATATTTGACATAAACAGACATACAGAAAATAACAGAGTAACATTGCTATTTTGTATCGTACTATGATTATCATGAAAAATAAGATATATTCGGTTAAAAATCTAAAAAAAAAATAAATAAAAAGACTAAAGGGTTATTACTGACAAAAAATATAGATTTTATAATGTGTTTTTCAAAATAGAATGACTAAACAATGTATTACGTAAAAATGTGGGAATTAATAAATTATTTACCCTTTAACATATCACTAGAGTGGTAATACATATACGGACATTATTTACAATTTTTTTCTTCCGTCAGAACGGTGCTTAATTCTTGAGTCGACTCATCCAAACAATCAAAATGTTGGCAAAACAAAATACAATAACCTATTTCAAATCATACTCCAAAGAGTCAAAATTCATCACCTTTTGTCCACAAGATTTGTCTTATTTCCAACGAGTACGATGATAACAGAAAGTTTAAGAGTTAAGGGAGATGGAAATCATTTTCAAATGAATATAGTGAAACAGAAGAAATTTCTCGACTTACCAATAGAACATGAAAGATGCACACTTTCTAATTAAAAAAGTTGAAAAATTAGTGACCAACAGTTTGATAATAGGAAGAAAAAGAATGACAACATAGAGAGAACAGATAGAAGAATTTTAGAAGAAAGAAAGAAAAATTTCATTATAATCAATTGTATAATCAATTAGTGCAGATCCTTTCTCTTAAATAGAAAAATGAACAAGGAAAGTACAGTTGGCTTAACAAATTCGTCACCCTAATAATTCTAACATACCTAAAATAAAAATAGGAAATACAACCTACCTTAAATCATCCTAATAATTCTAACCTACCTTAAGTAAGAATAGGAAATAAAACTTACCTTAATAAGAATAGGAAATATGGAAATTCACTAATTAGAAAAAAACAACAGTAATTACTAATGCAGAAACAGAATGATTAAGTATGGTAAAAAGCTATTTTAATCCTTCTTCTTTTGCACATATGTGACAATACTCCTCCCTTTAGAGCATTCTTATCTCCAAGAATGTAGAAAGTCTAGAGATCAATGAACTTGAAATGGCTCTGCGATGGAAACAACCTATTGAATTTGTAGCGGAAAAACAATGAACGTGAGAGGGCTTTATGACTGTGAGGGAGACGTACCCTCCTTAATGATCCATTTTATTGGTTTATACTTGTGAGCATCAACATTCCATAGGAATTTCATTATTTCTAATGTATATGGTTGGTAAGCTAGCACATCTCCTTGCTTAACACTAAAACTATCTTATAAAATAGGAAGAATTATAAAACTAGCACCTTTTAAGGGGGTAGTTTACATTTCTAGCTCATTTTAAAAAACTAACCAAACTAACACATTTCAACAAGTAACTTCCAAGTTTACCCTTGTATACTTCCTTAACATAACTGTGTGTTTTTGTCTTTTCCCCTCTCTCTCTTTCTGCGCTCTCTCTCTCTAAAGAACAAAACAATCTACAGAATGACTACGAATACTACAACAATCAATCCAACCCACAGTTCATACAACAAAATTTCTACAATCATATAAGTTATTCATTGGTTTTTAGTTTCATTGAAAAGATTTAAAGCTTAGTCCATTCATCGTTAAGATCTAGTATGTTGTTTCTCTACAACCCAATGTATATTGTTTCTCTTTATTTTTCGGTTTTTACTGATCGTGTGAACCCTAAAAACATTGGCATTGTTGTCTGAAGATACATTTTTGTTGGAATATCAGTTTCAGACATTTTTCCCTGTTACCCTAGCAAGTGCACTAGGTCCAAGTAATAAAGTGATAAGTAAATATCGTTTCCACGAGGATAGAACAACCGCACGCTTACTCCCTTCAAAGTATGTTTAGTCAAGTTCACTAAGTAACCAAAAGCTTAAGTTGATTAGAAGGTGGTTTGTTGCAATATGAAATGCAAAACAATCAAAGAGTTTAATTGAAATTCAGATGGGAGAACAACAGGTATACAACATATACAGAATGGTTCCAGAACAGACATTCCCTTCCTTGTTCATTAGGTGGGAACAACTTTGGCTTAAGGTATCTTTCACGAAAATCGGTTGAGTCAGGTCTCCCTATATTCCCAACGTTCTTTAAAAACAATCAAAATAAGTCTCCTTGAGATTAATATATTCTTAAGCTTTAAGAACAGGAAAGCATTTAGTTAGAACAACCAAAACCCTTAACATTTAATTAATTACGTCTCCGTGTCATAATTAAATGTGTTCAATGAAAGTTCAACTTTGCAAAAAGAGTCTCCTCGTGATTGCTCAGCTTAAAAACATGTTAGCTACTCCTATTTAGCGTTAATTACTCATCGAACAGCCAAGTCATACACATTTAATGAGTTTAGAGAGGAATAATCCTGCTCTATTTACCTGTTTCTGCTCCGCTGCATACCTGCTTAATGATTTACTCACTCATGATTGAATGAGATAAAACAAAGCAACAATGAAGAAAACAACAATATATTAAAACACATAAAACAAAGTTTCACACAAGGCTTCAGATCCGAAAATCTGAATGAGTCACATACAAAACAAGGGCTCCTTAAATAGCCCGAAAATTGTTCAGAAATCATTGTTCAGGATATAATAAAATAAAGAAGATATGGCCTGGCAGACTGTTCTGATAGTCAGGAACAGTCTGCAGCACAGCAGTCCGCCCATGCTTGATGATTTCTTCTGTGAGGGATGGTTGTTCTGCCTCCAGCATTAATTCTTCTTCCGGAAAGGTCTCCAATGATTTTAGGATGATTGATTCAAGTTCTACGGGTACAAATTGTTCCCATGAGTTCTTGTTGTCTTCCTTGTTCTTCGCTTGTCCGCAATCCTTTCCAGCTTGTTCACCGTGTGGATTCTGCTACCGAACAGGCAGCTACATAATCACAAACAATCTGCAAAAACAAAGTATTATGAGAACCATATGTTGTGATTTTGTTCATTTATGCCCAGAATTGTTGACAAATATTATACACATTTTACACAGATCAAAATACCCCCAAAACAATGTGTTGCTTGTCCTCAAGCAATTGTCTTTATAGAGATTGTTCCTTCTTTTCATATCACAACTAACCTTCACGAAGTTTAGAACAGCTAGGAATACTTGCAATAACAGGAGATAATATGTAAAAAAGGACCTTATCGTTTCCAACTGCTCATGCTCGCTTTTACAATTAAATCTTAAATTTCAATATGTTTGACTTGCGGTCCGATCACCAAGTCTAGGTTGATGTGTTTGGGGTATTGCTTGTTTCCCTCATGCAACCGATGCAGGAACATGTGTGTCCCCTGAACTTGAGAATCGGTCCGTTTGGACACTTCAAAAAGGAACCTATACCCTCATTGGGACGGTTTGCTAGGATGATTGGGTGTGTAGTGAAGGCAATTTTTGGCTACTGAGGACTGTCAAGCTTTTGATTTTTGAGCCAGAACAGAAATGTGCACTTTCCATGATTGTTCTTGTGTTCTGTTGAATGCTTGGATACGAGCTAATGATTTCTACCATTATTGGCTTGTCGTCTCATTTTAGTTTTTAACAGAACAAACTTTTAAATGATGATTTTCTTGGCTCAAGCTTTCTTTATGGATTTGATGGTCCTCTTGGGGTTTTTTTGAAATTGAGGATGGTTTGGTGAAGTTTAAGATGGTTTAGCCAAAGAGAGTATTTGAGCTTAAGTGGTCGTTCTACTGGTGTGGAGAAAAGGACGGTCTAAAGTGTTTGTTAGGGGGTATCCTAATGCCCAAATCATGCTGGTGTTTTAGTTCCTTTCCTAAGGTCTGAACAGGCATCCAAAACAAGTTCTGGACTCTTTGTTCAAGATGGTCCTCTCAAAAAGAAATAGTTATAGATTGTGTTGGTTCAATTCCTCACTTGATTGGTGTGTTGGACTCTTAGATCTAAGGGCCGCTTCCTCAAAAATGTTGAATCTCAGATTTAATGTAACTTACGAACAGTCAGTCTTTATGAGTTTAGTTCTTCTGACCCCTATTAACTCCTTTATGCAATTATTCAAGCTAACATATCCTTCATTATGGCTTCATGTGATAATTCAAAGGGGTAGCTTTTCTAAAAAGACAATAACTTGGGGGGTGTTTTAATCGTGCAATGGTTACCCCCAAAACAATAATGAATGGTGGTAGTGCATAATACTAGAACAATTAGAATGCCAGCATATTTAGTTCTCAATTAACCTTCCCCCTACACAAAATGTTGCATTGTCCTCAATGCAAGAACAGATATGGGACGAAAGTATACTCAGCCGTCTGTGATATGCAAAGAAAATAGAAATAAAAATACCTTACCAGATAAAAGAATCCACACGGCGAGAGAAGAATTAAGCTTCGGTGACAGGAGAGGAGACTTCGTCCTCTCCCATTTTCATCAGGGTTTCACCAGCATTGTTCTTACCATCTGTAGGCTCGGGGAACATGGTCTTGGATGGGGATGGCGCTGCAGGATTGCTGCTTGCTTGTTCTTTGGAAGGTGCAGGCCTGTTCTGCAGCTCTTTAACCTGCTACCGTAACTCAGCTATCTCCCCATCGTGAGCCTTAACCCGTTCACACAGGTGCCTGTTGTGCTCGAACAACTGTCCCACGTAACTCATCATCTGCCTCATAGAAACATCCCCTGCATCAATTGGCCCTTCCCCACTGTCAAGCATCCTGCATTTGTTCTCCGGGAAAGCCATCTGAATGGGTTCAATATAGTGCGGTTCCCTAGAGGCCTTTCTCTTGGCCGATTGTTCTGCAGGTGGTTCTTCAGCGACCAGAACCCAGTTCTGATCCACTTTGTGACAAATGGAGAGCTTGTTCATAGCCTTACAAGTCGAATGGATCCATGGTTTTGGCTAGAGTGAGGGAATGCTAGAGTGGATTAAACAGTCCCACGGTTTTTGCAATCTTGTTGATGAAAGGGCCGCATAACAAGCACTTACTAGTTGTTCCTTCGATACCGGCTAGATGCATTCCAACCCAATGCCCACATTGATCTTCTTGGCATTGACCATACACCAAAGAACAAACAGATCGTTACTGGGGATGTTGCTCTGGTTGGCCCTGCCGAATAAGGTTGAGGCAATGTACTTTTGGAGGTAACGCAGAGGGTGCGTTGGTAGCTAAGAGGCTTTAGAATCACTAGGGTTGTAGGAGGTGTTTCCGGTAAGTTCAAGCCAGAAGTCTTCTGCAACAAACTCTGGCGGCATTGCAAGGAGGCTGTTCTTGTAGTCCTCACTCGTCAGCTCTTCTTCTGTGACTGCTCCCAGGTAGAGGTTAAAAGTGTTGAGTGAGGTGAACATATCCACACCCATAAGACGGAATTTGTACCAAAACTTGTCATCGGGGTCGATGATTTTTGTATCAACCGAGAACGTTGTCATGAACTTGAGAGTCAGTTCTTTATAGGCGGGCTCATTGATGCTGCTGAACTCGAGTAGCCCCGCTCCATCCAGCGACTCACGAACATCTTCCTCCAGTCCCAAGGTGCGGAGGCTTTTCCAACAGATTGTTCTTGCGGCTTGAAATTCCATGGTTTTGAACAACTCGTACCTCGTCTTCTCCTTAGGGCTTATGAAGCTGGCCAACCGGTTTCGCAGGCGTTCGCCCTGATCAGAGGAGAGGCTGGTGTTAGATGAGGTGCCGCGGCCTAATCTCCCGGGCGGACCGGGGGGTGGACACCTCATGGCGACGTAAGCGGTGATTGGCGCCGAAAGCAACCAATCGTGGAATCAAGCTGCTCGGCAGGACCGGAGCTCGGAGTATGGAAGAGTCGCCATCCACGAATGGGAAAATGAACACCGATCCCTTGCGGGAGACCGGTGAGGGTTCGGGAAACTTAGGTACGAGCCGAGAAGGCTAGCTCCTTTCCTGAGAAAGGCTACTAGGCACCCCGACATCGCCCGGTTATGAACCACCGGCCTCCTACTCAGCGTGTTAGGCGATAACGGACTAATCGCATATTTCTTTAAGTTTAAAATTCGTTTGAAACCTTTTCTTTCTCGTTTTGAAACCGTTTTGAGCATATATTATTGAAAGCCATTTTGGTAAAGAATCACCCATTTTGCATAAATTTATAAAGGAGAGAGGGGAAGAAGGGAGAATTGATTTATTTTACAGTGTGTCTCATGCTTCGATTCACATGTTAACTCTACACTAAACTCACTCCTCGTAAACGAGTTTATTTACATGGTTCGTACCTTAATCGCCGTTGGAACGATTTAGGTACGTTTCAAAACCCCGTTGATTTATATGGCATCTACTCGAATCGCCGTTGGAACGACTCGAGCGTTTTGAAGACGTGGAATAAAGAATTTTAACCCGAAAACGTGGTTAGGCATATAAGTCAATTTATTTTGTACAAATCACTTAAGAAAACGATTCAAAACCTTATTATTTACAATAAAAACGATTTTAATTACAAGGTTCGCCTAATCCGTCGTTGGAACGGATTAAGGTTTCAACACATGATGTTTTGGAAATGGTTTAAAAAAGGACAAGAAAACGTTTTATTTACATTAGAAACCTCTAAAAATTAAGTTTAAATAAACAAATTAAATTCTCTTTTTTGTGGTTTATTTTCCCCTTTTTCACTCAATTAGCCCTTACTTGAGCATAATTACACTAATGGACCAATTAAACCAAAATTCACCAAGTAAAATCCATTTGGAATATATACATATATAAAAAAATAAAATAGAAATACATATATACATAGTTTTATCCAAAAATAGGGATATATCTATAGATGAAAATAAGTAAGAGATATTATATGATATAACAAAGAAAGTGAAAACGAATACTAAGTATAATACCTTTTTATTCTAATTCAAAACATGTAAAATTAATGAACCAAGTTCATAAATGGGATGAATAACATTTAATATCTAAAATAGTTTTACCCTATGATAGCTAATATAATTCAAATGCCAAAAAAAAACTATATACATACCCATATACTACTTTATAACATTAAATCCAAACGAATTAAATTTCAACATGAAATAAATAAATATATAGTACATAATAAATAGTTATAGGATTAAAAAATAATTTTTATAAACATATTACACAATAATATACATATATATACAAGTAGAAATGTCAAAAAGTGGGGAAAGGAGGGTAAAAATGGTGATTTTCGGTTTCCAGCAGATTACCGACGGAAAATCCGTCGTCAATCTGCTGTTAGTGACAGAAAAGGCAGAATTACAGCAGCACTCCAAAACTTTCTAGATTCGTTCAAAAGCTTTAAATTAAATCTAATTCAATCGTTTTGGATCTCCGAACTACCAAAAATGGATCATAGTCTATAACGGAGTTTCCTAAAACGACGTTTTTATTTTAAAACGTTATTCGGAAATATCTTTACAAAACTTATAATTACAACGTTTTTAATACCCGAACTACCTTTTAATCGGATCACGGTTCGTATTGGGATATTAAAACGAGGTTTTTCATTTTAAAATAAAACCGAATTTTTATTTAACACGGGATAAAAATAAATAGATACGAAGAATTTAAATAAAACGTGATAAATAAATGAATAACTAAATAAATAAAATTATAACATAAAAATAAATAAAGAAATAAAATAAATGAAATAAATAAAACGAGTCTAGTCCTCGGATAATACCTCAAGTTCGGTATTGACGGTTGAAGTCGGTTGATTCCACGAATCGTGCTTTTCCGGTGTTTTTGGTAAAATTTTAACTTTTAGGAAATTTGAAATTTTTAGGAAAAAAATGTTTTTTCCCAAAAAAAAAGATTTTCTCTCTCTAAAAATGTTTAGAGTGAGAAGCTCCTTCCAAAAAGTCCTCCTTCAAATGCATGGGGATCCGTGCCTTATATAGGCAAACGGATCCCCGAAACTTTGGGCGACGCCCGAGTAAAATTGGGCGTCGCCCAAAGGGGGTTGGGCGATCGCCCACCCTGGTTGGGCGAACGCCCAACCTATGTTGGGCGAACGCCCAACTTTTGTTGGGCGAACGCCCAACAATCGTTGGGCGTACGCCCAACTGATGTTGGGCGTTCGCCCAACCATCGTTGGGCGTCCGCCCAACGTCGTTGGGCGCCTGCCCAGCGGCCGTCGGGCGCTCGCCCAACGGCTGTCGGGGGTGCGTGCCCGACGGCCGTCGGGCGTCCCGCGGACGCCGAGCGCACGCCCTGCGCTGCCGGACGTGCGTCCGACTGTCGTCGGACACACGTCGGCTGCCGTTAGGGGCTCGCTCTACGTCGCGGAGCGTCCACGAGCCGTTCATTCAACGACCGCGATTCTCGTTGACTCACCGTTTTATTATTATACGCTTTTCTCTTTCAAAATTTTCCCGGAACCAACCGCTTTGTTAAAGGTTTTCGTCACAGGTCCTCCGACTCGGTGTCTACAGCTGGTGTCGGAGAGGGTACCCTTATCTTTCTTCACCGGACCAGTTCTTGTGCTTCTCGGCATTTTCAGAGTAAGGAAAAAGGGGGGGGGGATTTCTGGAGATGAGAAAAGCGGGGTGTTTGAAAATGTGGCGAAGGAGTACTGGAGGTGTGGGTATTTAATGGGTAGGTGGGGTGGAATTCGAAAGGTTTCCACGAAGAAAGAGGGGAGTGGGCAGTTTCTGTCATAACTGTTCCGGCTCTCTTTGTCCTCCTTACTGATAGGGGTCAAAAACCCCTATCTTTGGGTACGGTTTTAGGACGGTTTTTAGCATTATTTCATGAATAAGCGAACAATTCTCGCATTTATATGCTTTTGTGTGAGTTAGTTAGAAATTGGAAATGTTTTATTTACTTTTCGTTGTTTAGGCTCATTTTTTGGTTATTTTAAGCAAATATGGCCAAAATAGCATGTATGTTAAAATTCCATTATCTTTTATAGCTACTTGATCCGCCAAAAGTCGCACCAAACGGAGTGTCTACTCAAAATGAGCGATTGGCGGGTCAATTTAGCCTCGGAACTAATGTTATTTGGAGTTTTTGTGCATGTGTAGGCTAAAGCAGGAACGAGTTCGGGTGAAAATCGCATCTCGGGGACCCCCGGCAGTCGCTCGGCGAATTCAGCATCGGTGAGCAGCCTAGGCGGTGCTCGGTGCGCAGCTCAGGCAGTGCTCGGCGAGCAGCCCAGGCGCTGCTCGGTGCGCAGCCCAGGCGCTGCTCGGCGAGCTGCCCAGGCGCTGCTCGGCGAGCTGCCCAGGCACTGCTCGGCTGAGCAGGCCCCTGGAGGCCAGCTCGGGCGAGCTGGCCTGCGGGAATTGGTCAAAAATCCCAATTTTGACCCCACGACTCCACAACCGGCCCCACGACTTCCCACTTGTATAAGGACACGAAATAGGTCAAAAAGAGGGCACGAGCTACATCTATAAATAGAACTTTCCCATTGTAAATTAGGACATCTTTTATCTTTGTAATTTTCTTAGCTTTCACCTTGAGAAATCCTCTCCACCTCCTCCATATCCTTCAAACCTCCATTGAAGACACCTCCGAAGCTCCGCTCACCGAGGATTGCTTAAGCTCCATCCTTAAGTCATAGGAAGACGCCTGCATTGGTAGACAGGTTCCCTGAAAGAGATTTTTCTTCTTTTATATTCTGTCTAGCCTCTGATCCATGTTATGAATCCCAGGCTCATTGTATCTTCGTGACAATACTTTCATCTTTGATATATATTATAGTTTTGTTTATTCACCTGTTTTATTGCTTTAATCTTTGTCTTACGCTTTGTCTGATTGGTTTAACTCATTCGATAATCCCAAAATTAAGTTGGCACATATTGCGAGCTGAATCTGACCTAGTCAGTGCCTATAGGATTGACGACCCTATAGAAGATTAAGCCCAAATTGCTGAGCCTTAGAGCTAGTTTCGACCTTACAAGGGAATCACGAACTAGGGACCTCAGGAGGATAGGTAGGGTTAATCGCCTCGGACACAAGTGACTTAGATTAGGTTTTAATTCCGTTTGTCTAAACAATCTATTTTCATTATCATCGTATCCCTTCATGTTCCTTCGGATAATTACATTGGTAAAAGATCACCTAGGGGTAGAGTAACTTAATTAGGCGTAGAATAACTTAGTTAGAATTAGATAACTTAGCTAGGAGTAGTATAATTCAACCTAGGAGTAGATTAACTTAAGAAAAACCAAACTCAAAACCCCCAAAACCTAGATAACACCTGAGACCAAGTAGCTTGATACTTGCAGAAATAAATCCTGTGGACGATACCTGGACTTTCCAGAAATTTATTACTTGATAACGACGGGGTACACTTATCCCTTAGTGAGTCTCCTTTACGGGAGGCGCATCAAGTTTTTGGCGCCGTTGTCGGGGATTTATTTCTTCTGCAATATCGAACCAAAGGTTGATTTGTTAGTTTAGGCATTCTTTTGTGAATATCCTTTGTTTATATCGTTTATACCTGTTTATATATAATTCTTTATAACTTCTATACTTGTTCATATCTTTTGTATTTGTTCATAACTATATACTTTTACTTATCAACTTTTGTGCTAGAACTTCACTTTTTCTCAGCATTCTCTGATCAATGAATTGGCAAGAAAGAGTCGAGTGGCAAGCTCAAGAGTTTACTATCCCATCAAGACAATACATTCATGCCCTGGAGAATGAGGCTCCCAATCCCTCCACGACCGACTTAAATAAGAAAATGGATATCTTGATGGCGAAACTGAGCCTCAACACCAATGAAAGTGTAAGTTTTGTGGGTAATCACCAAAGGTATAATTCTAACCCCAATTCTTACAGCTTTTATGGTAGTGATTGGAGGAGACCTCAACACTCAAATATGTCCTACGGGAACCCTAACATGTTGAGGCCTCCAAATAGGTTTGTTAATGAGCACAGGGAAAATGAATTGGGAATGTTCCCTTACGAACAAGCAAGCCAAGTTCCTCCACAACCCTCTAGCTCACGAGATGAGGTGTTGTCCCTTTTGAAAGGAATACCAGCCCGACTTACAATCAACGAGGAGGTTTGCAAGGACTTGAGCAACCAATTGGCTCAAATAAACCATGAGATGCAAGAGCAATCCCGATATGCTCTCCCAGGCATAAAGGAAAACATAGAAATCCCACAAAGGGAATCAGCTCAAGCCATCTCCTTGAGGAACGACAAAAAGGTAGAACCAAGCCCACTGTCACATGCATCACTCAAGGTAAGTGAGGAACCGGAAGCGGTAAGCAACCCCGGTTCAAAACCTAAAATCCTAAATCATGTGATAGAAATAAATGATCAGATCGAAGCTTGTGTATATGAACTACCTTTTCCTCAAAAGTTAGAAAAGTTTGGATTTACTCCTTGTTCAGAAGTTTTCATTCTCTTCGACCTACCAAGAGAATCCAAAAGGGAGCAAACCAAACGTTTTCATAATCTGTTTAAATTTGGCCTCTTGTTTTTATTTAACTCATTTGAGGCTCCTAATCTGTTTTGTAGGTACGGATTATTTATTCAGGAATTTGAATTCCTAACGCGAATGTCAGCATACACCTAGGCGGGAATTCTATGTCGAGCTCACCGACTATAACGTAGCGCTTCTTGGGAGGCAACCCAAGTTTTAATAAAACTTTTCAGGTTTATTTTATTTAGATTATACTTTTATGCTTTTAGTTTAGTTGTTTAGTGTTCTTTTACGTTTTTTTAAGTGTTCGGATTTAAAATAAAAATAAAAAAAAAGAAAAAATATTTTTCGGACCTTCTGCCTGCCAGCTTGCGACGAGCTGAGAGAAAAAAAAAATTTGGCCCCTGGGAGGCCCAGCTCGCCGAGCTGGGCACTCCAGCTCGGGCGAGCTGGGCACTGCCGCCCAGCTCGCGCTGGGCGCTGCCGCCCAGCCCGCTGCTCGGCCGAGATAAGCAACATTTCGGGATTTTTTCCGAACGGAGCTAAATAAAAAAAAAATGGCACCGCAAATCATCAAGTTTTTGGCGATTGCGATAAAATCAGTAAGTTGTCTTCTCCACCCTAACTTTTTGCACATACGCTTGATGGTTTTAGATGCAATGTTGGAACTTATTGCATATTTTAAGTGTGAGGAGGAGGGGTAGACAAACTTACAAAAATTGGTATAATTTTTAAATTTTTGTGGCGTCGTGTCTAGTTTAATTTAAACGTTTTCGGGTTTTATTTATGTTTTTGCATGTTTAGGACCTAAAACCGTGAACCTCCTTCGAATCTAAACTTTGTTATTTGTCCTTGAGGGCTGAGAACCGAATCTAAGATTGCATGGCAACTAGTTTAGGTGTAGGACACAATCCTTGTATCTGTAAAAGCATGAGCTAAAGTTTGCATTTAGACCCTACTTTTGAAGAAATGCTAAAATCATTACTTAGGTAGATAACTTAAGAATTGAAGGCATGTGATATTAAACTTGAGTTTGGGGAGAACTAGTAAGCACAAAATTGAAACCCAAAGAATTGTGAGTTGAATTTGAGCCTAAGAGCGAACATAAAAAAGCTCTTTTTATTGACATTTTTGTGTGAATGCTTTGACTTGTGGAAAGATTACAGATTTTGCACCTAATACTGAGTTGAACCTACATGCGATGACTTGAGATGTTAAACGATGAATCAGCCTCATTAGAATTAACATTTTTCTTTACCTTATTTTCTCTTTTTCATCTACTCTAGGAAGCCCCTTTGAGCCTGTATTTTTGTAGTTTATAGATTTTTCTTTCGTTCTAACCCATATTTTCGCAAACCATCACTTGGTTTGTTGCTTGACTCGAGTTTTTACAAAGCCCGTATCAAGCCTTTATTTTCTTCTAGCGCTTTATCCTTGTTTATGGCACCATAGTAGCAAGCCAAAAGGCTAAGAAGTGACTGAGCATCACTACCCAAAAGAAAAAAAAAAGAGAAAAACAGAAAAGAAAAAGAAAAAGAGACGAAAAAAAAGAGGGAGAACTCTATTCCCCAGTTCTCAGAAAAAAATATATAATAATGAATAAAGAGCTCAATCACTTCACAATTTGCTAAAGCCATTTTAAACTTCATTTTTCTAGCGCTAGAACTCCTAACCCTTGATGTACCTTTAACCCCCTAACCACATTACAACCCCAATTCGAGGCTGTTTTTGATATCATCGGAGTCATATGGCATAGTAGAGGAACTCGGATGAACGTACAAAATCAACGTAATCCTAAGCAAGAACATAAGCCGAGAGTAACACACTTTAGCCACCAAAATTGTGTGAATTGAGTGAACTACCTATGGTGAGGTGTTTTACCTAGCTATCCCCTTAAGCTCGTTTAATTGAACATGTGTCCTTTTTCTTAAACATATGACCTGTGATAATTGAAATGCGGCTTTTGGATATCGTATCTCTACATTGTATTTCCGAATGCATGTAATTACAGATGCTCGAAATTGTGTCAAGCACCTAGTCAAACCAGGAGGTTTTCTAGCTTGCTTGTGATTGCGGGTTTAGTTTTTTAGTTTACTTGGGGACAAGTAAAGTTTTAAGTGCGAGGAGGTTTGATAGGGGTCAAAAACCCCTATCTTTGGGTACGGTTTTAGGACGGTTTTTAGCATTATTTCATGAATAAGCGAGCAATTCTCGCATTTATATGCTTTTGTGTGAGTTAGTTAGAAATTGGAAATGTTTTATTTACTTTTCGTTGTTTAGGCTCGTTTTTTTGTTATTTTAGGCAAATATGGCCAAAATAGCATGTATGTTAAAATTCCATTATCTTTTATAGCTAATTGATCCGCCAAAAGTCGCACCAAACGGAGTGTCTACTCAAAATGAGCGATTGGTGGGTCAATTTAGCCTCGGAACTAATGTTATTTGGAGTTTTCGTGCATGTGCATGCTAAAGCAGAAACAAGTTCGGGTGAAAATCGCGTCTCGGGGACCCCCGGCAGTCGCTCGGCGAATTGAGCATCAGTGAGCAGCCCAGGCGGTGCTCGGCGCGCAGCCCAGGTGCTGCTCGGCGAGCTGCCCCAGGCACTGCTCGGCGCAGCCCAGGCGCTGCTCGGCGAGCTGCCCAGGCGCTGCTCGGGCGAGCTGGCCTGCGGGAATTGGTCAAAAATCCCAATTTTGACCCCACGACTCCACGACCGGCCCCACGACTTCCCACTTGCATAAGGACACGAAATAGGTCAAAAAGAGTGCCTGAGCTACATCTATAAATAGAACTTTTCCATTGTAAATTAGGACATCTTTTATCTTTGTAATTTTCTTAGCTTTCACCTTGAGAAATCCTCTCCACCTCCTCCATATCCTTCAAACCTCCATTGAAGACACCTCCGAAGCTCCGCTCACCGAGGATTGCTCAAGCTTCATCCTTAAGTCCTAGGAAGATGCCTGCATTGGTAGACAGGTTCCCTGAAAGGGATTTTTCTTCTTTTATATTCTGTCTAGCCTCTGATCCATGTTATGAATCCCAGGCTCATTGTATCTTCGTGACAATACTTTCATCTTTGATATATATTATATTTTTGTTTATTCAACTGTTTTATTGCTTTAATCTTTGTCTTACGCTTTGTCTGATTGGTTTAACTCATTCGATAATCCCAAAATTAAGTTGGCACATATTGCGAGCTGAATCTGACCTAGTCAGTGCCTATAGGATTGACGACCCTATAGAAGATTAAGCCCAAATTGCTGAGCCTTAGAGCTAGTTTCGGCCTTACAAGGGAATCACGAACTAGGGACCTCAAGAGGATAGGTAGGGTTAATCGCCTCGGACACAAGTGACTTAGATTAGGTTTTAATTCCGTTTGTCTAAACAATCTATTTTCATTATCATCGTATGCCTTCATGTTCCTTCGGATAATTACATTGGTAAAAGATCACCTAGGGGTAGAGTAACTTAATTAGGCGTAGAATAACTTAGTTAGAATTAGATAACTTAGCTAGGAGTAGTATAATTCAACCTAGGAGTAGATTAACTTAAGAAAAACCAAACTCAAAACCCCCAAAGCCTAGATAACACCTGAGACCAAGTAGCTTGATACTTGTAGAAATAAAACCTGTGGATGATACCTGGACTTTCCAGAAATTTATTACTTGATAACGACAGGGTACACTTATCCCTTAGTGAGTCTCCTTTACGGGAGGCGCATCACTTACCCCTTGCATTGATTGGCTCTTTTCCGATTTGTGGAGGGCAAAACGGTCTTTGTAGCACCTGCAAGTCAGTTGGCTGCTCTGCACGCGATATCTTCATTTATTGTTAGCAGAATGGAAATAAAAATAAAAGAAAAAAAATACTAACAAAACACAAACGGACACGTTGTTCTCCAATTGGTGTTTGGAGAGGACACCAGCGAGGCTGCTTGTTCAAGAGGCCTCTAGGATGCGGAGAGCATCCTCATGGTTGTTTTCCGGGGCAAGGTAGGGCTTAAGCCTTTGCCCATTTACTTTGAACCGTTCTTGTGCGGCGTTGGAGATTTTGATTGCCCCGTGAGGGAACACTTGAGTGATTATGAAGGGCCCGGACCACCTAGACCTAAGTTTTCCGGGGAACAACTTAAGACGGGAATTGTAAAGCAATACCCTTTGACCTGGGACAAAAGTTTTACTTTGAATGTGTTGGTTATGCCAACGTTTGGTTTTTTCCTTATACATGAGGGCGTTCTCGTATGAGAACAAGCGGAATTCTTCCATTTCACTCAATTGCAGCTTCCTATGGTCTCTAGTAGCTTGTTCGTCAAAATTCAAGAATTTTAGAGCCCACAAGGCTTTGTGTTCTAGTTTGACAAGTAGATGGCATGCTTTGCCAAAAAGGAGCCTATATGGTGACATGCCTATTGGGGTTTTGAAAGCTGTTCGATAAGCCCATAGGGCATTGTCCAGCTTGTTCGCCCACTCCCTACGGGAACAACCTACAGTTTTCTCTATGATACGTTTTATCTCCCTGTTCGAGATTTCTACCTGTCCGCTTGTCTGCGGATGGTAGGGAGTGGCTATCCTGTGGGTGACACCGTATTTCCCTAAGAGCCTTTCAAATTGTGAGTTACAAAAGTGGGTGCCCTGGTCACTTATGACTGCTCTAGGTATTCCAAAGCGTGAGAACAATTGTTTCAAAAATTTGATAACAATTCGGGCATCATTTGTCGGGCTGGCTATGGCTTCTACCCATTTGCTCACATAGTCTACGGCTACAAGTATGTACTTGTTCCCATACGACGTTGGGAACGGCCCCATGAAATCAATTCCCCAAATATCAAAAATTTCACATACCATGATATTCTGCAAAGGCATAGCATTTCGTGACGAGATGTTACCTATTCGTTGACATTCATCACAATATGATACAAACCTGTGAGCATCCTTGAATAGTGTTGGCCAGTAGAAGCCTGCCTCCAATACCTTTGCGGCTGTTTGATTGGCAGCGAAATTTCCTCCTGCTTCTCTGTTGTGGCAATGGTTGAGGATTAGCATGCCTTCTTCCTGTGACACACATCTTCGAACGATTTGGTCAGCACATATCCTGGATAAGAATGGTTCTTCCCATAGGTAGTATTTTACATCCGAAAAAAACTTCTTTCGTTGATTGTATGTCAATTGGTACGGAATGATCTTTCGAACTAAGTAGTTGGCTATGTCTGCAAACCAAGGGTGCTCCTGACATGAATGTTGCACAATTGTTCGTCCGGAAATGTTTCCTTGATGTCACATTGTTCTTCGTGCTTGTTGGACTCTAATCTGGATAAATGGTCTGCGGCAAGGTTCTCTGCTTCCTTTTTGTCTCGAATCTCCAAATCAAATTCTTGAAGCACCAGGATCCATCTGATGAGTCATGGCTTGGCATCTTGCTTTGAAAGGAGGTACTTTAGTGCAGAATGATCTGTGAAGACAATGACTTTGGCAAGAACAAGATACGATCGGAACTTATCGAAGGCATATACAACGGCAAGCAGTTCCTTCTCTGTTACAGTATAATTTTGTTGAGTCTCGGTGAGAGTCTTGCTTGCGTAGTATATAGGTTTGAAATGTTTGTCAATCGGTTGTCCCAGAATAGCTCCGATGCAAGTATCACTCGCGTCACACATCAATTTAAAGGGGAGCTCCCAGTTGGGCGCAACTAGGATAGGAGCCTCCGTCAGTTTCTTCTTCAATTGTTCGAATGCTTGTTTGCATTTCTCCGTGATCTTAAACTCCGCATCTTTGTGGAGTAGGTCAGATAACGGCAGCGCGATCTTGGAGAAGTCTTTGATGAACCTGCGATAGAAGTTGGCATGTCCCAAGAAACTTCGTACATCCTTGACTGAGGTGGGAACAAGCAATTTTTTGATGACTTCTACCTTTGCATGATCAACCTCGAGTCATTGTTCTGAGATTTTATGTCCCAGAACTATTCCCCCATTTACCATAAAATGGAATTTTTCCCAATTGAGAACCAGATTGGTCTCCTTGCAGCGTTTTAGAACAGCCTTAAGATTGTTCAGACAGCTTGTGAATGTTTCTCCGTATACCAAAAAATCATCCATGAATATTTCGACTGTTCTTTCGATCATATCATGAAAGATAGCCATCATACATCTTTGAAATGTAGCTGGGGCGTTACACAATCCGAATGGCATTCTCCGATATGCATAAGTTCCGCACGGGCAGGTGAAGGTGGTCTTTTCCTGATCCAATGGGTGTATCGCGATCTGGTTGTATCCTGAGTAGCCATCAAGAAAGCAATAGAATGCGTATCCCGCTAATCTTTCCAGCATTTGATTGATAAATGGCAAGGGGAAGTGATCTTTCCTAGTTGCTTCATTCAGCTTTCGGTTATCTATGCAAACTCTCCAGCATGTGATTGTTTTGGTTGGGATGAGTTCGTTCTGCTTGTTTATGATGGCAGTCATGCCTCCCTTCTTCGGAACAACTTATACCGGACTTGTCCACACACTGTCTGATATGGGATAAATTATTCCAGCATCCAGTAATTTAATTACTTCTGCGTTTACCACTTCCTTCATGTTTGGGTTTAGACGCCTCTGTGGTTGTGCTGAAGCTCTGTGAACTTCTTCCATCAATATGTGGTGAATGCATACCGCTGGACTGATTCCCTTGTTGGGGTTTAGTGTCCTATAGACAATTGTTCTAGGATACAAACTTAATGTAAATGAAGTGTTCTTTATATCATTTGTTTTAATGAGATATATGTTTTATAACTATATAAAGGCAATCCCTTTTTAAGCACTAAATAAAGTCTAATAAAAGGAAATCTGTAAGTTTGTTTAAAGTGATCATAAAGTGTTCATACAAGCATGAAGTGAGACTAAACTTTATGATAAACTAATAAACTTAAAACCACCCCAAGTTAAGTGATATGCCCAGGATTGACATATCAATGTTGAGACTTGCATGTAACAATGTCTTCTGTCCGACAGAAAGCTGATCTCACAAGCTTCATATATATAGATATCTGGACAGTTACGTGGATCCAATGAAAGGGAGTTCATTAGGATTGGGGATCCGATTTGAGATAACAGGATGGGTAGATTGATCCTTGTCACCTGTTCATCTCATTGGTATAAATAGGTATAACTAATCCTCAGACTCAAAGGAATATTAATTGGTATTCTGGATTACGGAATGTGACGCTTTGACTCTGGTGTAACACGATCCTTAACAGAGATGACTCTAGGGTGTGAACAGTAGATGTTGGGTATCACAGGAAGTGATTGCGGGATTGTTATATATTGGATTGAGCATTTATCACTCCCGATAAATGGGAGATACATCCAAGGATCGCTTGTGGAAGACTCGACTCTAAATCCTTGCAAGGTGATAGCTTAAGACTTAAAATACAGATTTCACTTAACCTATCTATTTGAGTTGACTCGGCTTGTACAAGTAAAACGAACGTCTCACTATATGTGACTTGACATCATCCATAGTCATAAGATTCAGTTCAAGGATGTAGTTGATAAAAGATCGAATTATACTGTAACTAATACGGAAAGGTTAACAACAGAATCAACCTGTCTTCTTATGGCTCTGGGGGAATGATTACGGACTTGCTAATCACATACTCTGTACATCATTCCGTTATGCAAAGATTAAATATAATTCTTTGAAAATTAATTTAATAGTTGCATACGGCCAGTAGTAATAGGAACCTAATGGGTCACACATAAGACTTGGAACCTAAAAGAGAGATAGATGTTAATTAATTGATGGAAGCCCAATTGAGCCCAATGAGGCCCATGGACCATAGGGGGGTCGAAATTCATGTATGGTATATGAATAATTAATTTGATTTTAATCAATCCTAATTAGATTAGGATTATGAATTAAATTAATTAAGAGATAAATAAGTTAGGAGTTTTAATTAGATTATAATACTCCTATTATTATCCAATAAGGTTATTATTATTATCCTTAATATGTTAGATATATAATGAGATAATAATTAGGAATTCTATTCTGAATTGAATTCCTATTCAGTAACCTAATTCTATCTAACTAGGGATTAGATACAAGAGATTATAAATACCCCCCACTATGTGATTTTCGAAATCCTTGAACCCTAATCCAAGGCTAGTGATTTTCGAAACCTACCCTAAAGAAAGAAAGAGAATTTTCGACCCCTAGTTCGAGGACGAGATTTTCTACGGCTTCCTTCCGATCAATTGATTTCATCTATTTCTTTTATCCTTGATCTTGTGTTGATTAATTAGAGGCAATCTATTTTGGTTGCTATTCAACGGTTGATTCTAACTTAATCTTCCCGTGTTTTATTTCGTGCTTGGGAACTCGGAGAAGAGTTGTGGGCACTTCATTAACAACGGTAGATTGATCATCAAAAGGTAATTCTTCTTATCCCTCTTTATATGAAATAACGATTAACGGATCCTAGGGTTAATGGAAATAGGTTAAAATTTTTTATATTTCCGCTGCTATACCTTAGCCTAATTTCCAACATCCCTTGATATCAGAAATCTTCCATGCCAATGCCTCCTTGTTCTGGCGAAGTATGGTCAGTAGTTGTTCTTTCTGTTCGGGTTTTAGTGCGGAGGAGATGATGACGGTGTTGAAACACCTTTCCACATGATTTTGATTTGACAAAATTATTTAAGTAATTGATAAAAAATATTCTAACACATTAAGTTTAAATGCTTTGATTTATTCACACTAATGTGTTTGTTCAATGATGAGTTTATTGATGTATACGACATTAAGATAAAAGTCTAAAGGCCCATAAGTGAAAGTCAGGCCCAAGTCAACACATCAAGACCTCGCGGCCCAAGAAGCTAAAACGCAGTCGTATTAAGTGAAACGACGACTCAGCATGAAGAAGGATCGAGAAGACTTCTAACAAAAGCTTCAAGAGGAAGCTGCTGAGTCAAGCGACAATACAGTCAGGTCAGCGGCAGAACAAGAACCAACTTCTAGATAAAGTATTTCTACTTTAGGTAAAGTTCAGAAGGCGCAGAAAGCTGTCTGGAAGACTTTGCCAAATATGTCGAAACATTCTGTTTATCGGACGAAAAGCTGCTGAGAGATGCCGTGGACAGAAGATGCAAGAATCTCATTGGCCAACGACACTGAGCACGTCTAGAGTGACAATGACAGGAAGCCGTTTGCCTCCAACGGTTATTTCGAAATTCGAAATTACCGGTGCTTGAAGTGTCACTATAAATAGGCCTCTCATTTGCTTCATTCGATGCAGATCTTCAATTAGTCGAAACACTGTCCAAATTCATACTTCAAGTTCCGTGAGAAAAGCAAAGAAAAATCTTACACCAATTCCCAATCATTGTGTAAAAGTCTAGAGTGATTTTAATCATCTAAAGTGTCTTAGCAATTGTTGTTTAGGACAAACACTTTATCATTTCTAGAAGAATAGAAAGGAGAGGCTGAGTACTCGGTTATAGTACTCAGCGGTAGATATAGGAGTGAGTAGAGGTATAGAGGAAGGTACTCTTGTATACTCAGCTTCTATTGTAAAAGGTTTTGTGCTCTACCTTTAAAGAGCTCAGTAGAGAATTCAAAAAGCTCGGAACGCGTTCCGGGGACTAGACGTAGGCGGAGAGGCCGAACCAGGATATGTCTGCTGAGTAACATATTTCTAACCCTTAAACTCCTTTATATATTGCTTGCTATAAAACTGACTAAGTAACGAACTCACGCTGAGTTGAGTGCACTAAGAAGCTGAGTTCAGGAATAGACTCTAAGTGCTATCTCCTGACTCAAGGAAAGAAACAGACTAGTCATAAGTTGACTAAGCTTGTGTCTCAAAACTGCTTAGCGCCGCTGTGTAAACCTTTTCTTTAGAAAAGAAGTCAGCCTTAACGGACAAAATTTTAAATAGTTCCTATCCCCCCCCCTTGGAACTAAACTTGTCACGTTATAAGGGACCAACAAGTGGTATCAGAGCTTAACAGCTCACTAAGCAAGATATAACTATCTTGAGCTGATCCCCACAATGGCTGAGAACAGCACTCGTTTCCTCCAGGAAATCAGACAACTCAGATTTTACCTAAGGGACTGTCCATTACTCGGCCTCCTCTATTCTTCGGGTCTAACTATACCTTTTGGAAGAACAGAATGAAAAATTTCATTCAGGCAACAAATATGAGTGCATGGCTTTCTATAGTCCAAGGCCCATTTGTTCCTGTTGAAACTATTGACGGCCAAACGGTTGTTAAAGCTGAGACTAAGTGGACAGAAGATGATCTTAAGAAGCTACAAAATCATGCTTCGGCTATAAACATGCTTCACTGTGCATTAGATGCTGCAGAGTACAACAAAATTTCAGGTTGTGAGTCAGCGCAGGTGTTAGGCATGAAATTGACTAAGTTTAACAGATAATTTATAAGGGAATTCGGGTATTTTTTATATCATTTTGTAAGGAATAAGGGCTAATTAATGTCCTTGTGCAGATAAGCAAAGAAAAATGCTAAACTCGCTGAAAACAGCTTGTTTCGCTAATGCCAATGAGGAGTGGAGCCTTACTTGTGTCCAGCGGTTAAACGCCGGATTATCCAATGACGGACAGCGACAGATCGTTGGTGGCAGTGAAAGGAAAGCGGCAGGAAAAGCAGGTGAAAGTGTGTGGCGATGGGATTGCCCAAAGTAGCATGATGATTTGAAGTCTCACCCCCTTGAGTGTTCAAGGGTTAATCTAAAAGTTAATCATTTTCTAGTTTATTTTAATTGTAGTAAGTAGTTGACTTTGTTTGTAAAAGGGTACGAAAGTTGTACCAATTTTGGATAGTCTCGGTCTTTTCCCTTTAAATAGGAAAAGCAGAGAAGGTTTTAGGGATGGGATAATTTTTAGTTTTAGTTTTTTTAACAAGTAGAATAGAAGGAGAAGAGAGCTCTCATGGAGTCTCAAGCTGTAACAAGAATCTTCTTCTGCTCACTGCTCGATATGAGTGAGTAGACATTTTGAACGGGCATGGCATGGCCGGCCCGGTGATGTAAGTTTTACAACGTTTTTATGAATATTTAGTATTTTGCCAATGTTGTGATCAATGAGGATTTAACTTTCTTGCGTAAGCATGTATGTATGTGTTAGATGAATGTTAGGACACTACTTTCATCTTCACCGATATCTCTATTGATCTCCCAACTTCGAAGCTGACAAGTTAGAAGGTTGTGTCGAGGGTTTTCTCATCTAGAAATGCAGTTTTGTTCTTAATGCTAGAAAGAACGTATCTTTAGGACGCTAAAGATGTTAGTAAATCTTAGGAGTTTGAGAACACACGACAGTTGACTCAAACTCACTTAAAAACTGATACTTTGGCTTCGTTGGCATTATCTTTTATTCATCGAATGTTGTAAGATGTAGCACACCGTGTTCGGTCATGTAAAGCCTGTTCTCTTCCCTTAATCTTTAAAAAGTAACCTTATTTCCTTGATTGAGTATTCTGCCTGAGTCATTAAACAACCAATATCAAACAAACAACCATAAAGGAAGGCACTTTTATAACACACACTGTTTAGCAACGATTTCCCATATTTATTTGTATCACAATCCCTGTGGAGACTGTTGGGGTTTAGTGTCCTATAGTCAATTGTTGCAGGATACAAACTTATTGTAAATGAATTGTTCTTTATATCATTTGTTTTAATGAGATATATGTTTTATAACTATATAAAGGCAATCCCTTTTAAGCACTGAATAAAGTCTAATAAAAGGAAATCCGTAAGTTTGTTTAAAGTGATTATAAAGTGTTCATACAAGCATGAAGTGAGACAAAACTTTATAATAAACTAATAAACTTAAAACCATCCCAAGTCAAGTGATATGTTTAGGATTGATATATCACGGTTGAGACTTGTATGTAACAATGTCTTCTGTCCGACAGAAAGCTGATCTCACAAGCTTCATATATATAGATATCTGGACAGTTATATAGATCCGGTGAAACGTTGTTCATTAGGATTGGGGATCCGATTTGAGATAACAGGATGGGTAGATTCATCCTTGTCAACTGTTCATCTCATTGGTATTACTAGGTATAACTAATCCTCAGACTCAAAAGAATGTTAATTGGTCATCCTGAATTACTGAATGTGAGACTTTGATCCTGCGGTCCCACGATCCTTAACAGAGATGACTCTGTGGTGTGAACTGCAAAGGTTGGGTGTCACAGGAAGTAATATCAGGGTAGTTATACATTGGATTGAGCATTTATCACTCCCGATTAATGGGAGATACATCCAAGGATCGCTTGTGGAAGACTCGACTCTAAACCCTTGCAAGGTGATAGCTTAAGAGTAGAAATACAGATTTCACTTAACCTATCTTTTTGAGTTGACTCGGCCAAGAACAAGTAAAACGAACGTCTCACTATATGTGACTTGACATTACCCATAGTCATAAGATTCAGTTCAAGGATGTAGTTGATAAAGGATCGTATTATACCGTAACTAATACGGAAGGGTTAACGACAGAATCAACCTGTCTTCTTAACGGACTCTAGGGGAATGATTACAGACTTGCCAATAACATACTCAGTACATCATTCCGGTATGCAAGGATTAAATATAATTCTTGAAGAAATTAATTTAATAGTTGCATACGGCCAGAAGTAGTAAGAACCTAATGGATCACACATAAGACTTGGAACCAAAAGAGAGATGGATATGATTAATAGATGGAAGCCCAATTGAGCCCAGTAAGGCCCAAATATATGGAGGGGGGCGAAATTTGTATATAGAGATAAGGAATTGATTTTATTCCATTAATCCTAATTTGATTAGGATTATGAATTAAATTAATTAAGAGATAATTAAATTAGGAGTTTTAATTGGATTAATATACTCCTATTATTATCCAATTAGGTTATTTATTATTATCCTAAATATATTAGATATATAGTGAGATAATAATTAGGAATCCTTTTCCGAATTGGATTCCTATTAAGTAACCTATTCCTATCTAACTAGGGTTTAGATTCAAGCAACTATATATACCCCCTCCCATGTGAATTTCGACCAAGCCTCTAACCTCCCCCTATAGTGATTTTCGAAATTACTAATTAGAGAGAGAAAAAGAATTCCCATCCCCTAGTTCGTGGACAAGAATTCATACGGCATTCCATCGATTGATTAATCTTATTCATCCCTCTTTCTCTTTGATCTTGTGTTGGTTAATTAGAGGCAATCTATCTTGGTTGCATCTCATAAGGGTTGATTTCATCTTAACCTCTCCGTGTTAAACTTTGTGGTTGGAATCTCGGAGAAGAATTATGGGCGCTTCTTTAACAACGGTAGATTGTTCATCAAAAGGTATTCCTTCTTATCCCTCTTTATATGAAATAACGATTAACGGATCCTATGGTTAAAAGGAAATAGGCTAAAATTTTTATATTTCCGCTGCTATACCTTAGCCCTAATTTCCTTCAGTGGTATCAGAGACATCGTTAAATCCGTTATTTCATATATGAAAATATAGAAGTTTTCAATAGGATTGAATAAATATTTATGGTTAGGATTAATTGACAAATAGTTTTGATTAATTAATTCTAAAGATAAATAAAGTTTTGATTAATTGTTAATTAAAACTGATTATGCTTATGTTCCTAATTATTTCGGTTGATAATCGTTATAACAAAATCTATTAGTTTTATAGTTAGGTTGATAAAATTAGTTTTATTAATTCTAAATGATAAAACGGAAATCTATTGTAATTTTTCCTATTTCTGAAAATCGTTTTAAAATTGTTTTAGAACTGATATATATATATATATATATATATATATATATATATATATATATATATATATATATATATATGTTTCAGAAATTAATAGTTTTCTGTTTTGATTATCGAATAAAAATTCGTTTAAATGTTTGTTTTTACCAATATGTAAATCAAAGTGTTAAATGAATTGAAATCAAAATAATTGGGACGTGCATAATCAACGTTTTATATGGTTATATTAATCTAAGGATTAATATAAAGATACAAAACGATTAGAAGTAAAATTGGATGAAAGTTAATTTGACGAGTTAATGTGATTAACCTAAATATTACATAAGCCGGTTATGTAATCAACCAATTAAATTTATTTAATTGAGTCTATGCATGTTTGGAGTTATTGACATATTTGGACCCTCTTTTAGTCTTTTGGTATTTTTGAAATAGGGCCTGCGCGTCCTGCCTTTCTACTATCTATTGTAATTTCTCCTCTCATCTGATTCCCTTCAATTCAATTGAAGTTTTCTTATAGTAGTATAGAAATTAATATGTAATTTCAAGGCGCCATGGAGAAGACGGAGGACCTAAAGAGAAATATGTAATAGTTAGTATTTCCTTAGGTTTGGCCTTTTATTCCGTCTCTGGCTCGACGGAATAATTTAGATGATATGTTCATAACGCCAATGTATGTGAATGTATGTATGTCTGATGTATGCTAAAGCAAATCAAGACTAAGTTAGATTATGAGACTTAAATAAAATCCCTCGTTAAAAAGTTAAGTAAATAAGCAAGTTATTAAAATCGGTTGCCCCTCCCTAATATTATAATTCAGCCGGCAGTACTGGGGGCCTTTGGGTTGTTGAGCAAACTCAAGCTCGGGGTCTTATGGTAACACCTGAATTATCGAAAGTTATTCTTTCATGAATATGGGGTAATACTTAAATTAGATTATGATAATTGGATGAGCAAACTCATGTTGTCATAAACTAATGGGCAATATGGTTGGGATTAATATGAGTAACATATTAGTTACTAATGTGGTTAGCAACCCAATAACATAGGAGTCACATTCAAGATGTGATTGATTACATGAATCTACCTAACAAATGGGACTAGCTTGTTGAGCAAACTCAAGGCGAAATCTCAGGAGTTAGGATCCTAGCTCACTAAAGGATTTGTGAAATTCTTCGAATTAATATGGAGGGCTATTAATTTGACAAAATAGTGGGAGCAATCTGAAATAAATTAAAAGGCCTATAATTTTAGATTGTTATACTTTAAAGCAAATGAATGACATACGTTTACTCTTTCTCACTCTCAGGTTTTGTTTAAACACACACTCTTAAAATCATGACTGAAACCAATCTGCAAAACATTCTTACCGATAACAAATTGAATGGTTCAAACTTCACCGACTGGTTTCGTAACCTCAAAATTGTTTTGAAGTTCGAGAAAATTGGGTATGTACTTGATACATCGATACCCCCTGTCCCTAAAGATGATGCTCCCATCGAGGAAATTGATGCTTATCAGAAGCACAAGGCTGATGATGATCATGCCGCTTGTAACATACTTGCATCGATGACATCGGAATTACAAAGGCAACATGAGGAGATGAATGCCTATTCCATCATCATGCACCTAAAGGAATTGTTTGGGAAACAAACCAGGTGCGAACGCTACGAGATATCAAAATTGTTATATCGTTACAGGATGCAAGAGGGCACATCTGTCATGACACATTGTGTCAAGATGATAGGCTATATTACCAAACTTTCTAGTATTGGATTTGTGATGGACAACGAATTAAGTGCCGACTTGGTTCTTCAGTCCCTCCCAGAGAGTT
Organism: Euphorbia lathyris; assembly: GCF_963576675.1. Classification (NCBI taxonomy): domain Eukaryota; kingdom Viridiplantae; phylum Streptophyta; class Magnoliopsida; order Malpighiales; family Euphorbiaceae; genus Euphorbia; species Euphorbia lathyris. The sequence goes on from NC_088911.1 coordinate 34,458,934, forward strand.
ATTCACATTTCATCATGAACTACCAAATGAATGACTTGCAAACCTCTCTTGAAGAGCTTGCAAACATGCTCAAATCAGTTGAGCCCAATATGAAGAAAGACAAGGCCATACCGGCTCTTGTAATCGAGGGATTGAAGAAAAGGAAAGGGATTTTTCCCAATCCTAAACATCCCAAGAAAGGTAAGAGAGATGTGTCTAAGGGAAAGGAAGTGAAGAAGTCCAAAGGAGAATGCCACTTCTGTGGTAAAGACGGGCATTGGAAGAGAAACTGCAAGGAGTATCTAGCCACCCTCAAGAAGGGAAAAGGCGGTGCTTCTACGTCTGGTATGTTCTATATTGAAATAAATCCGGTTTCATTGTCTGAATCTTGGGTACTTGATACCGGATGTGGATCTCATATTTGTACAAATATGCAGGAGCTAAAATAGACTAAGGAACTAAAGAAAGGAAGCATAAACTTGCGAGTGGGAAATGGAGCAAGAGTTGCCTCCCTCGCAATTAGAGATTATGTTTTACTTTTGCCCTCTAGGCTTGTAATAGAATTAAGGAATTGTTTATACGTTCCTGAGATGTCTCGTAACATTTTTCTATTAGCCATCTCGTTGACGACGGTTTTCATATTTCAATAAAGAACAATAGTTGCAATTTTTATAAAGATTCGATCTTTTATTTTTTCAGGAATATCACAAAATGGGATTTATGTGTTAGATGATAAAACTCCTGTTTTTGCAATTGATACCAAAAGACATAAGCTAGATAATTCAATTTACTTATGGCATTGTCGTTTAGGCCATATAAACAAGAGACGCATGCTAAAGCTACATTCAGATGGGCTTATAGATCCAATCGATTCTGAATCATTGGAAACATGCGAATCATGTTTAAAAGGTAAAATGACAAAGACACCCTTTAGCAATAAAGGTGAGCGTGTATCAGACACTCTAGGACTCATTCATTCAGATGTATGTGGTCCTATGCCAGTCCAAGCAAGAGGAGGATTTAGATACTTCATTAGCTTCATATATGATCATACTCGCTATGGTTATATCTACTTGATGAGGCACAAATCAGAAGCCTTTGACAAGTTCAAATGTTTCAAGAATGAAGTGGAAAATCAATTAGGAAAGAAAATAAAAACACTTCGATCTGATCGAGGTGGCGAATATCTTTCTGATGATTTTCTGAATTATCTAACTGAATGTGGGATATGCTCACAATGGACACCTCCCTATACACCACAACGCAATGGTGTATCCGAGAGGAGAAACCGTACCCTATTAGATATGGTACGATCTATGATGAGCATGGCCTTACTTCCAAAGACGTTCTGGGGCTATGCCTTAGAAACTGCCCTCTTCACCCTGAACCGAGTACCAACTAAATCCGCTGTTTCCACACCATATGAATTGTTCGTTGGTAAGAAACCCGTGTTCTCGTTCATGAGAGTATGGGGTTGTTCAGCATATGTCAAACGCATTGCGTCCGACAAATTAGATTCTAAATCTGATAAATGTTTCTTCATTGGATATCCCAGGGAAACCATAGGGTATTGCTTCTATCATCCAGATGATCAGAAAGTAATAGTATCCAAACACGCAACCTTCTTAGAGAAAGAGTTTCTCGAAGAAACACAAAAGGGAAGCGTGATTGAACTCGACGAAGTTCAAGAGGAAGAAACAACGACTGAAACAACAGAAGCGGTTGAGGTATCCGAAGAAGTCCCATTAGATGAGACTCCAGTGGCACCTATTCGTAGATCACGAAGAGTTTGTGAACTCCCAGTTAGATATGGTTTTCTAGTGGGAGATGATGACGAGGTTCCCGTGTTAGACGACGAACCCGAAAACTACGAAGAGGCTCTTACTAGTCCAGATTCTAAAGCATGGCTTGAGGCCATGGATTCTGAAATGGATTCCATGTATACTAACCAAGTTTGGACTTTGGTTGATCCACCCGAAGGGATAAAACCCATTGGGTGCAGGTGGATCTTCAAAAAGAAGACTGACATGGATGGAAAGGTTAGCACCTACAAGGCTAGGTTGGTAGCGAAGGGATATCGTCAGAAACAAGGTGTTGATTATGACGAAACCTTCTCTCATGTTGCTATGTCCAAATCAATCAGAATCATGCTTGCAATTGCCGCTCATTTTGATTATGAGATTTGGCAAATGGATGTGAAAACAGCTTTCCTAAATGGAAATCTGCTTGAGGATGTATACATGATGCAGCCTGAAGGTTTCATATCAAAGGATGCAAATAAAGTTTGCAAACTTCAGAGATCCATTTATGGACTCAAGCAAGCATCTAGAAACTGGAACAAGCGTTTTGACGAAACCATAAAACAATTTGGTTTCGAACAAAATTGCGAAGAAGCTTTCATTTACAAGAAAGCAAGTGGGAGCTCTATAGCATTTCTCATACTATATGTGGACGATATACTGTTAATGGGAAATGACATTGCTCTATTACAATCGGTGAAAGTTTGGTTATCTGGTAACTTCTCAATGAAAGACCTTGGGGTTTAGTGTCCTATAGTCAATTGTTGCGGGATACAAACTTATTGTAAATGAATTGTTCTTTATATCATTTGTTTTAATGAGATATATGTTTTATAACTATATAAAGGCAATCCCTTTTAAGCACTGAATAAAGTCTAATAAAAGGAAATCCGTAAGTTTGTTTAAAGTGATTATAAAGTGTTCATACAAGCATGAAGTGAGACAAAACTTTATAATAAACTAATAAACTTAAAACCACCTCAAGTCAAGTGATATGTTTAGATTGATATATCACGGTTGAGACTTGTATGTAACAATGTCTTCTGTCCGACAGAAAGCTGATCTCACAAGCTTCATATATATAGATATCTGGACAGTTACATAGATCCGGTGAAACGTTGTTCATTAGGATTGGGGATCCGATTTGATATAACAGGATGGGTAGATTCATCCTTGTCAACTGTTCATCTCATTGGTATTACTAGGTATAACTAATCCTCAGACTCAAAAGAATGTTAATTGGTCATCCTGAATTACTGAATGTGAGACTTTGATCCTGCGGTCCCACGATCCTTAACAGAGATGACTCTGGGGTGTGAACTGCAAAGGTTGGGTGTCACAGGAAGTAATATCAGGGTAGTTATACATTGGATTGAGCATTTATCACTCCCGATTAATGGGAGATACATCCAAGGATCGCTTGTGGAAGACTCGACTCTAAACCCTTGCAAGGTGATAGCTTAAGAGTAGAAATACAGATTTCACTTAACCTATCTTTTTGAGTTGACTCGGCCAAGAACAAGTAAAACGAACGTCTCGCTATATGTGACTTGACATTACCCATAGTTATAAGATTCAGTTCAAGGATATAGTTGATAAAGAATCGTATTATACCGTAACTAATACGGAAGGGTTAACGACAGAATCAACCTGTCTTCTTAACGGACTCTGGGGGAATGATTACAGACTTGCCAATAACATACTCAGTACATCATTCCGTTATACAAGGATTAAATATAATTCTTGAAGAAATTAATTTAATAGTTGCATACGGCCAGAAGTAGTAAGAACCTAATGGATCACACATAAGACTTGGAACCAAAAGAGAGATGGATATGATTAATAGATGGAAGCCCAATTGAGCCCAGTAAGGCCCAAATATATGGAGGGGGGCGAAATTTGTATATAGAGATAAGGAATTGATTTTATTCCATTAATCCTAATTTGATTAGGATTATGAATTAAATTAATTAAGAGATAATTAAATTAGGAGTTTTAATTGGATTAATATACTCCTATTATTATCCAATTAGGTTATTTATTATTATCCTAAATATATTAGATATATAGTGAGATAATAATTAGGAATCCTTTTCTGAATTGGATTCCTATTAAGTAACCTATTCCTATCTAACTAGGGTTTAGATTCAAGCAACTATATATACCCCCTCCCATGTGAATTTCGACCAAGCCTCTAACCTCCCCCTATAGTGATTTTCGAAATTACTAATTAGAGAGAGAAAAAGAATTCCCATCCCCTAGTTCATGGACAAGAATTCATACGGCATTCCATCGATTGATTAATCTTATTCATCACTCTTTCTCTTTGATCTTGTGTTGGTTAATTAGAGGCAATCTATTTTGGTTGCATCTCATAAGGGTTGATTTCATCTTAACCTCTCCGTGTTAAACTTTGTGGTTGGAATCTCGGAGAAGAATTATGGGCGCTTCTTTAACAACGGTAGATTGTTCATCAAAAGGTATTCCTTCTTATCCCTCTTTATATGAAATAACGATTAACGGATCCTATGGTTAAAAGGAAATAGGCTAAAATTTTTATATTTCCGCTGCTATACCTTAGCCCTAATTTCCTTCAGAGACGATACTCACTTATCACTTTATTACTTGTATCTAGTGCACTTGCTAGAGTCTGTTTACAGGACAATAAGTTTTTGGCGCCGTTGCCGGGGATTGAGAGCAACAAATTTATAGCTGAAATTTCTGTAAAACAGGGTGTTTTTAATCTGTGTGTTAAGGCGTGCAGGAACAAAAAGGTCATTTTTCCGTTTATACGTAGAGCTGCACCTCCTGTTTTTCCTATCGATCTCGAATTAGAGAGAACGTGTAGACGAAACAAAGCGGGAGCTCGACGTGAGTAGACAAAGAGAAAGGCAAAGAGAGAGAAGAATGGCTGGAAGGGAAGGACCAGAACAACAAGTTCCACCAAACCAAGAAGAGGAAGGAGAAAATAATAACCCTTCTGTTATGAGAATCAGAGACTACTCTAGGCCAACTACCGAGGGACACTCATCATGTATCGTATTGCCCAACGAGGGAAACAACATGTTCGAAGTAAAAGGGTCCATGATACAAATGATCCAAGCCTCGGTGCAATTTAATGGGTTTCAATCTGAAGATCCTAATGGGCATCTTCAAGAATTCATTACCTTGTGCAACACAATCAGGTCGAACAGAGGTGTCTCTGATGATGTGATCAGATTAAAGCTGTTCCCTTTTTCACTAAGGGATAAAGCAAAAACATGGCTGCGGAATTTACAGCCTGGAACGATCACGAGTTGGGAAGAAATGGCACGAGCTTTTCTAATGAAGTATTTTCCGCCTCGACAAGCCATTAAGCTACGAAATGAAGTGTCACGCTTCATACAGAACGAAGATGAGTCGTTGGCAGAAGCATGGGAAAGATACAAGGAGCTGCTCAGAAGGGTGTCAAATCATGGTATCCCCATGTGGATGCAAATGCAAAATTTTTACAATGGCGCGACCAACGTTTACAAAATCCAGATCGAATCTATCACGAATGGTAACCCAGAAGATCTAGAGCCACAAGCTTTATATGACCTAATAGAGAAAGTGGTCAGCACGAGTTACAACTGGCATTCGTCACGAAGTGAAGGAAAAAGGACAGGAAACGAGGATGTCGTTTCAAAACTAACAAGCCAAGTAGAACAGCTTACCCGGCAGCTGGGAAAGATAAATGTCTCGTCCATTCACAATGAACCGCCATTTAGTGAACCACCATTCAATGAAAGAAGTGGTTTTTGCGGAGGAGCTCATTTCAATATCAACTGTCCTGGAGTTAAGCAAGGAAAAGGCACACGGGCTGAATGCGACTACGCAGGGTACAATCAGAGGAATCAGCCCAACCGTTATTCTAACACTTACAACTCGGAAATGAGGAACCATCCAAATTTTGGATGGACAGGCCAACCGGACCAGCAAGGACAGTATCAAGATCAGCCGAGGTATCAACAACAGCAAGGAGGACATTACCAAAGACAACCTCAGCAGCATTATAAGCAACCTGTGCCACAGAAGGAAGAAGTCGAACCAGATATGAAAACAATGATGATGCAGTTCATGAAACAGGTGCAGGCATCGATCAAGAATCTGGAAACACAAATCCACCAGATCGCCGCGTCCACATCAAAAGGAAAAGGAATAATGCCGAGCAATACTGAGCCAAATCCTAAAGGCGACGTCATGGCAATCACCTTGAGGTCTGGTAAGGAAACTCAACCAGTTGTTTTATCTAACAAAGATGCTGAGCGTGCAGAAACATCCAAAGAGGCTAAAGGGGAACTGGAACAAGCTGTTCCTGGTAATGAAGAAACGAGGAAGGATAACCAAGCAAGTAAGCCAAATCAAGAGGAGGAAAGGGCTTGTAAACCACCACAGCTGTATGTCCCACCGGTGCCATATCCAACACGGCTGATCAACAAGAAGTTGGAGGAGCAGAATTCTAAAGTGTTGGACACTTTGAGGAAATTGCACATCAACATACCTTTTGTGGAAGCACTGGCACAGATGCCGACATACGCAAAATTCCTCAAAGATATCTTGTCGAACAAGAAGAAACTGGAAAACATTTCCATGATACAACTCAACAGAGACTGTTCGTCCATACTCCAAAACAAGCAGCAGCTTCCAAAGAAGCTAAAAGATCCAAGGAGTTTTTCGATTCCTTGTTCAATTGGGAAGCTGACTATTGAAAATGCACTTTGCGACCTAGGAGCTAGCATAAACCTAATGCCATATTCTGTATATGCACAACTCGGGTTAGGAGAACCACAACCCACTCGTATGTCTATTCAATTACCTGATCATTCTGTATGTTATCCTAGGGGAGTAGTAGAAGACGTGTTAGTCCAAGTAGGAAAATTCATTTTGCCCGTTGATTTCATTATAATGGACATTGATGAAGATTTGCATGTCCCTATTATCCTAGGAAGACCATTTCTAGCAACAGGAAAAGCATTGATAGATGTAGGAGAGGGAAAGTTATTCTTAAGGATAAATGGTGAGGAAGTGATATTTAAAATGAATGAAGCAATGAGGCGTGCGAATAATAATGATGACACTTGCTGTTTCTTAGATGATTTTCAGAGTCTTACTACTTTGCAGGAACAGGACACATTAGAAACTTTATTGGGGAGAGAGGTGAACATATGCGAAGAAACAGGCTGTTCCATTGAAAGCAACTTTCCGACACCTCCGTTAGATCCTGTTGTTCCAACTCATCAAGAACCACCAGAGGTACCCACTGTGCCTGTGTCTAAGCCAAAATTGAAGCCGTTGCCTGAACATCTCGAGTATGCATTCCTGGAACCACCCAGCGGAAGTCCTGTCATCATATCATCAAAATTAACTCCTGACCAAAAGGCGCAACTAATGGCGGTCTTGCGAAGAAACAAGGCTGCAATAGCATGGAAAATTGATGACATAAAGGGAATTAGCCTGGCAGTCTGTGTTCATAGAATCTTGATGGAAAAGGACCACCGACCAACTGTTCAGCCGCAACGTAGGCTAAATCCCCACATGAAGGAGGTTGTGAGAAAGGAGGCTGTTGGTGAACAGAGAAGTTTACAGCTGAGCGAAATGGAGGAATTCAGGCTGTTCTCATACGAAAATGCGGTGAATTACAAAGCCAGGACCAAGCAGTGGCACGACAAAAAGCTCATGAACAAGGTGTTCCATGAAGGACAAAACGTCCTTCTTTTCAATTCACGATTGAGGCTCTTTCCGGGAAAGCTCAAGTCATGATGGTCAGGACCATTCATTATGAACCGTGTATTTGCACATGGAGCTGTTGAAATTTTCAAATATGGGGGTGATCCTTTTAAGGTGAACGGACAAAGATTAAAACCATATTTAGAGAACGATCACACAAGGAAGATCGATACTGTTCATTTCCAGGATCCCCCAGGACAGTAAAAGCAAGAGAACAGGGTGTCCGCTACAAACACCAATTGTAGCACAAGTAACTTTGTATTTTATTGATTTTTATCTTTACTTTTTATTTTATTTTTTTGTTTCTCTTGTGTAAAGTGTGTTTGAAGTTGACTTCATCTTGAGTAATTTCTGCCTAGGCACAATTGTAAAACCTAAAAATCCTTCCAAGGGTGAGGTAGTACAATTGTACCTGTGTTGTAGGGAAAGGGAAAATCGTAGAAATTTGGGAGGTAGGAATTTGTTATTAAAGCTAGGAAAAGTGGAACGTCCACTCCTATGCCAAATAGGCAATCATACCGTCTGTTTTTCTCCTCGATAAGATTGAACGGTTGGGGGGGATATAAATGCTAAAATAAAATCTTGACTGTTCATCTACCCTCATTCTGATTCGAAAATACGGGCCTTTCTGCCGATTTGTCCAGGTGGCCGACTTTGATTCGGCCTCAAACTGACAGATTGGCGAGAAGACGCCTCGTTTCCCCTACTTAAAGATGCTTTATCTCAGTTCAGTCCGTCTATCACCATATTTCTTTCTTTTCTTTGAGATTTCTTTTCACAAAGGCAGTTCATGATCTGTGTCCTATACCACTGGAAAAGCCTACTTATACTTGAAAGCGAAATGAGAACCCGAGGCTCGGGCAAAAACGTAAAAATTGAGGGTTCTTCCAAGAAAGAAAAAGCAAAGGAAAAAATGGCGGAACCGTGCACTGTGGCTGTTAGATGAGGTGCCGCGGCCTAATCTCCCGAGAGGACCGGGGGGTGGACACCTCATAGCGACGTAAGCGGTGATTGGCGCCGAAAGCAACCAATCGTGGAATCAAGCTGCTCGGCAGGACCGGAGCTCTGAGTGTGGAAGAGTCGCCATCCACGAATGGGAAAATGAACACCGATCCCTTGCGGGAGACCGGTGAGGGTTCGGGAAACTTAGGTACGAGCCGAGAAGGCTAGCTCCTTTCCGGAGAAAGGCTACTAGGCACCCCGACATCGCCCGGTTATGAACCACCGGCCTCCTACTCAGCGTGTTAGGCGATAACGGACTAATCGCATATTTCTTTAAGTTTAAAATTCGTTTGAAACCTTTTCTTTCTCGTTTTGAAACCGTTTTGAGCATATATTATTGAAAGCCATTTTGGTAAAGAATCACCCATTTTGCATAAATTTATAAAGGAGAGAGGGGAAGAAGGGAGAATTGATTTATTTTACAGTGTGTCTCATGCTTCGATTCACATGTTAACTCTACCATAAACTCACTCCCCGTAAACGAGTTTATTTATATGGTTCGTACCTTAATCGCCGTTGGAACGATTTAGGTACGTTTCAAAACCCCGTTGATTTATATGGCATCTACTCGAATCGCCGTTGGATCGACTCGAGCGTTTGTAGACGTGGAATAAAGAATTTTAACCCGAAAACGTGGTTAAGCATACAAGTCAATTTATTTTGTACAAATCACTTAAGAAAACGATTCAAAACCTTATTATTTACAATAAAAACGATTTTAATTACAAGGTTCGCCTAATCCGTCGTTGGAACGGATTAAGGTTTCAACACGTGATGTTTTGGAAATGGTTTAAAAAAAGGACAAGAAAACGTTTTATTTACATTAGAAACCTCTAAAAATTAAGTTTAAATAAACAAATTAAATTCTCTTTTTTGTGGTTTATTTTCCCCTTTTTTACTCAATTAGCCCTTACTTGAGCATAATTACACTAATGAACCAATTAAATCAAAATTCACCAAGTAAAATCCATTTGGAATATATACACATATACAAGAATAAAATAGAAATACATATATACATAGTTTTATCCAAAAATAGGGATATATCTATAGATAAAAATAAGTAAGAGATATCATATGATATAACAAAGAAAGTGAAAACGAATACTAAGTATAATACCTTTTTATTCTAATTCAAAACATGTAAAATTAATGAACCAAGTTCATAAATGGGAGGAATAACATTTAATATCTAAAATAGTTTTACCCTATGATAGCTAATATAATTCAAATGCCAAAAAAAAACTATATACATACCCATATACTACTTTATAACATTAAATCCAAACGTATTAAATTTCAACATGAAATAAATAAATATATAGTACATAATAAATAGTTATAGGATTAAAAAATAATTTTTATAAACATATTACACAATAATATACATATATATACAAGTAGAAATGTCAAAAAGTGGGGAAATGAGGGTAAAAATGGTGATTTTCGGTTTCCAGCAGATTACCGACGGAAAATCCGTCGCCAATCTGCTGTTAGTGACAGAAAAGGCAGAATTACGCAGCACTCCAAAACTTTCCAGATTCGTTCAAAAGCTTTAAATTAAATCTAATTCAATCGTTTTGTATCTCCGAACTACCAAAAATGGATCATAGTCTATAACGGAGTTTCCTAAAACGACGTTTTTATTTTAAAACGTTATTCGGAAATATCTTTTCAAAACTTATAATTACAACGTTTTTAATACCCGAACTACCTTTTAATCGGATCACGGTTCGTATTGGGATATTAAAACGAGGTTTTTTATTTTAAAACAAAACCGAATTTTTATTTAACACGGGATAAAAATAAATAAATACGAAGAATTTAAATAAAACGTGATAAATAAATGAATAACTAAATAAATAAAATTATAACATAAAAATAAATAAAGAAAATAAAATAAATGAAATAAATAAAACGAGTCTAGTCCTCGGATAATATCTCAAGTTCGGTATTGACAGTTGAAGTCGGTTGATTCCACGAATCGTGCTTTTCCGGTGTTTTTGGTAAAATTTTAACTTTTAGGAAATTTGGAATTTTTAGGAAAAAAAAATTTTTTCCCCAAAAAAAATATTTTCTCTCTCTAAAAATGTTTAGAGTGAGAAGCTCCTCCCAAAAAGTCCTCTTCCAAATGCATGGGGATCTGTGCCTTATATAGGCAAACGGATCCCCGGAACTTTGGGCGTCGCCCAAGGGGGTTGGGCGATCGCCCACCCTGGTTGGGCGAACGCCCAACAATCGTTGGGCGTACGCCCAATGTGTTAGAATATTTTTTTATCAATTACTTAAATAATTTTGTCAAATCAAAATCATGTGGAAAGGTGTTTCAACAAACTCCCCCATTTTGATGTTGGCAAAAATATTCAGTTGAAGAACTCAGTGTTGAGCTCCCCCATGATAGTTGACCTTATATTACTCAAAATACTCCCCCGTAAGGGTTGAGCTACTAACTTAGTTTTACTTTAAACATTTTAAGGTTTAATCAAGTAAGTCTAAGGTTAGTTTTCAGGGATAGGTCAGCTTATGGTGCATATTCTATTTAACTCAGTTTATGCGGAAGATTTAGATATCAGAGAATGCTGAGTATATCTTTGTTCAATGTGTTTAAGAAGACATATAAAAGAGGTTAACTTATAAATCAACACAGCATACAATCATAAAGAAATGTAGACAATAAGCATAGTTTATTTAATGAAGATGCGTTAGAGTTTATCACAAAACATAAGTAAGCATCACATAAGATTGGTCAATTTGAAAAAAGATAGATGCATGCATAGTTTTGTATTCAGGGTCAGCACAACAAAAATACATAAGGGAAAGACTACAAGTTTAACAAAACTAAATCTAGCAATCCTAGTCAAGCTATTTAACTTTGCCTTTTCCCTTGAATTTCTGCTGACTTCCTGATGCTTCCTCTGATTGTTGAGTTCTTTGAGCTTGTTCTTTCTCCCCCGTTTTGCCACCATCGGCAGGAGGAGGAATGAAGGTGTCTTCAATGGCAGCATGAGTTAAGCGTTTAGATAATGCCTTAAGCCTGCGCATGCTTTCACCGATGCCATCAAAAACAGGAACACCCTCATCCAAGACAAAACGTGGAATCCTGATAGCAGAGGCACTGAGCCTACGCAGTATGTACGCTTTAGACTTTCCAACCCAGTGTATACTGTCAGTGAGCATGGAAAATGCTTGATGAAACATCTTTAGCAAGGACGTGTCAAAATACTGACGTTGAGCATTTGAGTGGCGCACGTGGTTGAAAGTAACTCGAGAGTACTTCAGAATTTCATTCGTCTTGAGCTGGCCAGTTTCCATCTCTTCCTTACTCAAGTTGAGTAGACGAATGATAACAACCCAAATTATTCTTGAATAAGGAATAAGGGAAAATTAATAGAAATAATGGCAAACCATTATTCCTTCTAAAAGAGATATTTATACATGATTAATGTGGAATTAATGATAATTAATGCAGGGGCGAATATGCAAATAATGAGGAAAAGGAAGGAGTCTCTAGCATTATGTCACGCCACGTGGACCATGGCGAGATACGCCATAACGAGATACGCCCGATGAGAGCGAGTAGCGAAGACCCGCCATAGCTCCCAAGGAGAGTGTACATACGCCTTGACGGATCAAAGAATACGAAAAGGGATATTCATCTTACTGACAGAATATTATCCCAAGGACCAAAAGGGATATTCACCTTGAGAACGCCGCAAGAAGAACCGGATGGCGGATCTCCACGGTTCAGCTCAGTGAGATCCGCTGGCGAACCTATGAGGCGAATCTCCTCTTTCACCTGATTCATCACAGTAACGGCTAACCGCCGACTCGGCCATAAAGACCATTAATGAGCTATCAATTAGCTAACCGCCAGGTTAAAGGTAACCAGTAACCGCTAGCTTAAAGGTAACCAGTAACCGCCATTAATGGAGCATTAATGGAGACCTTCTAGTTGCTGAAGGTTACGACTTCCTAGCTATATATAGCCTACACCCCTAGGCTATCAAGGTACACTTTTACTTACCTTTTGTCAATTCAGTTTGCTCTCTTGATCTTCCTTACTGACTTTGGCATCGGAGTGTCCCCGGCCGATCCCAACGGCGCCTCACGGGGAAGTGCTCCGATCAAGGATTTTTCCCCGAGTTATCAACGAACAACCTCACTGATTTGCTCAATGGAGCATTGGGAGGAGGAAGAGAGTTGCTCATTTGTTCTGGCTTGCTCAGTGTGAAGCTGGTTGAAAAGTTGATGAACTTCATCAGAAGTTGCATACATTGTGTTCGCAGCTGACAGTTGATGAAGTTGACCCTGTAGGGAGTTCATGTGATTGACCATTGTCACATAGAGTTCGGCCAGCTTGGTTATGGATTCCTGCCTGGGCTGTTGAGACTATAATGAAGTCATGACACTCAGAAGATCCTTTAGACCTTTGATTTCTGTGAGAAGCTGAGTGACAGACGAAAGCTGAGTGGGCTCAACAGGAACTGACCCAACGGCATCGATATTTGTTTGATGGAGGTCCTGGAGCAAAGCTTGAGCTGAGTCAATAATTCTTCGACCAGACTCAGAGGCATTCAAATAAGAGTAGGATCCATCATTATGTGGCTCAGCTGCCGGAATACGAGTAGAACTGGATTGTGGAGGTGTTTGGTTCTGCTCAATATTAGAAGTGCCAGCATGATCAGCAGTTGGTCTTGAGTTGAGATTTCCAGTAGAAGCTGACTGGATTATATTCTGCACTTGTATTTGTGGAAGAGGATGATCGGCAGAATTTGTCACTTGCTCAGAGTTAGGCTGAAGCTGACTGGATTTAGGAAGTTGAGGAATTTCAGTATTGACCTGAGCAAGTATTTCATTAGCTTGCTCAACATGTTGAGGAGCAGGAACTTCGAGCACTTGCTCGGGATCATCTTGGCTTAGGGAAGCAGTTAAGTCGGCATGTTCATTAGGATTAGAAACAGAGGCTTGCTTTTCCCGTTGCTCTGGTGGAGACTCAATAGGATTTGAGAAGAACCTAAATTGCATATCGGATAGGTCAGTGATCTGATCCTGCAGAGGTGAGTCACTCATTAGATCAATGACCGGGGATCTGTGTGCCTTCTTCTTAAGTCTTCTCAGTCTCTTTGGCTTTTGAGGAGAGGGGTCAGTAGGGATGGACTCAATAGAGTCAGTGGGTGAAGTTTCCCTTTGATCAGTGTGATCCACTACTGTTGGCTCAGCTTCTTCTTCTTCAACCTGCTCAATGTAGATTGTTTCATATTGGTCAACATCTGACTCATGTTCCTCAACATTTTCTGTCTCCTCATTGTCAAACTGACCACCCAGTTCTTCTTTATCTTGTTCACCCTGTGGTTGCTCAATGTCATTGCCAAGACTTCGTACAAAGTGTGAGTCAGCGGGAATGACGAAGTCAGTGGGAGGTGCATTGATGGGTCTTAACTCAGAGGAGATTTTCTTCTTCTTCCTCAGTGGTTGCTCATCAGCGTCCTCTTTCTCTTCTGCCTCAGGCTCAGCTTGCCTTTTGAGGTTTTCCGTTGACTTAGGTCCAACCTGACCTTGTTGAATTTGGGGCTTAGTTCCTCTGGACACGAACATAAGATTTTTAGGTGGAGAAACAGCGTCTCTAGAGGGGCTTTGAACAACTTTCCTCTTTCTTTCCTTCTTTCCTTTACGGGTCTGCATCCCCTCAGTTTCCTGAACAGCGGCTGCTTTCCCTTTCTTGGGCACAATTGGTTGATCGTAGAATAGACCAAATAGTGCAGCTACAGTGATCTCTATTCCCCAAGTATGGATTTCCTCAACCAAGCTTACCTGGTGATCTTTGAGGATTCTTGTGATAATGGAGCCTAACCTAAGGGTTCTAATACTTCTTTGAAACCCACCGATTATAAAGACAGGCATGTTTATCGGCGTATAGGTCAGCATGTGCCAGATGAAGCACTGCTCAAAGTTTGTCGCTGAGTTGGTGCAGTTGATCTTAGGGAAGATGAAATTGGTCAGTATGTAATGGGCCATCTTCTGAAGCTGACCCATGGAGGTACTTGAAATTTCCCCTACATAACCAGGAGGTTTACAGAACTCGACGGAGTAGTTGGTTTTATCTTGGTCACCTGATTTACGAAGTATTGCTCCTTTGTTTTTCAGCTTGAGTAGTGAGGCAAGGTAAGCAGGGTTGATGAAGATATCCTTTCCTCGAACCTTGGTGACCATGTAGTCCCGATCATCATCCGCGGCTCTTAGGTTAGCGTAGAATTCCTTCACTAACTCAGGATAGGTAGCATCGCGAACTGAGAACAGCTCGGTCCAGCCGTTCTTTTTTATCCACTCACAGAAAGGTTGCTCAGCTTCTACAAAGCCCTTTGAGAACCATCGAGAGTGGTCAACCTTATATCCCCGAACACTCTCGTATACCAGAGAGTAGGTGCGTTCCACGAGCTTCTTTGCCTTATCCTTCTATTGTTTTCCTTTCGAGGAGGTGGCTTGGTCAGCCTTGGTTTGCTTCCTTGGTGTAGTGACTTTTGAGTGGTCACGCTGACTTGTTTCTTGAGACTTGGTGGGAGTCTCTCTATATTCCTGTTCAGCAGGGGATTGAGGGTTTTCATCAGAGCGATTATCGGTGTAACTGGCACCGGAGACATTCCGAGAATCTTTTGTCATGATTCTTAGAGAAGTTTGAGAAGTTTGGGAATTTTTGGAGAAGAGTATTTGAATACCAGAGATTTCTAAGCGTAAAGAGGTAAGAGTGGGAAATCGTTCACTATTTATAGAGATGTCGAATTGATCTGAAACGTTGAGGTGGCCGTTTGACCTCGAGATACTCAATCGACAAAGATTCTGGCAATTATGACACATTCGGCGCATGTATATTCTAATTATTGCGCTTACGTCATCCTAGGTGGCTATTTAATTCGCGTGTTTTGCATTAAGTTTTGCAACGGATTTTTACTCAGTGTTAAGGATTTCAAACGTTTAAAGTTCTGAGTAGTCAGTGTTACGCAGAGAAGTAATTCGTATGCTTAATAGCTCAGCTTAAGATAAACACTCAGCATGTATATCTACTCAGCATGTGACAGCACAAAATATTCAGCATGGTAATTCACTCAGCATGCATATATCACATATTGTACTTGGAATTTATTGAAGAGGATTAAACATACCAATGGCTTCTCTAAGTATGTTGAATTGCTCACGAGCCAGTGGCTTTGTGAAGATATCAGCAAGCTTCTCATCCGTTGGGACATAGGTCAGCTTGATCTCTCCCTTGAGTACATAATCTCTGATGAAGTGATGTCTTATGCTCACGTGCTTCATCCTGCTGTGCTGGATTGGGTTCTTTGATAGGTCAATGGCACTCTTGTTGTCACATTTGACTTCAATTGTTTTAGTCTGAACACCATAATCTTCAAGCTGTTGCTTAATCCATAGGACTTGAGCAACACAGCTTCCAGCAATAATGTACTCAGCTTCAGTTGTTGACAGGGCTACTGACGCCTGCTTCTTGCTGAACCAGGACACAAGACAGCTTCCAAGGAAGTGGCATCCTCCTGAGGTGCTTTTTCATTCAAGCTTGTCTCGTCCATAGTCAGCGTCAGTGTATCCAATGAGTGTGAAATCATGAGTATTGTATACCACAAACATGCATTCACTTAGCCTTGCAAATATCTAGCACAATAACATACTGAGAACTGAATGTCCGGCCTACTAGCAGGTAAGTAAAGTAGAGAACCAATCATACCTCGGTACAATCTGCTATCTACTGACTTACCATTCTCGTCAGCGCAGAGGACAGTGTCAGTGCCCATAGGGGTAGATATTGACTTGCAATTCTCAAGTTCATATTTCTTCAATATCTCCTTAGCATACTTAGTTTGACTGATGAAGATGCCATTTTTCCCTTGTTTGATTTGAAGTCCAAGGAAGAATGTGAGCTCTCCCATCATTGACATTTCAAACTCAGTCTGCATCTGCTTACTAAATTCCTTGCACATTGACTCGTTAGTGGCACCAAAAATAATGTCATCAACATATATCTGAGCCAGTAGGGTATCTTTACCCTTTCTCTTAATGAATAAGGTTGTATCAGATTTACCTCTGACATAATTTCTAGTCAGCAGGAAACTGGTCAGCCTCTCATACCAAGCACGTGGTGCTTGTTTGAGACCATACAGAGCCTTTTTGAGTTTATAAACGTGGTTTGGGAACTTAGGATCCTCAAACCCTGGAGGCTGATTAACATAGACTTCCTCGTTTATAACTCCATTAAGGAATGCACTCTTAACATCCATTTAAAATAATTTAAAGTTCATATAACTTGCATACGCACATAAAATTCTTATAGCCTCTAGCCTTGCCACTGGAGCGAAGGTCTCACCGTAGTCAATACCTTCTTGCTGACTGTAGCCCTGAGCTACAAGTCTTGCTTTGTTCCTGACCACGTTCTCTTGTTCATCCAGTTTGTTACGGAAGACCCATCTTGTTCCTATGGTCTTCTGGCTTTTTGGTTTTGGCACTAAGTCCCATACTTCATTTCTTTTGAACTGATCAAGTTCTTCTTGCATTGCATTCATCCAGAACTCATCGTACTCAGCTTCAGCGAAGTTCTTTGGTTCCTGAATCGAGACGAATGCTACGTTGCTGAGGTATCTCCTGAGTTGATTTCTTGTCATCAGGGTGTTTTCAGCAGCATCAAGAATGGCACTTTCTGAGTGTCCTCTTGGTATTCTGATCTCTTTTGGAAGAGTGATGTCTTGAGCTGGTTCTGTTTCAACAATCTCTGCAGGTGTAGATTGGTCAGTGAAAACAATTTGAGTTTCGCTTTTACCTTTGGACAGCCCGTGAGGTAGTGACTCAGCGGCTGTTTCTTGGTCAGATGGTGCTGAGTATGGATCATCCTCAGTCAGCTGCTTGTCTTTTCTTGTAGGGTTAGTTTCATCGAACTCAACGTGTACTAACTCTTCTAAGACCTGAGTTCATTTATTGAAAACTCTGTATGCTTTGCTGTTTGTTGAGTAGCCTAAAAAGATAGCTTCATCAGCTTTTGAGTCAAATTTAGCTAGGTTGTCTTTGGTATTTAGAATAAAACATTTACAACCAAAGGCACGAAAGTATCCAATGTTGGGCTTTCGTCCTTTCCAAAGTTCGTAGGGGGTCTTCTTTAATATGGGTCTAACTAGAGCCCTATTAAGTATGTAGCACGCTGTGTTGATAGCTTCTCCCCAAAAGTACTTTGGAAGCCTATGCTCACTCAACATTGTCCTGGCTATTTCAACCAAGGTTCTATTTTTCCTTTCAACAACCCCATTCTGTTGAGGCGTTCTAGGAGCAGAGAAGTTATGGTCAATGTCGTTGGCTTCACAGAATTCAACAAACTGTTGGTTCTTGAATTCTCCACCATTATCACTTCGGATGTGAGCTAACTTAAGGTCTTTATCATTTTCAAGTTTTCTTACTAAATTTGAAAACGTCTCAAAGGTTTCATCCTTGCTACTCAGCAAGATGATCCAAGTGTACCGAGAAAAGTCATCTACAATGACCAAGGAAAATCTTCTACCACCCAAGCTCAGCGGCTGGACTGGACCGAAGAGATCCAAGTGTAGCAACTCTAATGGACGCTTAGTTGAGACAATGTTTTTACTATGAAAAGATTGTTTGGCTTGTTTTCCAGCTTGACAAGCGTGGCATAATTGATCTTTTTCGAACTTAAGTTCTGGCAGTCCCTCAACTAATTGCTTTCTTGCTAATTTAGCCAGGAGGTCCATGCTTACATGACCAAGTCTCTTGTGCCATAGCCAGGAATTTTCTTCCTTTGACACTAAGAATACAGTTTTTGAAAATTTCTTTTCTAAGTCCAGCATAAAGACATTATCAATACGAGGGGCAGTTAAAATCAACTCATTTGTTTTACCCTCGAATATTTTACATCCAGTGTCATCAAATATAACTTTTCTCCCATTATCACATAGCTGAGCTACGCTGAGTAAGTTATATTTGAGTCCGCTGACTAGGGAGACTGACTCAATAGTAGGATTACCACCAACGGTTCCTGACCCTACTATCTTACCCTTTTTGTTGTCTCCAAAACTTACACTTCCACCTCGTTTACGCACAAATGTGATGAACTGAGTTTCATCACCAGTCATATGCCTCGAGCATGCGCTGTCAATGTACCACATCTTTGACTTCTCAGCACACCTCAGGCTTACCTGCAATATAGCTAGTTATCTTTAGGTACCCAAGTCTTTTTGGGTCCTTGTTTGTTAGGCTCAGCAGGTAAAGCATCATATTTAATTTTATGACAACACACTTGGACAGTGTGTCCATTTTTCCCACAGAAGTCACAGTTGACCTTCCGTTTAGGATATCTCACTGACTGGTCAGCACCCCGGTGCTGAGCGTGCTAGCACACCTTTATGGTGTGTCCTTTATTCCCACAGAAGTCAAACTGGACATTCCGCTGAGGATTCCATCTCTGCTGACTAGTACTTCGGTACTGAGTGTTCAGAGGAATATTTCTTTTATTCGGAACCTTGAGTTGGTTCTGAATAGTTGTGACATCCTTTTTCAGTTTCTTAGAATCTGATTGGACTTCAGAGACAAACTTTTGCATAATTTCTACGTTACTATGCAAAGTTGAGTTGTCTTGGAGAAGATATCGAAGGTCACTCAGTTTGACCTCTTCAATCTCGTCACATCACCTGCTGAGTGCTCTAACCTTCTTGTTACACTTTTTGACAAGTGTGTAGAGGTCACTCAGGGAATTTATCATTTCATTTCCGAGCAAGGGTAGTGATATTACCTCAGTTGAGTGTGCCTCATGGTCAGATGCAACGGAGGGGTCAGCATGCTCAGAAACACAGGGCTCAGCAAGCTCATCTTCCATGAAGCAAATCTTTGCTGACTTAGTGGCATCGTCTCCTGATGATGATGACTCATCACTATCACTCCAGGTTGCCACCACTGCCTTCTTGATGTTCTTCTTTTCCTTCCTTAAGGTAGGACAGCTTGATTTGATATGGCCAGTTTGACGACATTCAAATCATGTGATTGGCTTTGAGCGGTCCTTCTTGTACTTGCTGTCGCTGGACTCAGCTTTGTACTTATCAAACTTCTTGTAAGGCTTCTTTGAATACTCATCTCTTCACTTTTCTGGTGAAGCTCTTAGCCTAGTGGTTGAGAGCTTACCTATGCCTTGGGAGGTCTGTTGGTCCCTTGTAAGGTTGCAAGTATAGTTCCAAGGGGGGGGGGGGTTAGGAACTATTTAAACTTTTTCGCAATTAGGGCAGACTTCTTTTTCTAAGGAAAAAGGTTTTAACAGCGGCGCTGAGTAAACAGCAAGATACTGGCTTAGTCAACTGGTGACTAGGTCAGTTTCTTAGCTTGAGTCAGGAGATAGCACTTAGAGTCTATTCCTGAGCTCAGATGTTCAACACGCATAACTCAACTTGACCTCTTTACTTAGTCAGTTTTTGGTTATTTTAAGCAAGCAATATATATAAGGAGTTAAAGGTAAAAAATACTTTACTCAGCAGATTTATCCAGGTTCGGCTTCTTTTAAGCCTACGTCCTGTCCCCGGAACACGTTCCGAGATTTCGAATCCTCTACTGAGCTCTTTAAAGGTAGAGCCTCAAACCTTTTACAATCTTAGCAACTGAGTATGACAAGAGTACCTTCCTCTATACCTCTACTCAATCCTAATCTCTTGCTGAGTACTATAACCGAGTACTCAGCCTCTCCTTTCTATTCTCTAGAAATGATAAATGTTTTGTCCTATACAATGATTTGCTAAGACACTTTAGACGATTGAAATAATCACTCTAGACTTTTACACAAATGTATGAATTGTAGTGTAAGATTTGCTTTGCTTCTTGCTTGCAGAACTTGTGTAGAAATTTGGTCAGCGTAATGGCTTGATCAAGTTCTGTGTTGAATGAAGCTTCTGATGGCCCTATTTATAGACACGTCTGGGCATCGGTCATTTCGAATTTCGAAATAACCGTTGGAGGGAAACGGCTTCCTGTCGTTGTCATCCTGACTTGCTTAGAGCTCTCGGCCAATTAGATTTGTGTATCTTTTGTCCTCGGTTAGCTCAGCAGACTGTCTCTCCTTTTATGGTAAAGTCAACTAGACAGCATACTGTGTCGTCTGAACTTTACCCAAAGTAGAAATACTTTGTCTGGAAGTTTTCCTTAGCCATCTGCTGTCTTGTACGCTTTGTCGAGTCTACTCAGCAGCTTCATCTTGAAGTTGTTCCCGAAGGTCTTCTAGATCCTTCTCTTGATGAGTTGCGTTTTGTCCAAAGCGACAACTTTTTAACAAACGCGGGCCGAGTTGTACTGAGTTGTTTGACTTGGGCCTTGACTTCCGTATTGGGCTTGGGCCTTTTAATTATTGTGTCTTATAAACATTTTAACTCAACATTGAACAAACACATTAGTAGAATAAATCAAAGCATTTAAACTTAGTGTGTTTAGAATATGTATTTCAATTATACTTAAACAATTTTGTCAAATCAAAATTATGTGGAAAGGTGTTTCAACAAACTCCCCCATTTTGATGTTGGCAAAACTATTCAGCGAGGAACTCAGTATTGAGCTCCCCCATGATAGTTGACCTATTATAACTTAGCAAACTCCCCCGTAAGGGTTGAGCTACTGACTTAGTTTTACTCTAAACATTTAAGGGTTTAATCGAGTAAGTCTAAGGTCAGTTTTTAGATATAGGTCAGCTTATTCAACATATTCTATATTACTCAGTATTAAGTGGAAGGTTTTATCATTCAGAGGGCGCTGAGTAATTTTTGTTGTTCAATGAGTTCTTAACAGACAATGTTTTATAAACACATAGGTCAATGTCAAACATGTTATCAGCATTTGATTTAATAAATAAGTTTTATAAGTATTAAACATGGCTGATTAATTGAAGATACATAATGACTTAATACTTGGCATCAGATAAAATAATTCATAACTCATATAATGAACGATGCAAGTAATTATGTAAGTAGTCAGTGCATTAGAAATAAAAGAAATAGGTACAAAGGATAACATAATAAACAAAACGTTCTAGCCTATCTCTATTTCTTTTTCTTTTGCTGAGACTGACTATGCTCATGCTGAGCTCTAGCTGCTTGTTCTTTCTCCCCCGTTTTGTCAGCATCAGGAGGAGGAAGTCTGAAGGCATCAGTTAAGACAGCACGAGTCAGTTCTTGGGACAGCGCCTTAAGTTTCTCAGCGCTTTCATTGACGCCGTCAAAAATTGCAACTCCATCAGTGGATACTTCTTCGGGTATGTTGAGTTCAGCAGCACTGATCATGTTGACGTTAAACGCCTGAGCTTTGCCTTGCCAGATGAGTGCTTCAGTAAGACCAGCAAAGACTTGGTGAAAGGTCTTTAAAAGGGCTGTGTCGTACTATTGACGTTGAAGATTGGTATGACGAATGTGGTTGAAGGTTTGTCGTGTGATAGACAGCATCTCATTCTATTTCATTGCGTCAGTATCCATCTCTTGCTTATTCAGATTTAGCAAGCGAATAGCCTCACCAATTTGCTCTACTGAGCATTGATTGTAAGAAACCATTTGCTCATTGGTCTTGAGTTGCTCGGTGTGAAGATGAGCAAAGAGCATCTTGACTTCAGATGAAGTGGCATAGTCGGGGTTCACAGCTGACAAATTCTGAACTTGTTGTTGTAAAGAGTTCAAGTGTTGCACAGTTGTCAGCTGGATCTCAGCCAGCTTGGCGATTGAATCCTGCTTAGCTTGCTGTGCTTGAAAAGAAATGATGACGTTCAGCAGGTCCTTGAGTCCCTTAACTTCGTTGAGAAGTTGAGTGACCTGGGAGAGCTGAGTGGTCTCAATAAATGAAGACCCATCAGCAGGAGGAGTGGACTGTTGAAGGTCTCTGATCAACGCTTGCACTGAGTCAATTATCCTCTTGCCGGACTCAGTGGCATTCAGATAGCTTTGAGAGCCTTCAGGGACATCAGTGTGACCGGTAGGAAGAGGAGTGAAAGGAGTGACATGGTCAGTGACTGGAATAGTGTTTTTAATCTGCACTTGTGGTTCTGGGATAGTTGATTGATCGGCAGAGATGTTGATAGGAGAAGTAGAAATGCGAATACTGTCTGTGCTGACGGGGGCGGATATGTTTAGAGTCAGCACCATGCTTGAAGAAATAGCATTTACAGTAATCGGCTCAACCTGACTTGTTGAGGTGGCAGAAGCATTTTGGTCGGCATGTTCCTATTGGGAAGAAACAGATGCTTGCTTTTCTAAGGACGCCGATGCAGTAGAAGTTGGTTGGCGTTTGAAAAATTTGAGCTTAACTGTGGAGGGGTCCTTGATTGGCTTTGAAATAACAAAGTCAGGAAGAGTTGGTGGTGGCACAGGAGGTTCACTGACAGTCTTCTCACTGGCCTTAACCAATTTTCTTCTTCTACGTGGTGGAGTGTTACCGTGAATAGCATCTCCTGAGTGAGAAGGAGAAGATTCTTGTTGCTCATCATTAGGTTGGTCAATTTGCACTTGGACTTGATCAACATTGTGTTGGTCAAGTACTTGCTCTTCTCCAGCAGCCAACACAGTATTGGCATGCTCAGTCTCATGTTCACTGGCTGTCTCCTCAGAGTCCTCAGCGTCATCCTGACCGCTGGCCTCTTCTTCTTCTTCTTTTGTACTGTCACCATCGAGTTCTTCCTCAACTTGTGCAATGAACTGATCGTCCAAATGCACCTCATGTTCGTCATGCTCAGCTACTGTACCTTGACACTGGGTGAAGTGAGAGTCACCAGGTACAACAAAGTCTGTAGGTATGGCGTTGAGGGGAGTCAGTGTAGAAGGCTTCTGCTTCTTCTTCTGAGGTTGCTCAGTAGTTTCCTCAGTTCCAGGCTCACCTTGCCTGCTTCGTTTCTCAGCTGACTTACCAGCTGACTTTTGCCTTTTAGCTGGAGACTCAACATCTTTGGAAGGAGTCTCAGCAGCTTTTCTTTTCCGAGAAGCTGGGGCCTTAGTCCTTCTTCCTTTCTGTGGGACAGCAGTTTCCTCAGCAGCAGCTTTACCTTTCTTCAAGGGTTAACCGAACTTCAATGCTCTCAGCGAAGCCGCTGTGATCTCAGATCCTCTAGCTGTTTCTTCATCGGTCAGGTCTACCTGATGATCAATGAGGATCCTGGTGATGAGCGATCCAAGCCTCAGCGTACCAGTACTTCGTAAGAAGCCAGCGACAAGAAAGACTGGCATATTGATTGGTGTGTATGTCAGCATATGCCATATAAAGCATTGCTCGAAGTTCGTTGCTGAGGTACTGCAGTTGATCTTCGGATAGATGAAATAGGTCAGCAGATAATGAGCCATCTTCTGGTGCTGACCCATAGATGAAGCTGAGACTTCTCCTGAGTGGCCCTCAGGTTTGCAGAAGTTGACCTCGTACCCAGTGCTATCCTGATCTCCTGATCTCCTTAGCCTTGTTCCCTCAGTTTTTAACTGGAGCAAATTTCCTAGGTAGAGAGGGTTTATGAAGATGGTTTTCTCCTTCACCACTGTAACCAGATAGTCAGTGTTGTCATTAGCAACGCGGAGGTTGTGGTAAAACTCCTTTACAAGGTCAGGGTAGGTGTAATCCCTAATCGAAAATAATCCAGTCCATCCATTCTGTGAAATCCACTCGCAGAAGGGTTGTTCGTTTTGTACGAAGTCTTCAGATACCCATCTTGAGGGCTCAACTTTCCATTCGCGGACGTTTTCGAAAACCTTTGTATATGTCCTGACTTTTTCTGGTTTTCCCTTACCAGAGGTTTGGCCAGCTTTTCCTTTGCTCGGCGAGGTGACCTTGGTAGGTTCTGGCACAGAGGTTTGCCTGGAAGTGTCATCGGAGCTGGGCTTAGAGTGTCCAGCACCGGAGATGTTGTAGGAAACCTTAGTCATTGTTGAGGATGGGAAAGCTTAGAGGGGTTTTTTAGAGAGAAAGAATTTCTTTGCCAGAGAGTTCGATAAGCGTAAAGAATAAAAATGGGGAATTACCCATTATTTATAGAGGTGAGGAATGGATCTTATCGAATCCATGTGTCAGTTTTGCCTCGGGATTGTGAACCGACAATAATCCTGGCATTTATGACACATTCGGCGCGTACGTCATCCTAGGTGGCTATACGCGTGCTTTTGCAATTATTCTAACGGATCTAACACTCAGCGTTTAGAATGCCAAGCGTTTGATATTCTGAGTGGTCAGTATTGCATAAAGGGATGATTTCTAAGTTTTAAGACTAACTAACTCAGTGTGCAAGTTTACTCAGTATTTGCTGTTTAATTGATTTCAATGAGTACACAGGAAAAACAATCATTCAGCATAGTAATTCACTCAGCATGCATATTCATTTAGTTCAGGAATTTACTGAAGAGGATTAAACATACCAATAGCTTCTCTCAGTATGCTGAACTGCTCACGGGCCAGTGGCTTCGTGAAGATATCCACAAGCTGCTCATCCGTTGGGATAAAGGTCAGCTTGATCTCACCTTTGAGTACATGGTCTCTAATGAAGTGATGTCTGATGCTGACATGCTTCATTCTGCTGTGTTGAATTGGGTTCTTTGAGAGATCAATTGCACTTTTGTTGTCACATTTGACTTCAATTGTCTTCGTTTGAACACCATAGTCTTCAAGCTGTTGCTTAATCCATAGGACTTGAGCAACACAATGACCAGTAGCAATGTACTCAGCTTCAGTGGTAGACAAGGCTACTGACGCCTGCTTTTTGCTGAACCAGGATACAAGACAACGTCCTAAGAAGTGACATCCTCCAGAGGTGCTTTAACGTTCCAGCTTATCCCGTCCATAGTCAGCATCATTGTATCCGATGAGTGTGAAATCATGAGTATTGGGATACCATAAACCTGCGTTCACTGAGCTTTGCAAATATCTAAGGATTCTTTTTACAGCAATGTAATGAGATTCCTTAGGGTTAGATTGATATCTAGCACAGTAGCATACTGAAAACTGAATGTCCGGTCTACTGGCTGTTAAGTAAAGTAGAGAGCCTATCATACCTCGATATAATTTGCTGTCTACTGACTTACCATTCTCGTCAGCGCAGAGGACAGTGTCAGTGCCCATAGGAGTGGATATTGGCTTGCAATTCTCCAAGTCATATTTCTTTAATATCTCATTGGCATATTTGGCTTGACTGATGAAGATGCCATTCTTTCCTTGTTTAATTTGAAGACCGAGGAAGAAGTTGAGTTCTCCCATCATGGACATTTCGAACTCAGTCTGCATTTGTTTGCTAAACTCCTTGCACATTGATTCGTTAGTTGCACCAAATATTATATCATCAACATAAATTTGGGCCAACAGGGTATCTTTACCCTTTCTCTTAATGAATAAGGTTGTATCAGCTTTGCCCTTGACATAATTTCTAGTCAGCAGGAAACTGGTCAGCCTCTCATACCAAGCACGTGGTGCTTGCTTGAGGCCGTACAGAGCCTTTTTGAGTTTGTAAACATGGTTAGGGAAGTTATGGTCCTCAAAACCTAGAGGTTGATTAACATAAACCTCCTCGTTTATAACTCCATTAAGAAATGCACTTTTGACATCCATTTGGAATAATTTAAAGTTCTCACCGTAGTCAATACCTTCTTGCTGACTGTAGCCCTGAGCTACAAACCTTGCTTTGTTCCTGACTACATTTCCTTGTTCATCCATCTTGTTCCTGAAGACCCATCTTGTTCCAATGGTCTTTTGACTCTTTGGATGAGGCACTAGCTCCCATACATCGTTTCTTCTGAATTGATCGAGCTCCTCTTGCATTGCGTTCATCCAGAATTCATCGTACTCAGCTTCAGCGAAATTCTTCGGTTCTTGAACTGAGACGAAAGCAACATTGCTGAGGTACTTCCTGAGTTGATTCCTCGTCATCAGGGTATTCCCAGCAGAATCAAGGATTGCACTTTCTGAGTGCCCTCTTGGAATCCTTATCTCTTTAGGTAGATTTATGTCTTGTGCTGTCTGTGTTTCAACAATCTCTGCAGAAGTAGATGGGTTAGTAAAAGTAATCTTAGGTTCACTCTTACTCTTGGTCAGCCTTTTCGTGAATGACTCAGTAGCTGGTTCTTGGTCAGCGGTTACTGAGTGTGGATCATCTTCGGTCAGCGGCTGGTATGTACCTGCAGGGTTAGTTTCATCGAACTCTACATGTATTGACTCTTCTAAAACTTGAGTTCGCTTATTAAAAACTCTGTATGCTTTGCTATTTGTTGAGTAGCCCAAAAAGATAGCCTCATCAGCTTTTGAGTCAAACTTTGCTAAGCTATCTTTGGTAATTAAAATAAAACATTTACAGCCAAAGGCACGAAAGTATCCAATATTGGGCTTTCGTCCTTTCCAAAGTTCATAGGGGGTTCTCTTGAGTATAGGTCTAACTAGAGCCCTATTAAGAATATAGCACGCTGTGTTAACAGCCTCTCCCCAAAAATACTTTGGAAGCCTATGCTCATCCAGCATTGTCCTGGCTATTTCAACCAGAGTTCTGTTCTTCCTTTCTACAACCCCATTTTGTTGAGGTGTTCTAGGAGCAGAAAAATTATGGTCAATGCTGCTGGCTTCACAGAATTCAACAAACTTTTGGTTTTTGAATTCTCCACCATTATCACTACGGATGTGAGCTAATTTTAGGTCTTTATCATTTTCAATTTTTCTAACCAAATTTGAAAATGTCTCAAAGGTCTCATCCTTGCTGGTCAGCAAGATGACCCACGTGTACCGAGAGAAGTCATCTACAATGACCAAGGAAAATCTTCTTCCACCCAGACTCAGCGGCTGGACTGGACCAAAGAGATCCAAGTGTAGTAACTCCAACGGACGCTTAGTTGAGACAATATTTTTGTTGTGAAAAGATTGTTTGGTTTGTTTTCCAGCTTGGCAAGCGTGGCATAATTGATCTTTTTCAAATTTAAGTTCAGGCAGTCCCTCAACCAATTGCTTTCTTGCTAGTTTGGCCAGGAGGTCCATGCTTACATGACCAAGTCTCCTGTGCCATAGCCAGGAATTCTCTTCCTTTGATACTAAGCACACAGTTTTTGAAAACTTTTTCTCTAAATCTAGCATAAAGACATTATCTATGCGAGGGGCAGTTAAGATTAACTCATTTGTTTTACCCTCGTATATTTTACATCCAGTAGCATCAAATATAACTTTTCTCCCATTGTCATATAGCTGAGCTACACTGAGTAAGTTATATTTGAGTCCGCTGACTAGGGAGACAGATTCAATAGTAGGATTACCTCCGATGGTTCCTGACCCTACTATCTTACCCTTCCTGTTGTCTCCAAAACTTACACTTCCTCCTCGTTTACGCTCAAACGTGATGAACTGAGTTTCATCACCAGTCATATGCCTTGAGCATGCGCTGTCAATATACCACATCTTTGACTTCTCGACACATCTCAGGCTTACGTGCATTGTAACTAGTTACTTTTAGGTACCCAATTCTTTTTGGGTCCTTGCTTGTTAGGTGCAACAGGTAAAGCATCATATTTTATTTTATGGCGACATACTTGGACAGTATGGCCATTCTTTCCACAGAAGTCACAGCTGACCTTCTGTTTAGGATGTTTCACTGACTTGTCAGCACCCCAGTGTTGAGCGTGCCAGCACACCTTAGTGGTGTGTCCTTTCTTCCCATAAAAGTCACACTGGACTTTTCGCTGGGGATTCCATCTTTGGTGAGTACCTTGGTACTGAGTTCTCAGAGGAATATTTATTTTATTTGGAACCTTTAGTTGGTTCTGGATAGTTATGACGTCCTTTCTCAGTTTCTTTGAAACTGATTGGACTTGAGAGACAGACTCATGTATGATCTTCATGTTATCATGCAGAGTTGAATTGTCCTGAAGAAGGAATCTGAGGTCACTCAGTTTGACCTCTTCCACTTCGTCACAGCGCCTGTTGAGTGCTCTAACTTTCTTATTACACTTCTTGACAAGTGTGTAGAGATCACTCAGGGCATTAACCATATCGTTTCTGAGCTGGGGAAGAGTAATTACCTCATTTGATTGCTCTTCGTCATCTGATGCAACGAATAGGTCAGCATGCTCAGAGATGCACGGCTCAGCAAGTTCGTCAGCCATGAAGCATATCTTCGCTGACTCGGTGGCCTCAGTTTCTATAGATGAAGACTCATCACTGTCGCTCCATGTAGCCACCATTGCCTTTTTTCCGTTCTTCTTGTCTTTCCTTAGTGTGGGGCAGCTTGACTTAATATGGCCGGTTTGATGGCACTCAAAGCATGTAATGGGCTTTGAGCTGTCCTTTTTGCATTTGCTGTCGCTTGAGTCAGCTTTATACTTATCAAACTTTCTGTAAGGCTTCTTAGAGTATTTGTCATTCTTCCTGAATAGCCTTTTCATCTTCCTTGTGAACATGGCCATTTCCTCATCATCAGTTGAGCTTCCGTCAGTGGAGTCAGCTTTCATGACAAGGGATTTCTGCTTCTTGTCTTCAGATTTTTCCTTCACCTCGAAGTTTTTCATAGATATCTCATGGGTCAGCAACGAGTCGATGAGTTCGTCATATTTGTAGGTGGTTAAATCCTGAGCTTCCTCAACGGCTGTCTTCTTTGCTTGCTAATCTTTAGGAAGACTCCTGAGAATCTTTTTGACTTGTTCTTCCTCAGTGAAGACTTTCCCAAGTCTCTTGAGCTCATTAATGATGTTGGTAAACCTTGCATTCATGTCTGAAATGCCCTCATCATTGTTCATCTCGAACAGCTCGTACAGTCTCATCTGCTGATTCACCTTGGACTCCTTTACTTTATTGGTTCCCTCGTAGGTGACTTCTAGCTTTTTCCAGATCTCTTGCGCCGACTCACAACCTGAGATTTTATTATATTCTGCAGCATCGAGCGCACAGTGAAGCATATTGATAGCCGAAGCATGATTTGGAGCTTCTTAAGATCATCCTCTGTCCATTTGGCCTCAGCTTTTACAACTGTTTGGCCAGCCACAATTTCGACAGGTACAAATGGGCCTTGGACTATAGATAGCCAGGCACTCATGTTTGTAGCCTGAATGAAATTTTTCATCCTATTCTTCCAGAAGGTATAGTTTGACCCGAAGAATAGGGGAGGCCTAGTAATGGACAGCCCCTTGATGTGGATTCCGTGAAGAACCCGATCTGAGGGATAAGTGTACCCCGTCGTTATCAAGTAATAAATTTCTGGGTTTAAGTCCAGGTTATCGTCCACAGGATTTATTTCTGCAAGTACCGAATTACTAAGTCTCGGATGTTATCTAGGCTTAGGGGGTTTTGAGTTTGGTTTTGTTTAATTACTCTACTCCTAGGTTGAATTATACTAATTCTAATTAAGTTATCTAATTCTAGCTAAGTTATTCTAAGCCTAATTAAATTACTCTACCCCTAATTAAATTAAACTACTCCTAAGTGATCTTTTGTCAATGCAATCATCTAAAGGATCATGGAGGGATACGATGATAATGGAAATAGATTGTTTAAACAATTGAATTAAAATCTAAGTCACTTGTGTTCGAGGCGATTAACCCGACCTATCCTCCTAAAGTTCCTAGTTCGTGATTCCCTTGTAAGGCCGAAACTAGCTCTAAGGCTCAGTAATTTGGGCTTAATCTTCTATAGGGTCGTCAATCCTATAGGCACTGACTAGGTCAGATTCAGCTCGCAATATGTGCCAACTTGATTTTGGGATTATCGAATGAGTTAAACCAATCAAACAAAGCGTAAGACAAAGATTCAAAGCATTAAAACAATTGAAGAAACAAAACTATTATATTAATCAAAGATGGAGAACATTGTCACGAAGTTACAATAAGCCTAAGATTCATAGCATGTATCATAGGATAAACAAGATATAAAAGAAGAAAAATCCCTTTCAGGGAACCTGTCAACCAATGCAGGCGTCTTCCTAGGACTTAAGGATGGAGCTCGAGCAATCCTCGGTGAATGGAGCTTCGGAGGCGTCTTCAATGGAGGTTTGAAGGTTTTTGGAGGAGGTGGAGAGGATTTCTCGGGGTGGAAGATAAGAAAATTACAAAAACAAAAGATATTTAATTTACAATTGAAAATTTCTATTTATAGACGCGTCTCGGGCCTCGTTTTGACCTAATTTCGTGTCCTTGTTGGTGTAGGAAGACGTGGGGCCGAATGTGGCTTCGTGGGGGCGGAATTGGTCTTTTTGACCAATTCCCGCAGGTCTGCTCGCCGAGCAGGAAAGGCTGCTCGCCGAGCAGGATTGCGACGAGCAGCCCCTGCTCGCCGAGCAGGCCTCCAGAGGCCTGCTCGGCGAGCAGAAATGGCCCCGGGGGCCCTGCTCGCCGAGCGTTTTCGCCCGAAGCGCGCTCGATCCGTATCGGATGACTTCCAAACCCTTTTTCGTCTGAACTTACACCTGCACACGCATAAAAACTCCAGAAAACATTAGTCCAAAAGCCGAATTGATCCGTCAATCGCTTATTTTGAGCAAACGCTTCGTTTGGTGCGAATTTTGACGGACCAATTAGCTTCAAAAGATAACGGAATTCTATTATGCGTGTTATTTCGGCCGTATTTGCCTAAATTGATCACAAAACGAGCCTAAACGACGAAAAGTAAATAGAATGCTTCCAATTTCTAACTAACTCACACAAAAGCATTTAAATGCGAGAATTGCTCGCTTATTAGCCAAATAAACCTAAAAACCGTCCTAAAACCGTACCCAAAGATAGGGGTTTTTGACCCCTATCAAACCTCCTCGCACTTAAAACTTTACTTGTCCCCAAGTAAACTAAAAAACTAAACCCGCCATCACAAGCAAGCTAGAAAACTTCCCAGTTTGACTAGGTGCTTGACACAATTTCGAGCATCTGTAATTACATGCATTCGGAAATACAAAGTAGAGACACGATATCCAAAAGCCGCATTTCAATTACAATAGGTCATAGTTTTAAGTAAAGGAACACATGTTCAATTGAACGAGCTTGAGGGGATCGCTAAGTAAAACACCTCACCATAGGTAGTTCACTCATTCACACAATTTTGGTGGCTAAAGTGTTTACTCTCGGCTTATATTCTTGCTTAGGATTACGTTGATTTTGAACGTTCATCCGAGTTCCTCTACTATGCTAAATGACTCCGATGATATCAAAAACAGCCTCTAATTGGGGTTGTAATGTGGTTAGAGGGTTAAAGGTACAACAAAGGTTAAGTGTTCTAGCGCTACAACAACAAAGTTTAAATGGCTTTAGCAAATATGAAGTGATTGAGCTTTTTATTCGTCCCTTATTGTTTTCTTTTTGGGATGTTTTCTTTGAGACATTTTTGATTTTTCTAAGAACTAGGGAATGGAGTTTTTCCCTTTTGTTCGTCTCTTTTCTTTTCTTTTTCTTTTTCTGTTTTTCTTCTTCTCTTTTTTTTTTTTCTTTTGGGATAGTGATGCTCATTCACTTCTTATCCTTTTGGCTTGCTACTATAATGCCATAAACAACGATAAAGCGCTAGAGAAAAACAAAGGCTCAATTTGAGCTTTGCAAAAACAAAGGTTAAGTAGCGAACCAAGTTGTGGTTCGCAAAAAAGGGTTAGAACGAAAGAAAAATCTACAAACTACAAAAATGTCGGCTCAAAGGGGCTTCCTAGAGTGGATGAAAAAGAAAACAAGGTAAAGAAAAGGTTAATTCTAATGAGGCTGATTCATCGTTTATCATCTCAAATCATTGCATGTAGGTTCAACACAGTATTAGGTGCAAAATCTGTAATCTTCCACAAGTCAAAGCATTCACACAAAAATGTCAAGAAAAAGAGCTTTTTGATGTTCGCTCTTAGGCTCAAATTCAACTCACAATTCTTTGGGTTTCAATTTTGTGTTTACTAGTTTTTCCCCAAACTCAAGTTTAATATTACATGCCTTCAATTCTTAAGTTATCTACCTAAGTAATGATTTTAGCATTTCTTCAAAAGTAGGGTCTAAATGCAAACTGTAGCTCATGCTTTTACAGATACGAGAGTTGTGTCCCACACCTAAACTAGTTGTCATGCAATTTTAGATTCGGTTCTCAGCCCTCAAAGACAAATAACGAAGTTCAGATTCGAAGGAGGTTCACGGTTTTAGGTCCTAAACATGTAAAAACATAAACAAAACACCAAAACGCAAACCTAAACTAGACACGACGCAACAAAAATTAAAAATTTATACAATTTTTGTAAGTTTGTCTACCCCTCCTCCTCACACTAAAATTATGCAATAAGTTCCAACATTGCATCATAAATCATGAAGTACGAGTGTAAAAAGTTAGGGTGGAGAAGAAAACTTACGGATTTTATCGCAATCGCAAAAGCTTAACGATTTGCGGTGGCAAATTTTTTTTTTTTTATTTTTTTTTTATTTTATTTTATTTATTTATTTATTTCAGCTTCGTTCGGGATTTAGAAAAAAAAAAAATCTCGAAAAAAATTCCTTATCGCGGCCGAGCACCGCCGCTGGGCAGCAGTGCCCAGCGGCCAGCGGCAGGCTGGCGCAGTGCCCAGCGGCGGGCTGGGCGCCAGCGCCCAGCGGCGTGCTGGGCGCCAGCGCCCAGCGCGCGGCGAGCAGGGCCCTGCTCGCCGAGCTGGGCCTCCTGGGGCCAAAATTTTTTTTTTTTTTTTTTTTTTTAACCTGAAAACTTAAAAAAAATAAAAAATAAAATAAAATAAAATAAAAGAAAACTAAACAACTAAAAAAAATATTTATTTATTTATTATTATTATTTTTTTTTTTTAAACGAACACTTAAAAAAAACGTAAAAGAAAACTAAAAAGACTAAACTAAGAGATCAATGTATAATCTAAATAAAACAAACCTGAAAAGTTTTATTAAAACTTGGGTTGCCTCCCAAGAAGCGCTACGTTATAGTCGGTGAGCTCGACATAGAATTCCCGCCTAGGTGTATGCTTCTACTCGCGTTAGGAATTCAAATTCCTGAATAAATAATCCGTACCTACAAAACGGATTAAGAGCCTCTAATAAGTTTAATGAAAGCAGGAGGCCGAATTTAAACATATTATGAAAAAGTTTGGTTTGCTCCCTTTTGGATTCTCTTGGTAGGTCGAAGAGAATGAAAACTTCCGAGCATGAAACAAACCTAAACTTTTCTAATGTTTGAGGAAAAGGTATTTGAGATACACAAGTTTTGATTTGATCTTTTATCTCTACCACATGATTTAGAATTTCGGATTTTGAACCGGGGTTGCTTACCGCTTCCGGTTCTTCACTTACCTCGAGTGATGCATGTGATAGTGGACTTGGTTCTACCTTTTTGTCATTCCTCAAAGAGATGGCTTGAGCTGATTCCCTTTGTGGGATTTCTATGTTTTCCTTTATGCTTGGGAGAGCATCTCGGGATTGCTTTTGCATCTCTTGGTTTATTTGAGCCAGTTGGTTGCTCAAGTCCTTGCAAACCTCCTCGTTGATTGTAAGTCGGGCTGATATTCCTTTCAAAAGGGACAGCACCTCATCTCGTGAGCTAGAGGGTTGTGGAGGAACTTGGCTTGCTTGTTCGTAAGGGAACATTCCCAATTCGTTTTCCCTGTGCTCATTGACAAACCTATTTGGAGGCCTCAATATGTTAGGGTTCCCGTAGGACAGATTTGAGTGTTGAGGTCTCCTCCAATCACTACCATAAAAGCTGTAAGAATTGGGGTTAGAATTATACCTTTGGTGATTACCCACAAAACTTACACTTTCATTGGTGTTGAGGCTCAGATTTGCCATCAAGATATCCATTTTCTCATTTAAGTCGGCCATGGAGGGATTGGGAGCCTCATTCTCCAGGGTATGAATGTATTGTCTTGATGGGATAGTAAACTTTTGAGCTTGCCACTCGACTTTTTCTTGCCAATTCATTGATCAGAGAATGCTGAGAAAAAGTGAAGTTCTAGCACAAAAGTTGATAAGTAACAGTATACAGATATGAACAAGTATAGAAACGTATAAAGAAATCATATATCAACAAGTATAAACGATATAAACAAAGATATTCACAATGAATGCCTAAACTAACAAATCAACCTTCGGTTCGATATTGCAGAAGAAATAAATCCCCGGCAACGGCGCCAAAAACTTGATTATTGGCGGTTGTCGGGTATTTATAGAATTAATCTACAATCCCCGGCAGCGGCGCCAAAAACTTGATTATTGGCGGTTGTCGGGTATTTATAGAATTAATCTACTATTCCCCTGCAACGGCGCCAAAAACTTGATTATTGGCGGTTGTCGGGTATTTATAGAATTAATCTACTATTCCCCGGCAACGGCGCCAAAAACTTGATGCGGATTCCGTGAAGAACCCGATCTGAGGGATAAGTGTACCCCGTCGTTATCAAGTAATAAATTTCTGGGTTTAAGTCCAGGTTATCGTCCACAGGATTTATTTCTGCAAGTACCGAATTACTAAGTCTCGGATGTTATCTAGGCTTAGGGGGTTTTGAGTTTGGTTTTGTTTAATTACTCTACTCCTAGGTTGAATTATACTAATTCTAATTAAGTTATCTAATTCTAGCTAAGTTATTCTAAGCCTAATTAAATTACTCTACCCCTAATTAAATTAAACTACTCCTAAGTGATCTTTTGTCAATGCAATCATCTAAAGGATCATGGAGGGATACGATGATAATGGAAATAGATTGTTTAAACAATTGAATTAAAATCTAAGTCACTTGTGTTCGAGGCGATTAACCCGACCTATCCTCCTAAAGTTCCTAGTTCGTGATTCCCTTGTAAGGCCGAAACTAGCTCTAAGGCTCAGTAATTTGGGCTTAATCTTCTATAGGGTCGTCAATCCTATAGGCACTGACTAGGTCAGATTCAGCTCGCAATATGTGCCAACTTGATTTTGGGATTATCGAATGAGTTAAACCAATCAAACAAAGCGTAAGACAAAGATTCAAAGCATTAAAACAATTGAAGAAACAAAACTATTATATTAATCAAAGATGGAGAACATTGTCACGAAGTTACAATAAGCCTAAGATTCATAGCATGTATCATAGGATAAACAAGATATAAAAGAAGAAAAATCCCTTTCAGGGAACCTGTCAACCAATGCAGGCGTCTTCCTAGGACTTAAGGATGGAGCTCGAGCAATCCTCGGTGAATGGAGCTTCGGAGGCGTCTTCAATGGAGGTTTGAAGGTTTTTGGAGGAGGTGGAGAGGATTTCTCGGGGTGGAAGATAAGAAAATTACAAAAACAAAAGATATTTAATTTACAATTGAAAATTTCTATTTATAGACGCGTCTCGGGCCTCGTTTTGACCTAATTTCGTGTCCTTGTTGGTGTAGGAAGACGTGGGGCCGAACGTGGCTTCGTGGGGGCGGAATTGGTCTTTTTGACCAATTCCCGCAGGTCTGCTCGCTGAGCAGGAAAGGCTGCTCGCCGAGCAGGCGCCTGGTGGCCTGCTCGGCGAGCAGGCTCCTGCTCGCCGAGCAGGCCACCAGGGGCCTGCTCGGCGAGCAGGCCTCCAGAGGCCTGCTCGGCGAGCAGAAATGGCCCCGGGGGCCCTGCTCGCCGAGCGTTTTCGCCCGAAGCGCGCTCGATCCGTACCGGATGACTTCCAAACCCTTTTTCGTCTGAACTTACACCTGCACACGCATAAAAACTCCAGAAAACATTAGTCCAAAAGCCGAATTGATCCGTCAATCGCTTATTTTGAGCAAACGCTTCGTTTGGTGCGACTTTTGACGGACCAATTAGCTTCAAAAGATAACGGAATTCTATTATGCGTGTTATTTCGGCCGTATTTGCCTAAATTGATCACAAAACGAGCCTAAACGACGAAAAGTAAATAGAATGCTTCCAATTTCTAATTAACTCACACAAAAGCATTTAAATGCGAGAATTGCTCGCTTATTAGCCAAATAAACCTAAAAACCGTCCTAAAACCATACCCAAAGATAGGGGTTTTTGACCCCTATCACCCCTCAGGCAATATCTGAGTTGTTTGGTTTCCAGGGAGAAACCGAGTGCTGTTTTCGCCCATGGTAGGGATCAGCTCAAGGTTGTTAGACCTTTTACAGTGAGCTTTTAGAGCTCTGATACCACTTGTTGGTCCCTTGTAAGGTTGCAAGTATAGTTCCAAGGGGGGGGGGGGGGGGGGTTAGGAACTATTTAAACTTTTTCGCAATTAGGGCAGACTTCTTTTTCTAAGGAAAAAGGTTTTAACAGCGGCGCTGAGTAAACAGCAAGATACTGGCTTAGTCAACTGGTGACTAGGTCAGTTTCTTAGCTTGAGTCAGGAGATAGCACTTAGAGTCTATTCCTGAGCTCAGATGTTCAACACGCATAACTCAACTTGACCTCTTTACTTAGTCAGTTTTTGGTTATTTTAAGCAAGCAAGATATATAAGGAGTTAAAGGTAAGAAATACTTTACTCAGCAGATTTATCCAGGTTCGGCTTCTTCTAAGCCTACGTCCTGTCCCCGAAACACGTTCCGAGATTTCGAATCCTCTATTGAGCTCTTTAAAGGTAGAGCCTCAAACCTTTTACAATCTTAGCAACTGAGTATGACAAGAGTACCTTCCTCTATACCTCTACTCAATCCTAATCTCTTGCTGAGTACTATAACCGAGTACTCAGCCTCTCCTTTCTATTCTCTAGAAATGATAAGTGTTTTGTCCTATACAATGATTTGCTAAGACACTTTAGATGATTGAAATAATCACTCTAGACTTTTACACAAATGTATGAATTGTAGTGTAAGATTTGCTTTGCTTCTTGCTTGCAGAACTTGTGGAGAAATTTGGTCAGCGTAATGGCTTGATCAAGTTCTGTGTTGAATGAAGCTTCTGATGGCCCTATTTATAGAGACGTCTGGGCATCGGTCATTTTGAAATAACCGTTGGAGGGAAACGGCTTCCTGTCATTGTCATCCTGACTTGCTCAGAGCTCTCGGCCAATCAGATTTGTGTATCTTCTGTCCTCGGTCAGCTCAGCAGACTGTCTCTCCTTTTATGGTAAAGTCAACTAGACAGCATACTGTGTCGTCTGAACTTTACCCAAAGTAGAAATACTTTGTCTGGAAGTTTTCCTTAGCCAGCTGTTGTCTTGTACGCTTTGTCGAGTCTACTCAGCAGCTTCATCTTGAAGTTGTTCCCGAAGGTCTTCTAGATCCTTCTCTTGCTGAGTTGCGTTTTGTCCAAAGCGACAACGTTTTAACAAACGCGGGCCGAGTTGTACTGAGTTGTTTGACTTGGGCCTTGACTTCCGTATTGGGCTTGGGCCTTTTAATTCTTGTGTCTTATAAACATTTTAACTCAACATTGAACAAACACATTAGTAGAATAAATCAAAGCATTTAAACTTAGTGTGTTTAGAATATGTATTTCAATTATACTTAAACAATTTTGTCAAATCAAAATTATGTGGAAAGGTGTTTCAACAAGGTCATGGGTTCGAATCACATCCGGGTCTGGTGGGGATTTTTCTTTCTTCTTTAATGTAAGCGCATTGCGTAAATTTTTAAAAAAAATAAAAAAAAGGCTTCTTTGAATACTTGTGAACAGCCTTTTCATTTTTCTAGTGAACATGGCCATCTCTTCATCGTCTGTTGAGCTCCCGTCAGTGGAGTCAGCTTTCATGACAAGAGACTTTTGCTTCTTGTCTTCAGACTTATCCTTCACCTCAAAGTTCTTCATCGAGATCTCATGGGTCAGCAGCGAGCCAATGAGTTCATCATACTTGTAGGTGGTTAAGTCTTGAGCTTCCTCAACAACAGTTTTCTTGGCTTGCCAGCTTTTAGGAAGACTCCTCAGTATCTTCTTGACTTGCTCTTCCTCAGTAAAGATCTTGCCAAGTCTCTTGAGCTCGTTGATGATGTTTGTGAACCTTGCGTTCATCTCAGAGATTCCTTCATCATCATTCATTTTAAACAGCTCGTACAACCTCATGTGCTGGTTCACCTTGGACTCCTTGACTTTGTTGGTTCCTTCATAGGTGACCTCCAGTTTCTTCCAGATCTCCTGCGCTGACTCATAACCTGAAATTTTGTTGTACTCTGTAGCATCTAACGCACAGTGAAGCATGTTTATAGCCGAAGCATAATTTTGTAGCTTCTTGAGATCATCTTCTGTCCACTTAGTCTCAGCTTTAACAACCGTTTGGCCATCAATAGTTTCAACAGGAACAAATGGGCCTTGGACTATAGAAAGACATGCACTCATATTTGTTGCCTAAATGAAAATTTTCATTCTGTTCTTCCAAAAGGTATAGTTAGACCCGAAGAACAGAGGAGGTCGAATAATGGATAGTCCCTCAGGTAAAATTTGAGTTGTCTGATTTCCTGGGAGGAAACGAGTGCTGTTCTCAGCCATTGTGGGGATCAGCTCAAGATAGTTATATCTTGCACAATGAGCTGTTAAGCTCTGATACCATTTGTTGGTCCCTTATAACGTGACAAGGTTAGTTCCAAGGGGGGGGGGGATAGGAACTATTTAAAATTTTGTCCGTTAAGGCTGACTTCTTTTCTTAAGAAAAGGTTTACACAGCGGCGCTAAGTAGTTTTGAGACACAAGCTTAGTCAACTTGTGACTAAGTCTGTTTCTTTCCTTGAGTCAAGAGATAGCACTTAGAGTCTATTCCTGAACTCAGCTTCTTAGTGCACTCAACTCAGCGTGAGTTCGTTACTTAGTCAGTTTTATAGCAAGCAATATATAAAGGAGTTTAAGGGTTAGAAATATGTTACTCAGTAGACATATCCTGGTTTGGCCTCTCCGCCTATGTCCAGTCCCCGGAACTCGTTCCGAGCTTTTTGAATTCTCTACTGAGCTCTTTAAAGGTAGAGCACGAAACCTTTTACAATAGAAGCTGAGTATACAAGAGTACCTTCCTCTATACCTCTACTCACTCCTATATCTACCGATGAGTACTATAACCGAGTACTCAGCCTCTCCTTTCTATTCTTCTAGAAATGATAAAGTGTTTGTCCTAAACAACAATTGCTAAGACACTTTAGATGATTGAAATCACTCTAGACTTTTACACAATGATTGGAAATTGGTGTAAGATTTTGCTTTGCTTTTCTCACAGAACTTCAAGTATGAATTTGGACAGCGTTTCGACTGATTGAAGATCTGCATCGAATGAAGCAAATGAGAGGCCTTTATATAGTGACACTTGAGGCACCGGTAATTTTGAATTTCGAAATAACCGTTGGAGGCAAACGGCTTCCTGTCGTTGTCACTCTAGGCGTGCTCAGTGTCGTTGGCCAATGAGATTCTTGCATCTTCTGTCTACGGCAGTGCTCAGCAACTTTTCGTCAGATAAACAGAATGTTTCGACATTTACGGCAAAGTCTTCCAGACAGCTTCCTGTGCCTTCTGAACTTTACCCAAAGTAGAAATACTTTGTCTAGAAGTTGGTTCTGTTCTGACACTGACCTGACTGTATTGTCGCTTAACTTAGCAGCTTCCTCTCGAAGTTTTTGCTAGAAGTCTTCTCGATCCTTCTTCATGCTGAGTCGTCGTTTCACTTGATACGACAGCGTTTTATCTTCTTGGGTCGTGAGATCTTGATGTGTTGACTTGGGCTTGACTTTCACTTATGGGCCTTTAGACTTTTTATCTTAATGTCTTATAAATCAATAAACTCAACATTGAACAAACACATTAGTGTGAATAAATCAAAGCATTTAAATTTAATGTGTTAGAATATTTTTTTATCAATTACTTAAATAATTTTGTCAAATCAAAATCATGTGGAAAGGTGTTTCAACAAATTGTTCCCATGAGTTCTTGTTCTCTTCCTTGTTCTTCGCTTGTCCGCACTCCTTTTCAGCTTATTCACCGTGTGGATTCTGCTACCGAACAGGCAGCTACATAATCACAAACAATCTGCAAAAACAAAGTATTATGAGAACCATATGTTGTGATTATGTTCATTTATGCCCAGAATTGTTAACAAATATTATACACATTTTACACACATCATTCCCCGACAGTGTCGATATCTGTCGATTTCTATCGATATCTGATCAATATCGACAGATATGACGATATTTGTTAAATTTCAGATATCGGATGGATATCGACACGATATCGACAAATATCGACAAATACAATATCGATAGATATCCACCAATACAATATCGATGGATATCGATATGATATCGACAAATATCGACAAATACAATATCGATAGATATCGACCAATACAATATCGATGGATATCGATAGGATATCGATAGATATCGACACTGTCGGGGAAAAATGTTTGAAACTGATATTCCAACCAAAGTGTATTTTCAGACAATAATGCCTCTGTTTTTGGGGTTCGCACGATCAGTAAAAACATGAAAAATGAAGAGAAACAATATACATTGGGTTGTAGAGAAACAACCTACTAGATCTTAACGATGAATGGACTAAGCTTTAAATCTTTTCAATGAAACTAAAAACTAATGAAAAACTTATATGATTGTAGAAATTTTGTTGTATGAACTGTGGGTTGGATTGATTGTTGTAGTATTCGTAGTCGTTTTGTAGATTGTTCTGTTGTTTAGAGAGAGAGCACGAGAAAGAGAGAGAGGGGGAAAGACAAAGACACACAGTTATGTTAAGGAAGAAGACGAGGGTAAACTTGGAAGGTACTTGTTGAGATGTGTTAGTTTTGGTTAGTTTTTTAAAAGGAGCTAGAAATGTAAACTAACCCCTTAACAAGTGATCATTCTTGTTAACCGTGTTAGAGAGAGAAAGGATAGTTAGAGAGATGTATTTTTTAGAGAGAGAAATGATCTATGAAGATGGAGAAGGAGGAGAAGAAGGAATAGAAGGATAAAATTGGTATAAAATATTTGAAAAAGAAGAAATGAGAGAGATAATAGATTAAAAGGGTAAGTCAAAGGTTACAATTGGTGGTCAACGGTCACAGTGGCCACCGGTGTTACAAAGTGTAAAGTTTAATGGCTATACCGAAAAGAAATGAAGTTCATTGGCTACAATGTGAAAATGGATAAATTTCAGTGGCCATGGGTGTAATTTACCCCATCAAATAAGCAAAACTTTGCAGCAAGTAGCACAAGTGGATAGAATTTGAGTGTTTCTATGTTAGCAATATGAAGATACTTCATGTTTTCAATAGCTTCCTCTTTAGTGTTGGTAGAAGGCTTAGCAACCATTGAAATACCACCATTAGACTTGAGCACATTCCCAAATGTAGCTTCATTACTCCCTATCATTTTCACCAAAACAACTTGTGTCAAGCTATCACCAACATTTGCACATTTTCAGAGGATGAATAACTCATTCCAACCCCGCGAACACTTCTTTTTTTCCCATCATTGTAGTCTACATCATCTCAACCCCGTGTAAAGGTTAGCAAAAACTCAACATTTCTCTTTTTGCATCTGCTTAAAAATCTGTTAGAACTCGAATGGCTCAACTGGTAGCCTTTTTCCTTAGCTTATCAAGGGGAAGACTCAATAACTCTTGCATAGGTGCCTTTTTTCCCTCTGTCGACTAGAAAAATCTGAACTTCAACAACCATTAAATCAACACCTACAACATGACCTTGGATGTAAGACATAACTTTAAAAGGTTGATGCTCAATCCTAGAAGATCCCCCAATTTCATGCCCACTATCGTCATTAACCTCAACTTATCCTCCATTGAGCCACCGATTATCCACTCCAACAACAACGTTCATATTTTGGGGTTGGCTGCTCCTGAACCACACTTAACCCAAGTAGATACATGATATCTCAACAAAAGTTTGAATCCAACATCAATTATATGCACACGACTTTCCATTTCCGACGATGCATCTACAATGTGATTCATCATTTGCAATACCTCGCTCATCTCGAGGCGAGTTTTGAGATTCCTGGCCAGACATCGATCAACAATAATAGTAAGCTTTTAAGCTACATGGAGGGGGGTACTTTATGTCATCATCATGCATCTACAATACAATACCTCTTAGTTTGACTCTTAAGTTAAAATTTGAGGATGGAGAATTAAAAATCAGCTCCAACAGCCTCTTAGTGGCTCCTCAAATCACTAAGAGTCTCTTCATCCTCTCTATTAATAGAGGGTCTCTCTACACCTCTTAGTGCCTTCTAACTTCATTTTTTATTAATAATTTATTATTAAAGAGTCTATATCCTTTCACTATTGGTAAATATAACAATCATTAATAATTTTAATTATAAAATAATAAATAAGGAGCGAATATAGGTAGTATTATTGGAGATGATATATCTTAATCACTCTTTTTTTATAGAAATTGGGACGAGACAGAACTTGGGCGGGGTGAGCACCCATGGCCCAAGAACTGACAAACCCGCAATATATAAATAAAAGAAAAAAGTGAGTGTTTAAAAACAACAGAAGAGGAATGAGAACAAACAAAAGAAAGGGGGAGGAGAAAAGATAGAAAAAGTCAAGAAAAACGCAATTGTGAAATATTACAAATGTAATCATTGATAAACCTGTGGCAAAAAGCAGGAGCTGAAGGCCACCAATTGATCACGGAGGAAGAGACTCGAAACTTTGCCAATGCATCAGCAACTCTATTTCCTTCTCTAACGATGTGAGAAAAGATAATGTTCATTCTAGAGCAAATGCTGAGACAATGCAACCACTCTTGTCGAATACTCCAAGGAACATCCATGGAGCAGTGTCTAAGCAGATTAACTATATACATTGAGTCTGACTCAACCCAAAGTTGATGCCAATTTTTCTCCCAAGTAAGTTCAATTGCGAAAATAGCGGCTCTCAATTCAGCAATATAAGCAAAAGAAGGAGGGGTAGAAAAAGCAAAACAACCTTTGGAAAAGCCTCGATAGTTGCGAAAAATGCCTCCTGCTCCTGCCTCGCCAGGAGTGCCAAAAGCAGAGCCGTCCATATTAACTTTAACCTAGCCTGGAGGAGGTTTAAGGCAATTATTTATATTATTTTTAGAGAGTGCACTAAAAGTCTCTTGGAGATACTCTAATCCATTATATATAAAAATAAATAAAAAGGGAAAACGTGTAAAAATACTCATAACGTTTAAAATAGTACAATTTTATCCCTGAAGTTGGCAACCAAAAGCAATTTTATCTCTAATATTGATAAATTATGTCAATTTCAAATATTATTATAAGATACAGATGTTTTGTTACTTATTCAGCATTAGTTACATATCAATTAGTTCCAAAAAAAAGTTTTCACATTTTTGTTGTGATTTAGTAATAGAATTGAAGATTAATATTTTTAAATTCGACGATATATTTGAATTTTTTCTGTCTAACTCGTACAAAATATAGTATAACTTTTTAATTTTTAATTTTATTTTTTCATGTCTATTCATGTGTTTGTGATATGTTATTAATGAGTAATAAAATGACACACATGTAAAGTGTAGATGACAAAATTTGTGACTAATTTGACGAATTATTTCTCAAAATGATCAAATTTGCCAATGTTAAAGAATAAAATTGCATAATTTTAAATGCTAAAAGTAAAATTATTACTAGCAATCAACGTTAGAAGTATTTTTTTTTTTTTGCACCTTATTCCAAATAAAAACTAGAAAGAGGTCTGTTTTCCTCCTCTTTTTTTAGAAAAAAAAGAAAAGGAAAACAGACCTCTTCAAAATTTCAAAAAAACAAAACAAAAGGAGAACATACAGTATGTATAAATAGAGCATATTTTCTTCTTTTGTCATCGTCGGACCCTACAAAAAAAAATATTCTCATCACCGTCGTGTCTTTCTTATAACTTCGTCGCTCCTATCACTGGTTTCATCCAAAAATGCCTCATCACTTAGTGCCATGAAACCAGTTGACCTAAGATCTGATATATCCCACTCCCACATGTAAATGTTTATTGGGCTTGCAGCGTGCACAACACGGGTTCATCCCACTACGTGTTTTTAATTCCACCAATTAATGAGGTTATCAGGACTTGAATGCTCGATCATTTGGTCTAAGAGGTTCTGATACCATATCATGGAATTAATTGAACTAAAGCTATAATTAACGCTTAATCATAGATCTTATGTTAATCTCTAACACGCATGAGCAGCTTAATGGAGGAGATTCATGATGATAAAAAGATGAAAACATCGTACAAGAAAGAAAACGAAAAGACGAAGAAGAGGCAGCATCGATTCGTGGTTAGATGGATTCAGTGGCGAAATACCCGAACTGAGTTTCAACCATGATAAGAAGA
The DNA here is from genome assembly GCF_963576675.1 of Euphorbia lathyris. Taxonomy (NCBI): domain Eukaryota; kingdom Viridiplantae; phylum Streptophyta; class Magnoliopsida; order Malpighiales; family Euphorbiaceae; genus Euphorbia; species Euphorbia lathyris. Next base: position 34,503,637 of record NC_088911.1, read on the forward strand.
GGCAGTTCGGGTTATAAAAGAAACAGTTCGGGTTGTCGAATCCATGTGTAATTCGTGGTTAGATGGATTCAGTGGCGAAACATTTCTAACCACTGAATCCATCTAACCACTTAGATGTTATATTAATCTCTTTTATAACTTATCGTTAACTTGGAGATTGTGTAATTCTCTCTATCCCATTTCTAACTTGTAGATTCATCATGTCTCTACATTTTAATTCTGTCTGTTTCTATTAATTATTATTATGTCAAACAATTTAAATATATATTGAGAATATCAAATAATGACGGTGTAAATGAAAACAAAGCCTGTTTGAACCATTATATACGATGTAATAGAAACTGAACAACTTAATCTATATATAATATAAAACAATAACGATGGAACTGAGGTGTCACTTCCTCCTTTTTTAGTGATAAAAAATTTAATATATTAATTTTAATTTTATTATATATATTTATCTATAAAAAGATTATTTTATCCGTACTATATCTAAGAGTTCTACAGAATTTAAATTAATCCCTAAAATCTCTCTAATTCTCTACACATCTATATATAATATAAAACAGTAACGATGGAACTGAGGTGTCACTTCCTCCTTTTTTAGTGATAAAAAATTTAATATATTAATTTTAATTTTATTATATATATTTATCTATAAAAAGATTATTGTATCCGTACTATATCTAAGAGTTCTACAGAATTTAAATTAATCCCTAAAATCTCTCTAATTATCTACACATCTATATATAATATAAAACAATAACGATGGAACTGAGGTGTCACTTCCTCCTTTTTTAGTGATAAAAAATTTAATATATTAATTTTAATTTTATTATATATATTTATCTATAAAAAGATTATTATATCCGTACTATATCTAAGAGTTCTACAGAATTTAAATTAATCCCTAAAATCTCTCTAATTCTCTACACATCTATATATAATATAAAACAGTAACGATGGAACTGATGTGTCACTTCCTCCTTTTTTAGTGATAAAAAATTTAATATATTAATTTTAATTTTATTATATATATTTATCTATAAAAAGATTATTGTATCCGTACTATATCTAAGAGTTCTACAGAATTTAAATTAATCCCTAAAATCTCTCTAATTCTCTACACATCTATATATAATATAAAACAGTAACGATGGAACTGAGGTGTCACTTCCTCCTTTTTTACTGATAAAAAATATAATATAATATATAATATATTAGTTTTTATTTTATTATTATATTTATCTATAAAAATATTATTTAAAGTAAATGTGAAAATGAAATAATAATATTTAATTTATATAACACATTTATGTCATTAATTGTAATTATTAGATTGTATTTTTATTAATATTTATATATTAAGATGAATCCGTGCATCGCACGGGCCAACAACTAGTTTAGATATATATTAGTAAACATGACATGACATCATACATGTAAAATAAAAAGAGTTAGCTAGCTAATTATTTTTCATTTTTTGTTCAGACAAGAGTTGGCTAATTACCAAAACATTATTACACAATTGACGAAAACCAGCATTGCTCTTCCTGACAGCAGAAGCATGATCAGATTTAAGATTAGCAAGACCATTATCACATATTTTAATCCCAGCAAGAGCTGCATTAATCCATGTTTTAATATCCTTATCCTCTTTCGATAACAAAGCCGCTACCGAATTATCAATCTGTTCATTCGCATCAATATATTCTTCCAAACAATCCGACAATTCCTGCTCAACTTCTGGCTCCAAATTCGTGCCGTTTAATGCTTTCTCAATGTAGACAGATATGTCTGTTGCGTTTTTGGCTGTGATTTTCAATGCTATTATCCCAAGTTGTCGGAGAGTCGCGTTTTTGCTGTCGGGGTTCGTGTTGAAGCTTGCAATGCAATCTGGTTTGTTAGTACTCTCTTGGCATACTTTTGCTACGAGATCTTCTGAAGATGTTACCTGGTGTGCTGATAGGAAAAGAGAGAGGATCAGGGAGAAAAGAAAGAGTAAGCAAGTTTTGGTTTGTTCCATTTTTACTTTTTCAAATTCGTGGAAGGAGTGATTTTTGGGTATACTATAAATTGAAGGAATGTTTATAGTTAAATCTAAATTAGATGAATGGTTATTTTGCAATGAAGAAGGTCCATCCATTTATGAGATAGATCCGCTTAGCCACCAAAATATGCTCTTTACCCCATACCAAATTATGGGTGGTGACTAATTAGTTATTATTCCATAAATTGAAATATAATAATAATAATAATAAATCCTAAATATTACCTTTTTTTTTTTGTTTCATACCTAATCATATTATTTGAATTAATTAATAAAATGGGCTAATGAAAGGATAAAATAATAAAATTAGTTATAGACATACAAATTATGTGTTGGAAAATATTTGGGTATGGGGTGGAATATAAAGTTTGTCCGTCCAATGGGTCATATCCATTAAGATGGAAGAAGGTTATAACTACTCCTTATAAATAGACGACTTATTGTTTATTAAATTAATATAATCACTTTAGACAGCTAAGAAACAAAAAAATTACCTCCCTCTCTCCCTTGTAATACGCCCCCATTCTCTCTCGACTTGGTGTAGTCGAAGCGTGACTGGTAATACAAAGATCATGGTGATCTGTTCTTCTGTTCCTAATCATATCAAAGGTTATCCACGCTCCAAAAAGTAATTTGATAACCCAATTTAATTATATTTTTTTTGATAAAAAAGAAAGGAAACAACAAAAAATGAAAAGAAACTAAGGCGGAACCACCCTTGGAAAGCCAGCTCCCACGAGATCATCCAACAGCAGCTTTCGAATATCAACCGGTGGGAACAAAAGATGAGTAACACCTGGTATAAGAGCATGAGCACTACTAGCCATAAAATTAGCAACCCGGTTTTGCTCCCGGAACACATACCGAAGACGAACACACTCGAAGTTCTTGAGAAGCTGTTTGATACCTTTGAAAAGGTTTCGATCAATACACGCAGTATCTCTATCCTCATTAATATCCGCCACTATATCGACATTATCTGACTCAATCTCAATTCATCGACAACCCCTGCTCAAAGCAAGAGAGATACCAGAAAAAAAGACCTCGAATTTCTACATCATACCTATACCAATATTATGGCAGAAACTAGCCACTCATTCCCCATGACAATCACGAATAACCCCTCCAGCAAAAATCGAATCATCACTTAACTTCGAGCCATTAGTATTAAGTTTATGCCATCCTACTGGAGACTTCACCCAATGAACGAGAGTTTCCACCCAAGAAGTCCCACCGCTACCTCTTCCCAAATTATTCCAGGCCTCCTGAAACTCGTTAACTGTAAACCATATAATCAATAATGGGTAAGAGGGAATATCCTCTTTTCTATCAAACACGAAGCAATGATCTGATGTATGCAATGTTGTATACAAGACTTGGTATCTGTCACATTATTAGGATGGTGAGTAGATATCAGTTCAACCCTGGACAAGCACATTGGTCCGGTGTTAAAAGAATACTAAGGTATCTCAAAGCAATTACAGACTATTCTCTGTGTTATCAAGGAAAAGATCTCCAACTGAAAGGATATAGATATGATGATTGGGTAGGAGACTTAGATGAGAAGAAGTCCACGCCAAGCTATGTTTTCTTGCTAGGAAATGAGGCTATATCATGGAGCAGCAAGAAACAAAAGTGTGTAGTATTGTCCACCATGGAAGCGGAGTATGTGGCATACTAATCTGCAGCACAAGAGGTTGTATGGCTCAATAGATTCATGAACCATTTGAATCTTACTACCTCTAATACTCTCGTAGTGATAAATAGTGATAGTCATCTACTATTGCATTTGCCAAAAATGAAAGATTGCATAGCAAGACAAAGAACATAAAGATCAAGTATCACTATGTTAGAGAATTAATTGCACATGAAGAAGTTAATATGAAGTATGTGTCTACTCATGACATAGTAGTTGACCCTCTTACTAAACTCGTCAAGAGAGTTGTTGATGTATAACATATTAGATCCTATTGCGTAGGACCTAAATATACTTTTGAGAACATAATCATTCAATAAAGTCTTTTGGAATTTTTCAATACATGAGTGTGAATGCTATTTGTTAATATTTGTTGTTATATTGTTATGCATGTTGGATAAAGAAGTAGCTCACTCACACGAGTGTTTACCCTTATTTTTTCATACGGTGACAAAAGGAGTAAGGATGAGGCTTTTTTTAGCAAAATGAGTGTTAGCTCAATAAACATGAGCAACCTTGAATAAATAATGAAATTAGTTTGATTTAAAGCGCAAGATAGATATGTGCATATGTTATAATGTACAAACCTATAGGAGAATTATATGATATCAAGATAACAAGTTAAAAACAACTTAAGATGTTATGTCTTTACAGCTGTAAGTAGTCTCTGTATGTTGTGGACTGAAGTTAGACGTTTTGGCACATATGAATTGAAACTTCTATATGGTGATTTGAGAACGACATGCTCTCCTTTTAGAAATAAAAGGATAGAACACCATAACACATATTTTCATACCATGCGTGCTTTACGACCGCGTGATGGAAAAACATTATATATAATGGATCTCAACTTTTCCTAGTGGGACATTTGCATCGTAAAATTATGGTTTCTTGATTATTTTTATTTATCCTCATGACCCTTAACTTGTTCTAGAAGCATGATCTGGTTTGACTTATCTTGGAAGGAAATTTTGAAGGTCATGAGATAATTCGGACAGTAAAAGAACCCAGCCATTTCAGACAATTGGATCATGATAGAATGAACATAGTAAGAAAGTGAGAACTTCATTTGATCACATCTAAGTGTTTCTATTTAACAATGTCTAGACACTTTCTTTCTTTTTTTGGACGATACAGACACCTGAGATCGACATCCCAGCTATGTTGGCACCCCGATGCAAGGTCCGTAAAACCCGTATATATATATATATAAATAGAAAATAGATAGTCAGGAAACAAACACAAAAGTTAAAAGTAAAGACGAAAAGAGCTCTAAACAAACCGAGCATGACTGATATTACAGAGGTCATTAAAAATCAGCACCTGACAGAAGTCAGGAGCCGATGGCCACCAAGTGATATTCGTCGAAGATATAGGTGATGCTGACCTGCATCAATGAGCATTGCTCCAGACATCAAAGCCAAGGCTGACGCACCGACTAAGGCACTAATGTTGATTTTGTCTTAAGCAGGTTGACCGTGTATAGAGAATCAGATTCAACCCATAACTGATGCCATTCTTTTTCCCACGTAATGTCGATGGCAAACATTACCGCCTTAATTTTCGCTAAATATGCAAATGTGGAGGGAATTGGAAAAGCAAAACAACCCCAAGGAAAGCCACGGGGCGTTCTAAAAATCCCACCAACCCCAGCCAAACCCGGAGCTCCCATGGCTGAGTCGTCCATATTAACTTTCACCTATCCCGTAGGAGGCTGAAACCATCGAACCAGAATTAAATTTGGAGCAGGAGGGGGACGAACAGCAAGCCATGTTCGATTTAAGATCCTACAATCATGACTTGGTGAGCAGTAGCCCCGCTTAATAAAGCCGGATTCCTAAAAGAGCGAACGAAGAGAAGTAAGCGAGCTTTGGATTGAAGGTCGCTCAGACTCGAACACAGCCGCGTTTCTAGCTTTCCAAATCAACCATATGCAACTCATGATTGCAGAACTCCACAGATTAGCAACCTGCCCGCCAAAAGTGCATGAAATTAGCCTGTCAAAAAATAAACCAAAGTCAGTGAGCTTGACTAAATGTTCCTCAAAGATGAAACTGATCTCCCGCCAGAGGGACTGTGCAAAGGAATAAGTAAGGAACAGGTGTGAAATAGATTCTCCAGCAGATGCATAAAGTTCACATCATGAGGCCAGCACCATTCCTCTGTTGGAGTTTAGTGTCCTAAAGACAATTGTTTTAGGATATAAATATTAATGAATAAATTGTTTATTTAATCATTTGTTTAATCAAATATATAGCATAAAATATAACTATATATAAAGGCACAAATCTTTCATAAAGAAAGTAATCCTAAGTTTGTTTTAAGTAATTATAAAGTGTTCATATAAGCATGAAGTGAGACTATACTTTATAATAAGATCAATAAACTTAAAATCAACCCAAGTCAAGTAATATGTTATAGGGGTTGGCATATTACTGTTGAGACTTGCATGTAACAATGTTTTCTGTCGAGACAGAAAGATGATCTCACAAGCTTTAGATATTTAGATATCTAGACAGTTACATGGATCCGGTGAAGGAGTTCATTAGGATTGGGACCCGACTTGAGATAACAGTATGGATTGATTTATCTAATGTGTCAACTGTTCATCTCATTGGTATTACTAGGTATAACTAATCCTCAGACTCAAACATTCGTTAATTAGTGATTCTAGATTATGGAGTCTGGTACTTTGATTCTGTGCGAGCACAATCCAACAGGTGAGAGCCTGGGGTGTGTGAGAGCAGGGTTGGGTATCACACAAAGTAATTGCAGAATAGTTAATGTCAGATTGAGCATTCGTCACTCCCGATAAGTGGGAGATATATCCAAATGGCCGCTTGTGGTGAATTAACTGAAATCCTTACAAGGTGATAGAGTTAAGAGTAGAAATGGATATTTCACTTAACTTATCTTTCAGAGTGAATTCAACCTGTGCAAGTAAAACGGACTCTTCGTTATATGTAACCTTGACACGTTCCATGGTTATAAGGAATTGACCAAAAGGATATAGTTGATGAAGGATCGTATTATACTGTACCTAATGCAGAAAGGTTATCATCAGTTATCAACCTGACTTCTTAATTGCTCTGGGGGAATATCATAGGTTCTGCTAGTAACAGCTCGCGACGGTATTCCATTATATATATGTTGGAATTAATCAGGATGAATTAATTTCAAAGGATATATACGGCTAGTGGCAATAAAGGACCTAATGGGTCGCATATGGGACTTGGAACCAGAGGACGAAAATGTAATTAGTGAGACACTAATATATGGGCCGAAATTCATTAATTAATAGGGATATTTAATTTGATTTAATAATTATAATTAGATTATGATTGTAAATTAAATTAAAGGATTATCTGATAATATTGATTAGAGGTTTTTAATGTGATTGAAACTCTAATTAATTATCCCTAATAATAATTAAATTATTAACTTGATTAATAATATTATCTAGATATAATTAGTTATTATTTAGATTAATTATCTAGATAAGTGTTTATTTAATTATCTAATTAGTAATCCTATTTCGAATAAAATTCTAATTAATTAATTACCTAACACAACTGGGATTAGGGTTTTGAGAAGTCTATAAATAGACTCCCTAACCCAATATTTCGACCTACACACAATAGAAGAGGAAGAGGAACCGTTCCGAAACGATCTCGGCTAATTACAATCTTTCTTACTCTCTCTTTGATCTCGTATCGATTTCTGTTAGAGGCAATCATTGCGATTGCTATTATTAAGGTTGATTACTGATTAGTTATTCTTTTCTGTGTTGTTTCTTTTGTTGTTCGTGATACACAGATTAAGAGTTGTGGGCACTTCGTTTGCAACTGTAGACAGTTCTTCAGAAAAGGTATTTCATTCTATCCCTCTTTATATGAAATAACAATTAACAGATCTTGGAAAAGTGAAATAGATAAAATTTTATTATTCCGCTACGCCTAGGCTTGTCTATTTTCCTTCATTGGTATCAGAGCCTATGTCAATCTGTTATTTCATATATGTAAATAAAAGGGTGTTTAATCAGATTGAATAGATTTATTGTTAGGTTAATTAATAAATTTGATTTAGTTAATTAATCTAAAGATAAACGGTTAAGATGAGATTAAGATGTTTTATGATTCGATTAATTAACAAAGGTGTCTGTAGAATTAAACGGTTGATTAAAACGATGCTTGTATATGTGATATACGTATTTTGTGGATTAAGGGTTTTAACTGTTTGAATCGTTGAAAGAATTAATTAGATTAATCTTTGAAAATTTGATTTTGTTAACGATTTAAACGAAACGGTTAGAATCGATTAATCATTGATATATATATTTACAAAAGTTATATATATGTAAAAGTAAATTTGTTTTATAAATATATATGTCGATAAATTAGAAGTGGAGTTTAATGAATATAAACCTCTATATAGGAATACACTTGGGACCGGACTATTTGTATAACAATTGGGAGGTTATTCCTATATAGAGGTTGGTATAACAAAGACTCTCAGCACTTGGGACCAAACTTTTGTATAACAATTGGGAGGTTATTCTAATATAGAGTATTCCTATATAGAGGTTCTACTGTATATAAAACAAATAAAAATTATATATATATTATATATGTGGGCTGCGCAAAACAGTGGCATTAAGCTACTGTTTGCACAACCTCGCAGATAGCGGGGCTGCGTAATGTTGCTGCCTTTTGGCATCAACATCTCCCTGCGACGCGGATGCGATCCGCGACGGGGACGAACTCGGATTTCATCCTCGTCACATTTAATCTGAGTTTCTGATTTTTCAGAAATATTTTGGTTTTCCGGAAATTAAGTTAATATATATAGAATTAATTAATGCACATGATTTAATCGTTGTTTATTTTAAAATTGTATAGATTGAATTGAGTTGTCTAATTAAAGTTATTTGATACGGTTAATTAGGCGAACTGTTTCATTGATACAAAATTAAAATTTAGGAACAACGAATCAGCCCATATAGGTTTATTAATTTATAATTGTTATAATTAATAAAAGGATATGTTAATTATGTGTGTTTTAATTTGATTTTGCAAACCGTTTTGTGCTTAATGAATATACTTGATATATTAGTTAATCACGTTAAACAGTTTCGGTAAAATAGTTAAACACAATAATTTAATAATCTCTCGTCTTAAAAGTTTTGTATTTTGGAATTGATTTTTTCAAAGTTATTTGATGTTTAATTATTTGTATGGGATACGGTTGAATTAAACACGTTAAATAATTTTGGTAAAATAATTGAACACAAATAATTAATATTTTGTATAGTTATATTTTGAGTGTCTAATTAAGTTTATATTTGATATATTTTAATTAGAATGAAATGTAAATGATACAAAATTAATTAAAGGTTAATTTGATAGTAAAGTTAATTAGAGGACTAAATTGAAAGTAAAATTAATTTAAGGGTTAATTTGATTAACTAAAATATTACATAAACAGTTTATGTAATCAACCAATTAAATTTATTTAATTGAGTCTTTGCATGTTTGGAGTTATGGACATATTTGGACCCTCTATAATTGTTATTTAGTCTTTTGGTATTTTTGAAAATAGGACATGTGAGTCATGCCTTATCTACTCTCTATTGTATTTCTCTTCTCACCTAAATCCCTTCAAATTAGTTGAAGTATTCTAAAGTAGTATAGAAATTAAATATTGTTGTAAATCAAGGCGCCAAGGAAAAGACGGAGGGCCTGAAGGAGAAATATGTAATAGTTAGTATTTTCCTAGGGTTGACCTTTTATTCCGTTTATGGCTCGACGGAATAATTTAGATAATATGTCCATAACCGCCAATGTAAATTGTATGTGTCTGATGTATGCTAAAGCACATCAAGACTAGGTTAGATTATAAGACTTTAAATAAAACCCCTCACTAATCAAAAGTCAAGTCCATAAACGAGTTATTGTAAAAATCGGTTGTCCCTCCCTAATATTATAATTCAGCCGGCAGTACTGGGGGCCTTAGGGTTGTTGAGTAAACTCAAGCTCGGGGTCTTATGGTAACACCTGAATTATCGAAAATCGTTCACGAATACAGGGTAACGACTTGGATTAGGTTAGAATAATTGGATGAGTAAACTTATGTTGTTCTAACCTAATGGGCAATATGGTTGGGATTGATAAACGAAACATATCAGTTACTAATGTGGTTAGTAACCAATAACCTAGAAGTCACATGGTTGATGTGATTGATTGTATGAATCTACCTAATGAATAAAACTTACCTTGTTGAGTAAACTCAAGGTGAAATTTTAGAAGTTAGGATTCTAGCTCACTAAAGGGTTTGTGAATATCCTTCGAATTAATATGGAGGGTTATTAATTGGGTAAAATAGTGGGAGCAATTTAAAAACATAAAAGACCAACGTATTTAAATTGTAAATGAATTAAACAAATGAATAACATCTGTCACTCTATCTCACTCTCAAGTTAAAGTAAATACTTTGAATCATCATATCTAAAATGGATCTACATAATATTTTAACCGATAAAAAATTGAATAGTTCAAAATTCACCAACTGTTTTGGCAAACTCAAAATTGTTTTGAGGATTCGAAATGATTGGGTATGTATTAAGATACACTGATACCCATCGTCAAAATTGCTTTGAAGTTCGAAAGGATTGGGTATGTATTGAGATACGCTGATACCCAATGTCCCAGTTGATGATGCTCTTGTAAAAAAAAGATTGATGTTTACCGGAAGCACCAATCAGATGACGAACGTACATGATGTATCATACTTGCAGCTATGGCACTAGAGTTACAAAGGCAACATAAGAACATGGATGCGTATTCCATGGTTATGCACTTGGAGGAGGTGTTTTGAGAAACAGACTCAAATGCGAAAGCTATGAGATAGCGATGATTGTTTCGCTCCAAGATGCAAGAAAGTTCTTCTGTTGTGACACTTTATGTGAAGATGATTGACTACATCACCAAAACTTTCTAGTATTGGATTTGTGATGGATAATGAATTAAGTGTCGACTTAATTCTACAATCCCTCCCAGAGATTTATTCATAAGTTCATCTCGAACTGTCAGATGAATAAACTCAGAGACCTCTCTAGAAGAGCTCTTGAATATGCTCAAGTCAGTTGAGCCCAAATCTTAAGAAAGTGATGTCAACACTTGTTATTGAGGGATCTCACGAGAGAAAGGAAAGTTTCCCAATTCTAAAGATTCCAAGAAGAACAAATGCATTAAACCCAAGTCAATAAAAGCAAGAAGGGAATGCCACCAATATGGTAAAGAAGGGAATTAGAAGAGGAACTGTAAGAAGTACTTAGACTCTCTCTAGAAGAAGGGTCATGATGGTGCTTTTACTTTTAGAACTAAATGATAGATAATTCAACTTACTTGTGATAGTCACTTAGGCCATGTGAGCAAGAAACACATGTCTAAGCTGCATCAAGATGGGCTTATAGACTCGGTTGATTTTGAATCAATGGGCACATGTAAGTCTTGTTTAAAGGAAAGATGACAAAGACACCCTTTAGCAATAAAGAAGAACGTGTATCAGACACTCTAGGACTAATACATATATGTAATCATATGTCAACACAAGCAAGAGAAAAGTTCAGTTACTTCATTAGCTTCATAAGATGATCATATCGGATATGCATATGTCTGCTTGATGAAGCATAAAGTCGGAAGCTTTTGAGAAAGTTCAAATGCTTCAAAAATGAAGTAAGAAAAACAAACAAGAAATAATATTATAGTGCTTCGATTAGATCGTTGTGGAGAATATCTTTCTAATGATTTTCTGAATTATCTAAATTGAATATAGGATTCGCTCATAATGGACTCCTCCGTATACACCACGATGTATCTGAAAGGAGAAATTGTACTCTATTAGATATAGTACGATCCATGGTGAGCACAATCTCTCTTCCAAAGATGTTCTAAGGCTACGCCCTAGAAACCGCCTTATTTACCTTGAACCGAGTATCCACAAAACCGCCAAGTTCTATTCCATTTGAATTATTCATTGGAAAAGAAACCCAGTTTCTCTTTCATGAGAATTTAGGGGTGTTCAGCACATGTTAAATACATAGCATCAGATTAAGTTAGACCCTAAATCTGATAAATATTTCTTCATTGGAATTCTGAAAGAAACAGTAGGATATTACTTCTATCATTCGGATGATCGAGAGTAATAGTATCCAAACACTCTGTATTTCTAGAGAAAGAGTTTCTTCTAGAAACACAAGTAGAAAGCGTGATTGAACTTGAAGAAGTTCAAGAAGAAGGATTGGCTGAAATAGCGGAAGCGATGGTGGAACCCGAATCTGTCTCACAGGATGAGACACTGGTGACACTGCTAACTCATAGGTCTGGTCGAGTTCATCAAATCCCAAAGAGATTTGGATTTCTAGTGGGAGCCGATGAAATCCGAAAGAGATTTGGATTTCTAGTGGGAGACGACGAAGAGGTTCACGTGTTAAACGATGAACCTACGACTTATGAGAAGGCTCTTGTAAGCCTATACATGTAAGCTAGTGGGAGCTCGTATGAGCCTTTACATGTAAACTAGTGGGAGCTTGGTCATTTACTTAGTATTATATATCGACAATATTTTACTAATGGGAACGATGTAGCTATACTGCAATCGGTGAAAATTTTGTTATCGGATAAAATTCTCCATAATAGACTTAGGAGAAACAGCTTACATCTTAAGGATTAAGATCTATGGAGATAGATTGAGAAGATTGTTTGACCCCTCCCATTTTAAATACGTTGACAAAGTGCTCAAAGCGTTTTGCACTAAGACCTAACATCACTTTTGCTTTAAGCATGACAAAGTCGATTATAGGTCAATCCGAGTGATGGTCACTAGATTGTTGTCAAGAACATTCTTAAGTACTTAAAATGACTGAAGATATGTTCCAGGTATATGGAGATGAAATTTGAAAGTTGGAGACTTTCATATACAAGTCATCAAACAAATAAAAGATGATCTTGCAGAATACAAGTTTATTCTGAAAGAGGTACGGTTAGCTGGAATAGTTCCGAGCAGGAAATCGTAACCGAGCCAGTAAATTAAATCAGAGTATATATATATATATATATATATATATATATATATATATATATATATCAGCTAAAAGGAAGTTTGGAATGCAAGTTCATTAATGAACTAGGCGTGGTACCTGACATTGTTAATGAGATTAACAATAGGGCTGTTGCTCTTGCTAAGGGCCCGCAGTCTCATAATACGTCCAAACACTACCTCATTCATTACCATCTCTTCCGAGAGATAACAACAAAAGTAGATTGAGAATTAAAAGAGTTCCCACCAAAGGACGATCTTAAAGATCCATTTAAAAGAATGCCTTACCCCCAAAAGGTTCATGATCGTCATACGAACGCTTATGGGAATGTTTTCAGAAACAATTGTTTTAGGATATAAATATTAATGAATAAATTGTTTATTTAATCATTTGTTTAATTAGATATATAGCATAAAATATAACTCTATATAAAGGCACAAATCTTTCATAAAGAAAGTAATCCTAAGTTTGTTTTAAGTAATTATAAAGTGTTCATATAAGCATGAAGTGAGACTATACTTTATAATAAGATCAATAAACTTAAAATCAACCCAAGTCAAGTAATATGTTATAGGGGTTGGCATATTACTGTTAAGACTTGCATGTAACAATGTTTTTTGTCAAGACAGAAAGATGATCTCACAAGCTTTAGATATTTAGATATCTAGACAGTTACATGGATCCGGTGAAGGAGTTCATTAGGATTGGGACCCGACTTGAGATAACAGTATGGATTGATTTATCTAATGTGTCAACTGTTCATCTTATTGGTATTAGTAGGTATAACTAATCCTCAGACTCAAACATTCGTTAATTAGTGATTCTAGATTATGGAGTCTGGTACTTTGATTCTGTGCGAGCACGATCCAACAGGTGAGAGCCTGGGTTGTGTGAGAGCAGGGTTGGGTATCACACAAAGTAATTGCAGAATAGTTAATGTCAGATTGAGCATTCGTCACTCCCGATAAGTGGGAGATATATCCAAATGGCTGCTTGTGGTGAATTAACTGAAATCCTTACAAGGTGATAGAGTTAAGAGTAGAAATGGATATTTCACTTAACTTATCTTTCAGAGTGAATTCAACCTATGCAAGTAAAACGGACTCTTCGTTATATGTAACCTTGACACGTTCCATGGTTATAAGGAATTGACCAAAAGGATATAGTTGATGAAGGATCATATTATACTGTACCTAATGCAGAAAGGTTAACGTCAGTTATCAACCTGAATTCTTAATTGCTCTGGGGGAATATCATAGGTTCTGCTAGTAACAGCTCGCGACGGTATTCCATTATATATATGTTGGAATTAATCAGGATGAATTAATTTCAAAGGATATATACGGCTAGTGGCAATAAAGGACCTAATGGGTCGTATATGGGACTTGGAACCAGAGGACGAAAATGTAATTAGTGAGACACTAATATATGGGCCGAAATTCATTAATTAATAGGGATATTTAATTTGATTTAATAATTATAATTAGATTATGATTGTAAATTAAATTAAAGGATTATCTGATAATATTGATTAGAGGTTTTTAATGTGATTGAAACTCTAATTAATTATCCCTAATAATAATTAAATTATTAATTTGATTAATAATATTATCTAGATATAATTAGTTATTATTTAGATAATAAAAAGTGTTTATTTAATTATCTAATTAGTAATCCTATTCCGAATAAGATTCTAATTAATTAATTACCTAACACAACTGGGATTAGGGTTTTAAAAAGTCTATAAATAGACTCCCTAACCCCAATATTTCGACCTACACACAATAGAAGAGGAAGAGGAACCGTTCCGAAACCGTCTCGGCTAATTACAATCTTTCTTACTCTCTCTTTGATCTCGTATCGATTTCTGTTAGAGGCAATCATTGCGATTGCTATTATTAAGGTTGATTACTGATTAGTTATTCTTTTCTGTGTTGTTTCTTTTGTTGTTCGTGATACACGGATTAAGAGTTGTGGGCACTTCGTTTACAACTGTAGACAGTTCTTCAGAAAAGGTATTTCATTCTATCCCTCTTTATATGAAATAACAATTAACAGATCTTGGAAAAGGGAAATAGATAAAATAGATAAACTTTTATTATTCCGCTGCGCCTAGGCTTGTCTATTTTCCTTCATCCTCTACTTTATAGAGCATCCTGTGTCGGGATACAGCAATGAATTAACCTCCAACAAACCACGGAATGGGATTGAGGAATGTGCCTTCCCCAGATAAAGCGGTGCCAGTTTACAATAACTGAAGCGGTTGTGAGAGTAGAGTAAAAGAGTTTAACTGTGAAGGACCCTTTTGGTGCCGGCTTCCAAACGCAAAAGTCGTTCTGATCCAGACCCCTTGTAACATTTAAAACCGAATTTTTAACATCCTCGGGCAATTGATCCAGATTGCGGCACAAATCACCGTCAATGAATTCCTCAATGCAATTAGTGAGTCATCTTTGCGCCGGAGCAGGGATATGAATGCCGTCAGCAATAGTTCGATAAATCCAATTGTCCGTCCAGAAATTAATCCTGGATGAGCTACCAATCCACCACCTAGTTTGTTGTCTAAGTAAGTCGTAGGTGGAGCAGCAAGAAGACCAAATTGTGGAAGGAGAAATACACAATTTAGGTAGGCCAGAGGGGGATAAAAAAACGGGATTTCATCAAATTCACAGCGAAACAAGAACCCTGAATTAGATCCCAACAAATTTTCCCAATTAAGGACTGATTAAAAAGACGAAAATCCTTAATCCTAAGACCTCCACCCTCAATGCTCTTACAACAAACAACCCAGGGAACCGTGATTAATTTTCTTTTATCGATATTGCCAGTCCAAAGGAAATTCCTAACAGCTCGATTCAATTTCTTCAGCAGGCCAATATGCCATTTATAAATAAAAAAGGAATGTACCTGGGATCCAGTAATAGCAGCTTTGATTAACTTTAATCGACCCGCAAAGGAGAGAGTCGTAACTTTCCAGTGACTGAATTGGGAAAGAAATTTATCTGTTATGTTGCTCAGGAACCGAGTACGAGGCGCCCCTTTAAACAATGGGACCCCTAGGTAGTTGAAGGGAAGGAAATCCAGACGAATCCCCAGGCAGTTGACAAGGCGAGCCGCCCTAACACTGCTAACGTGACAACCAAAGTAAACAGATGATTTACTCCAGCTAACTTTTTGACCCGAAATCTCGCCATAGTGTAGAAAAAGGTCCCGAAGAGATTTCATGTTACGCATAATCATTTTCCCGAAAACCAAAATGTCATTTGCATAGAGAAAATGTGAAAGGAAGTTCATACCGCCAGAGTAGTACATAGGAGAGAAAGCTCCTTCATTCTCAAGCTTCGACAACCAGCGAGCAAAGAAGTCCTCAGTAATGCCAAAGAGAATCGGGGAGAGAGGGTCCCCTTGTCGAACTCCCCGAGAGCATCCAAAGTACCCTTTTGCCGCACCACCAATTAAAATTGAGATTTTAGAGGAAGATAAAATGTTCAAAATCTAGTCCCTGAATGTAAGAGAAAAGCCAAATGCTTCCATAATCCCCAAAAGAAAGTTCTAGTCCAACGTGTCGAAACCTTTCCTGATATCATTTTTAATAGCCATATTACCTCCAAACCCACGTGTGTCAAGTATGTTGATACCTTCAAAAGCAAAATACAGTGGTGCACACTTCTGCCCTTAATAAAGCCAAACTAGTTGCACGAGACTAACTTGGATGCAATTGTCGCTAGCCTGTCAGCAAGAATCTTTGCAATTATTTTGAAGCAAAAGTTACTCATTATTATTGGACGGAAGTTTTCAATTTTGTCAGCCCTAGTGAATTTTGGAATTAGAGCCGTCAAATTGGAATTAAGGCCGGGGTAAACATATCCATTTTCAAAAAAGTCGTGCACCATATTACAAACATCAGGTCCAAGGGCACTGTCAGCATCCATTGGAAACACAGATTGGCGAATATCCTCCATAGTCGGCTTAGCAGTCAACCACAAATTATCCTCACTAGAGACCAGCGATGGGATAACAGAAGCAATAGGCGATAAATCCACACGGTTGCCCTCACATTTGAAAACAGAGGCAAAATAATTGATAACATGGCTTTCAATTTGCACAGGATCAGAAAGAAAGCTCATCCCCTTGAATTATTAGTGAATTCATCCCTAAATGCGTCTTACGGATCAGGTCCACACACTTATGAATATATGCATATTTATGAAATAGAAAATTATAAATCAAATTAAAGTATTACATATGGTTGTGAGATGGATTGTAGGAAAAGGCATACCACCTGACACAATGCATGTTCAGATCAAAAGGTTATGTATCTTCAATAATGTATATCACTGGCTTTGAAACATACTCATCGAGACGTTGTATATCTCCAATGAGTATATGGCACCAGTGCTTTCGAGTGCATGTCGATCGCACGAACTATTTTCAAGTATGAAATAGATTGAGAACGAGATAAGATTAAATTCCATTAAGTGTGAGTGTGATATATTGAAAATATCCAGGTATGGTCTAAATATAAAGTTCACTCGTAAATGGAACGGTCGGATCCATTAAGAGGGAATGAGGTTAGAGTTTGAACTAACTACTCCTTATAAATGGATAACTTATTGTTTAGTAAATTAAGCTAATCACTCTAAATGTTAAAAGACAAAAAGTTTCTCCCCCTCGTAATACACCCCCCCCCTATCTTTCTCTCCCTCACGTGCAATTACTCTTATTTGGTGGATTTATCGTTTCCTCTGTCCATTAACCTCGGTTTAGTCAAAGCGTGATCGATAATACGGAAATTGTGGTGATACTTAATTTTAGGAAAAAATATATATTTAAACCTCTTACTTGTTAATTTTAATCCTATAATCTTTAATTTTCGCACATTACCCTTAGCAAACAATTTATCCAATCATTAAGGATTCAGTGTATATAAAAATTAAAAATAAGAGACTTTATTTTTAAAATCGTAAGAGTTCATGAACTTGATGTAGAAAAATATATAATTAGAGGTTTCATCTTTGAAGCTGTGAAAGTCAAGGGTCTTACTTATGCAGTTTCCCAAAATTATAATCTTTACATAAATAATAAAACAAAAAAAAAAAATCCAAACCTATTAACCATTTTAGGTTGGAATAAATTCTCAACCACTATAAATTTGGGGTTGTGGACTGGGGCCCAATTCGGCCCGATGGACCAGATTCCACAAGAGGCCGTTCCCGACTTGATGTTGGTACCTCCACGAGTATCTCCACCAGCTCCGACGCTATCCTCTGGCATTGCAGAAGGGATAATCTCACCGGCGGCGAAGAAGCAGAGCAAAATCTCTCATTTTCTACCTTCTTCTCCATCTCAGCCATTCCTAACACCGGAATGACCGTATCGGAGCCAATTTTACACATATCGTACTGAACCGGAGCTCTACAGAGCGGACAATTGGAGTGAGATTGAAACCACATATCAATACAGCAACTATGAAACGTATGATTACACGCCGGCAACACTCTCCCTATCTCACCGTCTTCGAATTCCGATAAGCACACGGCGCATTCTAGCACCGCCTCGTGAGTTTCCGAGTTGTAAACTAATACTGGAAGAGATTTCAAAATTGAGGGGTCAAGACCTTGGGATTTGGCAGCAGCAGCAGCAGAAGCAACATTGGAGAGGGAGAGTGAGAGGATATGGTGGCGACGGCGGCGGAGATTGAAAATCCAGCGAGTGTAAGCGTGGAAACAGAGGATGAGAAGTATTGCTATGAAAAGGATAATTCCTGAGAAAAGCATGATTTTTCCATTACTAGCGTAGGCATTGAGAGAAGAAACTTGATCTCGCGGTTGGGGGAATCCGTTTCCGTTTGTGTTTTCCATTAGAGAAGAAGAAGAAGAGGTTAAAGAGAGGGAAAATAGGAGAGGGAGTATTTATTGGGGAGTGATGAAAAGGAAAGAGGAAGGTTCCTTATTTTCTATGGGCTCACCTGATTTGGATTTTAATTTTCATAGATACTTTTATATACTTATCTTTCTTTCTTTAATGTTTGACCATCACACGAAATATCCTCTTTAGATATTAACTCATAATTAAACTTTATCTTATATTATTTTTTTAGGAGATTAAACTTTACCTTACAGGACTGAAGCAGGGGCAGAGACAGGGGTGTGCCCGGGCTGCTCCGGCCGCCGGAACCACCATGGTCACGACGAGTAGTTTCGGCCTCTCTAATATTAGTCTATATAGACTCTATGTAGTAATATCTTATTGTTTAAAGACACTTTTTTTTAGAAACTATCATTGAACTAATAAAAAAAATTAAATATATCTCATTACGTGTTAGGTTTGTCCAAAATTCAAAATTTCAATATTTTAAATCTATTAGGCACTCCCTATATCCAAATTTCTAATTTTTTTTAGGCATTTTAGGCCTTTATAAATCCAAATTTCTAATTTTTTTTTGCCTGTTAGGCATTTCTAAATCTAAATTTCTAATTTTTTTTTTGCCTGTTAGACCTCCATAAATCTAAATTTCTAATTTTTTGGCCTTTTAGACCTCCTTAAATCCAAATTATTAATTTTTTTTTGTTTGGTAGGCATTCTCAAATCAAATTTTTTTACTTTTTTTACATGTTCAGCCCTCCCTAAATCCAATTTTTTTACATGTTAGGACAATTAAATGAAATCTAGCTTAATTTTGAGAAATTGTACATTAATACTTAAATTGGTTCTTGACCATTCAAATTATAACACGTATATATACAAAAAAAAAAAAAAATTAAGCAAGTTCGATTTAGTAAAAAAAAAAATTCCGAATGCACATATGAAATCGGCTCCTCTAACCGAGTAATCCTGTATTCGCCACTGGAGTGAAGTGTCCATTTCGTTTTTCTTTTCTTATTTCAATTAAATTGTTTCCTTTAAGTGACTCATTATGACCATTATACTTTTATAGGTCTTATTTTTGTGAATACAATTAAATATAAAAGTGGCAGCAGAGACGCATAAAGTTGTAATAATGTGTTATTGGAAATTAAGTAGTGTAGGAAATAGTAATGGATAAGAGCAGGGTTGTAGTAGGCCATTTAATTTAATTTAATTTAATACTAGATGAAATCAGCAAAATGGTTGGTTGCTTGCTTCCAAATTTTTGAAACCATTTAGAATTACTGGTACATTGGTACTTGTTGCCTATGTTTTGTCATCGCATAATAAATCCATTCCAAATATCAGCACACAAGTACTAGCTTTCTTGCAACTTGCAATCCTCAAATAAATCAATCCTATCATGCTTGTACGATTTGCATAAAAAAAAAAAAAAAAACATCATTAATACTTATGTAAAAGTTCGCAGGGCCGGCATCCTAGGGCCCAAAACCTAAATGATCTCAGAAAAACAATTTAGGTACATATAGAGACTAATTTTTTTTTTTTTTTTTTTTTACAACCAATGAAGCATATATTAAGAATATGAAGCATATATTAAGAATCAAGAAGAAGCATATTACAAATAAAATCAGGGGTACAGAAAACCATTCACCCCGATTTAAAGGTAAAATACTACTTCTAGCTAACAAATGAGCAACCGAGTTTGCAGAACGACATGCAAAACGAATAGAGCAATTAAATGACTCGTTCAATAAAAAATGACAATCATTGGCTAAGGCGTTAAAAGGAGATGAAACCTCTAACGGGCGGGCCATAGACTGTACCACAATTAAAGAATCTGATTCAATGATTATATCCTTCCATCCGAGGTCTTTGATCCAACTGAGAGCTTCACGGACCGATAGCGCTTCAATGAGTGATGCATCTTGATAATTCTGCAAGGTTCCATTTTTAGCCGCAACAAACCGGCCTAACTCGTCCCGAACAATACACCCAAACCCAGCCACATTCTCGTCTGCAAAAGACGCACCATCCACATTCAGTTTTAGGAAGCCTGTTGGAGGACTCTGCCACACCATCGGGCTTGGCACAACCGGACTGCCTGAAGGAGAAACCGACGCCTGCGCTTTCTTCCAGGCCTGTAGAAAGGAACCGGCCGAATGGTACAGGATCGAGGCTTGTGAATCCTTCCGATTCCACACAATGTCATTTCTATAGCACCAAATAATCCACCATAAAACCGCTACAAGCTCAACAAGCTCCACCGGTTTAGAAAAGATCCAGCTCCAATAATAAAAAATGTTATGAAATTGGGTTTCCACATCCTCAATAGGCGAAATAGTCCAAATAGCTCGAGCCATAGTACATTTGAGAAAAATATGAAAAGAATCTTCCACCGCCCCATGACAGAGCTCGCATAAATCTGAGATAGGAACCCTTCGGACTTTCAGCGCGACTTTAGAAGGGAAACAGTTAGCAAGAACCCGCCAAAGAAGGTTCTTAACTTTAGGGGGCACTTTAAGATTCCAAACTTTATTCCATACTGGAGAATCAATAAACCAACTTGTTCCAGCTCCAGACATAAGCTTTCGGTACCCACTTTTAACTGTATAGTTGCCCCGTTGGTCATCCTTCCAATACCACACATCATGATCAACCCGATTAGATAAGGGGATACGGAGAATAAGTTCTGCATCCCGAGGAGCAAAAATGCCCGAAACTAACCCAACATCCCATGACCGTCGACCCTCCTCCATAAGATCAGCCGCCACTTCCACCCCTAAACCATCCAATTTTTCACTTTCAATATATGGAAAGTGATCGTCAGGGAGCCACGGGTCATCCCAAATCCGGACCTCACCACCCGCCCCTACAAACCTACGAATACCTGACCTTAACAACTCTTGAGCACCCATAATACTACGCCAGATGAAGCTAGGCCCATCAGATAACGATGCATCAATAAAAGAACTATTCGGATAATAAAGAGCCTTAAAAACACGTGCCACAAGAGAGTCAGGATTTGAGCTAAGTCGCCAACCTTATTTAGCCAATAAAGCTAAGTTGAAATTATGCAATTTTCTGAAGCCCATTCCACCAACTTTTTTAGGGCAGCACAGCTTATCCCACGATTTTCAATGTAAACTACCTTTACCCGAACCATCTGATCCCCACCAAAAAGAATTCATCAACTTCTCTAGATCATCACAGATATTCATAGGAAAAAGGAAGAGACTCATAGCATAAGTAGGAAGCACCTGCACCACTGATTTGATCATAATCTCCTTTCCTGCTCTTGATAGAAATCTGGCTTTCCAACTCTTCAATCTAGACCGCACCATGTTCTCAGCAAAGCCAAAACCTGAGACCTATTCCTTCCCACCACCGAAGGTAGACCCATGTACTTTTCTGGGAGGGCTACAGTGGAAACCCCCAAGATATTACTAGTTTCTGCACACCCACCATCTGGGCAGTTTCGACTGAAAGATATAGATGATTTGGATAAATTTATTTTCTGACCAGAAGCACACTCATAGTCATTTAGAGCTTGTTTAATTGCTGAAGCTTCTGATCGATTGGCTTCGAAAAAGAAGTAACTATCATCAGCGAAGAACAGATGAGAGATTGCTGGCGCTTGGTCCGCAACAACACAACCCCGAATCCGACCCTCTGACTCCAGCCGAGATAAGTAGAGGGAAAGACCCTCTGCACAGATAATAAATAGATTAACAAAGCTTGATGGGAAACCAAGTTTCAATAACATCTCCTGAAGAAATCTCCATTCCATCCTGTCATATGCTTTAGACATATCAAGCTTAAGAGCAGCCATACCACTTGAAACCCTTCTAGTCCTCTGATGGAGATAGTGATTCACCTCAAATGCCAGCATAACATTATCAGTGATTAGTCTGCCAGGGATAAAGGCACTCTGGGACGGAGATATAAGAATATGAAGGACTTTCTTTAACCGATTAGCTAAAACTTTAGAAACAATTTTGTAGATCACATTACAAAGAGTTATCGGTCTCAAATTAGAAACCATCTCAGGCTTCGATTTCTTAGGGATTAATACAATATTGGTTTCATGAATCTCATCAGGAAACACTCCAGACTTTAACCATAACAAACAAGCTTCAGTAACATGACCTCCTACTACATCCCAAAATTTCTGATAAAAACCAGGGTTAAAACCATCAGGTCCATGGCTTTTATCAGGGTGCATTGAAAACAAGGCTTCTTTAATTTCCACAGCATTAAACTCACCACAGAGCATATCACAATTTTCCACAGACAACTTCGGCATCACATTTTCAATAATAGGCCCCAAAACACAATCATTCGAGGTAAAAAGCTGAGTAAAGTAAGAAAGAATAACAGAATCCAAACCTGCACCCCAGCTGCGCCATTCGCCATCTGCATCACGAAGCCTCACAAAGCTATTCTTTTTCCTCTTATTATTAGCAGCTGCATGAAAAAATTTTGAATTCATATCACCGCCAGGCAGCCACAATTTTTTTGCTCTTTGCTTCCAATACAATTGCTGTTGGTACAGGATATTTTCCAGCTTTTCCCGAGCTTCTAAGAGTAACACCTGACCTGCCTCGTCGACGCGATTCTGCAGTCTTTTAATCTCAGCTCGACACTCCACAAGTTTGGAAGAAAACCGACTGCGTAACTCGGCCCCCCACTGATACAACGCCTGCCTGCACTGCTCCTGCCGAACCAAAATGTCAGCCGAGGCATTCACATTCCAGGAGCTTACAATCCGTTCACGACAATCCGGTTCTTGAGTCCAGGCAGCTTCGAAACGGAACCGACGAACAAACACCCCTTCACTAGGGGTCGGACACAGCACAAGAGCTGAATGGTCAGAGACCGGAGCTTCCTCATTAATAACTTTGGCCGAAGGAAACAATTGAAACCAGCTGGATGACGCTAAACCCCGATCCAACTTCTCTTCAACAAAATTATGATAGCCTCTGCTCTTTTTCCAAGTATATTCTTTTATTATTAATATTTAAAATGGTTCCAAATAATACTAAAATTTGTTTATCACTTGTTGGAATATATTTTAAGTTTTTACAAATAATTATTAAAGAACTTTGTATCTTTTTTTTTATTTATGATCCATAAATTATCAAAACCGGCTGGATAAGTACATATATATGTATAGAGATTCGAGAAATGAATACAAATTGCTACGGATCGAGAACATTAAATTCCCAAATTTTAATGGGTATGTGACTTCCAAGACGCTCATCCCTCCATGGATTTAAAAGTCTTACCACCACTTCACATCAACTTACAACCACCGCCTCATTTAGGGACATTAAGCTAATCTCACCATTTTGAAACCGTCCAAACAAATGTACTTTTTTTTTACTGAATCTAGATTCCATTTTTAGTATTATTTCCAGAAAACTATATAAATTTTGACATCAGAGTGTACCCTATTTTCTCAGCTCGACTAGATTAGAAGATGAAAAGTGAACTCTTTTCATAATCAAACACATAAAGGCTTTAACTAAAATTGAATATGTATGCTAGTAGTACTATTTTTGTCGCTTGATTCAATTAACAAAGATTAGATTTTCTCCTTTGGTGATGTGTAGAACACAATGTTAATTTACACAAAGTAGACTTAAGAGGTAAAATCCTAAAAACCTCCCTTTTATATTTTTCACCAAAAAGACGAAAATGCCCCTGTCATTAGGGATGGGGCGGCTAGGGTTATATTTTATTTGTTTTTTTCTTTTAATTATAAAATCAAATAAAATCTTTTCTAATATTTTTTGGATTTATTTTGATTTTAATTCTAAATTAAATTAAATTAAAAGTAAAACTAAATCATATCCTTATAATAATATCTATTTAAAAATATACTTAAATATGTATTTATATAAATATCTTAACCCTATAGCAAATCCCCATTGATGGGCTTGAGTTTAGGCTTGAATATAAATCTTAAATCATAATGATATCTTACATAATATCTTGTAAGATATTTGCATATGTGGTCGGATATCGGAGTCTGATATTCCTTAACTTCACTATGTCCGTGGTTTACAAAATCAGACATGATTGTCGTAATGGATAGATCTTTAACTGGATCTATTAAGACTTCCTGAGCCAAGACCTTCAATACAAAATCATATTGACCAACTTTGTTATAATGATGCCACATGTTTTCTTTTCTAAAATGAGGTTTTGGGCTTCGTAAATGACAATTGACGAGTTTATATCCACCTGATATCATCATGATTTAAGATTTATATTCTAATTATATAATTAATGAGACTAGTAATTTTAAAGCATATTGAGTTTTTTTTTTCTTCTTCTTTTTCTCATATCTAATCATGGGATGAAACGTATAACAACATGTAACATATCTAATAATGGGATGAGACTAATTTTGATTTATTAATTTCGTTTGTATTTGGTCCGAGAGAATAGAAAGGTGAAAGTGATATGGGACTTGATTGGAATCATAGTCAGACGTATTCCTGTTTAACTTTCTTTTTCAAGGAATCTAAACTTTCTTTCCTTCCTTTTTTATTTTTATTTTCATTTTCGGTGCCCAAAAAGCTACAACTTGCTTTGAGCAGACCATGTGAAGACTCCAACCAATACATATACATACTAGTGTTTGTACTTATCCAAACCGGACCAATTTGATAGCTATTGGATAATTATCCTAAACTAAATTTCAAGGATTAACTTTGTTTATTGTTTTTGTATATTTTGTTATCACACTTCAAAATTTACTACTTAAGTATAATTCGCTCCAATTTGTCAAATTATGAATTACATTAGTAGTTAAAATTCATTCTAAACTAATTGCAAGTAAATTTGAGAATTAAATTAACTTTTCATCCGTGTAATAAGTAAATATGATTCAATAATAATAATAGGTTTCTTTTCTAAGGAGTTACTTCTTACGTTTGCTTCGACTTGGTTTTTCTTCTACTGCAATCCAGACTATTGAAGATTTGATCAGCAACACCATGAGCTTTTTTTTCATTCATGAAATTCTTTGTACGGTCCTAAAACATATGGCGAACGTTTTCTGGTGGGCTTGGAAGAAGGTCGTACTCATAGAATTGCAGTCCTAAGAGCGCTATGCATCCCAAGAAAATATAGCGGCATGAGTTTTCACCAGTTCAATATTACGTGTTAGCAAAACAGGCTTGGATGATGTGTACTAATCCGACTTTCACTGGTGGCTAGAGTCTTTAAAGCCATGCACTTTCCTTCTACATCAATCCTTAATGCGAAGATTAAAGTGAATCCTAGTTTCATATGCTGCAGTATTCTGTCAAGCATCCCCTTTTTTAAATTGGAGCTTGTATTTTGGTAGGCAACAAGTCGACAACTAGTAAATGGCAGCAGATTCAAGCTTCAATCCTGATTCTAGCCATGTGGTTGCACCCATTCAGTGGAAGCCCCCACCACCGAACATGTTAAAGTTAAACATCAACGCAATAACTTTCAACGAATTGGGTTGTTCTGGTTTCAGAATCGTGATTAGAAACTCGTCTAGTGAGTTCGTATCTACGGCAAACGATTGGATCCCCTTTATCCTGGATCTCAAAGCGTTGAGTTAAGTGATAACATTTGACCTCACTAATGTTCCACTGGAATCAGATTTGCACCTTCTACTTTTGGCACTTAATAGTACTAATGTGTTGGTTTCACCTTTTGGCAATTTTGTGGATGATTGTAAAACTCTTATACATGAGCTCGGTGTTTCTTTAGTTCTATTATCTAAATGATCTGTAAATCAGGTTGCCCACTTATAGAACGTCTGATCTTGAATCTGGTCGTTGGGTTTAGGTTTTTGTGCCTCCAATTTTATTTGGGTCTTTGAATTTTTATTCTTAATGAAATATTCATTTTCTTCAACACACTTTCATTACCACGATTGTCCAGATATAATATAAATTTCACTTACAAATGTATGATGATTCGATTCATTCAATAAAAATAGCCTTGTGTTTGAAAACTTAAAAAATCATTTAAAACTAATATAATTAAATTTATATAGTTTTCGATTTATTTGATAACATAATTTACAAAATTCAAATCTATATATAATATAAAACAGTAACGATGGAGCTGAGGTGTCACTTCCTCATTTTTTACTGATAAAAAATATAATAAAAAAATATAATATATTAACTTTAGTTATATTATTATATTTATTTATAAAAAGATTATTTTATCCGTACTATATCTAAGAGTTCTACAGAATTTAAATTAATCCCTAAAATCTCTCTAATTCTCTGCATATCTATATCTAAAAGTTCTACAGAATCTAAATTAATCCCTAAAATCTCTCTAATTCTTTGCATATCTATATATAATAGGGTTAAGGTGCAAAAATACCCCTAACGTTTTGGGTCTGGAGCAATTTTACCCCTAACGTCTAAAATGGTGCAATTTTACCCTTAACGTTTGTAGCCAAGAGCAATTTTACCCCTAACGTTGATAAATTGGATCAATTTCAGAAATAATTCATCAAACTGTCTTCTCGGTCATGAATCTTATCATCTACACTTCATATATGCGTCATTTTATCAGTAACAAATCATAAACATATGCTGGGATGTGAAAAAAATAAAAAAATATATTGTCTTTTGTATGAATTAGATAAAAAAAAATTCAAAAAATTCATCGAATTTGTAAATATTAATCTCCAATTCTATTATTAAATTACAAAAAAACATGAAATTCTTTTTTTAGGATGAATTGATATGAAATTGGTGCAAAATAATGAATAAAAATATATGTGTTTTATAATAATATCTGAAATTGACCCAAATTACCAACGTTAGGGGTAAAATTGCTCTTGGCTACAAACGTTAGGGGCAAAATTGCACCATTTTAGACGTTAGGGGTAAAATTGCTCCTGACCCAAAACGTTAGGGGTATTTTTGCACCTTAACCCTATATAATATAAAATAGTAACGATTGAGCTAAGGTGTCACTTCCTCCTTTTTTACTGATAAAAAATATGATATAAAATATAATATATTAACTTTAGTTATATTATTATATTTATTTATAAAAAGATTATTTTATCCGTACTATATCTAAGAGTTCTACAGAATTTAAATTAATCTCTAAAATCTCTCTAATTCTCTGCATATCTATATATAATATAAAACAGTAACGATGGAGCTGATGTGTCACTTCCTCCTTTTTTACTGATAAAAAAATATAATATAATATATAATATATTAACTTTAGTTATATTATTATATTTATTTATAAAAAGATTATTTTATCCGTACTATATCTAAGAGTTCTACATAATTTAAATTAATCCCTAAAATCTCTCTAATTCTCTGCATATATCTAAAAGTTCTACATAATATAAATTAATCTCTAACATGATGTTTGTTAGAAGGGATATAGGAGGTGGGATAGGGATAAAAAAACACGAGATAAGTTATCCCGTGTTTGTTTGAGAGATAGAAGAGTGAGACGGATGAGGGATAAACCTCTTATCCCTCAAATCCTATACCCAGGAAGGGGGTGGTATAAGGAGGTGGGATAAGCTCCTGCGATTTTAATAGGATGGAAAAGTATACCTCCTTATACCACCTTATATAGGGTTAAAATAGTAAAATGTATTATTTTATCCACATCCCTATCCCACATACCAAACATTGAATTATAATTCTCGACTATCATATTTTTATCCTTATCCCAACCATTTATTCTTATCCCTATCTCAACCTTTATCCCTATCACTATCCTAATAGAATACCAAACGCCCCGTAAAATTTCTCTAATTCTCTGCATATCTATATATAATATAAAACAGTAACGATGGAGCTGAGGTGTCACTTCATTATTTTTTACTGATAAAAAATATAATATAATATATAATATATTAATTTTAATTATATTATTATATTTATCTATAAAAAGATTATTTAAATTAAATGTGAAAATAAAATAATAATATTTAATTTATATAGCACCTTTATATCATTAATTATAATTATTAAATTATATTTTTGTTAATATTTATATATTAAGATGAATCCGTGTATCGCATGGGTAAAAAACTAGTAACTACTTAATCTAATAAAGAAAATATTTAATTTGAATATTACTACTAATATTTGAAATATTTTTATACAATAAATAATTTATATATATATATTTGAATATATTTATAGTACTATTTTTAACAAAAAGAAAATCATAATTTTTTAAAGAATACCTCATGTCTTTAACGGGGCGTTTGGTATTCTATTGAGATATGGATAAAGATAAAGGTTGAGATAGAGATAAGGATAAATGGTTAAGATAAGGATAAAAATATGATAGTCGAGAATTATTATTCAATGTTTAGTACGTGGGATATGGATAGGGATAAAATAATACATTTTATTATTTTAACCTTATTTAAACTGCATAACATTAATTTGAGGGATAAGATGAGCTTTTCCATCCTATTAAAATCAGAGTAGCTTATCACACCTCCTTATACCACCCCCTCTTGGATATAGGATTTGATGGATCATCTGTCTCACTCTTCTATTTTCCAAACAAACACGGGATAACTTATCTCATATTTTTTATCCCTATCACACCTTCTATATCCCTACCAACAAACACCCCATAAATTGATTGGGTACTAGATATTAATATGAAAACTATTTTGGATGTTTAACCTTATTGTTTCAAATAATTTGTTGATATGATATTATAACCTCTTCAACCAATTGATAAATATTTGAAATCCTAACAAGTTTTCAACCCATAGTAAAATAAACCGGCGTTGTATACTCTTCAAAGTTCAGAATTCATTTGCTTGTGGAGAAATTATTAATGCGTACTGTTTTTTTGAATCATTTATTGTGTACTGTTAGTGGGGCATGCAATGAACTTGGAGCTGAATCATGGAATTCTTTTGAAGGAGGTGTTTGTTTGTTTGTTTTACTGAAATTGGTAAAGAATCATAATACTATAAAATAGGGAAAGAAAACAATTTAAATATCTTATAAGATATTATTTATTTGGGAATTCTGTTGGCAGTTGCCAGTTTGCCTTATATTCAGATTCATAAATATATATTACTATAATTAGAATGGAAATAATACACTTACTATAATACCGATTCAATTGAATTTATTGATATAAGTGTCTAATAATTTGTTTTCTTAATATACTAAGATTATCGTCAATTTGTGACAACAGATAATATATATATTAAAAAGAAAAAGTTAGATTCTTTTGTATTAGACATCAACGTACAAAGAGTCAAAAATATAAATATAAAAAGTGGTAGTCGAAATCTCGGGACCTCATTCGGAAAAAGTGATCTTATCTAAAATATAAGCTACATATATATTATTCCGCAAGTTTCTTAACAAGTAAGTATAATTAAAGGTAAAAGTATCTAGTCTATAATGGCTTATGGTGCTTCCTATGAGAGCCGTCCTTTCCATGTAAAGGTTTTTTTGGGTTTTGGTTTTTTATATAATCACCTACGGTTAGGACTGGTTTTCCAATTATGATTTCTATGGACGACAACTACAAAATCTGCAGATTGTGGATGATGGGTTTGAGTTCTCCGAGGACGGAATTCAACAAGTTACTGAACCGTATAACTTGTGCTTGGTCGGTTCTCTAATAGCCGACCAGACCTTCAATTTTAACATTTTTAAGAGTCGAATGATGAGTATCGGGAGGTCACGGCGTGGTTTAACTATAACTGATTTAGGAGGTAAACTGATTTTATTTCGATTTTATCACAAGCATGATTATAATGGGTTGTTGATGGTTGCCCGTGGACGTTTGATAACAACTTACTTGCTATGCAAGAAATTAGACCTGGCATGGAGCCATGTAACGTATCTCTCCATATGAATAATATTTGGGTTTAGGTCCATGGCCTTACGACTAGTGGCGAATACAAGATTACTCGGTTGGGGGGCTGATTTTACACGTGCGTTCGTAAAAAAAAAAAAATTTACTAAATCGAACTTGCTCAAATTTTTTTGTATATATGCGTGTTATAATTTGAATGATCAAGAACCAATTTTTAAGTATTAATATACAATTTTTAAAAATTAAGCTAGATTTCATTTAATAGTCCTAATTGTTGGTCCCGTGTAACGTGACAGTATTAGTTCCAATGGGGGGTTATGAACTATTTAAAACTTTTTAAGTTAAAGCTGACTTAATTATTGTTTAAGACTTCAACTCAGTCTTTTAGGTCAGCACGGCTGAGTAAGATTTGAAACAGCTTCAGTCGACTGATGACTAGAGTTGTTTCAACTGTGAGTTAGGAAGCAACAATTGGGGTTTACTTTCAACTTAGCTCTTAGATTACTCAACTCAGTATATACAAGTTATTGTTTTACTGAGTAGTATTTAGCAAGCAATATATGTATAACGAGATAAAAGGGTTAGAAGTTATTCAGTAGACTTATCCTGGTTCGGCCTCTCCGCCTACGTCCAGTCCCCGGAAATCCTTCCGAGCTTTTTGAATCCTCTACTAAGCTTTTTAAAGGTAGAGCACAAACCATTTATAATAGCAACTGAGTATGCAAGAGTACCTTCCTCTATTCCTCTACTCAATCATATCTCTACCGCTGAGTACTATAACCGAGTAACTCAGCCTCACTTTCCTAACCTTTTACAAATGATACAATAATTGTTCTTGGTGAAACAAAGAACACTTTAGATGACTCAGTCACTCTAAACTTTTACACAATAATAGGAGTTGGTGTAAGAGCTTGCTTTTTCTTTTCAAGACAGAGCTTCTATTTTGTACTTTATCAATGAATTGACTTGATGAAGATCTGCAATGATTCAAGTGTTGAAGAGGCCTATTTATAGTGATGTCCGAGGTATCAATAATTCGCATCCCAACATAGCCGTTGTGGGGAAACGTTCTTCTTTCGTCATCACTTGGTAAGCACTCAGTGCTACAGGCCAATCATATCTTCTGTCTAAGTCAGACGCCAGGTTTGTCTTTTTGTTGACGTCAGATGGTCCATGCTCCTTCTCGAAAAGTCTTCCCGACAGATTTCTGTATCTTCTGAATTTTTCAGAAATGGGCAGACTTTGTCTTCCAAGTTGACCGATCATTGACGCTGACCTGACGATCACTTAGCTTGACTCAGCGGCTTCGCCTTCAAGCTTTAAAGAAGACTTTTCTTTTCAAAGCTGAGTTGCACTTTACTCAGCTTCGGCTGTGTGGCTTTCATCGGCTGACTTGGTCTTGACTTTCTCTTATAGATTTTTAGTTTCAATTCTTATGAATCAACTTACTCAACATTGAACAAACACATTAGTACAATTAAATCAAAGCAATTAAATTTAATTGAAATAATTTTTATCATGGAGATTTTTACTTAAATAATTTTGTCAAATCAAAATCATGTGTAAAGGTGTTTCAACACTAATATGTAAAAAAAATTGGATTTAGGGAGGGATGAATAGGTAAAAAAAAATTTAAAAATTTGATTTCAAAGGGCCTACCAGGCAAAAAATAATAATAATTTGGATTTAAAGAGGCCTAACAGGCCAAAAAAATTAGAAATTTAGATTTAGATGAGCCTAACATGCCAAAAAAAATAGAAATTTGGATTTAGGGAGTACCTAATAGGCTCAAAATATTGAAATTTTGAATTTTGGACAAGTCTAACACTTAATGGGTCATTTTGGGGGGCTAATTAAATACTCGATATTTTTTTATTTTTATGACAGGGGGCCGAAACTACCCGGGGTCAAGGTGGTTCTGGCGGCATGAGGGGCCCGGGCCCCTAGGCCCATGTCTACGCCCCTGCTTATGACTCCTTTTTCCACAGAGACAGTGGGATGGGCTTTGGGAGACTTTATCGGCACTTTTGTCTCCTTCGAACCGAAGATAAATGGTCCGCGGCTAGGACTTTTTTCTGTATCAGAGTGTGCATCGACATAAGGCTGCCATTGAAGAAAGAGAAAAAGGTTCGGAGAGTAGGTGGAAGTTGGCTCATTTAAGTACGAAAAATTCCCTAACTAAGATATTTGTGTCTTTAACTTTTGATTGGAGCGCCATATAAAATCTCTTATTTGTAAGGATATTCAATTTTTAATCAATAACAAATATAGTCTTCTTATTTGAAGCTTTGTTAAGGTTTCTAACCTTCAACCATGAGTAATTTTCATTTTCTACAGATTTAGTCCGTGAAACTCGGGATTAACTCGTTCAAGTTTAGCTTGAGAAGAACCATCTTTGTTGATTTAGGACTAAAATCAACTAATCTAAAACCCATCTATATCACCCAATGTGTTGGATTCGAGCCAAAGTGCACAATATTTACATTCAGCATATTACATTTATAAATGACAGGGAAAGGAACTTCACTGATATAACCCGGACTAAAAATCTGGATTCTCACATGGAGCGAATACATTTACCGGATGAACCTGTTACTCGAGCACGCGCAAAGAAGTTCGAAGAGGAACTTCAAACATATGTGGTGCAAATGTTAGATATGTCGGAGCAAAATGACACAAATGAAATTCAGGAAGCTCTAACTTTGTCGTACCTCTCGGGTTACTCGGAAAGTGGACACATCAAAGAAACCGAACACGGACTAAATGAAACAAGCGGTGAAATTGATTCAAAAATCACCATATGAATTTCAATCATTTGGATTTATTGGGAAAATAAAATCAAGGGAAAAGTACAAAAATAAACTTTGTGGTTACACCCATTTTCGAACAACACCCATGTGGTTTAAAAGTTTGCAAAGTGGTACCATGTACTTCATTCCGTTAGCAAACACATACCAAATTGACTAACGGTGTTAAAAGTCAAAGGGAAAAGAGTTAATTTGGTCCTTATATTTATTTATTTTTATAAATTGACCTCCTTATTATTTAATTATCACAAACAAACCCCAAAATAAAAAATAAAAATCAAATATACCATCTTTTTCATCTCTCTTTAATTTTTTTTCTCTCTCATCTTTCTTAATTTCTCTCTCTAAAATTCAATGTGTTGATCAATAATCTATGATTTTCTGATTAAAAGAAAAACACCATAGTTCCCAAATCCCATTCGGTTATTTAACGCCGAAAATGGCCGCACCCACAAAATCAAACTAGAAACATACAAAACTAAATCAAACCAGAAGCATTAAGGAAAAATATTTATTAGGCCGAAGCGGAGATCAGAGACACAGAGGATTGAGAAGAAAACTAAATTTATTAAACCTAAAAAACACATTGTTCACAGGAGAAACAGTAAACTGAAATTGAAATCATAGCAACAATTACTAATTATGCAAAGCAGACATACTTCCAACTAAGCACAGAATCGACATATGAAAATAAAGCAGTCGTAGATTTCACTCAGCAATCACCACCACGAAGACGAAGGACAAGGTGGAGAGTGGACTCCTTCTGGATATTGTAATCTGCAAGAGTACGTCCATCCTCTAACTGCTTGCCAGCGAAAATGAGCCTCTGCTGATCTGGTGGAATTCCCTCCTTATCCTGAATTTTCGCCTTCACATTGTCAATTGTATCGGAGCTCTCCACCTCAAGCGTGATCGTCTTCCCAGTCAGAGTCTTCACGAAAATTTGCATTCCACCATGAAGCCTCAGAACCAGGTGAAGAGTGGACTCTTTCTGGATGTTATAATCGGCAAGGGTCCTTCCGTCCTCAAGCTGCTTACCAGCAACGATCAGTCGCGGCCATTTTCGGCGTTAAATAACCGAATGGGATTTGGGAACTATGGTGTTTTTCTTTTAATGAGAAAATCATAGCTTATTGCACATTGAATTTTAGAGAGAGAAATTAAGGGAGATGAGAGAGAAAGAAAAAAAAAATTAAGAGAGATGGAGAAGATGGTATATTTGATTTTTATTTTTTATTTTGGGGTTTGTTTGTGATAATTAGATAATAAGGGGGTCAATTTATAAAAATAAATATAAGGACCAAATTAACTCTTTTCCCTTTGACTTTTAACACCGTTAGTCAATTTGGTATGTGTTTGCTAACGGAATGAAGTACATGGTACCACTTTGCAAACTTTTAAACCACATGGGTGTTGTTCGAAAATGAGTGTAACCACAAGGTTTATTTTTGTACTTTTCCCTAAAATCAATTCAATATTAATTGATTTAATTATTTCAATGGTCAAAATGACAATTTCAACACAATGTGAACCTTATCAATTCCATATGAATTGACTTGGTTTTTTATTATTGGTTTTTCATTGTCTAGAAATATTTATGTAGTATTTTATTTTTATGGTTGACTAAGTTAATTTCCTAATTACCCTTGTACCATTGTTATTGTTTAAGGTACATAAGGGACAATTCTAGTCATGATTTATTTGTGTTTTATGTATTTAAGATGAGCCCTTTTCATTTGTAAAAGGCACCTTTTGATTAAATAAAAAAAGAGTTTGTGAGTGATTTCTCTTGTGTTCTTTAAGGCACTATTTTGAACAATTCGGCATTAAATCTTTAACTATTGGAGACTAGGATCGGGTCTTTACAACTTAGTTTTGTAAGGGTTCTTTTCTGTCCGACCCTGGTTCGTTAGCTTTCATTGGGTTCAAATCTAGTTGTCGGATTTTCGGGGCACTGTTTCTCGTGGGTTCGCATCAGTTTGGTATCAGAATCGAGGTCTAACTTTCAGATTTTAACTATTCGTAATCATTATTATTATTATATTTTTTTTCTGTCCAATTTTGGAATTTAGGATTCTTGTTCATTTTAAAGTTTTGAATCAATTAATTAATATTATTCCTAGCTATTTTGATTAAATTTTTTTTAGATCCGTAAAAACAAAATTCTCATATTGACATTCACGCGAATCATGTGATTATCCTCATTTTGTCTACTATTATTAACTTCCTTTCTTGTTATTTTGTGTAATCTCAATTAAAAAAAATTGAAAGTTGATATTAAAAAAAAAAGAAAAAAAAGTTACAGAAACTCAGATTTAATCTTAGTTTCATTTTTTATTTATTTTTCTTCTTATCTATTAAATTCCTAAATCGTCAACAGTACATTTTGGTCCTCGAGTTGTTTATCTGCGTTTCGTTCATTGTTTAACCTTTTGCTTCTTAGGTTGTAAGGTTGAATTTTGGTTTTTGACTATTGGAGTTTTAAAACTGAATTTGTTCTATTGAGTTCTTTAAAGACACTATAAGAGAAATTGAGCGGTAAAAGGCAGAGCGGTGAGTAAATCAGAGAGAATAGCCAAAAATTTGAGTGAAACACCGAGTGAATTGTGAGTTTTATTTTGTTATTATTATTATTATCATAATTTTTTTCTTTTTGTATAATAATGGCGGAAGATCAAGTATTAACCATGTTAAACCGATTGATGGAACGCATGGACATCATGGAGGAAAATCATCGAGTTGCTCTAGAAGCAAATCGAGTTGGTGGAGAAAAGCGGTGTGCTAATGAAGAAAGACGGAATAGACAGCGGGATGATAATGCTAGAGACGACAGGGGTCTTGGAAATGTAAAACTGATAATTCTCTTGTTCAATAGTAAAAGTGATCCTGAAGCTTACCTAGAATGGGAGAAAAAAAAAATTGAACTCATATTTGACTGTCACAATTATTCAGAGGAGAAGAAGGTGAGAGCAGCAGTAATTGAGTTCACGGATTATGCGTTAGTCTGGTGGGATCAACTTTTCACCATGAGAACCAGATGTAGAGAGCCGCAAGTTGACACATGGGATGAAATGAAAACTGTTATGAGAAAGCAGTTTGTCCCTAATGACTATTGTGAAGGTTTATATAGAAAATTGCAAGTCCTTCAACAAGGTTCAAAGAGTGTAGAGTCATATTTCAAGGAGATGGAGATAGAAATGTTGAGAGCCGATGTCGTTGAAG
The DNA here is from genome assembly GCF_963576675.1 of Euphorbia lathyris. Lineage (NCBI taxonomy): Eukaryota > Viridiplantae > Streptophyta > Magnoliopsida > Malpighiales > Euphorbiaceae > Euphorbia > Euphorbia lathyris. Next base: position 34,540,227 of record NC_088911.1, read on the forward strand.
ATCGAAGAGCTACTAAGTCTCGGTTTTTAGTTGGTCTTAATCGGGACATAGCTAATATTGTCGAGTTGCAACGCTGTGTAGACGTGGAAGATATGGTACATGCAGCAAAGATAGTAGAACGACAACTCAAAGAGAGAAAGTATGACAAATCTTACACAGGAGGTTCATCATCTTTTAACTCTAATTGGAAGAACCGGTGGGGTAACCAGGAGAAAGGAAGCAGATTTCCTTCAAAGTTTGACAATGCCAAACACAAGTCAGGCTCGGTTGACAAAAATAAGCAGAAGGGAGAAGAGAAACTGAGACCAAGCAAACTTCAGTGTTTCAAATGTTTGGGATTCGGTCACATAGCATCCGAATGCACAAATAGACGAGCCATGATCATGAGGGGCGGAGAAGTAGTCACTGACACTGAAAGTGGCTATGATGAGGCTGAAGAAGAAGATGAAGACTTTGAGGAGGCATAAGGCTTTACTAGAATCGAACGAGGGGAGTCATTAGTCGTCCTACGACTATTGAATTCTCAAATGAAGATTGCCAAGGACAAGATACAATGGGAAAACTGTTGAAACACCTTTCCACATGATTTTGATTTGACAAAATTATTTAAGTAAATTGATAAAAAATATTCTAACACATTAAATTTAAATGCTTTGATTTATTTATACTAATGTGTTTGTTCAATGTTGAGTTTATTTGTTTATAAGACATTAAGATTAAAAAGCCCAAAGGCCCATAAGTGGAAGTCAAGCTCAAGTCAACACATCAAAACCATTCGGCCCAAGTGTTCAAAACGTAGCCGTTTCAAGCAAAACGACGACTCAACATGAAGAATGATCGAGAAGCCTTCTAGCAAAAGCTTCAAGAGGAAGCTGCTGAGTCAAGCGACAAGTAGTCAGGACAGCGGCAGAAAAGAATCAACTTCTAGACAAAGTATTTCTACTTTGGGTAAAGTTCAGAAGGCGCAGGAAGCTGTATGGAAGACTTTGCCAAAAATATCGAAACATTCTGTTTGCCAGATGTAAAGCTGCCGAGCACTGTCGTGGACAGAAGATGCGTGAATCCTATTGGCCAACGACGCTGAGCACGCCCAGAGTGACAACGACAGGAAGCCATTTCCCTCCAACGGTTATTTCGAAATTCGAAATGACCAGGTGCCTCAAATGTCACTATATAAAGGCCATCCATTTGCTTCAATCGATGCAGATCTTCAACTAGTCAAAACGCTGACCAAATTTCTACACGAAGTTCTGTGAGAAAAGCAAAGCAAAAACCTTACACCAATTTCCATATTATTGTGTAAAAGTCTAGAGTGATTTTCAATCATCTAAAGTGTAGGACAAACACTTTATCATTTCTAGAAGAATAGAAAGGAGAGGCTGAGTACTCGGTAATAGTACTCAGCGGTAGATATAGGAGTGAGTAGAGGTATAGAGGAAGGTACTCTTGTATACTCAGCTTCTATTGTAAAAGGTTTCGTGCTCTACCTTTAAAGAGCTCAGTAGAGAATTCGAAAAGCTTGGAACAAGTTCCGGGGACTGGACGTAGGCGGAGTGGCCGAACCAGGATAAGTCTGCTGAGTAATATCTTTCTAACCCTTAAACTCCTTTACATATTGCTTGCTATAAAACTGACTAAGTAACGAGCTCACGCTGAGTTAAGTATACTAAGAAGCTGAGTTCAGGAATAGACTCTAAGTACTATTTCCTGACTCAAGGAAAGAAACAGACTTAGTCACAAGTTGACTAAACTTGTGTCTTCAAACTGCTTAGTCACGCTGTGTAAACCTTTTCATAAGAAAAGAAGTCAGCCTTAACGGACAAAAATTTTAAATAGTTCCTACCCCCCCCTCTTGGAACTAACTTGTCACGTTATAAGGGACCAACAAGTGGTATCAGAGCTTAAATGCTCACTGTGCAAGGTTTAACTACCTTGAGCTGATCCCCACTATGGCTGAGAACAGCACTCGGTTCCTCCTAGGAAATCAGACAACTCAGATTTTACCTGAGGAGCTGTCCATTACTCGACATCCTCTATTCTTCGGGTCCAACTATACCTTTTGGAAGAATAGAATGAAAAATTTCATTCAGGCAACAAATATGAGTGCATGGCTATCTATAGTCCAAGGCCCATTTGTTCCTGTTGAAACTATTGATGGCCAAACGGTTGTTAAATCTGAGACTAGATGGACAGAAGATGATCTCAAGAAGCTACAAATCATGCTTCGGCTATAAACATGCTTCACTGTGCATTAGATGCTGCAGAGTACAACAAATTTCAGGTTGTGAGTCAGCGCAGGAGATCTGGAAGAAGCTGGAGGTTACCTATGAAGGAACCAACAAGGTGAAGGAATCCAAGGTCAACCAGCACATGAGGTTGTACGAGCTGTTTGAAATGAACGATGATGAAGGAATCTCTGACATGAACGCAAGGTTCACAAACATAATCAACGAGCTCAAGAGACTTGGAAAGATCTTCACTGAGGAAGAGCAAGTCAAGAAGATTCTTAGGAGTCTTCCTAAAAGCTGGCAAGGAAAGAAAACTGATGTTGGGGAAGCTCAAGACTTAACCACCTACAAGTATGATGAACTCATTGGCTTGCTGCTGACCCACGAGATATCAATGAAGAACTTCGAGGTGAAGGAAAAGTCTGAAGACAAGAAGCAAAAGTCTCTTGTCATGAAAGCTGACTCCACTGATGGGAGCTCAACAGACGATGAAGAAATGGCTATATTCACTAGAAAGATGAAAAGGCTGTTCAGAAAGAATGACAAATATTCTGAGAAGCCTTACAAGAAGTTTGATAAGTAAAAGCTGAGTCCAGCGACAGCAAGTACAAGAAGGACAGGTCAAAGCCCATTATATGCTTTGAATGTCATCAAACTGGCCATATCAAGTCAAGTTGTCCCACGCTGAGGAAAGAAAGAAAGAACAGCAAGAAGGTAATGGTGGCAACTTGGAGCGACAGTGATGAGTCTTCATCATCAGAAGCTGATGCCACTGAGTCAGCAAAGTTTTGTTTCATGGCTGACGAACTTGCTGAGCCATGTGTTTCTGAGCATGCTGACCCCTCCATAGCATCTGACGATGAGATACACTCAACTGAGGTAATATCACTACCCTTGCTCAGAAATGAAATGGTAAATGCCCTGAGTGACCTCTACACACTCATCAAAAAGTGTAACAAGAAGGTTAGAGCACTCAGCAGGCGATGTGACGAGATTGAGGAGGTCAAACTGAGTGACCTTCGATATCTTCTCCAGGACAACTCAACTTTGCATAGTAATGTAGAAATTATGCAAAAGTTTGTCTCTGAGGTCCAATCAGATTCTAAGAAACTGAGAAAGGATATCACATCTATTCAGAACCAACTTAAGGTTCCGAATAAAAGAAATATTCCTTTAAACACTGAGTACAGAAGTACTAGTCAGTAGAGATGGAATCCTCAGCGGAATGTCCAGTGTGATTTCTGTGGGAAGAAAGGACACACCACAAAGGTGTGCTGGCACGCTCAGCACTAGGGTGCTGACCAGTTAGTGAGACATCCTAAACGGAAGGTCAGCTGTGACTTCTGTGGAAAGAATGGACATACTGTCCAAGTATGTCGTCATAAAATGAAATATGATGCTTTACCTGTTGAACCTAACAAACAAGGACCCAAAAAGAATTGGGTACCTAAAAGCAACTAGCTATATTACAGGTAAGCCTGAGGTGTGCTGAGAAGTCAAAGATGTGGTACATTGACAGCGCATGCTCGAGGCATATGACTGGTGATGAAACTCAGTTCATCACATTTGTGCGTAAACGAGGAGGAAGTGTAAGTTTTGGAGACAACAAAAAGGGTAAGATAGTAGGGTCAGGAACCATTAGTGGTAATCCTACTATTGAGTCAGTCTCCCTAGTCAGCGAACTCAAATATAACTTACTCAGCGTAGCTCAGCTATGTGACAATGGGAGAAAAGTTATATTTGATGACACTGGATGTAAAATATTCGAGGGTAAAACAAATGAGTTAATTTTAACTGCCCCTCGTATTGATAATGTCTTTATGATGAACTTAGAAAAGAAGTTTTCAAAAACTGTATGCTTAGTGTCAAAGGAAGAAAATTTCTGGCTATGGCACAGGAGACTTGGTCATGTAAGCATGGACCTCCTGGCCAAATTAGCAAGAAAGTAATTGGTTGAGGGACTGCCAGAACTTAAGTTTGAAAAAGATCAATTATGCCAAGCTGGAAAACAAACCAAACAATCTTTTCATAGTAAAAACATTGTCTCAACTAAGCGTCCATTAGAGTTACTACACTTGGATCTCTTCGGTCCAGTCCAACCGCTGAGCTTGGGTGGAAGAAGATTTTCCTTGGTCATTGTAGATGACTTTTCTCGGTACACTTGGATCATCTTGCTGAGTAGCAAGGATGAAACCTTTGAGACGTTTTCAAATTTAGTAAGAAAGCTTGAAAATGATAAAGACCTTAAGTTAGCTCACATCCGAAGTGATAATGGTGGAGAATTTAAGAACCAACAGTTTGTTGAATTCTGTGAAGCCAACGGCATTGATCATAATTTTTCTGCTCCTAGAACGCCTCAACAAAATGGGGTTGTTGAAAGGAAAAACAGAACCTTGGTTGAAATAGCCAAGATAATGCTGAGTGAGCATAGGCTTCCAAAGTACTTTTGGGGAGAAGCTGTTAACACAGCATGCTACATTCTTAATAGGGCTCTAGTTAGACCTATATTAAAGAAGACCACGAAAGCCCAACATTGGATACTTTCGTGCCTTTGGTTGTAAATGTTTTATCTTAAATACCAAAGACAGCCTAGCTAAGTTTGACTCAAAAGCTGATGAAGCTATCTTTTTAGGCTACTCAACAAACAGCAAAGCATACAGAGTTTTCAATAAACGAACTCAGGTCTTAGAAGAGTCAGTACACGTTGAGTTCGATGAAACTAACCCTGCAGGAAGAGACATGCAGCTGACTGAGGATGATCCACACTCAGCTCCCGCTGACCAAGAAACAGCCGCTGAGACATTGCCTCAAGGGCTGACCAAAGGTAAAAGTGAAACTCAAATTATTTTCACTAACCAATCTACACCTGCAGAGATTGTTGAAACACAACCAGCACAAGACATCAATCTACCAAAAGAGATCAAAATACCAAGAGGTCACTCATAGAGTGCCATTCTTGATGCCGCTGAGAACACCCTGATGACGAGGAATCAACTCAGGAGATATCTAAGCAACATAGCATTTGTCTCAATCCAGGAACCAAAGAATTTCGCTGAAGCTGAGTATGATGAATTCTGGATGAATGCAATGCAAGAAGAACTTGATCAGTTCCGAATAAATGAAGTATGGGACTTAGTGCCAAAACCAAGAGGCCAGAAGACCATAGGAACAAGATGGGTCTTCCGCAACAAGCTGGATGAACAAGGGAACGTGGTCAGAAACAAAGCAAAACTTGTAGCTCAGGGCTACAGTCAGCAAGAAGGTATTGACTACGGTGAGACCTTTGCCCCAGTGGCAAGGCTAGAGGCTATTAGAATTTTATGTGCATATGCAAGCTATATGAACTTTAAATTGTTTCAAATGGATGTTAAGAGTGCATTCCTTAATGGAGTTATAAACGAGGAAGTTTATGTTAATCATCCTCCAGGGTTTGAGGATCCTAAATTCCCAAACCACGTTTATAAGCTCAAAAAGGCTCTGTATGGTCTCAAGCAAGCACCACGTGCTTGGTATGAGAGGCTGACCAGTTTTCTGCTGACTAGAAATTATGTCAGAGGTAAAGCTGATACAACCTTATTCATTAAGAGGAAGGGTAAAGATACCCTGCTGGCTCAAATATATGTTGATGACATTATTTTTGGTGCCACTAACGAGTCAATGTGCAAGGAATTTAGTAAGCAGATGCAGACTGAGTTTGAAATGTCAATGATGGGAGAACTCAATTTCTTCCTTGGACTTCAAATCAAACAAGGGGAAAATGGCATCTTCATCAGTCAAACTAAGTATGCTAAGGAGATATTGAAGAAGTATGAACTTGAGAATTGTAAGTCAATATCTACCCCAATGGGCACTGACACTGTCCTCTGCGCTGATGAGAATGGTAAGTTAGTAGACAGCAGATTGTACCGAGGTATGATTGGTTCTCTACTTTACTTAACTGCTAGTAGGCCGGACATTCAGTTCTCAGTATGTTATTGTGCTAGATATCAATCTAACCCTAAGGAATCTCATTACATAGCTGTAAAAAGAATCCTTAGATATTTGCAAGGCTCAGTGAATGCAGGTTTGTGGTATCACAACAGTCATGATTTCACACTCATTGGATACACTGACGCTGACTATGGACGAGACAAGCTTGAACGAAAAAGCACCTCAGGAGGATGCCACTTCCTTGGGAGCTGTCTTGTGTCCTGGTTCAGTAAGAAGCAGGCGTCAGTAGCCCTGTCAACCACTGAAGCTGAGTACGTTGCTGCTGGAAGCTGTGTTGCTCAAGTCCTATGGATTAAGCAATAGCTTGAAGATTATGGCATTCGGACTAAAACAATTGAAGTCAAATGTGACAACAAGAGTGTCATTGACTTATCAAAAAACCCAATCCAACACAGCAGGATGAAGCATGTCAGCATAAGACATTACTTCATTAGAGATCATGTACTCAAGGGAGAGATCAAGCTGACCTATGTCCCAATGGATGAGCAGCTTGTTGATATCTTCACAAAGCTACTGGCTCGTGAGCAATTCAACATACTTAGAAAAGCCATTGGTATGTTTAATCCTCTTCAATAAATTCTAAGTATAGAATGTATGCATGCAGAGTGAATTACCATGCTGAATGATTTATGCTGAGTAGATTTACATGCTGAGTGTTTATCTTAAGCTGAGGAACCAAGCATAAGAATTATTCCTTTGCGTAACAATTGACTACTCAGAATTTCAAACGTTTGAGATCCTTAACACTGAGTAAAGATCCGTTGAAAAACTTAAATGCAAAACACGCGAATTGAATAGCCACTTAGGATGACGTAAGCGTAATAATTAGAAAATACACGCGCCGAATGTGTCATAAATGCCAGAATATTTGTCGATTGAGTATCTCGAGGTCAAACGGCCACCTCAACGCGTAGGATCAATTAGAGACCTCTATAAATAGTGGACGATTTCCCACTCTTACCTCTTTACGCTTAGAAATTTCTGGTATTCTCATATTCTCTCTAAAATCTCCCAAACTTCTCAAACTTCTCTAAGAATCATGATGAAAGATTCTCAGAATGTCTTCGGTGCCGTTAATCGCTCCGATGAAAATCCTTCATCTACTGCCCATCGTGATCACTCTAAGGTCACCACGCCGAGCAAGCAAACCAAAGCTGACCAAGCTGGCTCCTCAAAGGGAAAACAGCAAAAGGATAAGGCTAAGAAGCCTGTGGAACGCACCTACACTCACGTCTACGAGAGTGTGAGGGGGTATAAGGTAGACCATTCCAGATTGTTCTCAAGGGGTTTTGTGGAGGCTGAGCAACACTTTTGTGAGTGGATAAAAAAGAACGGCTGGACCGAGCTGTTCTCAGTATGCGAGGCTACTTATCCCGAGCTAGTTAAAGAATTTTACGCAAACCTTAAAGCCGCGGATGATAACCGGGACTATATGGTCACCAAGGTTTCCGGGAAAGATATCTTCATCAACCCCGCTTACCTTGCCTCACTACTCAAGCTGAAAAACGAAGGAGCCATACTTCGTAAATCCGGTGACCAAGATAAGACCAACTACAAAGCTGAATTATGTAAACCTCATGGTCATGTAGGAGAAATCTCAAGTACCTCCATGGGTCGTAATCAGAAGATGGCCCACTACATACTGACCAATTTCCTTTTCCCCAAAATCAACTACACCAACTCAGCGACAAACTTCGAGCAGTGTTTCATATGGCATATGCTGACCTACACGTTGATCAACATCCCCGTCTTCATAATCGGTGGATTCCAAAGAAGTACCGGAACCCTTAGGCTGGGCTCCATCATCACCAAAATCCTCAAAGATCAAGGGGTGAGCCTGGTTGAGGAAATCCACACTCGGGGAACCAAGATTATGGCTGCTGCCCTATTCGGCCTAGCATATGACCAACCAATTGTGCCCAAAAAAGGGAAAGGGGCCGCTGACCAAGAAGCTGAAGGGATGGTGACTCGAAAGGGAAGGTCACAAAGAAAGAGGAAATCTGTGCAAAGCACCTCTAAAGAAGCTATCTCTGCACCAAAGAAGCTTAAGTTTGTATCCAGAGGAGTTAAGCCTCAACCTCCACAAGGTCAGGATGGACCTAGGTCAGCTGAGAAAAGACCAAGGCAAACTGAGCCTGAGGTAGTAGAAAGAGAGGATGTTGATGAGCAACCTCTGAGGAAGAAAAAGAAACTCTCTTTTGAGTTAAGACCCATCGATGCCCTTCCTATTGACATAGTCGTTCCTCCAAACTCACATTATGTACAGAGTCAAGACATTGACACTGAACAACAGACAAAAGAAGAGGAAGAACAAGACCAATTGGGTGGTCAGTTTAAAGAAGAGGAAGAACAAGACCAACTGGGTGGTCAGTTTGTAGAAGAAGAACTGGGTGAACAGTTTGAGGAAGAAGAACTGGATGATAAGTCTGATGAAGAAGAAAGTGGTCAGGATGACACTGAGGAAACAGCTGATGATGAGCACTATGAACCAATCAACACTGAGTTGGTTGACGAAGAAGCTGAGCAAACAACGGAAAATCATCCCGATGTTCAAAGGGAAGCTTCACCTACTGACTCTATAGAGTCCATTCTTGTTGACCCTACTCCTCCAAAGCTGAAGAGACTGAGAAAGAAGAAGGCATTTCGAGCACCCGTCATTGACCTCATGGGTGACTCACCGTTGAGGGATGAGATCTCCAACCTTACAGATGTACATCTTAAGTTCTTCTCCAACCCTCCTGTGTCTTAACCAGAGCAACAAGAAAATCAAGCCTCTGTTTCTCAGCTGAAGGAACATGCCGACCTAACTGCTACTCCCAGCCAAAATGATGTCGAGCAAGTGCTCGAAGATCCTGCTCCTCAACACGTTGAGCAAGCTAAGGAATTACCTGCTCAGGTGAACACTGAACTTTCTCAACTTCCAACACCTAGTCAGCTTCAGCCTGACCCTGAGCAAGTAACACATTCTGCCGATCCTCCTCTTCCACAACTCCAAGTACAGAATCCAATCCAGTCAGTTTCTACTGGAAATCCTAATTCAAGACCAGCCGCTGATCATGCTGGAACTTCTAATGTTGAGCAGAACCAAACACCGCCTCTATTCGGTTCTACTCCTCCTCCGGCATCTGGGCCAACAAATGATGGATCCTTTAGCTATCTAAATGCCTCTGAGTCTGGTCGAAGAATCGTTGACTCAGCTCAAGCTCTTATCCAAAACCTTCATCAAATAAGTACCAATGCCGCTGGGTTTACTACTGTTGAGCCGACTCAGCTTTCGTCTGTCACTCAGCTTCTCACTGAGATCAAAGGTCTGAAGGATCTTCTGAGTGTCATGACTTCATTACAATCTCAACAGCCCAGGCAGGACTCTATAACGAAGCTGGCCGAACTCCAGCTAACCATGGTAAACCACATAAACTCTCTACAGGGTGAAATTCATCAATTGTCAGCTGCGAACTCAATGTATGCAACTTCTGTCGAAGTTCATCATCTATTTAACCAGCTTCATACTGAGCAAGAGAAAACCAATCACCAACTCTCTTCCTCCTCCGAATGCTCCATTGAGCAGATTAGCGAGGTTGTGCGTCTGCTAAACTTAAGTAGGGAAGAGATGGAAACTGACTAGCTCAAAACAAACGAAATCCTGAAGTACTCTCGAGTTACTTTCAACCACGTGAGACACACCAATGCTCAGTGTCAATATTTTGATTCGTCCTTACTGAAGATGTTTCGTCAAGCTTTTGCAATGCTCACGGACAGCATACACTGGGTTGGAAAGGCTCAAGCATATGTTCTAAGTATGCTGAGTGCTGCTGATGTCAGGATTCCACGAGCTATTTTGGATGATGGTGTTCCCATCTTTGATGGCATAAATACAAGCACATGCAAGTTGAAGGCATTCTCTAAACGCCTAACTAAAGCTGCCATTGAAGACACTTTCATTCCTCCTCCTGCTGATGGTGGAAAAATGGGGGAGAAAGTTCAAGCTCAAAGAACCCAACATTCAGAAGAAGCTTCAGGTAGTCAGCAAAGTCCAAAGGGAAAGGGTAAAGCTAAAGAGCATGAAGCCCAACTCAACTACAAAAAGAAATAGCTTTAGCTTTACTAGGATTGACTAGATTAGACTTTGTTAAAACTTATAGTCTTTCCCTTGTGTACTTTTGTTGTGCTGACCCTGAATACAAAACTTTGATGCATCTATCTTTTTAAATTAACCAATCTTATGTGATGCTTACTTATGTTTTGTATTGAATAGTTAATCGCATCTTCACTAAATCAACTGTGTTATCTGTCTACATTGCTTTATGAATGTATGCTGTGTTGATCAATATGTTGATCGCTTTTACATGTCTTCTTAAACACATTGAACAAAGAAATACTCAGCGCTCTCTAATATCTAAACCTTCCGCATAAACTGAGTTAAAAAGAATATGACTTATAAGCTGGCCTAACTCTGAAAACTGACCTTAGACTTACTTGATTAAACCTTGAAATGTTTAAAGTAAAACTAAGTCAGTGGCTCAACCCTTACGGGGGAGTATACTGAGTAATACCAGGTCAACTATCATGGGGGAGCTCAACACTGAGTTCTTCAACTGAATATTTTTGCCAACATCAAAATGGGGGAGTTTGTTGAAACACCTTTCCACATGATTTTGATTTGAAAAAATTATTTAAGTAAATTGATAAAAAATATTCTAACACATTAAATTTAAATGCTTTGATTTATTTATACTAATGTGTTTGTTCAATGTTGAGTTTATTTGTTTATAAGACATTAAGATTAAAAAGCCCAAAGGCCCATAAGTGGAAGTCAAGCTCAAGTCAACACATCAAGACCATTCGGCCCAAGTGTTCAAAACGTAGCCGTTTCAAGCAAAACGACGACTCAGCATGAAGAAGGATCGAGAAGCCTTCTAGCAAAAGCTTCAAGAGGACGCTGCTGAGTCAAGCGACAAGCAGTCAGGACAGTGGCAGAAAAGAATCAACTTCTAGACAAAGTATTTCTACTTTGGGTAAAGTTCAGAAGGCGCAGGAAGCTGTCTGGAAGATTTTGCCAAAAATGTCGAAACATTCTGTTTGCCAAACGTAAAGCTGCCGAGCACTGCTGTGGACAGAAGATGCGTGAATCCTATTGGCCAACGACGCTGAGCACGCCCAGAGTGACAACGACAGGAAGCCGTTTCCCTCCAACGGTTATTTCGAAATTCGAAATGACCAGGTGCCTCAAATTTCACTATATAAAGGCCATCCATTTGCTTCAATCGATGCAGATCTTCAACTAGTCAAAACGCTGACCAAATTTCTACACGAAGTTCTGTGAGAAAAGCAAAGCAAAAACCTTACACCAATTTCCATATTATTGTGTAAAAGTCTAGAGTGATTTTCAATCATCTAAAGTGTAGGACAAATACTTTATCATTTCTAGAAGAATAGAAAGGAGAGGCTGAGTACTCGGTAATAGTACTCAGCGGTAGATATAGGAGTGAGTAGAGGTATAGAGGAAGGTACTCTTGTATACTCAGCTTCTATTGTAAAAGGTTTCGTGCTCTACCTTTAAAGAGCTCAGTAGAGAATTCGAAAAGCTCGGAACGAGTTTCGGGGACTGGACGTAGGCGGAGTGGCCGAACCAGGATAAGTCTGCTGAGTAATATCTTTCTAACCCTTAAACTCCTTTACATATTGCTTGCTATAAAACTGACTAAGTAACGAGCTCACGCTGAGTTAAGTATACTAAGAAGCTGAGTTCAGGAATAGACTCTAAGTGCTATTTCCTGACTCAAGGAAAGAAACAGACTTAGTCACAAGTTGACTAAGCTTGTGTCTTCAAACTGCTTAGTCACGCTGTGTAAACCTTTTCATAAGAAAAGAAGTCAGCCTTAACGGAAATTTTTTTAAATAGTTCCTATCCCCCCCCCCTTGGAACTAACTTGTCACGTTATAAGGGACCAACAAAAACATCTTCCACACTCGATGTCTCGTACAAGGCAAGGTATGTAGTGTGATTATTGATAGTGGTAGTTGTGCTAATGTAGCTAGTACCACCTTAGTAGAGAAGCTAGGGTTACCAGTCACAAAGCACCCACACCCTTATAAATTGCAATGGTTAAATGATTGTGGGGAGATTAAAGTAAATAGACAAGTCTTAGTGTCCCTCAAAATTGGGCAATACAAAGATGAAATATGTGTGATGTAGTACCCATGCAAGCTGGTCATATTTTGTTGGGTAGACCATGGCAGTTTGATAGAGATGCTACGCTTTTAGGGAGAAAGAACTGTTACAGTTTTGAACATATTGGTAAAAAAAATTGTTTTAACTCCCTTAACACCTATAGAGGTCTATGAAGACCAAATCAAGCTTAGAAATCATAGTGGGGCTGTTTCTAATAAAACTCATGTATCATCTGATGATAATAGAGAGTCGAGAGAAAAGCAAAATTCAAAAAAAAAAAGAGAATTGATAATGATGTGGCCAAAGAGCGAGAGAGCCGAGGTAAAAGTAATTCTGAAATTACAAAAGGAGAGGGGCCATATGCAAAAGGAGAGTCAAGAGAGAATAATAGTGTGGGGCGAGGTAAGGCTAATTTCTTTGCGAGGTCCAGCGAGGTTAAGTATGCTCTTTCTGTAAATAAACATGTCTTGTTACTTGTTTATAGAGAAGCATATGTAAGTCAAAATGATAATGTCATGCCTAGTTCTTGTATTTCTCTTTTGCAAGAATATCAAGATGTCATGCCCGAGGAATTGTCTGAAGGATTACCACCTATTCAGGGCATCGAACATCAGATCGATGATAGGGGTATTTTACCCCTATCTTTTAGCGTGATTTACAGGTTAATTTTAGAAGAAATAAATAAGTTTAATTACAAAATAGAGTGTTTTAATAAAATAACAGAATAAAAATAAATTCCATGCGTTTAGTTAATTTTCTTTGTTTTTGATTAGTTTAAGAAATAAAAACGTCAAGCTAACTCGGCTCTCTAGATTTGTATTTCAGGTAAGAGCAAGGAGTGAAAATCCACTCCATATGCGGGGCGCATCATCCCATACGCGGGGCGTGAAACATAAAGTCAGAAATGATTGCCCTATCCACAGACACCACGTGGTATCGAGTCAGCATATGCGAGGCGTATGCCAACTTACGCGAGGCATATAAACACATGTCAGAAATAATTGCCTAATCCTGAAAAGTCAGACTGCATGGTCTTCCTGATTCAACGATCCATACGCGGGGCGTACCACCTTACACATGGGGCGTGTAAGGGAGTTCTCCAATGCAAAAAGTTCAGAGACTCATTTACGCAGGGCGTGCCTCAAACTACGCACGGCGTAAAAGGACCAAATCAAGCAATAAAAAGTCAGAGTCTCAAACACGCAAGGCGCATGCCATTCCACGCAGGGCGTGTTTGAGACAACAAGATCTGGAATTGGTCCACATGCAGGAGATTTCTAACGGAATGGGCATACACGCAGGGCGTACACCACCATACGCGGGGCGTATTATGGGATTTCTGCACAAAATTATGTTCCTCCATGCTTGCACCTTGTGGAATTACAATCTTGCCCCTAGCTTGATCTATAAATAAGAGTGTCTAGCACTCATTTGGGATATATATACTTAGACCTTAGACCATACACCTTACATCTTGTAATTCTTGCCATTTGTAGTTTAGATTTTGTTTTTAGGCTTTGTATAGCCAAACTCTTCCATCTTGAGAGCTTATTCGTTGATGCCGGCATTCCATCAAAGTCCCGTTCCACTTCCGTGCACCAAGCTCGAAAGCTCCACCATCCAAGTCCTAAGAGACGGCTTTTGAGTCCGGTTAGCTAGTTCCGAGGGTGGATTCTTCCCTTTTACTTGCTAATTAGCTTGAACTCATCCTATGTACTAGGCTTGGTTGTAATTCATATTTACATTCTCCATATTTATAATTTATGATTCATAATCTTCTTTTCTATATATGTGTTGATTTTTGTTACTTGTTTTGATATTCATAATTGATTATTGTGTAGGAGAACGCGATTTCCGACGCCATTCGAGCTATCTTTAGGGATTCATATAGGTGTTGCCTTACCAGAAGTGACAAACCGGAAACCGTAGGAATTGACAAGCCACGGAACTTACGGGTCCTAATTTCTGGTCCCAAGCATTAGACACGCCTTGACTAGGAACCACGTAGTCTAAGTACTTCACGGGTCGGTTACACTACACGTAGTCGTCTTTGCAAGAGCAAACCATCAACCGTATAAACATTAGAAGTCGTTATTTGTCATAGTTATAACTTATCGCATCCATATCACTTCATAGAGTTTTGTTATATAAATTCGCCTCACACGTAGTTAGGAGTAGTTTGTAGTTGGTCCCCATATCAACCTCAAAGTATTCACCGCTTAAATAACGTATAAAACCGAGTCGTTTAATACTTGCAGTTATAAATCCCGCGGATTCGATACCCGGTTTTAACCGGATTATTACTTGATACGACGGGGTACACTTGCCCCTAAGTAGTGACGTCTAGCAAAGATAGAGAATCTAGAAAGATCACATCCATAGTCATAACGCACCTAACATACATTTCATCGTAGAAAACACTACACTAGACGGAACTCATCAATCGACCTAGTACCTGGGGCAGTCATTCCTAACCGTCCAGCATATCGGTGTAATCCTGAGGAAACAAAGGAGTTACAACGTCAAGTGGAGGAGTTACTTGCTAAAGGGTACATGAGGGAGTTGATGAGCCCATGTGCCGTACCTGTGCTTCTTGTTCCAAAAAAAGATGGAAGTTGGAGAATGTATGTTAATTGTCGAGCCGTCAACAACATTACAGTAAAATATCGTCACCCTTTTCATAGGTTAGATGATATGTTGGATGAATTACATGGAGCTATTGTGTTTAGTAAAATAGATTTGAAAAGTGGTGATAACATCGAGATATTATCATGAGGACCAAAAGAGATATTCGCCTTTAAGTATGCCACGTAGCAAAGGAAGTCGGTTGGTGAATCTCCCTGGATTAGCTCTAGGAGATCCGCTGGCGGATCTCTAAGGCGAATCTCTCCATTCACCTTGGTAACGGCTGGCCGCCGGCTCGGCCATAAAGGATCATTAAATGGATCATTAATTGTCTTACCCGCCAGGTTAAGAGTAACTTGTAACCGCCATTAAATGAGCATTAATGGAGACTTTCTAGTTACCTAGAGGTTACGAACTTCTCAACTATATATAGCCTACCATTCTAGGCTATCAAGGTACACACACTTTCTTACCTTCTCTAAAGCTTTGTCAATACAGTTTATTCTCCATATTCTCTACCGACTTTAGCATCGGAGTTTCCCCCGTCGAACCCAACGACGCCCCCACAGGGATGAGCTCCGATCAGAAGTTTCTCCCTTATTATCAATTGGTGCGGTGAGCGTGGAATCCTTGATCAAATAAAGGGTTTTTCGTTCACACTGAAACATCATGACCGATGGAGGACAAAATCCCTCCTCTGGGATTGAATCACCAATAATTACACCATCCAGTGCTGGTCGCACTAACACAACTGCTCCTATAACAAATATCGATGTAAATATGCCCACTACTTCTTTCATCGATATGTGTGCTCAGGATATCGAAGCACGGTATGGGCTTGAAATTGGGAACCGCCTCCGGCCGTTCATGACTCTTCCTCCTCGTTGGAGTATGGTATCTACGTCAGCTGTCTCATCTTTACCTCCATTCAACTTTGGTCTGGGACCAGGTGCCCATAGCTCTTCATTCCTTCAAGCTCACAACATTGATTCCATGATAACTACTACGCATCGGGTGGCGGGCGACCGGTTATCAGGGAGTTATTTCCTAGTGAGGGAAGTCGAAGGAATGATACGGTCCCTCCTGGCGGATCAGAGGTTCCAAGGTTTAATCTTGATGGACCAAATGTACCTAGGCGCCCGCGGACAAATTCGTCTCTTGGCGGATTTAAGGAGCCCATTCGTAAAAAGCATAAAAAGGATAAAAATAAGCGAGCAAGATCCCCACGCCGTGGCAGATCACCTCCATCTACTAGTCGTAGAAGAAGCAAAAGGCCAGAAAAAACATCTCATGTAGGTGGACCACCGCCACATCCATCTTCAGGAACTGTTGGACACACCTCGTCTGGAGGTCAACAAGGAGGAAATGGTCCAACTCCCCCAGACAGAGGAAGTGGTGGAGGAGATATTGGAGGGAGAGGAGGGGGCGGACGTGGTAATGCAGGAAGACATTCGCCATCAGATCCATCGTCTCAGTCAAGTTCTTCCTCTTTTTCTTCTCCAAGCAGATCGCCACGAAGGGGTCGCCCCAGGGCGGATCCGGAGAATTTTGATGATAGAGTGAGGGCCCTAGTACTCCAAATGAATGAAGAAAATGCTAGGCACAATCCATTCGCCAATAGGGATTCGCCTTTTGCAGCTTGGATCGAGGCAGAGGAAACCGACAGAGCTTTCAAGATTCCTAATCTTGCAATATACACAAGCAAAGACAATCCGGAGGCTCATGTTCGAAAGTACCGAATCTTGGCCAGACTCAATCGAGCCACCGAGCCCGTGCTCTGCAAAATGTTTGTCACCACGCTGGGAGGTCCAGCTTATTTGTGGTTTCAATCTCTACCTCCAGGATCAATAAACAGCTTCGATCAATTAAACAGGGAATTTTGTGCTAAATTTGCTGGTTGTATTCCTGCAGTGGTGAAACCTGGAAAGCTTTTTGAATTAAAGCAGAAGGCGAATGAACCCCTCCGAGACTATGTGGACACTTTCAACCAATTGTGTATACAAATCGTTGATGTAGATATCTCCGTAGCTGTGGAGTATTTTGTGAGAAACACTACTTGTAAAAGTTTGCAAGAGGATCTCATTCGTAAAAAGCCCACCAGCATGGCAGAGTTAATGGAGCGTTGCAAAGACTTTATAGAGGTAGATGACATCCGCCGAGGTTCGCCATCATCGCCAAAAAAGGACAGAGGCGAATCACGTCCTCGGGACCGGGACAAGGACAAACGTCAGGATTCTTCCTCTCGAAACAAACGAATGGATTCTCGGAACAAATCGACGTTTGTCACCTCCTTCACACCTCTCAATGCTTCTAAAAGTGAAGTTCTTATGTGGATTGAGAACAGCCAGCACAAGCGGAGCATTTCATACCCCGAGCCAAAAGGGGGGGAGTACACCAATAAAGGTAAAAATCTCAAAAATTATTGTAAGTATCACAGGAAAAATGGCCATGATACAGATGCTTGCTGGGAGTTAGCTCGAGAAATTGAACGACTCATTGAAAGAGGTAAATTGGATCGGTTCATCCAAGCGGAAGGAAAAGAAGATGATAGGTCCAAGGAGGACCCAAAGAAGAAAGGAAAGGGTACCATCAATGTCATAGCAGGCGGACCTGGTTATCAGCCAGCATTGAAAAAGGCGAAGACGACCGCCCTTGATAGGACATCATTAAACCGCCCTTTCTCAGACGCAGGTCCTGAGATTCCACCCCATGCGGATGCACTGGTTGTCACCATGATGGTTGAAGGTTGGGAAATGAAGAGGGTAATGATTGATACGGGAAGTTCATGTAATGTCATTACCCGAGGAGCATTCGCCAAACTCAGGATTGATCCCGTCCAGGTGGAGCCGACGGTGGTCGACATTTTGGGAGTGACAGGTCATACCATTCAGACGAAAGGCCAAGTTACTTTGGATTGTGAGCTTACTGACAGTGATCAAGTTTGGAGAGGAGATTTGGAGTTCTCGGTATTGGATGGACAATTAGCTTACAATATTATCCTCGGACGACCTTTTATCTCCGAAGTCGCAGCTCTTATCTCTATTCGCCATTTAACACTTTACATTCCCACGGCCAAGGGAGGTGTGATGGTCAAAGGTTGTCAAAAAGTGGCCCAAGAAACATATTCGGCATCCTTAATGATTCGCCCTCAATCTAAGGAAGAAGACGAAGAGGAGCGTGTCACAATGGCCTTAGGCGAAACCGAAATGTACTTTATGGCAGAGGATAAGCAGATGCGGATAGCTAAGGGGCTACAAGGCAAGATCAGAGATGCAATCACCGAAGTACTTTGTGAAGCTGAAGATGTCTTCGCATGGAAGGATGAAGTTCTCCCCGGAATTAGCCCAGACGTGATCACCCATAAACTCAACATCGATAAAGATGCAGTTCCTGTGGCTCAGAAGCGGAGAAACCATGGTCCGGAAAGGCAAAAGGTGATAGAGGAAGAAATCACCAAGCTCCAAAAGGCGGATGCCATTGAGGAGGTACTTTACACCCAGTGGTTGGCGAACGTCGTGCTAGTCAAGAAAGCTGGCGGATCTTACCGCATGTGCATTGACTTTACAGATCTCAATAAAGCTTTCCCCAAGGATAACTATCCTTTGCCATGCATAGACATGCTGGTAGATGGAACTGCCAGTCACGCAATGTATTCCTTTACCGACGTGAAGTCAAGCTATCATCAAATCCCCATGGAGCCCTCAGATAGAATCAAGACTTCGTTCGTGACGCATCAAGCTACTTATTGTTTTAAAGTCATGCCCTTCGGGCTTAAGAACGCAGGTGCTACCTATCAGAGGATGATGAACAAGATATTCGCGGACAATAAGAGCGGTAATTATTCTGTCTATGTAGATGATATGATCATTAAAAGCACAACTGTAGAAAGGCATGCAGAGGATATAAAGGAGGTATTGGGCGTACTTCGGCACCACAACATCAAGTTGAATCCAGAGAAATGCACTTTCGGGGCAACATATGGGAAGTTTTTAGGATTCATGATCAGCGAAAAAGGAGTTAGCCCAAATCCTGACAAGGTCAAAGCAGTCTTAGAAATGCAAGCGCCCCAGAATATCAGAGAAGTACAATGCCTCAACGGGCGTATCATAGCCTTGGGCAGGTTTATCTCTTGCTCAGCTCGTAGATGTCAGCCTTTTTTCGAAGTCATCAAGAAACAAAAAGCATTCGAGTGGAATGAGGATTGTCAAAATGCCTTCGAAGGAATCAAGCGGTTCCTCACAGAGCCACCCATGATGAGCCGACCTTTGAAAGGGGAGGATCTATACATGTACGTATCGGTCACGGATAAAGCCGTATGCACGGTCATGATACGAGAAGAAGATGGCCAACAATTCCCAATTTATTACGTGAGCAAAGTTTTGAAAGACGCTGAAACCAGATATTCAAAGCTGGATAAAATGGCACTGGCTGTTGTAACCACGGCAATTCGCCTTAGGCCATATTTTCAGGCGCATACTGTAATAGTTCGAACCAATATACCAATGAGAAAGGTATTGCAGAAGCCGGACACTTCAGGAAGGTTGATGGAATGGGCGATTCGCCTGGGCGAATTTGATGTAAGATATGAAAGCAGATCATCTTTGAAAAGTCAGGTCCTGGCGGACTTCGTGAATGAATTCACTGACGAAGGGATATCTCATCCCAAGCCTCCGTTAGAAGAATGGTCGATGTACACTGATGGAGCTTCCTCGGCGGATGGAGCAGGTGTGGGAGTTGTGATCAAAGGTCCCCACTACATAAGATTGCGATACGCAGCAAAAATTAAATTTCCATGCCACTAATAACGCTGCTGAGTACGAAGCTCTGATACTGGGATTACGTCTACTTCAAGAAATCACCCCAGAGCGGATCGTGATATATAGTGATTCAAAACTAATGGTCAACCAAGTAATCAAGAATTACGAGGTGAAAGACGAGGTTCTGGCCAAATATGTAACAGAAGTCAAAAAGTTGCTGGATCACCTTGAAGTTAAAGAAACTAAGTGGGAATTGATTCACATACCAAGGGAATCCAATACAGAGGCTGATCAATTGGCCAAAATGGCTTCTTGTGAGGAAAAATGGGCGGACCCGGATTGTCCCTTTGAAGTAAAAATGGCTCCAGCATTTGCCTCTGAAGAAGTGTCCCTACTCACAACGGTGGAGGATGATTGGAGGTCAGTCATCTGCCAATATCTGCTAAATGGAACATTACCCGAAGACAAGGAAGAGGCACGGAGGATAGTTAGGAGATCAGCCTATTTCTCCTTGATCAATGATGGTCTTTACAGAAAATCCTTTAGTCATCCTTGGCTAAAATGCATTCTACCAGAAGAAGGGCAGCAGATCCTCAAGGAGCTACACGAGGGATCTTGTGGGTCGCGTGAAGCATCCGCCACAATCTTGAAGAAATCCAGGTTAGCAGATTTCTACTGGCCCACAGCTGAATTAGATGCCCAGAGTTTGGTAGAATCTTGTCACAATTGTCAGATTCACGCAAATGAGTCACATACTATCAAACATATCCAAAAGCCAATCATTGAGGGACGTCCATTTGCCCTCTGGGGAATAGACATCGTTGGCCCATTTCCCCTAACTCGCCGGCAAAAGAGGTACGTAATAGTGGCAGTAGACCATTTCACCAAATGGGTAGAAGCCGAGGCTGTTTCCTCTATTACAGCAGAACAGATGGTGGAGTTTGTCAAGGACAACATCGTGGGAAGATATGGCATTCCACATACCATCATCACTGACAACGGAACACAGTTTAACTGTGGCAAATTCAAGGCTTTCTGTGAGGGGTTGGGCATCCTGAACAGATTCGCCTCCGTTTATTATCCTCAGTCCAATGGAATGACCGAAGTTACCAATCGGACGATTGTTAAGGGGATAAAAAAGAGGTTGGGAGAGCATGACAAGAGGTGGGCGTATCAGCTTACAAGTGTTTTATGGGCTTATCGTACCACCCCAAGAACAGCTACTGGGGAAACACCATTCGCCCTTTCTCATGGAGTGGAGGCCGTGATCCCAGTTGAAATACAAGTCCCCGGTGATCGGGTGGCCTTTTATTGTGAAGAGGACAACAACAAACGACTAAGGGAGCGTTTGGATCAGGTTGAGGATCGCAGGAACCAATCCTATGTACGCATGGCAGCATACAAACAGCGGATCGCGGCTTACCATGATAAAAATGCCAAGCTTGTAGATCTAAAGATAGGAGATCTTGTGCTTCGCAAAACTGACAAAGTCCAATCTCGAGAAGGCAAGGGCAAGTTGGGGCTCAACTGGACAGGTCCATACCAGATAGTAGACAAGGTTGGACAGGCCACATTCAAAATACAAGATATGGAGGGCAATACACTGCCACGCACGTGGAATCTCCAAAACCTCCGCAAATACTTTGTTAAAAAATGAAGTATGTCCATGGTCTTGAGTACTCTTTTTCCTTTAACAAGCTTTTTCCCATGTGGTTTTTCTTGTTAAAGGTTTTAACGAGGCTCATTTATAAAGACCTATTCGCTGTAATAAGGTGTTTCTCCCATTAATAAACATTGTTGGTTTTATTATCTATGTTCTTTTTATAGTTTACTGCTGCAATATCAATATTCCAGTCTTAAAAAGAAGGGGGGCATCCAACGCTCTCCACATTCACAGTAGATCCGCCACTTGGCGGATCCTGATCACCGATAGAGTTAAAACGATCCTTGGACGCAAGGTCTTTACACTCTCTTATCCCTCCCAGAGAAGGATTCACAAGTCCTGCGGGCGGATCATTTCACCTCAAAGATAGGTAGCAAATTGAACCCCTGGGCAGCTTTACTTCCTCCAAGAAGGAATAGAACAGCTTCAAACCTTCGCAAAGGTTCATACCATGGAGTATGGCTGGCCACCTACTCCAAACATAAATCCTAAACATGCTTATATTTAAAGTACTTCTTTGCGCAAATGTAAGAGTAAAATAAATAGATAGCAGCGTAAAGGATTAACCAAATTGTACTTAGAAGGTTTTTACAAAAAGATCTCTAGCAAAAGCTAAATAATAATAGGGGCATCCTCTTTTGTGCTTCCTTCGCCTACGATGCTTACTTGAGGATCCTTCTTCTCCACAGTCACAGATCCGCCATCAGGAGATATCTCCTTATCCTTCGAAGAAGCAGGACCCAGTGGAAGGACAGAATCAAGAATTGGTTCTGTACCTGCCTTGGGCGGCATCTCTTCGGAATCATCCGCCACAACTATGGTGGAAGGTTTCGTTTCCTACATGGGTCCCTTCATCCATCTCCGTACATAATTGCGGAGGTATTCCCTGACATCTGGCATTTTATTGAACCTCGCCACGTCTTCTGGTTCGGGGACGGCGAATTGGGGATCTGTGAAGTCAACTTCAGGATGGGCCAGGGAGAAGTACGCCATAAGCATCTCGCCATAATAAAACG
Source organism: Euphorbia lathyris (assembly GCF_963576675.1). Taxonomy (NCBI): domain Eukaryota; kingdom Viridiplantae; phylum Streptophyta; class Magnoliopsida; order Malpighiales; family Euphorbiaceae; genus Euphorbia; species Euphorbia lathyris. The sequence continues at coordinate 34,562,678 of NC_088911.1, forward strand.
CCTGTACACCCGCCGTGTATTCAGCTTCTCCGAGAGCATCCTCATGGCTTTTGGCATCAGAAGCCATCGTTGCCTTTAAACTTTTAATCTCCTCATCCCGAAGAACTAAAGCAGTTGTGGCGGAAGCTAGATCCGCGTTTGCAGATGCAATGATGGAATTGGCATTCGCTATCTCTTTTTCTAACTTTTCAATAGTTGCCCTGTCCGCCACGTTCTGAAGAAGCCCATTTTCCAAAGTACGCAGACGGGCATACAACTATAAAAGACAAAACGATTTAGTCCAAGGGCGAAAAAGAAGTGAAGGAATTACCATTATCTATATTCTTTTTAAACTCACCGAAAGAAGCTCCGATTTCCCCTTGTGGACGTGAATTGGTCCGGGGATTTGGTTATAGTTCCTTTGTACCTCTCCCACCTGACCCAAGGCCTCATCCAGATCATTCAGAAGGGATTCATTCTCAAAAGAACCTTGGGCCCCCAATTTGGTGGACCAGTACCCTCCAATATCGGGCTTCGCCATCTGCACAAGCAGAAAAGAGCCATACACCGCTTTAGGATCGGATGAGCAAAAAAAAAAAGAAATCAAGAGATGGATTACCTGAACAATCTTCTCAGCAGGTTTGGCGGATCGTATCGCGTCCGCCATAATCTTGGTACTACCAATAGTGTTGGGCCGCCTCTTCTTCAGTGGCGGATCGACAGCTGTCTCTGCAGGACGTTTGCCCGTATCGGCTTGAGGATTAGTCGCTTGACTTTTCTTGCGCACTTCATCTTCCAAAAGCTTCCTGCGCGTCTCTGCACGAGCGTGATTAGCCTTAGATACACCCCTGCCAAAGAAGACATCAAAATAATCAAGACTCCTGAAGTAACAGAAAGGTACCTTGATCAAACTGAGTAATTTTTGAATAAATAAATTGATCCTCTTCTCGGCAAATCAATGGAATGTCACTCATCATGAAGGCTAAGGCATCCGCATAAGTCCATGCATCCGCCTTGATCTGCTTCATGAGATTCACCACCTCTTCATCACTGCTTGTTAAGATTCGCATGTCACCCGCCATATGTAGCGGACGAGAATTCCAAACTGAAGGGAAACCTAACGGTTCATCATCCTTTATCTTCACATAGAAGAAACTCTCATCCCAGCTATGAACGTTGGACATTTTGTCGTAAAAGGGCGAGTAGACACCAAATTTGGCAAATGAAAGATAGGATTCCGACTTCCTCTTGGAAGGTTTATGAAAGGCTCTAAAAATGCGGCCCGTATAGACAACGCCTAAATTTGAAGCGAGATAGCAATCTAGGGCCATGTCAAGCCAGCCATTAGGGTGTAGCTGACTAACGGCAATGTCAAAATATGAGAGGATATCCGCCATCATCTTGGGAAGAGGAAGGCGAAACCCTCTCTCCATATGACTACAGAACACAGTAAGGAAGCCGTTAGGCGGATTGGAGGGACTGATGAGAAGCAGCGAGTTGGGTCTCATAATTTTTGATCCACGGAAAGCGATCCGCCAGATTCGCCAGATCCACGGCACTCATACGAGATGGAGTGGACTCCGCTCGAGGATTCTTTTTCCTAACAGGGAAAGAAGAAGTGGCCATAGAACCCAGAAGCTGGTTACGAGCACCGGCCGGAACGGCATCGAAAACAGAAGAAAAAGGTTTTTGAACTTTCCTAGGACAGTGTGCCACCACACGTGTCGGCCATCAAAAGGCGTTGAGCAGAGTGCACATTAATGAGGGAACATATGACGGTGCGCAGAAGTTCGAAAGCCCTAAAGGGCTTTTAATTTTAGGGGGGGCTTTTGATAACATCGAGATATTATCATGAGGACCAAAAGAGATATTCGCCTTTAAGTATGCCACGTAGCAAAGGAAGTCGGCTGGCGAATCTCCCTAGATTAGCTCTAGGAGATCCGCTGGCGGATCTCTAAGGCGAATCTCTCCATTCACCTTGGTAACGGCTGGCCGCCGGCTCGGCCATAAAGGATCATTGAATGGATCATTAATTGTCTTACCCGCCAGGTTAAGAGTAACTTGTAACCGCCATTAAATGAGCATTAATGGAGACTTTCTAGTTACCTAGAGGTTACGAACTTTTCAACTATATATAGCCTACCATTCTAGGCTATCAAGGTACACACACTTTCTTACCTTCTCTAAAGCTTTATCAATACAGTTTATTCTCCATATTCTCTACTGACTTTAGCATCGGAGTTTCCCCCGTCGAACCCAACGACGCCCCCCACAGGGACGAGCTCCGATAAGAAGTTTCTCCCTTGTTATCAAGTGGTTGTTCAATGAGTTCTTATCAAAATGTTTTATAAACACATAGGTCAATGTCAAACATGTTATCAGCATATCATTTAGTAAATAAATGTTACAAGTATTAAACATAGCTGATTTAATTGAAGATACATAATGACTCAGTACTTAATAACATATATCATAACTCAGGATTTGAATAAGAGATGCAAATATGATATATAGATAGAAGTCAGTAATTACACAGCAAAAATTTTATAGATAAGGAAAATAGAATTAGATTACAAGTGACTCAGTCTAAAACTGGGCTAGCCTATCTATTTCTTTTTCTTGTGTTGCGATGACTAACTTCGCTCATGCTGAGCTCTAGCTGCATGTTCTTTCTCCCCCGTTTTGTCAACTTCAGGGAGCCTGAAAGCATCAGTTAATACAGCGCGAGTCAGTTCTTGGGATAGCTCCTTAAGCTTCTCAGCGCTTTCATTTACTCCATCAAAAATGGCAACTCCATCAGCTGAGACCTCTTCGGGTACTTTGAGATGAGCAGCACTGAGCATATTGACGCTGAATGCTTGAGCTTTGCCTTGCCAGATAAGAGTTTCAGTAAGGCCAGCAAAGATTTGGTGGAAGGTTTTTAAGAGAGCTGTGTCGTAATACTGACGTTGAATGTTGTTATGACGAATGTGGTTGAAAGTTTGTTGTGCGAGAGTCATCATCTCGTTCTGCTTCATTGCGTCAGTATCCATCTCTTGCTTATTCAGATTAAGCAACCTTATAGCCTCACCAATTTGCTCTACTGAGCACTAACTGTACGACACCATTTGCTCGTTGGTCTTAAGTTGCTCAGTATGAAGCTGAGCAAAGAGCATTTTGATTTCAGATGAAGTGGCATAGTCAGTGTTCACAGCTGAAAATTTCTGGACTTGTTGATGGAGAGAGTTCAGGTGTTGCACGGTTGTCAGCTGGATCTCAGCCAGCTTGGCAATTGAATCCTGCTTAGCTTGCTGTGCTTGGAAGGATAAGACGACGTTCAGCAGATCCTTTAGTCCCTTAACTTCGTTGAGAAGCTGAGTGACCTGGGAGAGCTGGGTGGTCTCAAGAATTGAAGATCCAGCAGCAGGAAAAGTGGAATGTTGAAGGTCTCTGATTAATGCTTGCACTGAGTCAATGTTCTTTTTGCCGGACTCAGTGGCATTTAGATGGCTTTATGAACCTTCAGGGATATCAGTATGATCGGAAGGAAGAGGAGTGAAAGGAGTTACCAGGTCAGTGACTGGAATAGTATTCTCAATCTGCACTTGAGTTTTAGGGATAGTTGATTGATCGGCAGAGAGCTGAGTTGCGGAAGGTGTAATGCGAATACTGTCTGTGCTGACGGCAGAGGTGTGTGGAGTCAGCACCATGCTTGAGGAAATAGCATGAACAGTAGACGGCTCAACCTGACTTGTTGATGTTGCAGAAGCATTGGGGTTGGCATGTTCCTATTGAGAAGAAACAGAGGCTTGCTTTTCTAATGGCGCCGATGTAGTGGAAGTGGATTGGCGTTTGAAAAACTTGAGTTTGACGGCAGAAGGGTCCTTAGTTGTCTTTGAGACGACAAAGTCAGGAAGAGTTGGTAGTTGCATAGGAGGTTCACTGACTAGCTTCTCACTGGCCTTGACCAACTTTCGCCTTCTACGAGGTGGAGTGTCAGTATGATCAGGTTCTCCTGAGTGAGAAGGGGAAGATTCTTGTTGCTCAGTATGAGGTTGGTCAGCTTGCTCTTCAGCAGGATCAACAGTGTGTTGGTCGAGTACTTGCTCAACTCCAGCAGCCAACTCAGTATTGGCATGCTCAACCTCAATCTCACTGGCTATTTCTTCAGAGTCCTCAGCGTCATCCTGACCGCTGGCTTCTTCTTCTTCTTCTTCTTCAGTACTGTCACCATCAAGTTCTTCCTCAACTTGAGAGATGAAGTGATCATCTAGTTGAACCTCATATTCATCATGCTCAGCTTCTGTACCTTGACACTAGGTGAAGTGAGAGTCACCCGGTACAACGAAGTCCGTAGGTATGGCATTCAGTGGAGTCAGTGTTGAAGACTTCTGCTTCTTCTGAGGTTGCTCCACAGCTTCCTCAGTTCTAGGCTCACCTTGCCTGCTTCTTTTCTCAGCTGACTTCTGCCTCTTTGCTGGAGACTCAACGTTTTTGGTAGGAGTCTCAGCAGTTTTCCTCTTGCAGGAAGCTGGGGCCTTAGTCCTTCGCCCTTTCTTAGGCTCAGTAGTTCCCTCAGCTTGGCCAGCAGCAGTAGCTTTACCTTTCTTCAAGGGCTGTCCAAACTTCAATGCCCTCAGTGAGGCAGCTGTTATCTCAGATCCTCGATTTTTCTCCTCACCTTCAAGATCAACCTTATGGTCAATGAGGATTCTGGTGATGAGTGATCCAAGCCGCATCGTGCTAGTGCTTCGAAGGAAACCAGCAACGAGGAAGACCGGCATGTTGATGGGAGTGTACGTCAGCATGTGCCATATAAAGCACTGCTCGAAATTTGTTGCTGATGTAGTGCAGTTGATCTTCGGATAGATGAAGTAGGTCAGCAAGTAGTGAGCCATCTTCTGGTGCTGACCCATTGATGAAGCTGACACTTCTCCTGAGTGACCCTCATGTTTGCAAAAGTTGTGTGCATAGTTAGTTTTGTCCTGATCTCCCGATCTTCTCAGCCTTGCTCCCTCAGTTTTTAGCTTGAGAAGATTTCCTATGTAGAGAGGGTTGATGAAGATGGTTTTGCCTTTCACCTCAGTGCACAGGTAGTCAGTGTTGTCATTGGCAACTTTGAGGTTGTGGTAAAACTCCCTCACTAGGTCAGGATAGGTTTCATCCCTAACCGAAAACAGCTCCGTCCATCCGTTTTGTGAAATCCATTCGCAGAAAGGTTGTTCGTTCTGTACGAAGTGTTCTGAGACCCATCTGGAGGGCTCAACTTTCCATTCTCGTATGTTCTCAAAAACTTTGGGGTAGGTTCGGACTTTCACAGTCTTTCCTTGACCAGAGGTTTGGCCAGTTTTTCCTTTGCTCGGCATAGGAGGATTTCCAGTAGGTTCATCGGAATTAGTCTTTTGGTGGCCGGCACCGGAGACGTTGTAGGATATCTTAGTCATTTTCAAGGATGGGGAAGGTTTAGAAGGATCTTGAGAGAGAAAGTTTCTTTGCCTTAGAATTTGATTAAGCGTAAAGAATAAAAGATGGGACATTACCCATTATTTATAGAAGAAATGAGCGGTGTGGATTTAATCAAATCCATGGGTCAGTTTTGCCTCGGGATTATGTACCGACAAAGATCCTGGCATTTATGACACATACGGTGAATACGTCATCCTAGGGCTATACGCGTGCTATTGCATTCATTCTAACGGATCTAACACTCAGCGTGTAGAATACTAAGCGTTTGATATTCTGAGTGGTCAGTATTGCATAAAGGGATGATTTTTAAGTTTAAGTTTAAACTAATTTACTCAGTGTGCAAGTTTACTCAGTATTTGATGTTCAGTCTGTTTCGATGAGTTACTCAGCAAACAATCAATCATTCAGCATAGTAATTCACTCAGCATTCATATTCATTTAGCACAGGAATTTACTGAAGAGGATTAAACATACCAATTGCTTCTCTCAGTATGCTGAACTGCTCACGGGCCAGTGGCTTCGTGAAGATATCCGCAAGCTGTTCGTCCGTTGGGACAAAGGTCAGCTTGATCTCACCCTTGAGTACATGGTCTCTAATGAAGTGATGTCTGATGCTGACATGCTTCATTCTGCTGTGTTGAATTGGGTTCTTAGAAAGATCAATTGCACTTTTGTTGTCACATTTGACTTCAATTGTCTTCGTTTGAACACCATAGTCTTCAAGCTGTTGCTTAATCCATAGGACTTGAGCAACACAATGACCAGCAGCAATGTACTCAGTTTCAGTGGTGGACAAGGCTACTGACGCCTGCTTTTTGCTGAACCAGGATACAAGACAGCTTCCTAAGAAGTGACATCCTCCAGAGGTGCTTTTTCGTTCTAGCTTATCCCGTCAATAGTCAGCATCAGTGTATCTGATGAGTGTAAAATCATGAGTATTTGGATACCACAGACCTGCGTTCACTGAGCTTTGCAAATATCTAAGGATTCTTTTTACAGCAATGTAATGAGATTCCTTAGGGTTAGATTGATATCTAGCACAGTAGCATACTGAAAACTGAATGTCCGGTCTACTGGCTGTTAAGTAAAGTAGAGAGCCTATCATACCTCGATATAATTTGCTGTCTACTGACTTACCATTCTCATCAGCGCAGAGGACAGTGTCAGTGCCCATAGGAGTGGATATTGGCTTGCAATTTTCCAAATCATATTTCTTTAATATCTCCTTGGCATATTTGGCTTGACTGATGAAGATGCCATTCTTTCCTTGTTTAATTTGAAGACCGAGGAAGAAGTTGAGTTCTCCCATTATGGACATTTCAAACTCAATCTGCATTTGTTTGCTAAACTCCTTGCATATTGATTCGTTAGTTGCACCAAATATTATATCATCAACATAAATTTGGGCCAGCAGGGTATCTTTACCCTTTTTCTTAATGAATAAGGTTGTATCAGCTTTGCCCCTGACGTAATTTCTAGTCAGCAGGAAACTGGTCAGCCTCTCATACCAAGCACGTGGTGCTTGCTTGAGGCCGTACAGAGCCTTTTTGAGTTTGTAAACATGGTTTGGGAACTTAGGGTCCTCAAAACCTGGAGGTTGATTTACATAAACCTCCTCGTTTATAACTCCATTAAGAAATGCACTTTTGACATCCATTTGGAATAATTTAAAGTTCATGTAAGATGCATATGCACATAGAATTCTAATTGCCTCTAGCCTTGCCACAGGGGCAAAGGTCTCACCATAGTCAATACCTTCCTGCTGACTGTAGCCCTGAGCTACAAGCCTTGCTTTGTTCCTGACTACGTTTCCTTGTTCATCCATCTTGTTCCTGAAGACCCATCTTGTTCCGATGGTCTTTTGACTCTTTGGATGAGGCACTAACTCCCATACATCGTTTCTTCTAAATTGACCGAGCTCCTCTTGCATTGCGATCATCCAGAATTCATCGTACTCAGCTTAGCGAAATTCTTCGGTTCTTGTACTGAGACGAAAGCAACATTGCTGAGGTACTTCCTGAGTTGATTCCTCGTCATCAGGGTATTCCCAGCAGAATCAAGGATTGCACTTTCTGAGTGCCCTCTTGGAATCCTTATCTCTTTAGGTAGATTTATGTCTTGTGCTGTCTCTGTTTCAACAATCTCTACAGAAGTAGATGGGTCAGTAAAAGTAATCTTAGGTTCACTCTTACTCTTGGTCAGCCTTTTCGTGAATGACTCAGTAGCTGGTTCTTAGTCAGCGGTGGTTACTGAGTGTGGATCATCTTCGGTCAGTGGCTGGTATCTACCTGCAGGGTCAGTTTCGTCGAACTCTACATGTACTGACTCTTCTAAAACTTGAGTTCGCTTATTAAAAACTCTATATGCTTTGCTGTTTGTTGAGTAGCCCAAAAAGATATCCTCATCAGCTTTTGAATCAAACTTTGCTAAGCTATCTTTGGTATTTAAAATAAAACCTCTACAGCCAAAGGCACGAAAGTATCCAATATTTGGCTTTCTTCCTTTCCAAAGTTCATAGGGGGTTTTCTTGAGTATAGGTCTAACTAGAGCCCTATTAAGAATATAGCATGCTGTGTTAACAGCCTCTCCCCAAAAATACTTTGGAAGCCTATGCTCATCCAGCATTGTCCTGGCTATTTCAACCAGAGTTCTGTTCTTCCTTTCTACAACCCCATTTTGCTGAGGTGTTCTAGGAGCAGAAAAATTGTGGTCAATGCCGCTGGCTTCACAGAATTCAACAAACTTTTAGTTTTTGAATTCTCCACTGTTATCACTACGGATGTGAGCTAATTTTAGGTCTTTTTCATTTTCAATTTTTCTAACCAAATTTGAAAATGTCTCAAAGGTCTCATCCTTGCTGGTCAGCAAGATAACACATGTATACCGAGAGAAGTCATCTACAATGACCAAGGAAAATCTTCTTCCACCCAGACTCAGCGGCTGGACTAGACCGAAGAGATCCAAGTGTAGTAACTCTAACGGACGTTTAGTTGAGACGATATTTTTGCTATGAAAAGATTGTTTGGTTTGTTTTCCAGCTTGGCAAGCGTGGCATAATTGATCTTTTTGAAATTTAAGTTCAGGCAGTCCCTCAACCAATTGCTTTCTTGCTAGTTTGGCCAGGAGGTCCATGCTTACATGACCAAGTCTCCTGTGCCATAGCCAGAAATTTTCTTCCTTTGATACTAAGCACACAGTTTTTGAAATTTTTTTCTCTAAATCTAGCATAAAGACATTATCTATTCGAGGGGCAGTTAATATTAACTCATTTGTTTTACCCTCGTATATTTTACATCCAGTAGCATCAAATATAACTTTTCTCCCATTGTCACATAGCTGAGCTACGCTGAGTAAGTTATATTTGAGTCCGCTGACTAGGGAGACAGATTCAATAGTAGGATTACCTCCGATGGTTCCTGACCCTACTATCTTACCCTTCCTGTTGTCTCCAAAACTTACGCTCCCTCCTCGTTTACGCTCAAACGTGATGAATTGAGTTTCATCACCCGTAATATGCCTTGAGCATGCGCTGTCAATATACCACATCTTTGACTTCTCGGCACATCTCAGGCTTACCTGCATTGTAACTAGTTACTTTTAGGTACCCAATTCTTTTTGGGTCCTGACTTGTTAGGTGCAATAGGTATAGCATCATATTTTATTTTATGGCGACATACATGGACAGTATGGCCATTCTTTCCACAGAAGTCACAACTGACCTTCTGTTTAGGATGTTTCACTGACTTGTCAGCACCCCAGTGCTGAGCGTGCCAGCACACCTTAGTGGTGTGTCCTAACTTCCCACAAAAGTCACACTGGACTTTTCGCTGGGGATTCCATCTCTGCTTAGTACCTTGGTACTGAGTTCTTAGAGGACTGTTTCTTTTATTTGGAACCTTTAGTTGGTTCTGGATAGTTGTGACGTCCTTACTCAGTTTCTTTGAAACTGACTGGACTTCAGAGACAGACTCATGTATGATCTTCATGTTATCATGCAGAGTTGTATTGTCCTGAAGAAGGTATCTGAGGTCACTCAGTTTGACCTCTTCCACTTCGTCACAGCGCCTGCTGAGTGCTCTAACTTTCTTATTACACTTCTTGACAAGTGTATAGAGATCACTCAGGGCATTAACCATATCGTTTCTGAGCTGGGGAAGAGAAATTACCTCATTTGATTGCTCCTCGTCATCTGATAGGTCAGCATGCTCAGAGACGCATGGCTCAGCAAGTTCGTCAGCCATGAAGCATATCTTCGATGACTCGGTGGCCTCAGTTTCTGTAGATGAAGACTCATCGCTGTCGCTCCAAGTAGCCACCATTGCCTTCTTCCCACTTTTCTTGTCTTTCCTCAGCGTGGGGCAGTTTGAATTAATATGGCCAGTTTGATGGCACTCAAAGCATGTAATGGGCTTTAAGCTGTCCTTTTTGTATTTGCTGTCACTTGAGTCAGCCTTATACTTATCAAACTTTCTGTAAGGCTTTTTAGAGTATTTGTCACTCTTCCTGAATAGCCTTTTCATCTTCCTTGTGAACATAGCCATCTCCTCATCGTCAGTTGAACTCCCGTCAGTGGAGTCAGCTTTCATGGTAAGGGACTTCTGCTTCTTGTCTTCAGATTTTTCCTTCACCTCAAAGTTTTTCATGGATATCTCATGGGTCAGCAATGAACCGATGAGTTCGTCATATTTGTAGGTGGTTAAATCTTGAGCTTCCTCAACTGCTGTCTTCTTTGCTTGCCAATCTTTAGGAAGACTCCTGAGTATCTTTTTGACTTGTTCTTCCTCAGTGAAGATTTTCCCAAGTCTCTTGAGCTCATTAATGATGTTGGTAAACCTTGCATTCATGTCTGAAATGCCCTCATCATTGTTCATCTCGAACAGCTCGTACAGTCTCATCTGCTGATTCACCTTGGACTCCTTTACTTTATTTGTTCCCTCGTAGGTGACTTCCAGCTTTCTCCAGATCTCTTGTGCCGACTCACAACCTGAGATTTTATTATATTCTGCAGCATCGAGCGCACAGTGAAGCATATTGATAGCTGAAGCATGGTTTTGGAGCTTCTTAAGATCATCCTCTGTCCATTTGGCCTCAGCTTTTACAACTGTTTGGCCAGCCACAACCTCGACAGGTACAAATGGGCTTTGGACTATAGATAGCCAGGCACTCATGTTTGTAGCCTGAATGAAGTTTTTCATCCTATTCTTCTAGAAGGTATAGTTTGACCCGAAGAATAGGGGAGGCCTAGTAATGGACAGCCCCTCAGGCAGTATTTGAGTTGTTTGGTTTCCAGGGAGAAACCGAGTGCTGTTTTCGCCCATGGTAGGGATCAGCTCAAGGTTGTTAGACCTTTTAGAGTGAGCTTTTAAGCTCTTATACCACTTGTTGGTCCCTTGAAAGGTTGCAAGTATAGTTCCAAGGGGGGGTTAGGAACTATTTAAACTTTTTTGCAATTAGGGCAGACTTCTTTTTCTAAGGAAAAAGGTTTTAACAGCGGCGCTGAGTAAACAGCAAGATACTGGCTTAGTCAACTGGTGACTAGGTCAGTTTCTTAGCTTGAGTCAGGAGATAGCACTTAGAGTCTATTCCTGAGCTCAGACGTTCAACGCGCACAACTCAACTTGACCTCTTTACTTGGTCAGTTTTTGGTTATTTTAAGCAAGCAATATAAATAAGGAGTTAAAGGTAAGAAATACTTCACTCAGCAGATTTATCCAGGTTCGGCTTCTTCCAAGCCTACGTCCTGTCCCCGGAACACGTTCCGAGATTTCGAATCCTCTACTGAGCTCTTTAAAGGTAGAGCCTCAAACCTTTTACAATATCAGCAACTGAGTATGACAAGAGTACCTTCCTCTATACCTCTACTCAATCCTAATCTGTCGTTGAGTACTAAAACCGAGTACTCAGCCTCTCCTTTCTATCTCTAGAAATGATAAGTGTTTTGTCCTATACAAAGATTTGCTAAGACACTTTAGACGATTGAAACAATCACTCTAGACTTTTACACATATATAAGAATTGTAGTGTAAGATTTTGCTTTGCTTCTTTGCTTGCAGAACTTGTAGAAATTTGGTCAGCGTAATGGCTTGATCAAGTTCTGTGTGGAGTGAAGCTTCTGATGGCACTATTTATAGAGACGTCTGGGCATCGGTCATTTTGAATTTCGAAATAACCGTTGGAGGGAAACGGCTACATGTCGTTGTCATCCTGACTTGCTCAGAGCTCTCGGCCAATCAGAATTGTGTATCTTCTGTCCTCGGTCAGCTCAGCAGACTGTCTCTCCTTTTATGGTAAAGTCAACTGGACAGCATACTGTGTCGTCTGAACTTTGCCCAAAGGGGAAATACTTTGTCTGGAAGTTTTGCTTTGCCAGCTGCTGTCTTGTACGCTTTGTCGAGACTACTCAGCAGCTTCATCTTGAAGTTGTTCCCGAAGGTCTTCTAGATCCTTCCTTTTGCTGAGTTGCGTTTTGTTCAAAACGGCAACGTCTTGACATACGCGGGCCGAGTTGTACTGAGTTGTTTGACTTGGGCCTTGGCTTCCGTATTGGGCTTGGGCCTTTTGATTCTTATGTCTTATAACAGTTTTAACTCAACATTGAACAAACACATTAGTAGAATAAATCAAAGCATTTAAACTTAGTGTGTTTAGAATATGTATTTTAAATTATACTTAAACAAATTTGTCAAATCAAAATTATGTGGAAAGGTGTTTCAACATAGACGACTTTCCCGATGAATGGAGTTCATTGAGATTTTTCCATATACTATTCAATACAAGCAAGGTAAAGAAAATGTGGTGGCTGATGCACTATCGCGCAGGTATATTCTTTTAAGTTCCTTGAATGCTAAGCTTTTGGGATTTACACATCTTAAGGAGTTGTATAAAAGTGATGTTGATTTTGGTGATATGTATCTTGCATGCGGTAAGTCTACGGTGGACAAATTCTATTTACTTGATGGCTTTTTATTCCGTGAAAATAGACTATGTGTGCCACAATGTTCATATCGAGAATTGCTTATTCGGGAAGCCTACGATGGTGGACTGATGGGACATTTTGGGATTCGTAAGACTTTAGATATTTTGCATGAACATTTCTTTTGGCCAAAGATGCATAGGGATATCAACAGACTTTGTTCTAGGTGCATCGCTTGTAAAAAGGCTAAGTCTAAGGTTTTGTCCCAAGGTCTCTATACCCCGTTACCCGTGCCTACGGAACCTTGGGTAGATATTTCTATGGACTTTATTGTTGGGTTACCTAGGACAAAGAAATGTTGCGATTCCATTTTTGTTGTGGTTGATAGGTTTAGCAAAATGGCACATTTTATTGCATGTAATAAAATAGATGATGTTACTAATGTTGTTGAACTTTTCTTTCGACAGGTCGTTAAGTTGCATGAAGTCCCAAAAACTATAGTATTCGACCGAGATGCTAAATTTTTGAGTCATTTTTGGCGTGTTTTGTGGAGTCGATTGGGTACTAAGCTTTTATATTCTACTGCTTGTCATCCTCAAACGGATGGACAAACAGAGGTCGTTAATCGAACTCTTGGTCAGATTTTGTGTACTGTGGTTGGGAAAAATCTTAAGAATTGGGAAGAGTGTTTACCTGTGGTAGAATTTGCATATAATCGCAGTATTCACTCCTCTACTTTGTCTTCGCCAATTGAAGTTGTTTATGGTCTTAACCCTTTTACTCCTATGGATTTACTACTTTTACCTGTGGATGTTAGGTTTAGTACAGATGGTGCTAAAAAGGCAGAATTGGTGCAATCCATTCATGAGAAGGTTCGCAAGCACATTGAAGAAAAAAATAGACGGGTTGCTTCTAAAGTAAACTAACATCGTAAACGAGTTGTATTTCCACCTGGTGATTTAGTGTGGGTGCACTTTCGAAAAGAGAGATTTCCAGGACTTCGTAAAATAAGCTTCAACCCCAAGGTGATGGTCATTTTCGAGTTTTGGAGTGTGTTAATGACAACACCTACAAAATTGATTTACCTGGTGAGTATAATGTATCTGCTACTTTTAATGTTTCTGATTTATCTTTTTATGATGCAGATTCTGATTTGAGGTCGAATCCTCCTGAGGAGGGAGGGAATGATATAACCCAGACTAAAAATCTGGATTCTTACATGGAGCGAATACATTTACCGGATTCATTTGTAAAAGGCACCTTTTGATTAAATAAAGAGTTTGTGAGTGATTTCCCTTGTGTTCTTTAAGGCACTACTTTGAACAATTCGGGATTAAATCTTTAACTGTTGGAGAGTAGGATCGGGTTTTTACAACTTAGTTTTGTAAGGGTTCTTTTCTATCCGACCCTGATTCGTTAGCTTTCCTTGGGTTCAAATCTAGTTATCGGGTTTTCGAGGCACTGTTCCTCGTGGGTTCGCATCATTCACCATATTTCTTCCCAAGAAGTGTGTTTTTCTTGTGTTTTATTTTATGTTTTTGTTTGTGATACAAATAATAGATTACTTTCATCTGTGCCTTTTTTTCTCATATCCTCTCAAGGTCCTTGATGAGATTAAATAGTATCAGTGCATTGTGAGGATAATAAATAATGTGTTCTAAATGAAAAAAAAAAAAACCCTATATGAATACTTTGTGTATCATAGATTGGATGGACATATCAGAAATGAAGGATTTAAACGAACATTTAATAAAAAAAAAATTTAATAATTAGTCCTAAATTAGAGTCTGAAAGTTAGTTAGAATTTGACGAAGAATTTATCATATTGTCAAAAAGGAATTAAGACAACAATTCAATTCTTAAAAAAAAAAAAAAAAAGACAACAATTCAATTAATTAACCATATAATTAGTAATTTAAATAAATTTATCTCTGAAGATGATTAGTTTCCAATCTTCTTGAAAGTATAGAGGTCATAAAATACAATATTAACAAATTAAGAGTTTAAAGTTTCGGGTATAAAAATTCAGAAATTTAAGATGAAAGACGGAAATCTTCCACAAAAAGATAACAAAAAAAATATTATTCAGGGATATAGTTTGAAAAAGGCAAATCTTTCATTTTTTTTTTTTTGAAAAGTATAAAAATAAATCTTGTAGTTATACATGTTTTCGATCAGCACCATGTGGTTTAAAAATTTACAAAATGGTATCTTGAAGTTCATTCCGTTAGCAAAGACATACCAAATTGACTAACAGTGTTAAAAGTCAAAGAAAAAAGAGTTAATTTAGTCCTTATATTTATTTATTTTATAAATTAACCCCCTTATTATCTAATTATCACAAACAAACCTCAAAATAAAAAATAAAATCAAATACATCATCTATCTCTCTTTAATTTCCTATTTTTCTTCTTCTTTCTCTCTTCTCTTTTCTCTTTATTAATTTCTCTCTCCAAAATCAATCGAATGTAGAGAGAAATTAAAGATTGACCATCATTGGCAACACCTTCTGCTGCTGATAAATATTGGGGTTTGATTTTATAACCTTACCAATATTTTTTATTATCTACCGAATCAACATTTTGTGACGACGAGATTCAATCCCTAAGATCCCCAATTTGTTGGAAAGATGGAACCAGAAGATTTCAGTGTTGTTCGTCAACATATCAAGGTTTGATTTGAATGGAATTTTTGGAGCTTCATCGATTGATGTTGACCAGTTAACCAGTTAATGATTCTACCAGTCTCTATTAGACAGTTCATGTTTTTGCCGTATTTGGTGGGTGTTGAAAATGTGACTCAGAGTCTACCAACTGATTGCAGAAAAAATCCCTTATTTTTAGGAGATAAAGTAGTAGTTACAATTTATATTTGAATTTTTCTGTTTTTGATATATCTGCTCCTGATTTTTTTGCTATTTTTTTTATGAACTATTGCTGTATAAATAAGGTCTCTGTTATTCAATAAAAATCAACTTCTGCAAATTCATAAAATATCTTATTGTCTCTTTCGTTTAAAAACCTTCAAATGGTATCAGAGCATTATCTTGAGGGACCTGTAAGGCTGATCAGTCAAATGAATTCAGAATCCTTCTCTGCAATTGCTCCTCCAACATTTGATGGAACAAACTATCAAATGTGGGCTGTTTGAATGGAAGCGTATCTTGATGGGAGTGATCTATGGGAAGCGGTTGAGGCAGAATATGAAGTTCAACCTCTCCTAGATAATCCAACTCTTACACAGATCAAAAGCCACAAGGAGAAAAGACAAAGAAAATCAAAAGCGAAAGCAAGATTATTTGAAGTTGTGTCATCTGCCATCTTCACCAGAATTATGACATTAAAATCAGGCAAGGAGATATTGGATTTTCTAAAGCAAGAATATGAAGGGAACGAACGAATCAAAGGCATGCAGGCGCTCAATTTGATTCGAGATTTTGAAGTGCAAAGAATGAAGGAATCAGAAACTATCAAAGATTACTTTGACAGACTTCTAGAAATTGCTAATAAAGTAAGACTTCTTGGAACTGATTTTCCAGATTCTAGAATTGTTCAAAAAATTCTAGTTACAATCCACGAAATATTCGAACCTACAATCGCATCCCTGGAAAACTCTAAAGATTTGTCAATAATTACCTTGGCAGATTTACTACATGCATTGCAGGCACAAGAACAAAAGAGACTTATGAGGAAAGAAGAAGCTGCATAAGGTGCATTCCAAGCCAAAGATCATATCAGAAATAAAAAAAAGCAGCAGTATAATAATAATATCCATGGAAGAAAGAACACTCAAGTTTTTGCGGCTTGCCCTCACTGCAAAAAAAAAAAACAACCATCCACAAGAGAAGTGTTAGTGGAATCCAGATGCAAAGTGTCAAAGGTGTGGTAACCTATGCCATATTGAAAGGATATGCAAGTCTCGGAAGCAACAAGATGAGGCTAGAGCTGCTAAAAATCAAATACAATTATTTGTAGTATCATATTTGGCTACCAAAAACTCCACAGAAAGTTGGCTCATAGATAGTGGTTGTACAAATCACATGACTTATGATCGAGAGCTCTTCCAGGAGCTTGACAAAACTGCAACATCTAAAGTTAATGGAGCATATATTGATGTAAAAGGCAAAGGAATTGTGTCCATCGAAGGTTGTACAGGTTTGAAATTAATTTCTGATGTTTTATATGTTCCATAAATTAATCAAAACCTCCTAAGCATTCCTCAGTTGGTAGAGAAAGGCTACAAGGTGCTATTTGATAACAAAAATTGCATAAGTCAAGATCTACAAGGCAGAGAAATGTTCAGAGTTCAAATGAAAGACAAAAGCTTTGTACTAGATTTAATGAAAGAAGAACAAGCTGTTGTACAAAAAAAAAAAGTCAACAATGCAATGCTTTGGCACAAAATATTGGGGCACTTTCATCATTCAGCTGTGCTATTCATGAAGAAGAAAAATCTGGTGGTTGGGCTGCCTAATTTAGAGGAAGAGCTTCCGGCATGTGCTGCCTGTCAATACATTAAACAAACAAGACTTTCTTTCCCATAAAATTTAGCATGGAAAGCCACAAGGAAGCTGCAATTGATACATACAGAGGTAGGAGGACCCATGAGTACACCAAGTTTAAATGGTAGTAAGTATTATGTAACATTCATTGACGATTACACAAAAATGTGTTGGATTTATTTCTTGAAGTTTAAATCTGAAGTTCCTAACATCTTTTGGAAGTTTAAAGCTTGGGTAGAAACTCAAAGCAATTGCAAAATACAGGTGGTTAGATCCGATAATGGAACTGAATACACCTCTGAAAAATCTAACAATTTTTGTGAAGAAGCAGGCATCGAACATCAGCTTACTACGCCTTATACTCCTCATCAGAATGGTGTGGTAGAGAGGAAGAGCAGGACGATCATGGAAATGAGTAGATGCTTACTTCATGAAAAGGGGTTGCTGAAAAAATTATGGGTTGGAGCTGCTAACACATCAGTGTTCTTATTAAATAGACTACCCACAAAAGTCTTGTAGAAAAAGAAAACACCATTTGAAGAATGGTATGGTTTCAAACCAAAATTGATTAGTTTGAAGACATTTGCTTGCTTGTGTTTCTCTCATGTCCTCAGGTTAAACGAGATAAGTTAGACAAGAAAGTAGAACCTGGTATTTTTTGTAGGCTACTCCTCAATTTCAAAGGCCTGTAGAATTTACTCGCCACTAAGCAACAAAATAATTGTCAGCAGAGATGTCCA